>NC_133335.1:53091183-53692326 GCF_042186555.1 Aquarana catesbeiana
CTAAAAAAAGTGTCAAAAATAAAACACATTACACATGTTACACATGTTTTTAAAATAATATATTATGGCAGCTCCGTCGTCTCTTCCGATCTCTTCTCCCCTCTCTGGCTCTTTTGTGTCCTCCGCTGATATCTTCTGCCTCTGTCGGTTCTTCTCTGGTCTCTCTCTGGTTCTTCTCACTCTGTCCGCTGTCTTCTGCCGGGTCTCCTCTGCTGTCTTCTCGCTCTTTTGCCTGGTCTTCTCTGCTGTCTTCTCCCTCTGTTCTTCTTCCGATTTTGACTCAATGCTCTCTCCCGCTCTAATGCCAGGTGCGCGGTGTGCCACTACTTATATTGGCATGGGGCGGGGTCACTGGAGGCATGCCTCTTATGACGTTACCGCCCATCATGCCACGGGCGGTGACGTCATATGGGGTGGGGCCTCCGGATGACGTCACACGGTGACCCTGCCCCATGCCAATATAAATAGTGGCACACCGCACACCCGGCATTAGAGCGGGAGAGAGTGTTGAGTCAACATCGGAAGAAGAACAAAGGGAGAAGACAGCGGAGAAGACCTGGCAAAAGAGCGAGCAAAAGAGTGAGCAAAAGAGCGAGAGTACAGCGGAGGAGACCCGGCAGAGGCAGAAGACAGTGGACAGATGGAGGAGTACCGGAGAGGGCTAGAAGACATCAGTGGAGAAGACCCGGAGAGGGGAGAAGAACCGGCAGAGGAAGAAGACATCAGCGGAGGAGGCAGAAGAGCCAGAGAGGGGAGAAGAAGTCGGAAGAGATGCCGGAGCCACCTTAATAAATTACTTTAAAAACCTGTGTACTGCGTTTTATTTTTGACACTTTTTTTTTAGGTGAATGGGTACCCCATACTCATTCACATAGGGTGGGGAGCTGGGATCTGGGGGCCCCCCGCCCCAAAGCACCAACCCCCCATGATGAGGGCATGCAGCCTGGTATGGTTCGGGGGTGGGCGCTCGCTCGTCCCCACCCCCTTTCCTGACCTGCCAGGCTGTGTACTCGGATAAGGGTCTGGTATGGATTTTGGGGGGACCCCCACGTGTTTTTTTTACCGTGGGGGGTTCCCCTTAAAATTCATACCAGACCGAAGGGCCTGGTATGCTCTTTGAGGGGGAACCCATGCCATTTTTTTTTAAATATGGCGTGGACTTCCCCCTAAAGATTCATACCAGACACAGTGCCTGGTATTGTCGGGGATCAAAGTTAGATCCCTGTTCATTTGTTCATTGAAGTCAGAACGCATGTTGGACTTCAAGTCACAGGGCAACGTCAGATCCAAAGTGGTACGACTGTCGCGTCATACCAGTGTGAACCCGGCAGGTGTCCCAATACTTTTGATAATATAGTGTATAAATATATATATATAAAATATTTCATATATTATTATTATACTGTATATTTTATATTTTTTTGTTACCTGATATAGGATTTGAATATCTGTCCATCCAGTTTTGAGATTTATGCAGCTGTGCCACACAGTACAGCCAGTCTGGTGCATGACTTTTTCTAATGCAATTAAGGGAACACATTCTGGTCACCTCCCTGTATGGGGCCCTTTGCCAAGACAACCTGAATAGGTAAGGTTACAGTATCAGATTAAGAAGCTGCTATTTTCTCTTTTTGCTTTGTATGCTATACACACACAAGAGATAATCAGTTGCCTTGTTCTAGTCTGGCTGTCCCATGAGTTATTGTACTAAAGGAAGTAATGGGAAAGCCTCAAGGTAATCCTGCTCTCAATGTATTTATTGCTATGCATGCCCCATTGTTGTTACTACCATAGATTAAAACAGACCTACGCAATGCAAAGGTCCCTTGATGTAACACAGAAACAAGACACCTAAAAAAAAAAAAAAGTCCTGCCACTTTTTTTTTGCAAGCTCCCACATACAGTATATTTGCAAATGTAAGCCAATGAGATTTCTGTTTGTATTGGTAGCGCTCCCCCTGTAGGAGCCGCTTGGTAGATTGAGTTCTTTGCTTTCTTTCTTTGCCTTGACTCTGTGAATGACCTCAGCCCTTCTGACACACCAGGTTAAGCAGAGGATATTGCACTACTATTACTAGTACAAATCTAAATATCCTGCACTATACTATACTGCCTAGAGTGCACTTTGTATGAATGACTATGCTAAGACCCAGACCTTACTGTAAAGGTACCCCTTTTCTATGGGCAGCAAGTGAAGTCAGAGCAGCTATCTAAGGAAACAGTCCTCTGATCTAGTTCGTCAGCCAGATAGTGCTGGGGCCCAGTCTTTATGGTGGTGCACATAGATACAGTCCAAGTAAAGTCAGCATGCAGTGCTAAAGGCTGCAGTCAAAGATCCAGTTCCTATGTGCTCAGTCTTTGCTAACAGCAACAGGTTAATGGCAGTAGTGCCCTCTCACCAGTCCCAGCAAAACAGCTACTCTGGTCCCTTTGTTCAGATGTCAGTCTGCTTCTAAGTTGCCTGGAGCAACTCCTGTCCTCAGTACCCAAGTTAACAGCTCTCCTTTGTCAACTGCAGGCTTGTAGCAGGTTGATGTGCATACAGGAGTAGTGATGTGCATGCCTCGGTTCCTTCGCAGAACAGAAGTTCTTTCTGTAAAGTCCAGAACAAAAACTGTTCCTTTCCCCTTCTGTTTAGAGTATATTTTTGGAAGTTGCAGTCCATCATTCCATGTGATCCCATGCAAGATCCCCTTTACAGTCTATACTTCCCAGAGCTCTGTGTAGCTTGCATCAAAGTCTCTCAAGTCCTTCATGCTCCCTCTGCTAGATGCTAAATGGCACTGAAAGCCACCATTAAAGTCTTGTATAGGCAATCAAAGCTGCTGCAGCCCAGTGTTTTTATACTGGCTCCTTCTCTAGCTAAGCACCTGGTTCACACTGCTGCAACCACAAAGTCATGTGACTTGCTTGTGATTTCCTTGCGTCTTCCTTGCAGCTTGCTTGCAACTTTTGTGATTTAACATTGCAGTATATGTCACACCAAAGTCACAGAAAAGCAGTGCAGGAACCTTTTTTTTTGTTGCTGCGACTCGTGTCGCATTGATAAAAACGGCACCCATTGAAATTAATGTATTTTGACTTGCCATGTGACTTTATGTGTCCCAGGTTGCATAGTACGTTGCAGCAGTGTGAACAGTTATGCCAGGGAAGGGCAGTTGGGTGGAATATGGAGATCGAGTGCTGAGGTGGCAATCGTGGTCCTTGAGGGTGCCCCTAGTCTGGGGGGGGGGAGTGACCTCTGGCCTGGGGCTCGGGTGCTGAAAGGATCCTGCCAAAACACATGGAGGAAACCCTTCCTGGAGGCGCGGGAGCAAGAGAGGACAGAAGGAGCAGGTCAGCACATCTGGGAGAGTCAGTCGGGTGGGCTGGTAAGTGTCAGTCTGGAGGACTGTGGGGAGAAGTTAGCCTGGAGACAGTAGTTTAGGTTTTGTGCTGTCCTAGGCCTGACTAAACTCGTAACCCCCTAATTTAAATATGACCCACCTCTTCCTGTCAAGGCCACACCTCTTGAGGCAAAAAGGAAGTTCTGGACAGCCACACTCCGGAATATAGCCTTTATTTGTAAAAAGTCCAACAGATACAAGCCAAAGCAAAAAATGGGACAAACAAACTGACGCGTTTCACACTTAACAGTGCTTAGTCATAGACCACACCCCTTGCTGTTTAAGACTTGCCGTGAAATTTTTGCGTGGGGACACTAGTTTTGAGGGCCTGGGGGGGCAATGGATTACATTAATTTGCATAGATTTCCTCTCACTTCCTGTTTGGCTTCCTGTTTGGCTATGGGGCAGGAAGTGAAGGGAAATCTCTGCAATGGGACAGGGATGGTAAGAAATAAACTGACAGGAGTTATAACCCTCCCTTACTCTATCCAAAATGGAAAAAAAAGTGTTGCCTATATAGCTCTACTTTAAGTACAAATTTCTGATAATTTTATGGAGAGGACTAAGAAGATATAACCATGCCAATGGTGCAGCAGAAAACATGTAGCACAGTGAGGAAGGTTTGTGGTACAGGAAGAGAGGACAGTCAAAATTAGAAACCGAATGCCGGCCTCGCACATGCTGGAAGCAGTGCGGCCGCTTTATGGGGGCGCTAGACTAATTTGCTCTTAGTCCAGTCCACCCCATAAGACTGGCTAACAGTGTGGTGCAAGCCGGCGGGGACTCTTTCCGTGCTGCTCTGCTGCAAAGTGCTGCCCTAGGCCTGGGCCTTGTCGGCCTAGGACAGGATACAACGTTGCCTGGAGGCTAGTGAAAGTGGCAGCTGCAGCCAGGTGGGTTGGCAGTGCCTGAAGAGGTGCTGGGATGAGAAGCTACAGGAGTGATGCAAGCTGGACACTGAAATTGTGCTACACAACCAAGGGGCCTCCGGTTCCTGCCTATAATGGGCCATTGCTTTTATATGACTGTGTTGACTGTCGGGTTTTTACAGTGTTCCATCTAGGTTCTGCAAGCAAGTGTGTGCTGGAGGAAGAAGAGGAGCTGTATACAGAGACTGTATATAGGAAGAGTTTTCTCTGAAGTTGTTGATGAAGTCAAATGGGCATCCCATAACCTCCCATCCCTGTCCAAGTTTTTACTTTCAATAAATAACAAAACAAAGTCACTGACTGTTCTCTGACACAAGCGTGTCTGTGAAAATTCGGTGTGCCTGGCTGTCCATTGTGGGGGATCCCAGTTTACTTATGGCTCCTCAGGGGGTGCACTACACTTATAAAGGGCCCCTGAAACTGGCGTAAAGGGCCCCAAGATCAGTGGGAAAGGTCCTGGGCCTGGAAGGTAGGGCCCTGGGCTTGGAGGGTAGGGCCCTGGGACCGATGGAAAGGGCCCCGGCAGTTGGGGGGACCTTCATTGTTTCTTGCACCACGGCCCTGAAGTTTCTAGTTATGCCTCTGCTCAGATCTGGTGTCAAGATAAATCTAATTTTGCTAGACTTGACACAAACCTGTGGCGCTCCTATTTTGATCGCTCCAGGGGCCTCTAGGGATTCCATGCCTGACAGAGAGGTGCCTGTAAGAACTTAACACCTAACCAGGTTCTCACCTATCAGTGTTTCTAATGCCCTTTTGGACAAACTACTGGCTGACACATCTCTCTTATCAGGAGCTGTCTCACAGAGGTAAGTTGCAGTGGCCATTTTGGAATAGTCTGAAATCTAATGAACTGCATTCCTTGCATGCTGCTAGGAATAAACTAGACTCTAGTGGCAGAAAAACAGTTGTGTGAAATGATAAAACATTCTTCTAAATAATAGGTGAATATGCCTTCTTTACACAATAGGTAGCTACATATAGAATTTAATTTAGAAATTAAGTCTCTTCCTAGGAAGGACCTGGAGAGGAGGGTTGGTAAATCTGCCTTTAGCGAGCCACTGGCATTGAGGGATTGCCCAGGTCCTGTTATGAGGGAGGGTCTGTGTTTGCTCAATCTAGAGAGAATCCCTTTAAAGTTTCGGGATTTGGCCTGGCGCTCGTTTCGTGGCAGACTCTATGTGAAGGGCAACCTGAAGCATCGCTCTGCGGAGAACTGTGGTTGTCCAAGAGTGGAATGTGGTGGGGTGGAGGAGACAATGGACCACTTCTTGCTTCAGTGCCCCTTTAATATAGAAGTCTACAAGCGGGTGGGTGGGGCTCTGGGTATCCCTTTCCTTTCCCACTTGAGTTATGCGGAGTGGTCGTACGGGGCCTTTGAGACACATAGGAATTTTGATTCTGAGACACTTTTTCTAGTTAGCTTAGTAGCCCGTTTCTTCACGCTGAATGCACAGTGTCAGGTCTCCATTTGGAAAAAAGTCCTTCCTGTCGAGGTGGTGGTGCACGACATTCTGGGTGAGGTTGGGAAGATTCGGGGTCTTGAGAAGGACAGGTGGCGGCCGGGGGCCTGGACAAATGCATGGAGGAATGTCAGGTCTCCGTAGCTGCTTTTTGTCAGTCTCTGGGTGTGCAGCTTTCTTTCTGTCCTTTCACGTCCCCTAGATTTTTATATAAGATTGTATTTTTGGAAAAAGGCTGCATGCATGGGTTAAATGTGTAATGGTTTCTTAGCCTGAGGGTGTTTTAGGTGGAGGTTATGGCTTTGTTTAGGTTGGTATATTTAGTTTTTTTTATGTTTTTGCTATGATGATGTAAGCTATTTTTGTTCATATATATATATATATACACAGTGGAACCTTGGTTTGCGAGTAACGCGGTTAATGAGCGTTTCACAAACCGAGCACTGTATTTCTAAAATTCCTAACTCGGTTTGCGAGTGTTGTCTCGCAAAATGAGCAGGATTCAGGCCAAAAGTGGTGTGCAGGTGTGCAAACCTTTCCGAGGTTTGCCGAGGTCCGCCGAAGTGGCCCTGTGGCTTTTTCGGCCATTTCCAAGGCTCTCTGGCGCCCCCCGCCTCTGGTCGCATGCGGTATTACATCCCATTGAAGTCAATGCGGAACAAATTATTTTCGTTTCCATTGACTTCAATGGGAAAACTCACTTTGATATGCGAGTACATTGGGTTACGAGCATAGTCCTGGAATGGATTATGCTCGTAATCCGAGGTTCCACTGTATATTATTATTATTATTATACAGTATTTATTTTGTGCCAACAGTTTGCGCAGCGCTTTACAACATCGGAGAAGACAGTACAATTACAATACAATTCAATACAGGAGGGATCAGAGGGCCCTGCTCGTTAGAGCGTTAGAGCTTACAATCTAGAAGGGATGGTCAAAAATATATATATATATATATATATATATATATATATATATATATATATATATATATATTATTTTGTATATATGTAAATATTTTTTTTTATGTTTGTAAGATTTTTAATAAACAAAAAAATGTACATATAGAATTATTATATCTAAATTATATTGTCAAGAGATTGTGCAACCATATTGTAATATTTATGGCCAGCTTGAGGCTCTTTGTAGATCTCTTAGCAATACCAACAGATGTTGGGAGAGACCTTTTAGAATTCATACCACTAAGCCCCAAAATCTGCTGCTTTGTCAGTGTTTCAAAACTGAACATGAGAATGAATGTCCCCTTTCCTATGGAGACGAATGAATGATTGCTGGTTGGTAAAGATTTGCCAGCACGTTGGAAAATATAAATCATAACAAGCTCATGCGTGTTTGTTATCGCTCTTAACATTGGCCAATATACTACCGGACTGTCAAAAAATGATGGCCGAGGACGAGCAGGCTAATAAATCTCTTGCTCATCATCTAAAGTTTTAAAACAGCCCTTATCCTTTTTTTTTTTTTTTTTTTTTTTTAACCTTTGAAAATCCTTTCCATCTGCCTTCATGAATCCGTACTTTACCGGCGCTCAATAAGATTCTGTCAAGGAAGGGAAAGCAATTTTATTTTAAAATTATTGATGATCCTCCTTATCTCAGGTGGTCCCTGTGTAGGTGGCACTTGGCTGAGCGATATTAAATTAATGCCCAATCTTTCTGCACTCCAGTTCAGGGGATCCAGGACTGCTGGCTAGTCAGCGGGTGGGCACCACTCCAGCAGAAGATTCATGTTCTCAGATAGAAGAGGGTCTCATTTGCATGAGCGCGTGAGCCTAATGCACAATGTGCAGCGATCATCCGCCTGCTCCTGACACCTGACAACACGGGAACAGGAGCAGGCACATGCAGACTGGCAGTGGGGATGATGGATGGCTATCCCTTCCCCTGAAGTCTTCTACTTGTCTGGCTCTGTAATTAATAGGAATCTAATAAATAATCATTAACGAGGGCTTGGATTGCGTGCTGCACCGTATCTATGTTTCCCTGTCCTCTGATAGCACACAGCTGTCTGGAAATGCCAGCCATGTGTAGTCTGGGCTAGCAAGCAAAGCCATATGTGGAATAAGCTGTCGGAACACAGCAATATGTGCTGGAGGGTGATAGACGAAACCATAGGCAGCGCAGGCAGAGAACTACAATGTCATCATAGAATCCCAACACTGAAGGATCTTATACAGTGCCTTGAAAAAGTATTCATACCCCTTGAAATTTTCCACATTTTGAAACCAAAAACGTAAATGTATTTTATTGGGATTTTATGTGATAGACCAACACAAAGTGGCACATAATTTTGAAGCGGAAAGGAAAATTATAAATGTTTTTCAATTTTTTTTTACAAATAAATATCTGAAAAGTGTGGCGTGCATTTGTATTCAGCCCCCTTTACTCTAATGCCCTGTACACACGGTCGGAAATTTCTGACAACAAATGTTCGATGGGAGCTTGTTGTCGGAAATTCCGACCGTGTGTAGGCTCCATCGGACATTTGTTGTCGGAATTTCCGACAACAAAAATTTGAGAGCTGGTTCTCAAATTTTTTCCGACAACAGAAATCCGTTGTCGGAAATTCCGATCGTGTGTGCACAATTCCAACGCACAAAATTCCACACATGCTCATAATCAAGCAGAAGAGCCGCACTGGCTATTGAACTTCATTTTTCTCGGCTCGTCTTACATGTTGCACGTCACCGCGTTCTCGACGTTCGGAATTTCCGACAACATTTGTGCGACCATGTGTATGCAAGACAAGTTTGAGCCAACATCCGTCGGAAATAAATCCAGGATTTTGTTGTCGGAATGTCCGATCGTGTGTATGCGGCATTATTATTATTTCAGGTACTTATATAGCGCCATCAATTTACGCAGCACTTTACATATATATTGTACATTCACATCAGTCCCTACCCTCAAGGAGCTTACAATCTAAGGTCCCTAACTCACATTCATACATACTAGGGACAATTTAGACAGGATCCAATTAACCTACCAGCATGTCTTTGGAGTGTGGGAGGAAACCGGAGTACCCGGAGGAAACCCACACAGGCACAGGGAACGAACCAGCGACCCTTCTTACTGCTAGGCAAAAGTGCTACCCACTACACCACTGTGCCACCCATAAAACCCCTATCTAAAATCTAGTGGATCCAATTGCCTTCAGAAGTCACCTAATTAGTAAATATGAGTCCACCTGTGTGTTATTTAATCTCAGTATAAATACAGCTGTTCTGTGAAGCCCTCAGAAGTTTGTTAGAAACCCTTAGTGCCGGTTCACATAGGGGCGACTTGTCAGGCGACCTAGTCGCCTGACAAGTCGCCTCCTGTTCTGTGCTACGGAACCGTTCTAATAGGAGCGACGCAAGTCGCTCCGACTTAGAAAAAGGTTCCTGTACTACTTTGGGGGCGACTTGGGGCGACTTGCATAGACTTCTATACAGAAGTCGTTTTGCAAGTCGCCTCGGAAGTCGTTTGCAGGTCGCCTCGCTGAGGCGACCTGCAAGTCGTGCCGCCCCTGTGTGAACCGGCACTAAGTGAACAAACGGCATCATGAAGGCCAAGGAAAACACCAGACGGCTCAGGGATAAAGTTGTGGAGAAGTTTATTAGGCATTAATACCGACCACCAATGCAATAGGGGCATTTATATTGACTGCCAATGTAATATATGACTTTGTACTTTTTAAAATATGCTATGTGAATAGGAAAATGTAACAAATATAAAGTAGGTGTTATCCCCATTTGGCTGCGAAAAAAGTAAATAGATGTTAAAAATATCTGAATGATTGTTTGCATTATGTTTGTGATTGTAACTAACTAAAGTAAAATTTGGAAATTGTTTCCAAAAAAAAACAACAACTTTTTTAGCGTTTATTGTAGGAGTTGTAAAAATCCTGGAAAGATCTGCCTGTCCACAAATACAGTCTTAAGTCTTTCCGTAACCTTATAGTGTTATACCAGTGGCCAATGACAGTAACAAGAAAAGTGACTGCACTGTCTGCCATACAGATAGCCACTAGGGGGAGCACACATTAATATGTATGAAATGTAATCTTGAAAACGTAAAATAGCAAGCAACCTTAAAGTACAAAAATCGCCTCTAAAATTACTTTCAAGTAAACTTCAGTAGTAAAATCAAAAGAAATGCTGAAAATCCATGACAGCGTCATTTTATATAATTATATATCTACAGGTCTGATTTCTTGTCTCTGATTCTTTAAAACCCCCTCTCTGCCTGTAACAGTATATTCATCTGTGCTTTCCTCTTTCTCTCTACACATCAATGTCTGCACTAATTATGATATTAATCTGAGCTGCAGCACACTGTCATCTGTTTAATGTCAGCCAAAAGCCCACATCACCTATAAAAAAACACTGTGTTTCATCCAATGCACACTAGCTGTGCTAGCAGGACACACATCATCTTGCACAGTGGGTAGCAATGTCCTTAATTCTCTGTCTCCCCAGCAGTGAAAGTTTCTTTGTATAATTGTCAAGTGATTGCTTACATGCGTGTAACTGAATCTTATAAAGACAAACAGAACCAAAGACATGTTGAAGTGGAACTAAACCCATCAATTTGAATGTTTCTCAAAGCAGTTACATTTAAAGCGGAACTTTACCCATAACAACTTGATAAAAAACAATGTGCTTTAGCAAGGAACATACATTTCACATTAATACTTATGCTACCAAAATAAGTGTGTGCTGTAAATGGCCACCAGCATTGTTCCTGTTTTCTTCTTGCTGGAGGCTGCCATTTTGCTGCAGCCCAGAGCCCCTGAACAGCAATAAATCATAACGCAGAATTAAACCCATTGATTTTTACGGTTTCAAAAAACAGTTACATTCCTGGAATGCTGGGATTGCTATGCCAACTGTCAGCTTTGTTTGCGTCCTCAACCAAATTGTCAAACCATCAAATGGCTGGTGTCATAACTGATCACATGTGCAGCACCATGTCAGTGGCAGGTCAAACAGAAGCAGCTTCCTTGGCTGCAAAGTATAGGAGGAATTAATCCTGCTCTAATGCCCTGTACACACGGGCGGACTTTTCGGCAACAAAGGTCCGACAGTCTTTCTGACGTACTGTCGACGGACTTTTGACGGACTTCCAACGGACTTTCGAACGAACGGACTTGCCTACACACGATCACACCAAAGTCCGACGGATTCGAACGTGATGACGTACGACCGGACTAAAATAAGCAAGTTCATAGCCAGTAGCCAATAGCTGCCCTAGCGTCGGTTTTCGTCCGTCGGACTAGCATACAGACAAGCGGATTTCTGGGTCCGGCGGAGTTCCAACGTAATGATTTGAAACATGTTCCAAATCTAAAGTCCGTCAGATTTTCGGCAGTCGCCGAAGGTCCGATGAAGCCCACACATGGTCGGATTGTCCGCCGGATTCGGTCCGTCGGACCAGTCCGGTCGAAAAGTCTGCTAGTGTGTACACGGCATTAGGCTGTCACAGAGGTGTAACTAGAACCTTCAGGGCCCCGGTGCAAGAAACCATGATGGGCCCCCCTTCCATCCGAGCCGGCTTCCAATTTTGGGAGAGTGTCCATGGACATCCTCCCAAAACCATGCTTCCTGCATGACCCCTGGGACGTGCATCCAGCGCAATCACATTGGCCCTTTACCATGCGATCAGCTGATCACATGTAAACAGACTTGCCGGTTATCCACAGCCCTTTCCTCACACGCTGTGTCTGTGTGAGGAAAGGACTGCCGTTAACTGTCAAGAATGTCAGTAAATTGTTTACACTGATAATCAGTGCCCCAATCATCAGTGCCATTTATCAGTCCCCATCAGTGCTGCCTATCAGTGCCCATCAATGCCTTCTATCAGTGCTCATCAGTGCCTTCTATCAGTGCTCATCAGTGCCTTCTATCAGTGCTCATCAGTGCCCATCAGTGCCTTCTATCAGTGCTCATCAGTGCCTTCTATCAGTGCTCATCAGTGCCCATCAGTGCCTTCTATCAGTGCCCATCAGTGCTTTCTATCAATGCTCATCAGTGCCTTCTATCAGTGCTCATCAGTGCCCATCAGTGCCTTCTATCAGTGCTCATCAGTGCCGTCTATCAGTGCTCATCAGTACCTTCTATCAGTGCTCATCAGTGCCCATCAGTGCCTTCTATTAGTGCTCATCAGTCAGTGCCTTCTATCAGTGCTCATCAGTGCCTTCTATCAGTGCTCATCAGTGCCCATCAGTGCCTTCTATCAGTGCTCATCATTGCCTTCTATCAGTGCCCATCAGTGCCTTCTATCAGTGCTCATCAGTGCCTTCTATCAGTGCTCATCAGTGCCCATCAGTGCCTTCTATCACTGCTCATCAGTGCCTTCTATCAGTGCCCATCAGTGCCTTCTATCAGTGCTCATCAGTACCTTCTATCAGTGCTCATCAGTGCCCATCAGTGCCTTCTATTAGTGCTCATCGGTCAGTGCCTTCTATCAGTGCTCATCAGTGCCTTCTATCAGTGCTCATCAGTGCCCATCAGTGCCTTCTATCAGTGCTCATCAGTGCTCATCAGTGCCTTCTATCAGTGCTCATCAGTGCCTTCTATCAGTGCTCATCAGTGCCCATCAGTGCCTTCTATCAGTGCTCATCAGTGCCCATCAGTGCCTTCTATCAGTGCCCATCAGTGCTTTCTATCAATGCTCATCAGTGCCTTCTATCAGTGCTCATCAGTGCCCATCAGTGCCTTCTATCAGTGCTCATCAGTGCCGTCTATCAGTGCTCATCAGTGCCTTCTATCAGTGCTCATCAGTACCTTCTATCAGTGCTCATCAGTGCCCATCAGTGCCTTATATTAGTGCTCATCAGTCAGTGCCTTCTATCAGTGCTCATCAGTGCCTTCTATCAGTGCTCATCAGTGCCTTCTATCAGTGCTCATCAGTGCCTTCTATCAGTGCCCATCAGTGCCTTCTATCAGTGCCCATCAGTGCCTTCTATCAGTGCTCATCAGTGCCTTCTTTCAGTGCCTTCTATCAGTGCTCATCAGTGCCCATCAGTGCCTTCTATCACTGCTCATCAGTGCCTTCTATCAGTGCCCATCAGTGCCTTCTATCAGTGCTCATCAGTACCTTCTATCAGTGCTCATCAGTGCCCATCAGTGCCTTCTATCAGTGCCCATCAGTGCCTTCTATCAGTGCTCATCAGTGCCTTCTATCAGTGCTCATCAATGCCCATCAGTGCCTTCTATCAGTGCTCATCAGTGCCCATCAGTGCCTTCTATCAGTGCCCATCAGTGCCTTCTATCAGTGCTCATCAGTGCCTTCTATCAGTGCTCATCAGTGCCTTCTATCAGTGCCTTCTATCAGTGCTCATCAGTGCCTTCTATCACTGCTCATCAGTGCCTTCTATCAGTGCCCATCAGTGCCTTCTATCAGTGCTCATCAGTGCCTTCTATCAGTGCTCATCAGTGCCCATCAGTGCCTTCTATCAGTGCTCATCAGTGCCGTCTATCAGTGCTCATCAGTGCCTTCTATCAGTGCTCATCAGTACCTTCTATCAGTGCTCATCAGTGCCCATCAGTGCCTTCTATTAGTGCTCATCAGTCAGTGCCTTCTATCAGTGCCCATCAGTGCCTTCTATCAGTGCTCATCAGTGCCCATCAGTGCCTTCTATCAGTGCTCATCAGTGCCTTCTATCAGTGCCCATCAGTGCCTTCTATCAGTGTTCATCAGTGCCTTCTATCAGTGCTCATCAGTGCCTTCTTTCAGTGCCTTCTATCAGTGCTCATCAGTGCCTTCTATCAGTGCCCATCAGTGCCTTCTATCAGTGCTCATCAGTACCTTCTATCAGTGCTCATCAGTGCCCATCAGTGCCTTCTATTAGTGCTCATCAGTCAGTGCCTTCTATCAGTGCTCATCAGTGCCTTCTATCAGTGCTCATCAGTGCCCATCAGTGCCTTCTATCAGTGCTCATCAGTGCCCATCAGTGCCTTCTATCAGTGCCCATCAGTGCCTTCTATCAGTGCTCATCAGTGCCTTCTATCAGGGCTCATCAGTGCCCATCAGTGCCTTCTATCAGTGCCCATCAGTGAATGCTATCAGTGCCCATCACAGTGAATGCTATTAGATCCCATCAGTTCCGGACAGCACGGCTCTGAGCGGAGATCGTGTGTCATATAACAATAGCACAGAGAGACACCGGCGGCAGCATTAATGTTCTATTTGTCGGTACTCTCTGGCACGGATGAGAGAGGACACACAGCTGATCTCACGGCTCCCCCTTCTCCCCCCTCCCTCTCCTGTGTGCTCCGCAGGCAGTCAAGTGTAAAGCTAAAGAGCTCACATTTCCCGCGGAGCACAGAGGAGAGGGGAGGGGGGAGAAGGGGGAGCCGTGAGATCAGCTGTGTGTCCTCTCTCATCCGTGCCAGAGAGGACCGACAAATAGAACATTAATGCTGCCGCCGGTGTCTCTCTGTGCTATTGTTATATGACACACAATCTCTGCTCAGAGTGTGTGTGAAGACAGAGCAACCCCGCTGGGCCCCCCCCCACAGTGGCGGAATGCCGGGCCCCGTAGCAACTGCAACTGTTGCGACCCTGGTAATTCCGCCACTGGGCTGTCAGCAGATCGGCCTCAGCAGTGCCTAAAAATGGAGAGCAACTGAGCATGTGCAGAGCAGGGTGAGACATCGTATTACTTGATTTAAACAGTATAGGCACTTATTTTTAATGTTTACATAGCTATACCTATACCTAATATGTTATTACTATCATCTAACTTTACTAGCTGCATGCTTGTTCTAGATCACTGACTCAGAAAGTGCTCAAGCCATAGACAAGTGGGCAGTTGTTATATTCTGAAGGATGTCAGCATTGGCAGCCTGTCCACCTATCTCTCAGAAGAGGTTTCCCTTAACCCCAAACTGTGCTTTTACCACTGAGGGCAAAGCAATAGGTTATCTCCATGATCCCCACCATTAAACCCATTTCCAGGCTTGGGATCCCCTCTGTGACCTTTTTTTCTTCTTGTGAGTCCAGGGCAGGGGGCAGAGCCATGACAATCCTGCGCTCATAGGAAATGTTCGAAATTCTGGGCTTCATTCAACCTAGAAGGGTAGCATCGCAATGGATCCAAGACCAATGACCAACAATCCTTGACCAAGTGAGCTTGCAGGGTATCGCACCAGAGATACAGAGTATAAAACCCGGAGATGGTGTTTTATTTTAGGTGCTGATGGGAATCATTTTTTTGCACACACTGGGAATTGGGCTTCAAAGAGCGAAAGCATTAAGTGCCGCTTTTAAGTTGATATAGTGGTAGTTATATTTATCGTAATAGAAGCTTGTTTACTAGCCGGAAAGTTTTATGTTTAGGCTGGAATGAAAATGAAAACCTCTTTTTAAAAATGTAGATACACAGCCAAAACGGTTCAAGGAAAAGGAACTCTATTTAATAAAACACACAGAAGATCTTCAACAAGCCAGTACATTTAGGTTATGTGAAGATGGAAATCCCCTTAAAGCCACCACATTCTAAGCAATCATAAGTGGTCATCTTGATGAATGAGAGCTTCTATAAGTATCTCTCTGATCTCTCTGACTCACCGTTAGTTGGGCTGTTGTGACCATCAATCGACTGAGAATCTTGAGCTATTTTATGAGAATAGTCTGCTAAAACTGCTGGAAAATGTCATCAGTTAAAAAAAAAAAAGCCTTCAGCAGTTTTTGAGGTGTGCAGCATCACGTTAAATTGCAGATTCAGTCACCTGTATAGTCCAGCAAGCTAATTGTGAAAAGAGCTATGACCAGGGCTATAAATAAATACTAATATGCCCGTAACTCATTTAAAGGGAACCTCTATGGGCCCATTCACACTATTGTGTTAGTGTCGCTCAGTGAAATTACATAGTCAGGTTGAAAAAAGAGTCCATCTAGTTCAACCAATAGAAAAAGAACAAATAAATAGAAAATAAAAAAACCTGCATATGCAGAACTCTACACCCACAGATGATCAAGAGAGAGGAAAAAAAACTGCCTACAGTTGGTGCATCGGGGAGTCAATAAAAATAAGTGTGTAATGCATTGTGTGCATTTTAATGACACTGCAAGGAGAAACTGGCATGAGAAAAAAGGAGTTCCCCTTAAAAGCTAGGAGTGTGCAGTGTGCTTTGTTTATAAACAAAGGGTTAGGGCTATCTTTAGGATTAGGATTATTATCCTTAGGTTTAGATCTAGGGTGATGGTTACCATTAGGTTTAGAGTTTATTTGGCAAAAGAACAAGGGCAGTATAGTTGCCATCAGAAGAAATTTCTTCCTCAACACACAGTTTAAAAACCACCAAAACCCACCTTGATTTCACCTTCTCCATTGGCTCTAATGCATTTCACTGAGATAAATTCTGCTGAAATGTTTTTGATTTTGCCAAAATATTTGTAACACAAAAATATCCAGTTTTTCTCATCCATAGTTGTACACAGGACTAGGGATGAGCCGAACACCCCCCCAGTTCGGTTCGCAGCAGAACTTGCGAACAGGCAAAAAATTGGTTCGAACAGGCGAACACCGTTAAAGTCTATGGGACACGAACATGAATAATCTAAAGTGCTCATTTTAAATGCTTATATGCAATTTATTGTCATAAAAAGTGTTTGGGGACCTGGGTCCTGCCCCAGGGGACATGTATCAAAGTTTTAAAAACGGACGTTTTTTCAGGAGCAGTGATTTTAATAATGCTTAAAGTGAAACAATAAAAGCATAATATTCCTTTAAATTTCGTACCTGGGGGGTGTCTATAGTATGCCTGTAAAGGGGCGCATGTTTCCCATGTTTAGAACAGTCTGACAGCAAAATGACATTTCAAAGGAAAAAAAGTAATTTAAAACTACTCGTGGCTATTAATGAATTGTCAGTTCGACAATACACATAAAAGTTCATTGATAAAAACGGCATGGGATTTCCCCACAGGGGAACCCCGAACCAAAATAAAAAAAAAAATGGCATGGGGGAACCCCTAAATTCCATACCAGGCCCTTCAGGTCCAGTATAGATATTAAGGGGAACCCCGCGCCAAAATTTAAAAAAAAAATGGCATGAGGGTCCCCCTCAAAATCCATACCAGACCCTTCAGGTCTGGTATGGATTTTGAGGGGAACCCTGCACCAAAATTTAAAAAAGAAATGGCGTGGGGTCCCCCCAAAAATCCATGCCAGACCCTTATCCGAGCACGCAACCTGGCAGGCCGCAGGAAAAGAGGGAGGGATGAGAGAGCGCCCCCCCTCCTGAACCATACCAGGCCACGTGCCCTCAACATCGGGAGGGTGCTTTGAGGAAGCCCCCCAAAGCACCTTGTCCCCATGTTGATGGGGAGAAGGGCCTCATCCCCACAACCCTTGCCCCGTGGTTGTGGGTGTCTGCGGGCGGGGTGCTTATCGGAATCTGGAAGCCCCCTTTACAAAGGGGACCCCCAGATCCCACCCCCCCTGTGTGAAATGGTAATGGGGTACAGATGTACCCCTACCAGTTCACAAAAAAAGTGTCAAAAAAGGTTAAAAAAACACAAGAGACGGTTTTTGACAAGTCCTTTATTAATTTCTTCTTCTTTCATCTTCTTTCATCTGGTCTTCCTTCTGTGTTCTTCTACTTCCTCCATCTTCTTCTTCTCCATCTTCTTCTTCCTTCGGGTACGTAAACGGGTGACCCCGCCCCCTCTGACAACATGGGGAAAGCCACAGGGAAGTTCCCCGTGTGTCAGAGGAGGGCGGGGTCATCGGGTGGCCCCGCCCTCCCTTATATAAGAAATGTCAGAAGAACCGAAGCGTCACACGGTGGAAGACTCCCACTGATCATGCGGACGGAGCGGAGAAGAAGCCTGGAGGAAGATGCCGGACGAGAAGAGCGGAGGAAGAAGAAGATGGAGAAGAAGAAGATGAATAAAAAGATGGAGGAAGAAGAAGAACACCGAAGGAACACCAGAAGAAAGAGGATGGAAGAAGAAGCAGAAAGAAGAAGAAATTAATAAAGGACTTGTCAAAAACCGTCTCTTGTGTTTTTTAACCTTTTTGACACTTTTTTTGTGAAATGGTAGGGGTACATTTGTACTCCATTACCAATTTACACAGGGGGGGTGGGATCTTGGGGTCCCCTTGTTAAAGGGGGCTTCCAGATTCCGATAAGTCCCCCTCCCGCAGACCCCCACAACCACCGGGCAAGAGTTGTGGGGATGAGGCCCTTCTCCCCATCAACATGGGGACAAGGTGCTTTGGGGGGCTACCTCAAAGCACCCTCCCAATGTTGAGGGTATGTGGCCTGGTACAGTTCAGGAGGGACCCCCCTCTTTTCCTGCAGCCTGCCAGGTTGCGTGCTCGGATAAGGGTCTAGTATGGATTTTTGGGGGGACCCCACGCCATTTTTTTTTCAAATTTTGGCGCGGGTGAGGGCCTGGTATAGAATTTAGGGGGACCCCCACGCATTTTTTTTATTTTGGGGAAATCCCATGCCGTTTTTATCAATGAACTTTTATGTGTATTGTCGGACCGACAATACATTAATAGCCGCGAGTAGTTTTAAATGACTTTTTTTCCTTTGAAATGTCATTTTGCTGTCAGACTGTTCTAAACACAGGAAACATGCGCCACCTTTACAGGCATACTATAGACACTCCCCAGGTACGAATTTTAAAGGAATATTACACTTTTATTGTTTCACTTTAAGCATTATTAAAATCACTGCTCCCGAAAAAACGGCCCTTTTTAAAACTTATTTTTGCATTGATACATGTCTCCTGGGGCAGGACCCAGGTCCCCAAACACTTTTTATGACAATACCATGCATATAAGCCTTTAAAATTAGCACTTTTGATTTCTCCCATAGACTTTTAAAGGGTGTTCCGCGGCTTTCGAATTTGCCTCGAACACCCCAAATTGTTCGCTGTTCGAACAGCGAACAGCCAATGTTCGAGTCGCACTCATGTTCGACCCGAACATAAAGCCCATCCCTAATCCCTAGTTATACCCAGAGCACTGGTGTCACAGAGCATTAGGAGTTTTCTTTAGCAAGAGCAAAGCTGTTTGTTTTCAGACTGTCTCTCTCATTTTATATATTTATATGGTCCACGTTCTAGGAGGAAATTAAAAAAATATTAATTTGATTTTGTCCTGATTAGAAAAAAAAGAGTTCCACAAAGACAGAAGCAATGCAAATCTAGTATGCTGGGACTCAGTTCGATAAAAGCAGCAAAAAGCTAGACTAGCTAGACTAGATCCTGTAGATCTATAAGCTCCAGTACACTGTCTACATTTCTCCTGCCTATGGGGATCTACAAGGCATAGCAAAATACATTTACTTTTTTTGTCTCTATGGCACTACAAGCCGCAGCGGACTATGTTTACTTTTCTCCGGCCTCTGTCTAAAAATGTTTCTCTATTAAAACTCCCACATACCATATTTTAATTTTTCCAGTCTCTGTAGAACTTCTAATCCTAGCTTGTAGACTTGCTGTTTTGAAGATTCAGGCTTAAAGGTTGATCTTTGCTTTACTGTCTATTGAGTCATTGACCTGGAACAAGCATATGGATTACAGACTTTTTCAACTTCTCTAGCTGCATGATTGTTCCAGATTAGTGACTCTCTAGGTAGTGAGACTAGAATCAGCATGTAGGCAGCTGCAGTCTACTTTCTTCACTGCAGGTGGCACTCTTCTGCAATGGTACCGCACCTGGAGAGGAAGTCAAGAGGAACACAGTTTCTCTATGGTTTCCTGGGTCACTGGGGAAGCACTCAATTGGATGCTGCCTCCCCATCTTACTTCGGCAGCCATCTTTGGTCTGGCAGAGTCTATTTAAGGCCCTGCCTCCCTCGGCTTAGCATGCTTTATATGAGTGGGTAGTGCAGGGAAAGATTCCCCTGTCTGTGAGGGATAGTACCAGCGATAGGGAAAGGTTCCTGACAAAGAACGTGTAGGGACTCCTCTCTCTGGATACCTTCCTGATTGGGCACGAGATGGCCAGGCTGCATTCTGTCGACTCTCAGCAAACGCTGTTGGTTCGGCTGCTACCTGCCCCTTCACATTATTGGAACTATGTGTGTGCCCGGTAGGGTAGCTGTTCCACCGGGTTTGTTGTGAATGGTTGCTCTATTACTTCAATACAAGATTTCCATTGAACCTGACTGTGTGAATTATTGCTGCCGCACCACACTGCACCCCAACTACAAGCAGGTCCGCAATAGTAACTCCAAAATATCTTTACAGGTTTTCTTCAAAAGATCAGTCTACCCAGGATTTAGGTTTTTGGTAGATGCTGCAGAGTTAAAACACCCAACTATTTTTATATCTCTTGGGGTTTCTATTAGTGAGATTTCTGTGTAGAGTTCCCAGGTCTGCAAGTCTCCTGTGGCCATTATAAGGGGTTCCCACTCTACCTAATGGATTTTTAATTTGTTTTATATTTTGTAACCAGGAAGCTGAAACCAGGCGTGGATAAGGGGTCCAAACCCCCCTCCCGGAGTGTCCATGGCACAGCATCTAGCACTAGTTGCTACAAAACCAAAGCACTTGCTCCACATCTCCTACGAGGTGCACCAAAGCTGTGACTGGCCAACATTTTTCTTTTACAATTTGCTGGTGCTGTAGTTTTTATTCCACTTTAACTGTAGTCGCTGCTTGTGTTCCCCTCACTCCACACTGCCTAGTTTGATGAGTGGGTTACATGGAGGCGGAGAGATGTACTTGGGGGAGATCTGTATTTGGGGAGATCTGTACTGGTGGGAGATTCATACTTAGGGGAGATCCATACTTGGGGGAGATCTGTACTTGAGGGAGATCTGAACTGGGGGGAGATCCATACTTAGGGGAGATCCATACTTGGGGGAGATCTGTACCTAAGGGAGATCTGTACTGGGGGGAGATCCATACTTGGGGAAGATCTTTACTGGGGGGAGATCCATACTGTGGGCTGAGCTATACTGGGGAAAAGATCCTCATTGGAGGGGAGAATCTGTACCAGTGCTGGAGGAATCTTTACTGGGGGGATTTTGGCTTGTGGACAGAGGTACTTTTTTCTTGTACTCTGTCTACTGACCTGTATATTACACTCTCCTGACCCCTGCCCTCTTTGTGATACATACCCCTGACTCCTGCACTATGTGCAGTACCAGGACAGGTTTTTCTAGCGCCTAGGGCAAGGATGTGGAACTGTGCCCCCTTCCTCACTGTTATTGCATGCTGTAGAATGGGTTTACTGCCCTGTGTCCATTCTCTGTCCCTTTGCTCCTCTGTGCTCAAGGCAGCTAGCCCTCCTGACCACCCCTTGTCCCAGCCCTGACTATGTGCATTACATACCCCAGCCCCTGCACTCTGCGTGTCATACACTCCTAACCCAGTGCCCTGCAATCATTCTCCTCTTTGTGCCAAAGGCTGAACCCCCTTCCCCAAGAAAAATAAATATACATGACCCTGGCTGAAACACACCATGGTGGGCAGAAAAATGTCAGCAATTATGACAAACGGATCTTGCTGTTGGGGTATCCAAGATATACTGTATATATGAGTCCAGGTGCTCCACTTATATCTATAGGATGGCATTTGGGCAGACTAACACTTTACAGAGGTATGGACTGTATTGAAAACTGAGCTCAGGCTGGATCATACAAGTTTTCAACATGAAGCTTTGAGGATAATACCATGATTAAAAATGACAGAATATCTGGAAACATTGGTTCTGCCAGTTATTTTCCACCCTAATCCAGTGTGCGTCCTGAATATCTTATGGGCTTTTACAGTGTTCCATTTTTCCTGAAAGAACAGAGAAAGATTCTTCCTCTTCAGTGCTCACACACGTTTCACCCTTCTTTGACCTGAACACATATCTATAATTGTGTCCAAATATAAAAATGATAGGGGGAAAATGATTTGCTGACATTGTCGGGGTAAACTGCAATTATTTTGTCAGCAGTTTCAATAGAATCAATATCTTTGCCTTTGGCAGGGAGGCTAATGATGAAGAACCAGAGAAAAATAAATTTGGAGAATCCTGTAATAGATTTTCCAAGTACAGCAGCACAGCTTTATCTTGAAAGAGGCAGGAGGTTGATGATGATGATCATTATTAAGGTAATAATTTATGATGGGTCAATTAGTGGCATCGCTAGACCTTGGTACCTTGCCAACCATGTATCAACGGTGTTAGCCTGTGACCAGCACAATTTTTCAACTTGTACATGACATAGAAGTGTCTGATGTGTGCTGCTGGGGGGGAGTCCTGGGTGATCATAATAAAATTATGAGCTTGTGTTATGCGCAGTAATGGTGATGGGGAACATTATGGTGCTACTGGAGTATATAATGATGAGGTGAAGGCAACTTTTAGCCCGGGTTCACACCATAATACGCTGCGCACCGCACAGGAGCCGATTCTATGCCTGAATTCGGCCCTGAAACGCAGCCAAAGATGCACAGCGTTTTTGTGCAGTGCGCACCGCAGCCGCCCCGGAGATATGTGAACCGGCTCCATAGGGAGCCAGTCACATTCTCCTGCTATGCGAATTAGAGGTGCGGAAACGCACCTCTAATTCGCATAGGTGTGAACCCGGGCTCAGAGGTTCTGATGCTAGTAAAGAGAACCAAGCAGGAACTGACTGTCCTGAAGCTGAATAAGTAAAATGTAGGCAAGAGGTGCTGGATTTGGTTAAGTTCTCCAGTATGAATAAAGCCCATGACTCTGGATAGGCAGCTCTCTGGAAAAAGGGGCTTGAAGGAGCTTCAGGTGAACACTGGAGTGAGAACAAGAGCACCACACCAAATGTTTGGGAGTCTAAGGGGTCATTTACACTTGCTTCGACTTTAACACATATTAAAAAGTGCCTGCCGCTTCCACATACTTTTTTATGTGATTTTGATGCTCCTGTGATGCTTCAGTCATGCTTTTTTGAAACTTTAACCGATTGAAGACCAGGCATTTTCTGGCACTTTTTGTATACATGTGAAAATCTGTTTTTTGTTTTTTTTGCTAGAAAAATACTTAGAACCCCCTAACATTATATATATTTTTTAGAGCAGAGGCCCTAAAGAATAAATTGGTGGGTTTTGCAATTCTTTATGTCATGCGGTATTTGCGCATTGTTTTTTAAAACGCAAAATTTGAGAAAAAATACACTTTTTAAAATTTTTATAAAAAAAAAAAAACACATTACATAACCCTATTTTTTTGTAAAATACAAAAGATGATGTCAGGCCGAGTAAATACACTTAGCAAAATTTTTGGCCTATTTCTCTCAAATATTGTTCACACGTCTGTCTAAATCTGTGTTGGTGAGCACTTCTCCTTTGCCAAGATAATCCATCCATGTCACAGGTGTGGCATATCAAGATACTGATTAGACAGCATGATTAATGCACAGGTGTGCCTTAGGCTGACCACAATAAACGGTCACTCTAAAATGTGCAGTTTTACTGTATTGGGGGGGTCCGAAAACTGGTCAGTATCTGGTGTGACCACCATTTGCCTCATGCAGTGCAGCACATCTCCTTTGCATAGAGTTGTTTAGGTTGTTGATTGTGGCCTCTGGCACGTTGGTCCATTCCTCTTCAATGGCTGTGCAAAGTTGCTGGATATTGGCAGGAACCGGAACGTGCTGTTTTCAGCTTCCAGGAATTGTGCACAGATCCCTGCAACATGAGGTGATGGTCCTGGATGAATGGAACAACAATGAGCCTCAGTATCTCGTCACAGTATCTCTGTGCATTCAAAATGCCATCAATAAAATGCACCTGTGTTCGTTGTCCATAGCTTAAGCCTGCCCATACCATAACTCCACCGCCACCATGGGCCACTCGATCCACAACATTGACATCAGCAAACCGTTCACCCACACAACGCCATACACGCTGTCTTCCATCTGCTCTATACAGTGAAAACTGGGATTCATCCGTGAAGAGAACACCTCTCCAAAGTTCCAGATGCCATCAAATGTTTGCATTTGCTCACTAAGATCCCGATGAGGACGACGAGCATGCAGATGAGCTTCCCTGAGACTGTTTCTGACAGTTTGTGCAGAAATTCTTTGGTTATGCAAACCGATTGTTGCAGCAGCTGTCCGGGTGGCTGGTCTCAGACGATCTTGGAGGTGAAGATACTGGATGTGGAGGTCCTGGGCTGGTGTGGTTACACGTGGTCTGTGGTTGTGAGGCTGGTTGGATGTACTGACAAATTCTCTGAAAGGCCTTTGTAGACGGGTTATGGTAGAGAAATGAACATTCAATTTAAGGGCAACAGCTTTGGTGGACATTCCTGCAGTCAGCATGCCAATTGCATGCTCCCTCAAAACTTGCAACATCTGTGGCATTGTGCTGTGTGATAAAACTGCACATTTTAGAGTGGCCTTTTATTGTGGCCAGCCTAAGGCACACCTGTGCAATAATCATGCTGTCTAATCAGCATCTTGATATGCCACACCTGTGAGGTGGATGGATTATCTCGGCAAAGGAGAAGTGCTCACTAACACAGATTTAGACAGATTTGTGAACAATATTTGAGAGAAATAGGCCTTTTGTGTACATAGAAAAAGTCATAGATCTTTGAGTTCAGCTCATGTTAAATAGGGGCAAACACAAAAGTGTTGCGTTTATAATTTTGCTCAGTGTATATACCAAACATGCCATGCTTAAAATTGCGAACGGCCGTGCAATGGCAACAAACAACGTAAATTTTACTATCCATAGGCGACACTTTAAAAGCCTTTACAGGTTATCACTTTATATCTAGAACAGAAGGTCTAATGCTAGGATTACTGCCCATGGTCCAGCATTCGCGGTGATACCTCACATGTGTGGGACGATCGCTGTTTGCAGGGGTGTGGGACCAACGCTAGCACGGGGGGGGGGCACTTTAATTTTTTTTTTTAATAATGAATTAATTTTTTTTATTTTTTTATTTTTATTTTTTCTTTATTTTTTTTTAAATCACTTCCTTGTGACAGCTACTCTATATGGATGGATCTGTGGTCAATAAGACCCCAAATCCCTCCTTTGCACGTGAAAGCATTCAAAACACCAATATTGACATTTTTGAATACCTTCAGTATTAAAAAAATGGTGCCGTTGACATCCAGGTAAACCGGAAGTAATTTCATGTCATCACTTCTGGGTTACCATAGCGGAGACCAGATCAAAGCCAATTCTGCCTTTGTTTGGGTCTCTGACTAGCTGGCAGATGTGCTGGCTAGTAGCTGGGGTCTCCCAGTGGGGCCAGAGAGAGCCAGAGAGAGCCGCAGAAGGCAGCGGGAGGGTGGGGTGTGGTTTCCCTCGGGTTCCCTTCCGCTACTTGTAATAGCAATCAAGTGGCTAGTTAGCCACTCCGATTGCTATTACAAGGGAGCCAAACCTTGAAATCACATACCAGGTACGTGATTTGATGGCAAGCGCTGAAGCTTGGAAAATACCCTGTGTGTGTTGATTTTCTATTTTTTTTAAAAGGGCACAGTAGAATCCCGGCTTCATTGTACCCCCACTCAGCAGATCCCTAGCTCATTAGTTCCCATGTTCAGCAGACCCCCTGCTTATTAGTATCCTTGTTCAGCAGATTCCCTGCCTAGTAGTACCCCCAACTCTGCCGATGCCCCACTCAGCACCCCAGCTCTGCTGAACCCCTTGCTCAGTAGTACCCCAGCTCTGCTGATCCCCCACTTAGTATGCAAAGTACATAATATCATGACAATATACAAAAGAAGATATATGTCATAAGTACAAATTTATGCCATAAAGCAAACAACAATTTGGAAGCATACAGAGAATATGAATCAGTAAATTTACAGATGTAGGCAAATAGAAAATCAAAAGTGTCCAAATGGCACTAAGCATTTAACCTATGGTAACATAAACATGTATAAATTCAAGGTACAAATATATTACAGTGGGTCTTCCATGCATCCCATTTATGAGAGAACAGGTGCATCTTATCCTGTAAGGCAGCCTTTTTCAACCAGGGTGCCCAGGCACTCTGGGGTGCCTTAAGGTTTCTTCAGGTGTGCCTTGGCAAAATGCCTAAAAATTGCCCCAAAATTGTATACAAGCTGGTGGGTGGGGGAAACCTGCTTTTTAGTTACACAAAGCCACAGGTTTTCATTACACATCATTACAACCTTCTAGATGCCAACCTCCTAACGACCAATTAAATCATCAGTTGATAAGGAGGATGTCAGTTGATTGCATATCATCCTTAAAAAAGGGGAAAGGGAAATGGGATTTTGAATGACGCATGTAGGATGTAAATAATACAATGTAAAGTATCCAATTCATATATATATATATATATATATATATATATATATATATATATATATATATATATATCTTAAGGTCAAAAGAGCCACAGAGCCACATGATTTCAGACAGTTAATATCACATAATACATATTTTGAAAAAAATCTAATAAAATACATGATGAATTGAAACACAGCATATAACAGCTCTACGCGTTTCCTAGATTGATCCACTGTTCTGGAGCATGCATGTGGATTGAATCATATATATATTAATTATAGGGATGGAAGCACGTGGTCCAGTCTGATAACATAACATATATTATGCTTCTATAATTCTAGGTTATCGGTTTGCCCAATCCCCCTTTCTCTATAGGGTTCACACCCAAGGGATGGGGTTGTTACTTCCCATCCCTTGGCAAGATATATAGCCATTTCCCTTGCTATGTTGAATTTGTCACATGATCTGGTTTCAGGAGCCTCTTGGCTCTCATCTCTTCCAGAAGCTGTGATGTGTGCCGTGGGCTTTCCTACTCCCCTTTAGGGTGGATGAATGCTCCTGCACTACGCATCGACATCACACTTTCTGCCCCGGAGGTGCGGCATCGCATAGCGTCGTTTTACATCTAGCAGCTAGACAGAGGTTTGTTTTTGGCGCCAATGTTGGACAGTTTATCTGCATAATTGATGGTGCCTCCTTCCCACAGCGTATGCTAGAGTGACGTTGGTGGGCGTGTGGCAGCCGTGCCCTTATAGGCTCCATTTTCGGGTGGCTGACTCACCTTGGTGGTCTTATCTGCCTTATCAGTTCACTCTACCTATCACCTTGAACTCTAGGTTTCCATGCTCCAGTTCCATGTAATTTGGTAATTCACTATTCACTATTAGTTTTACTGGCACATTTAGGTACTGGTCTTTATTCACTATTCTTGGTGATTCCGTTTCTTATCTCCAACTATTTTTTTTCATTTTTACTCTCACCTGCCTGGACTTCACTGACACTCTTCATTTACTTAATTGCCCTGCCCTTTACCAGGACATACTGCATTTTATATACTTATACCTTATACCCTTTTTGATAGTTTCTAGCACTCATGGCCACTCATGACTATTCCTACTTACTGGCAATCTGTCCTCCCTGGATGTTGTCCTTGTTGGGCCCCAGGCTGCCCACACCACCTCAGCTCCCGGTAGTGATGCCCTTATGGGGTCTCCGATCTTCAGTGCCATACTCTCATCACATAGCAACATTTGTAAGTATTTCAGAGAGTGGGGGTTTTTATAGTTTGATTTAAATTTTTATATTTATTTATTTTTCCTTGATAGGGTCAGACCTTATAGAAATCCTTTTACATTTCAGATTCAATCCACATGCATGCTCCTGAAGAGTGAATCAATCTACGTGTAGAGCTGTTATATGCCGTGTTTCAATTCATCACATGTTTTATTAGATACTTTTCAAAATATGTATTATGTGATATTAACTGTCTGCAATCATGTGACTCTTTTGCCCTCATTATATGTATATGTGTATATATATATGAATTGTAATTGATACTTTACATTTATTCATGATTACTACTATGTACTATATTATTGACACAATAAATTTGATCCTTTTACATCTACGGGTTTCATTCTAAGTCCCATTTCCCTTTCCCCTTTTTTAATTAGACAGGGAAGGAGGCATTGGACCTTACCAGGTCACCGCCTCATTTAAAATCCAAAATGTTCTTCCTTTTTCTGCATATCATCCCTGTTTGACCCTCCCTTGCCTCTCTCTATCAGCATTGGAGTACTACTCAGTACCAGATTTCAAAAGAATATTTGCTTTGGAAGAATAAATCACCTCTAACGTTGGGTGACCTACATGTATTGATGTTGCTGCATTATGTGAAACTCTTAGAATAGTTTTTACGTTTTAGAATGGGGCATCATGACACTGTCCAAAATTTTGAAGGGTGCCTCGACATTGTCCATTATTTTAAAGGGCGCCTTGACTGAAAAAAGGTTGAGAAACACTGAATTAACCTTTCCACGTTAGGTAAAATGTCTGGAATTGGGGCGCCAATAAGGCACATCTGCATTGTAAGATTTAAAGGAGTGACTGATATTGCTGAGTTTTTAGCAGATATCTTGCTCCATACTGAAGAAAGTTGCTCGCTTTCCCAAAAGGTATGTTTAAAGGAACCTAAGGGTGGACAACCACAAAAACATAATCCTGAGTTTCCAGGAAAGATAGCTTGGAGTTTGGAGGGGGTATAATACCATCTGATCAAGACTTTAAGGGCGGTTTCCCTAATCACAAGTGATTTAGTACATTTGCGCAAATTATCTAGCATAATATCCCATTCCTCCGGAGTAAATTGCGTAGCGCAATCAGCCTCCCATTTGCTCTTATAAGGGATCATACTAGCAAAAGTGGAAATGACAGCTGATTTGCAGAGGCCTGAAATGAGACCCTTACCTCTAGGAGAATCACGGCAAAGTCTTTCAAAAAATGTAATTGGGGAGGTTGGAGAGGGGCCATAGCGAGTGGTTTGAAATGTCTAATCTGCAGTTAATGGTAGAAATCTTGGTTTGTGATTTGTTTCTGCGTGCATAAGAGCTCAAATTTAGAAAATGTTCCTCCTATTTGGAGGTTAGCTAAAGTGATAAAGAGAGTTGTTATGCCACCATGAGACGTTCTCTGGGGAAGTAAAGGAAGGAAGTCCCCTAAAAAGGATGAACTTGGTGGAACAGAGGACACCAGGCTGAGTTTAGATTTATAATGGGTCCAAAGAGATAGGGATTGAGCAACTAAGGTGTTAAGAGAGGTGAGACATGGAGGTTGACCATAAAATACATGTTAACATGCATATTCATGAAGTGCTGTACTTTACAATGCCAACTGGGCCTTAAACACACCAATCCTTCAAGAAGGTGCTATATTGGGGGCTTGGTCATTTCCACCAAACTACAGTTGCTAAATCTAGCTCAGTGTCACAGTTTAAAGCTTGTATGTCCTTAGTTGTTATTTTTTAAATGTTAGAGATCATGAGCATTCGTTTTAAAGATGTGACAGAAACTTTCGCTTAGGAATTTAATAAAGTTGGAATCAGAGATATATCTTAGAGAGGAAGTTTCTGAACAAAAGGTCATGTGTTGAAAATTAAGGGTGACAGTTAATGTCACAATGTACCAGCTTATTGAAAGGCTAAATTGTATGGAATATATTCCAGACAGAAATAGAGCACGGCTAAAGCACAAATCACATTTACCAGAAACAATGTAGGCTGGATGAAGAAGACCTTGATCCTGTAAAAACAAACTATCTATAGATAATAAGACGTGATTATAGTATAATGATCAATTAATCGAGAACACATCTTTTTTGTACCTCACTTCCTCTCATGAAAAAGATCCCTGCTGGAGCCTTGAATGACATCATGCATCACATGGCCAGCAAAGTAGGCTTTCCAATAGAAGTGGGCGGTATAAACATTTTGGCATTCACTAAATGCCGAAACAAAAAAGAAAATTCATTCTTTATGTATTTTTTACTTTACAAAACCATTTGGGCAATATTATTATATCATTAGGATATAACGTTCCATTCCAGATCAGCTTTAAAAGTGAGTTCATATTTGCTGATTTTGTCAGCGTAAAGTGGTTGCAAAGGCAGAAGGTTTGCTATGCATTAAGATAAAAAGCCTTCTGTGTGTAGCAGCCTCCCCAGCACCCCCTAATTACTTACCTGAGGTCCCTCTCTGTCCAGCGAATATGGGGTGCTGTGTGTACATTATTGAGGAAAAAAAATGAGCTTAAATGATTTTAGCAAATGGCTGCAATATAACAAAGAGTGAAAAATTTAAGGGGGTCTGAATACTTTCCATCCCCACTGTATATTACACACATCTAAAATCGAATAGTATCCCATACAAGTATCTGATAAAAAACACCAAATCTTAATTGGATAATAAGTAAAAATGGGTTGTAGGATCCAAATGAATCAAAATAGATGTCAGGCTATGTGTTAGGTATAAGATGACATTGATAGGGCTCAACACGTTTCGTGGCCAGTTGCCACTCATCAGGAGCAGATGCATAGTCTGCTAATCTAGTACAATCTATGTGTAAGTATTCCAGGGAGATACATATCCCGTCTCCCCCTGCCCCAACCTTCTTTTTACCATTAGGGCAAAACATTAGAATCTATTTGGTACCTTTTTCCTCCCTTTTTTCAGACATGCTATGCGTTTTCTCCTGAAGAGTGGCAACTGGCCACGAAACGTGTCAGACCCTATCAATGTCATCCTATTCCTAACACATAGCCTGATCTCTACTTTGATTCATTTGGATCCTACAACCCATTTTTATTTATTATCCAATTAAGCATGTGGTGTTTTTTATCAGCTACTTGTATAGGATACTATGTTATTTTAAATTTGTGTAATATATATTATATATTATATACATATGTTAATAGATCAAAATATTCATGTTTAATCATGCATCACATCATGTCATGAGCTTTGTTTTTATGTCAATAAAACAATTTATACAATCTCTCCTACCGCGTGTCTTGTGCCTCACTCAAAGTCCCAAAATCCCCTCTTTTACTCTCTGATTTAGGGATAGATGTGCATCAACTATGCACATAATTAAAAGTCCTAATACCCTTTTGTTTTAATTTTTAAAGGGTTAATTGACCTTTTCTTACTTTTCCCAAAAAAGTCCCTATGCATTACAGTGTCCTTAATACAATAAAATGCCATACACCCTTTTGGAAATAAATGCTTACTTTTTCAGATGCTTGTGTTATTGTTATCCCCTCTCTGTCCTACAGATGGCAGGACATACCCAGCATTAGATGCATGGTCCCAGAAACTCAAGAATGAACACTCCTGGCTCTGTTTTCTACCCACGCATGCGCGGTCCGCCCTCTTTCACTCTTGCAGAATGCTAGAGGAGTTGTTCTTTCTGAGGTTCTGGGGGCCATGTATCCAAAGCTGGGTATATCCTGCAGGATAAAGAGGGCAGGACAATAACAAGAGCATCTAAAAAAAAGTAAATGTTTATATGAAAAATGGAGCACAGCATTTTAATGCATTAAGGACACTGCAATGCATTTGGATGTTCATGGGAAAAGTAAATAAAGGTGAACGAACCTTTTAATGACATTTAAAAATCAATCCGTATGCATTACAGCTTTGACTGTCCAATAAAATGCTGTCCTCTGTTTTTTAATATTGATTCTTACTTTTGGACTTGCTTTTACTGTGGGCTGCCCCTCTCCATCCTACCATTGAACGCACAGCCCCAGCATCTCATGAATGAGTATTCACCTCCGAGAACTCAGCCAAAAAAAAAATCAGCATGCCTAACCATGCATGCGTAGTCCCTTCTCCCACAGCAGCAGCTAAGCTTAGAGTCCTGCAAGTGGGAGTTTTGAGTTCTTAGAGTGAAATGTTCATTCATAAAGTGTCAGGGCTGCACAAAGCAAAATACTGTATCTAAGCTGATTTACTAAAGGCATACAGACTGTTCACTTTGCAATAGAAGTTTCAATTTGGAAGGGCATTTTCCTCAGAGCTTAGTGAATGTGGTGAAGCGCTGCTGATGCCCATCATCCAACCATGTGCAAAGTGAACACATCACCGCATTCACTAAACTCTGGGGAAAATTCAACAGCCTTTAGTAAATCAACCCCATAGAGTGTAATATAGAGCACCAAATGATGGAAAACCATGCAGAAGCCCTGCTGGGTGAGATGATGGGGCAAAACAGACACTTCCTGTAAGCCTCGATTCACACAGGGGCAACACGTTTTCAGCGCGACTTTGCAAGGCGACTTCAACGCGACTTCAGCGTGACTTTAAGCAGCTTACAACGCGACTTCAAGTCTCCTCCAGGACAGGTGACTTTGGCTGTGGCCAATCACAGAATAATCAGCTCTCTGGGAGGGAGGGGTTTGCCTGGGTAAACTAATTTCTTTTCCTGTAAAGTCGCTTCAATATAGATGGAGATCCGACTTGGAGGCGACTTCCATTGAATTCTATGGGTACAGGTCACCTAGAAGTCGGATTCAAGTAGTACAGGAACCTTTTCTGAAGTCGGAGCGAATTCAGTAGTGTAAATTAAGACGCTCTCATTGACTATAATGCAAATCTCAAAGTAAAGCGACTTGGGGCGACTTGAGGGCTTACAGGTCGGATCCCAAGTTGTTGTAGTGTGAACCGACCCTTAATGTTCTACCAGGGATACTATGATAAAACGGTGGGACTCGGAGGTACTGGTAGTTCAGCTAAGGGGGGCTTTGGAAATAGCAGAAGGAGATATTTAAAAAAAACTTAGGTTTCATCCTTCTGAATCTGTAAAATCGTATCCAAATTGAGTGCATCAGAAATTCAGAATCACTTATAATTTATATATATATATATATATATATATATATATATATATATATATGTGTGTGTGTGTGTGTACCCATGCAATCCATACATACAAAGAAACCAAAAGAAATATGTTCAGAAGTTAAGTTATGTGTAATAAAATGGAATGACACAGGGGAAAAAGTATTGAACACGCTAATTGAAATGTATTTTTAATACTTTGTACAAAATCCTTTGTTGGTAATGACAGCTCCAAGACGCCTCCTGTATGGAGAAACTAGTTGCATGCATTGCTCAGGTGTGATTTTGGCCCATTCTTCCACACAAGTGGAATCTTGAAGGTTCTGTGGGCCTCTTCTATGAACTCTGATTTTTAGTTCTTTCCATAGATTTTCTATTGGATTCAAGTCAGGTGATTGGATGGGCCATTCTAGCAGCTTTATTCTTTGAAACCAACTGAGAGTTTCCTTGGCTTTGTGTTTGGGATCATTGTCTTGCTGAAATGTCCTCCCTCATTTCATCTTCATCATCCTGGTAGATGGCAGCAGATTTTTATCTAGAATGTCTTGGTACATTTTTCCATTCATCCTTCCTTCAATGACATGAAGTTCGCCAGTACTGTATGCTAAAAAACAGCCCCACACCATGATGTTCCCACCTCCAAACTTCACTGTTGGTATGGGGGGTGTTTTTGGGGTGATGTGCCATTTGGCCTCCAAACATGGTGTGTATTATGGCATCCAAAGAGTTCAATTTTGGTCTCATCTGACCAGACTATATTCTCCCAGTATTTCACGGGCTTCTCTAAATGTTGTGCAGCAAAATTTCAATGAGCTTCAACATGCTTCTTCTTCAGCAATGGAGTCTTGTGTGGTGAGGGTGCATAGAGGCCATGGTGATTGAGTGCATTACCTATTGTTTTCTTTAAAACAATTGTACCCGCTAATTCCAGGTCTTTCTGAAGCTCTCCACAAGTGATCCTTGGTTCTTGGACAACTCTTCTGATAAATTATTTGTATAGATAAAGGGAGGGACTATGGACTTTTTAAGTCCATAGTCCCTCCCTATATACAAATAATTTATTGGAACGTGGCACTTTCTTACCCCTCATGTATCCGCAGTACCACTCTGTGTGATGATACATTCCAATTTGTTCAACTCTTCTGATAATGCTTTTCACTCCTCTGTCAGAAATCTTGTGAGGAGCATCTGGTCATGGCCGGTTTATGATGAAATTATGTTCTTTCCACTTCCGGATTATGGCCCCAACAGTGCTCACTGGAAAATTCAGAAGTTTAGACATCCTTCTGTAACCAATGCCATCAGTATGTTTTGCAACTATAAGGTTGTGAAGGTCTTGAGAGCTCTTTGCTTTTACCCATTATGAGATGCTTCTTGCGTGACACCTTGGTAATGAGACACCCTTTTATAGGCCATCATAACCAGCTGCTTTCTAATTACTGAGATTCCAGCTGGTGTCCTGGCTTTCAATGCCCTTTTGCACCGCCTTTTCTTCATACGTTCGATACTTTTTCCCCTTTGTCACTCCATTTTATTACACATAACTTAATTTCTGAACTTATTTGTTTTGGTTTCTTTGTATGTATGGATTGCATGGGTTGTTACCAACATGTGGTGAACATTTCATGTCAATAGCATCTTTAGAAATATATTTACCTACCAAAATGGTGACGTGTTCAATACTTATTTTACCCGATATGTATATATATATATATATATATATATATATATATATATATATATATATATATATACTGTATATACAAATAGGATATACAAATATAAATAGCAGATGCAAAATCCTATTGCTAACTAAACTGCGGCAGTTGCCAAGCACTGAGTATATGAGTATAGAACCAAACACTATCTGTCTCTCATACTAAGTTGGAGCATTTGCATCGGCATGCTGTGTTTATGCATACTTTTTCCTGGGTGGAAGGAAGATAGAAAAAAATCAGTAAATGGATTTCTTTTTTTTTTTTAATTTTCTATCACCTAAACATAGAACAGATGGTGATATGCAAAAATCCATTTAACTGGAAAACAGATAGACTCTCTTTTCTTGCATATTGCCACATGCATAGTACCATCTCATATTAGCGAATCACTGCTTACACTACATAATGTGTGGCCTCTATGCTAATGGCCAGAGATAATAATCATAATAAACTCTTTATGGACAATATTACAAATATAGGATTTGCTGCATAGCATGGCTTTGATGCCCTCTAGTGTTTGCGGACAGTCATTACATTAATGATTGTGTTGATTACATTAAACCCTAATGCCAGAATAACTTTGATATGACAAGCTACATAGACATTATTGGATATGACTACTATGTATAACAAGCAAGGATGTTTCTATAATATCTGTTCACTGTTAACTGCATGATCTGTTTAGTGGTAGTCGGGGATTATTGCTTTAGGTTAAAGCTAACCTGTCTAATTTGTGATTTTAGTCTTGTACCGGTTGCCCCATCACGCTTTAGGATTCCTAGATTATAAGATAAGGCATTTGTTCTACTGGGAATTACGTATTTTTGGCATCTGGAGTGGACGCATACTAGTAATTGGAGGCACGTGCAGCTGAGGCCCCAATTAGAAGAGGATATCTGCAGAGCTGACATAGGCTATGGCCCAGCGTGTCAGCCAATCACCCATCATGATTTTGTCAGTAGCACATTCCCATGAATACTAAAAGGTTCCAGAACGGCCCTCTGCCTGCCAGTGCAATACAGCGGAGTTCTTTGTTTTTTTTTGATCCTGCAAGGTTTGTGCATTTTTTTGTGGGTGGTTTCAGTATTTTGTGTATTTATTCGTGTATTCATAGTTCACCCACTCTTGGACTGAACTGCTTCCAGGGCAGTCCAAATATATTTTTTCTTTATTTAGTGAGTGATTTTTATTTATTTATTTATTTATTTATTTATTTTTGTGGGGGGGGGGGGGGGGGTTATTTAGTTTATTTCATATAATGTTCTTTTTGTTTCCATTTTTTACATTTTTTTTGTGTATCTGATTAATATTGATACTTTTTAATTTTATGTTTACTTTTTTTGCTGACTCAAATTTTTATTTTGTTTTTACTTTCTTGTTGTCTGTAGGAGTTTAATTTTGTTTTTACTTTTTTGCTGTCTGTAAAATTTTTATTTTATTTTTACATTTTTTGCTATCTGTAAAATTGCTGGTTGTGCTGCAGCTACCCCCCCCCCCCCACCTCAGACCCTCCCTCTTTCTTACCTGAGCCCAATCCGATCCAGCAATATGCATGAGCGCAGCGGCTCCAGCCGTTGTCGCTCTCCTCATTGAACAGAATGATAGCAGCAGGAGTCATTGGCCATTGGCTCCCGCTGCTGTCATTCAAAAGCTGTGACATGGAAGTAGGGGGTGGGGCTGAGTCCCGCTGTCTGTGTCAATGGACACAGCAGCGGGACTCAGAAGCAAGCCCGCATGGAAAGTGGATTTTTTGTGGGGGGGGGCACCTGATGAAGAGGAGGGGCCTGGAACACCGGCGGGAGACCCCAGAAGAAGAGGATCGAGGCTGCTCTGTGCAAAACCATCACACAGAGCAGGTAAGTATAGGCATGTTTGTTATTAAAAAAAAAAAATCTAACGTTTACAGCCACTTTAACTCAAATGTATTTACAGCAGAACCTTGGTTTACGAGTAACGCGGTCAACAAGCTTTTTAAAAGACGAGCAACTTTTTTTTTAACTTCTGACTCGGTTTGCGAGTGTTGTCTCACAAAACGAGCAGAATTCAAGCTAATGGGCGGTGCAGTACCGCATTTGGCCAGAGGTGCGGGGGCACTTGGGGACACTCAGAACAGTTCGGAGCCGTTCAGAAATACTCGGAATGACTTGGAAATACTCGGAAACACTCGGAAATACTCTGTTCTGAGCCTTTCCGAGTATTTCTGAGCCTTTCCGAGTTCAGCCGAGCTGTCCCCGAGTATTTCCCAGGCTCTCTAGCGCCCCCCCACCTCTGGCTACATGCGGTATTGCATGTAATAGAAGTCAATGCGGAACTAATTATCTTCGTTTCCATTGACTTCTATGGGGAAACTCGCTTTGATATGCGAGTGCTTTGGATTACAAGCATTCTCCTGGAACGGATTATGCTCGTAATCCAAGGTTCCACTATATTTATTGAATTTTTTTTTTTCCTGTTTGGAAAATTTTTATTTTATTTTTACTTTTTTTTTGCCTGTCTGTAAAATGTTAATTTTACAATTTTTTTTTTTTGCTATCTGTAAAATAATGAGGCTACTGAAGATACAACGACAGGTCCAATGTGGCAGAAAGGAGCTTCCAAAACCCTCAGAAGGCATTTAAAATGAATTGTATTGTTTAAAACTACTGAGAACCAATTTATTTTGCCTCAGGCATTGAATCCAAATAATTTTGCCAAAATAGCAAAATTTCACTGAAATCTCCAGATTTTGCACAAATTTTTGAAAAATTAAAATTTCAGAAACAAACCAGGCCCAGTGTTTCTCCAGTCATCGAGCGCTGACAGCAGGTGTTGTTTTTAATGTATCTTCATTGTTGTACAGATATTCTAAAGGCCAGTTTGACTCCAAGCTAATATTTTGGAGTGAATTTAATCAGACTTTTTATATCTTGCAAGAACTACAGTGGTGAGATTTCCCTGTGGAAGCTTATGTTTCTTCCCCACAACATGCCTGTCACCTTCTTGCAACTATACCCCCCTAATAAATGATTAAATCTACGTGATGGGAATCCACCAGGGAACCTGACAGCATCATTTTGCATTTTAATGGCCAAGGTAGTTTCATGAAGGTAAGAATTCTGGTGAGAATATTTCACTCCTGCTAGATGTTGTAGCTGCCAGCATCCATAAACTCCAGAAATAAACTGTAGTCCCACAATTGAAATACCTAAAGGTGTTTTACATGCCAAATGATTTTTATTCGTAGCCGGTCCTAAGATTTTCATAGCCCTACAAGTCAGCAGAGCCAAGTTTGTGACCTGACTTCAACCTACTGCAGTTAATCAATAGCTTGATGGTCACTACCCTACCTCCAGCCTGTGATTGGCCAATTAAGGAGCTGCAACAAACTAATATGCTCATCCCACTGCTCTCATCTGCTGTCAGCATGCCCTTTGTCAGTATGTTGTCAGAGCATTTGACACTGACATATTTCATTTTTATTTTTAATTTTGAATGGAGGTGGCTTTGGATGACTAATTACTGGGTGTTTTCTAAGTATGCAATATCCTCTAATACAGGGTTTTCCAAACTTCCTAAACAAAGGGCCAGTCTACTGTTCTTCGGGCTTTGGTGGGGCTTGGACTGTGACCAGTAGGGATAGAAAATGTCCGTATTCAATAATTAAATTACATAGTGCCTGTGATCAGTAGGAGGAGGAATAGTGCCCCATCATTGGTAGCAGTGGGAGGAATATTGCCCCATCATTGTCATCAGCAGAAGGAATAGTGCCCCATTATTGGTATCAGTGGAAGGAATAGTGCCCCATTATTGGTATCAGTGGGAGGAATAGTGCCCCATCATTGGTATCAGTGGGAGGAATAGTGCCCATCATTGGTATCAGAGGGAGGAATAGTGCCTCATCATTGGTATCAGTGGAAGGAAGAGTGCCCCATCGTTGGTATCCGTGGGAGGAATAGTGCCCATCATTGGTATGAGTGGGAGGAATAGTGCCCCATCATTGGTGTCAGTGGGAGGAATAGTGCCTCATCATTGGTATCTGTGTGAGGATTAGTGTCCCATTATTGGTATCAGTGGGAGGAATAGTGGCCCATTATTGGTGTCAGTGGGAAGAATAGTGCTCCATCACTGGTATCAGTGGGAGGAATAGTGCCCCATTATTGGTATCAGTGGGAGGAATTGTGCACCATCATTGGTATCAGTGCAAGGATTATTGTCCCATCATTGGTATCAGTGGAAGGAATAGTGCCCCATCATTGATATAAGTGGGAGGAATTGTGCCGCATCATTGGTGTTAATGGGAGGAATAGTGCCCCATCATTGATGTCAGTAGGAGGAATCGTGCCCCTTCATTGATGTCAGTAGGCGGAATAGTGCCCCATTATTGGTATCAGTGGGAGGAATAATGCCCCATTATTGGTATCAGTGGGAGGAATAATGCCCCATCATTGGTGTCAGTGGGAGGAATAGTGCCTCATCATTGGTATCTGTGTGAGGATTAGTGTCCCATTATTGGTATCAGTGGGAGGAATAGTGGCCCATTATTGGTGTCAGTGGGAAGAATAGTGCTCCATCACTGGTATCAGTGGGAGGAATAGTGCCCCATTATTGGTATCAGTGGGAGGAATTGTGCACCATCATTGGTATCAGTGCAAGGATTATTGTCCCATCATTGGTATCAGTGGAAGGAATAGTGCCCCATCATTGATATAAGTGGGAGGAATTGTGCCGCATCATTGGTGTTAATGGGAGGAATAGTGCCCCATCATTGATGTCAGTAGGAGGAATCGTGCCCCTTCATTGATGTCAGTAGGCGGAATAGTGCCCCATTATTGGTATCAGTGGGAGGAATAATGCCCCATTATTGGTATCAGTGGGAGGAATAATGCCCCATCATTGGTATCAGTGGGAGGAATAGTGCCCTAATATTGGTATCAGTGGGAGGAATAGTGCCCCATCATTGGTATCAGTGGGAGGAATAGTGCCCCATCATTGGTATCAGTGGGGGGAATAGTGCCCTAATATTGGTATCAGTGGGAGGAATAGTGCCCCATCATTGGTATCAGTGGGAGGAATAGTGCCCCATCATTGGTATCAGTGGGATGAATAGTGCCCCATCATTGGTATCAGTGGGAGGAATAGTACCCATCATTGGTATCAGTGGGAGGAATAGTGCCCCATCATTGGTATCAGTGGGAGGAATAGTGCCCCATCATTGGTGTCAGTGGGAGGAATAGTGCCCCGTCATTGGTATCAGTGGGAGGAATAGTGCCCCATTATTGGTATCAGTGGGAGGAATTGTGGCCCAGCATTGATATCGTTGACATTCTATGCATTAAGACAAAAAGCCTTCTGTGTGCAGCAGCCCCTCTCAGCCCCTCTAATACTTACCTGAGCCCCATCACTATCCAGCGATGTCCATGAGTGCCTTGTCAGTCCGGGACTCTCTTTCCTGATTGCCTGAGACACAGCAGTGAGTGCCATTGGCTCCCGCTGCTGTCAAGTTAGCTCGGTTAGCCAAACAGGAGAGAGAGGGATGGGGCCAAACCGAAGCTCTGTGTCTGAATGGACACACAGAGCCATGGCTCGGCCTGGGTGCCCCCATAGTAAGCTGCTTGCTGTGGGGGCACTCAACAGGAGGGAGGGGCCAGGAGCTCCAGCCAGGGACCCGAGAAGTGCAAAACCACTACACAGAGCAGGTAGGTATAACATGTTTGTTATTCTAATGGAAAAAAAACAGAGACTTTACAACCCCTTTAATCCATGCCTCACGGACTACTGTCATGTTTTTCACACTAGATACTAAGAAGCAAAGATTCCTTTCATTTCATATCAGTTCCTTGTCTTTTTTTTCAAAGGTAACATGCATATCAATGTCTCAATTTAACAGGATAAAGTATCTCCTCTGTATAGTTACTTTCTCTAGAAACAGATGCTGCACATGAAACCACAATACAAATTTTCCAGTTATTAGTTATCAGAAACAGCAATAAAACCCAAATCAGATTTCCTCCAAAAGACCTGTGATTTTCTGAAAATAGCTGAACAACAGCAATGCTGAGCTCCATCCATGCAGGTAAAGAACTGTCATCGTTACCCCCTGCAACCAAATTCCAACTGTTGTTCTCCACTGCAGATATGAAAAACAAAGGAAGACCCTAAGTGGGAGATGAGGGAGACGGAAGGTGTTTTGTTGTCCCACTCCTCCATACAGTACAGAAAAAAAAAACCTTGAAACTATGAGTTTGCTGGTACCACTCTAAGTATGATAAAAATATCAAATATTTATTGTACAAAGGTTAAAAAAATATAGACAATGAAGGGACTTGTATACTGATATAAACATTAGACATGTGCAATTCATTTCATTCCGAATTCGTTTTTTTAACGAATTTCAACAAATTCGTAAATATCCAAATTAACAAAAACCTGTTTAACGATTTTTTCTGAATATTCGTAAATCTGAATATTCGAAAATTCAGAATTTACGAATGTACGCATTTTCAAATTTCCGGGTTTCGAATTTTCGAATTTATGAATATATACGAAATTCGAAAATTTGAACATCCCAAAATCGGGAAATTAGAAAATTTGGAAATTTGAAAATTCGGAAATTTGAAATTCCGAAAACCGAATATTCGCAAATCTGAAAATTCTGAAATTTGAACATTCGAAAATCCGAAAATAAATGATAATTCAAAAGAATGAAAATCTGAAAATTCTAAAACCTGAAATAATAACTAATAATAACTTAATTATTACTAACTATTAAATTATAGGTATTGGAATTTCCTTTTAAATTTGGCTGTTAGTGAAAGTAACAAATAGGAATTTATCCGAAGTTACACATTTTCCAAAATAATGAATGCCGCATCTAAACAAATGGAACATAATGAATTAATAATAATAAATAACAATAATAATAAAAACTTTTTATTATTATCATTATTGTTAAGATTGGTGGGGTCCAGTGAGGGTTTTGGAGTGACTACAACTAGTGCATGATTTAGAGAGTTGGGGAAGATGCCAGAAGAGAGGGAGAGTTTAAAGATGTGAGTTACAGAGTGTAGAATAGAGCAAGGGAGTGAGCGTAGCATTTGCAAGTTAGCAGGATCTAGGGGTTAGGTGGTTAGGTTAGGTGGGCGTTAGAAAATAATGAATGCCGCATCTAAACAAATGGAACGTAATGAATTAATAATAATAAATAACAATAATAATAAAAACTTTTTATTATTATCATTATTATTAATCATTTATTTGTTTTGTTCTACTTGTTTTGATGTGACATTTGTTATTTCGGATAATTCATAACTTCGGATAAATTTGTATTTTTTTATGTTCACTAACAGCCAAATTTGAAAAGAAACTCCAATACCTATAATTTATAAGTTAGTTATGATTAGTCAGTTAGTTCGTTATGATTTTGAATTCCCTGATTACGGATTTCCGAATTTCCAAATCTTTGAATTTCCGGATTTCGGATTTTAGAATTGACGAATTGACGAATTTACAACATTTCCAGATTTTCGAATTTACAAATTTTCAGATTTTCGTATTTACGAATTTCAATCATAATGAATGACCCGAAAAAACAAAAAAGAAAAAAAACGAATGATATGAAAACGAACAAATATTTTGGCAGTGCACATGTCTAATAAACATTCACATATACAAAGAATAATATATGATACATCTACATACCTATTATATATGTATAAAAAGGCATACATAGATACGTATAACAATATTATGACCAGTTGTTGCCAATTTCCACAGTGGATAGGGCAATTCATCGGGCATATGTATACTGCATCACCATAGGCCAATGTTTAAGCTACATTATGGGGAGTAGAGGTGTAATTGGTAATTTTAGGACCCCTTACCAACCCTATGGATCCCTCCTTTTCTTTTCTCTTTCTTTTGTTTATGCAAACCCAAGATATATTTGAGCATTACCATTATGCCTTTTTTTTATAGCTTAGATATTCTTTATTACTAAACATCTATTAATGTTTAGTACGGGTCTGATGAAGGAGTGACCCCCGCACATACCTTGTGCCTGCTCCAAAACATGGTACCATCCCCTTCCTGTTCTGTGCATTCCACCATGCTCTTGGAAGATGCGTCGGCCATCTTGCTCTTTGCTTCTCCCCCTGGATGCCTTACACAGCTGCTGGTCGGCTTGCCTTCCTCTAGAAGCGTAGGACATAGCAAGGATGTTTTAAACTGATATGCCTACTATCACCATGGAATTTGTAAGTGTTTTTAACTGTTGTTCTTAATTAAACACTGTGAATGCTGCACTTAGAAGCACCTTATGTTCCTTCTCTCCATTTCCTATAGGTAGGATGAGAACCAGCTAAGAGTACAGTCACAGAGACCAAAGGAGTGGAGTTTTTTGAGGAGAAGGGGTTGGTCCACTGTGTCAAAGGCAGCAGAGAGTTCAAGGAGGAGTAGTACAGAATGGAGTCCTTTGGTTTTAGTCATTAGTAGGTTGTTTGTGAGCAGTTTCCATGGAGTGTTGAGGGCGAAATCTGGACTGAAAGGGATCATGAAGTTTGTTCTCAGTCAGATGGTCACTCAGTTGGTTGTAGACCAGACAATAAAGCAGTTTGGAGGAAAAGGGGAGTAAGGGGATGGGGCATAGGTTGTTAAGATTGGTGGGGTCCAGTGAGGGTTTTGGAGTGACTACAACTAGTGCATGATTTAGAGAGTTGGGGAAGATGCCAGAAGAGAGGGAGAGTTTAAAGATGTGAGTTACAGAGTGTAGAATAGAGCAAGAGAGTGAGCGTAGCATTTGCAAGTTAGCAGGATCTAGGGGTTAGGTGGTTAGGTTAGGTGGGCATTAGAAAATAGTTTAGCAACCTCATCAATAGTGTCAGGGTTGAATGAGTGAAGTAATGATTGTACCTGTGAACATGGGGTTTTAAGTGGGGGAGGTATCAGCGCATTGGAGATCTCCACACAAATTGTATCAATCGTATTTTTGAAGTGATTGGCGATCTCCTGGGAATTGAGTGCCTTAGTGGGTGGAAGCAGTGGAGGACAGAGTAGAGAGTTAAAGGTAGAGAAGAGTTGATGGAGGCTGGATGAGAATGTGTTAATGAGAGTGGTAAAATAAGTCTGCTTGGCAATGTGGAGGCAGAAGGGCAGGTTTATATTGGTTGAAGTTGTTCTGGCACTTAGGCGCTCAAGAGTGCGGCTATGTTTTCTAAAGCTTGTCTGTCCTCTGTTTGCCAAGGATGTAGGGGTCGGGGACTAATTCTAGAGTAATTTCAAGAGAGGATGACAGTGAGCTGTTGTAGACAGAAGTGGCTAGGTTGGGGCAGAACAGAGGTGAGATTTTGTCATAGAGGTGGTCAGTAGCAGAGTAGAGAAGGGTTGGGCTGGTGAAGGTTTCCAAGGGTAACTGTTAGGCGGTTGGTGAGAGAGGTGGAAGACGGGGAGAGAGCTAAGCTAATAAGTTGGTGATCAGAGAGTTGGAAAGGATCGCTGGACAGGTTGCATGGGGTGCATAGATAGGAGAATACAAGGTCAAGAATGTTACCATCAGAGTGAGTAGGAGCATGAATCCATTGTTTGAGGTCAAGAGAGGAGGCTAGACTGGGAAGTTTAGAAGTAGCAGTATTATTATCATTAACAGGAATGTCACCAAGAATGAGTGTGGGGATTTCAGAAGAGAGAAAGTAGGGTAGCCAGGCAGGGAAGTCATCAAGGAAAGTTGGTCCAGGGGGCTGGTAGATGACAGCAATTCTTAGAGAAACGGGAGAAAATAGACAAATACAATGTGCCTTAAATGGGGAGAGTATCAGAGAGGGAGGTGGGCGAAGTACCTGATAAGTACTGCATGGGGCTAGAAGGCTACCTACTCCACTTCTCTTCCGTCCACTGGGTCTGGGGGAGTGAGTCCAGAGAAGGCCACCATGCAAGAGGGAAGCCGGAGAAGCAGTGTCAGATTCATGAGTCAGGTTTCGGTAATGGCAAGTAGGTTAAAGAAATTTGTGATAAAGAGGTCGTAGAGGGAGGTGAGTTTGTTGCAAACAGAGTGGGCATTCCAGAGGGTGCAGTAGAAGTGGAGGCTGGTTTTGGAAAGAAGAGGAATGGAAACTATATTCTGTGGATCGCAGCTGCTGTAGGTGTAGGATAATTGGAGCATTGGGCACAGTTAAATGATGGATGCCCAGGGTTTGGGGATATCTCTCAGATATTAAGAGAAGAAGAAGGGTGAAGGAGGTAATGTGGAAATGTGATTTCTATGAAGGGACATGCCCCAGCGTCCAGGAGTTTTTATTAGCATGTGGGTGTAGAATTAGCAGGAGTTGGTGCTTGCTGTAATCGGGAGAGGGCAGAAGGGAGGGGGATATATGTAAGCTGTGGGGTGGAGAAGAGGGGTAAAGGAAAGAGAGTTTAAGGAGAGAGGACACAACTGCCAGAAGGAGTGGTGGAGAGCAGGGTAACCTGCAGCCTGTTTGGGGCTTTTCAGTGCAGTTTGCGATGTACAGTATGTTCGCTTCATGCAATCGCTGAAGTGCAGAGCATGAAGTGAATATCACTTGTATAAAGAATCACTTAGAGAAAAAAAATCACTAAAGGAAAAGAACAGAAAAGAACACCAGCAATGTTCCCCTCATCAAAATGCCCCCTCAGCAAAACCATAAGGGTGTCTAGTTTCATACGGTTAAGGGTGGGGGTGGTTGTTTGTTAATTAATTAATCATGAGTTAATATAAGGCTCCATGTACACTAGCAGCTCCTAAACTTGAGTTTAGGAGCTTTCGGCATTTTTTTTCCCTAAAGGATCGATTTCAGGATAGGAACGTTTTGACCGCCGGCCACAAAACGCGCAAAATCGCAGTAAAATCACTGTGCAATTTTGCAGCGTTTTGCGTTTTCCGTGGCTGGTGGTCAAAGTAGTTCAAGTGTAAATGAAGCCTAAGGATGGCTAACAATCAAAGCAAGCCTTTTACATCTAAAGTCAGACTAGCAAGAGGTCAGAGTTGTAAAGATAAGATCAGCATATAAAACATATGTAAGACACTACAGAGTAAAAAAACAATATGATGGTGCACACAGGGAAACAGATGGTGAAGGCAACATACCAAAGAGCATACATACACAGTGAAAACAAACAGTTTCCAGTTTCAGTTATGGGTTGATGTGGATCTGCTGGGGCATACCAAAGAGCACACATACATCGTGAAAACGAACAGTTTCCAGGACCTACAAAAAAAAAATTAAATCTGCGCAAATGGTGAAAAGTTGCCAAAAAAAGCTGCTGAACACAATATCTCAACACCTGACATAAAAGAAACAAAATACAAACAGTGCAGAGCTGTTTGTATTTAGTTCCAGGGCCAACACCACTTGGCAGAGCCAGCAGCATGACACCCCTGATTTTTTAAAGTGCTAAAACTAAAATCCCTGCATCTATAGCCACCAGCATTCCAACACCAACCTCTCTTTCCCTGTAAAGAAAAAATGTGTATACATATCTTTTCTGCAGGCGATCCGACGCGATCTCCAGCGGCAGAAGCTCTGTCGAGGACACGGTCGACAAAGGCTGTGAAATGAATGGGATGTGACGTCACACATAGACTTAATATGGGGCTTCCGTTGTCGGACGTGTCCTCTGCACCCGCCTCCACAGTGAAGCCGCGGCTGACAGCTCAGCGTGGGATTGGGTCGGGTCGCCTCGGGTCTCCTGCAGAAAAGGTATGTATACTCAATTTTTTTTTACAGGGCTAGAGAGGTTAGTGTTAGAATGCTGGTGGCTATAAATGTAAGGATTTTCATCTTTAATCTTTAAACTGTCTGCAAGGGTGGCATTCTGACCACCACTTTATGGGGTCATTCTTTAGACTGACCACCAATATAAGGGGGGGAATTCTTCCCACTGACCATCAACCACAATAGTAATGTTCTTGAGTCTGAATCTGATCACCATTGGTTAAAAACACTCACAATGACAATGTGTGATAGACATTTTGTAGAGTAACATATTATTCTACAATAAGTCCACAGATGGCTTAGTTAGTTCCATATTATAATATTGTTATACTATACTATGCTACACTATACTATACTATACCATCTATAACCTAAACTGCCTAGTGAAGGTGGATTCGTCCCTGCATAAAAATATTTTTTATGTATTATTTTATAGATGTATTTCTAATTCATTTCTTATTATTTTGTCTAATAATCTCTTTTATTACCATCCACAGGAATCCCCATTAGAGATTTTTGATCACTGTAGCATATCCTACATGGTTTTCTTGACTCTAATATGAATTTTGACTACCATAGTAAGTCGATATGAGCAGTATATTGAGACATGTGTATATATTTGTCATGCATTTTATGATGATGTTTATATGTTTACATATTTTATATACATTTTATTCTTTATTCTTTTAGACAGAACAGTTACATGGTACATAAATGCATTAAATATGTATATCTTTGGAACAATTATACAGTATAAATAGGTCATGGTTTCAGTCCTAGAAATTATCTTTTAGTATCCTTTTATATACAAGGTAGTTGCTACCACATTTATTACTTTTTTGTTTTTTGGATGACATAGTTTACAACAGTTTTTCAATTTATTTTGTTATGTTTCAGGTATATGTTAATGAAAATCTGTATGTCTTGTGATCCGGCTGGGTCTTTTAGCCCCATTCCATTTTGCACTTTTTATTCTTTCTATGTTCTTTTTTGTGTGAAATTTCCAGTTTATACACTTTCTAACAGTTTGTTATGCCAATAGAGTGTGAAAAGGAAATGTCTTAATGTATATTATTAAAGTGGAACTTCCACTCGTTGTACTTCTTCCCCCCCTCTGGTGCCACATTTGGCACCTTTCGGGGGGGAGGGGTGACAGGATACCTGTCTTTCTCATGTACCCTGTCCCCACTTCCGGGAGCCTCAGTCGCAGGTATTTGCGTCCTCACTGGGGCTCCCTCCTCCTCCCTCCTCCTTCCCCGGCCACTGGGCCAGTAGGAGAGAGGAGCGGAGCCTTGCGCATGTGCAGTAGGGTTCCCAGCGTAAAGCCATAAGGCTATACTGCCGAGGTTCCCTTACTCGCAATGGAGGCGACATGCACCCGACAGCTTATGGAAACATCAGCTGCGGTGCAGACATCACTAGACTCCAGAACAGGTAAGTGTCCGAATATTAAAAGTCAGCAGGTGCAGTTGTGCCTCCGGACCTTCGCTTTAATGTTTGCAGTTTGGCTGTGCTTTATAGTCTCATGCCACCTCACTATAAATCAGACTCCATCCCCAAAAGGGTTCAGGTTTGACAAAGGAGCGCTGTGCATACTCTGAAACGAGTTACCGCCCCTTGTGATGTCTCTTCCTGTCGTGTGCGTTCCTCGCTGGTTCCGGAAGTCTTGCAGGTGATTCTGTTCCCCTTACTACTGCTGGCCAGTGCAGAGGGTCGAAAAGGAGCCGAGACAGAAGAGACACACACTTTTCACTGATTACCAAAGTAAGGAAATTATTCCCATTAATCACCAAATGTAAGGGACATTCTTCCTACTGATCACTAATGTAAGAGGCATTCTTCTCACTGGCCACCAATGTAAGGAACATTCTTCCTACTGACCACCAATGTAAGGGGCATTCTTCCCACTGATCACCAATGTAAGGGACATTCTTCCTACTGACCATTATAGTAAGGGGGGCATTCTTGCCACTGACCACCACTGTTAGAGGGTATCCTACCTACTGGCCCCCAATATAAGGGGACTTTTTCCCACTGACCCAGATGAATTGTTTTTACCAGGGGTTCCCTAAGACCAGAAAATTAATTTAAGGGTTACTCTGAGGTAAAAAGGGTTGAAAAAGGCTGCCATTGACAAAATCATTGGACTTGAGGCTGGAGTTCACTTAAAATTCTTGTGAAGTCTCCATTATATATTTTACTTCCGGACTGCCCACCGTAATTTTAAGTGATGTCTTTGAAGGAGGATATCGTTGTTATGGCAGCAGCTAGCTGCCATAACCCCGGTATCCTCGTCATCAGCGGGCGGTCCGCTACAAGATAAAAGTGGTCTCTGCGGCGGATTTGCCGCAAGATCACTTTTATCTGTGACGGGAGAGGGGCCCCCCTCCTGCCACGATCTGGTGCTCTCCGCCGCTTACCAGAGCCATCGGCAGTGGCGGAGGCGATCGCGTCTGTCCCCTTGCTGGGTATGGAGACGAGTGAGGGGAAGATGACCCCCACCTGTCTCCATATCACTGCAGGGCGGAAGCGACATCAAAATGTCACTTCCGCCCATAGCTCTTAAAGGGGCCATTTTTTTTTCATAGCTCATGAGTAAGCACTCGTCATAAGTGCGAAACGCGTCAGTTGATCCCTCTACGTTCCTGCTGTAGTGCCTTGTACATTTTATGATCCAGTTTTTTTTATCAATAAAGGCACTTGTTATCTTGTCTGGTGTGCGGCTATCCAGATCACTTCGTCTACTTCTGCTCAACTCCGCATCAGCCAGCACCTGGGGCTCTTTTCCTTTGAAGGATTCCAATTTGTTCATTCTTTTATCAGTTCAGACTTACCTGAGCGGTGGAGTACTCTTCGCTTCGTTTGGGTTTTAATTTACTCGGTGTAACAATATAAAAAAAATTGGGCTAACTTTACTGTTGTCTTATTTTTTCATTCAAAAAAGTGTATTTTTTCCAAACAAAGTGCGCTTGTAAGACCGCTGCGCAAATACGGTGTGACAGAAAGTATTGCAACGACCGCCATTTTATTCTCTAGGGTGTTAAAAAAAAATGTATACTGTTTAGGGGTCTAAGTAATTTTGTAGCAAAAAAAAAACAGTTTTTAACTTGTAAACAACAGATCTCAGAAAGAGACTTGGTCTTTAAGTGGTTAAGAGCTCACCACACTCCACCCAAGTTACATTCCATGGGCCTGCGCCCACCAGATCCTTTATGCACTAGGTGTGGCAGGGATACAGGCGACCTAATTCACTTAATCTGGAAGTGCCCAAAGCTTCACCGTTACTGGAATACAGTTGTCACAATGCTAAACACAGCATTTCAGATCTCCATTTCTGTGGAGCCAAAACATTGTATTTTGGGTATGCTTGATGTTGTTACCCCAGATAAGTTTGTGAGAGAGGTGGCAGCTAGGGCCCTGTTTCAAGCTTTTATGTGTTTACTTACTGCATAGAGCTTTACTGATCTTTTCACGGTGGTATAAAAGTTAAAAAGTTAAAAAAGTTAAGTTAAAAAGTTAAAAGTTAGAAAAAAAAAATCCCTGTCTACAATAATAAAACTACCAATAAAAATTCAATTAACAGCAAAAGTTTTGTGATTGCTAACTCAAAGTGTATCTAAAAATGTAATATATTGCAGCTTAAGCGATGTGGTCACTACATTAATTTTCTTGCTTCAGACTTCAGACTTCTCCCCTTTATTTTCACCCAGTAATCCTGAAAATAACATATTTCATGTCCCTGGGTGGCTACGCACACTTCTCCACTGTATTTATGATGCTACCTCGGCTGGTCTTCAAACACACCTTGAAGCACATCCATTCAACACCACTATACCCTTTAGCTTCCTTTGTTAGGAGTGCACAGCTAACGGTGGCATAATCAACAACTAGTAGAAGAAAGGGCCAGCAGTTGGCCAGTCAATCTCAGGATTTCAATGGGGGCCATTTTGCAAGAGCAATGTATAAATATGCAGAGTAAACACCAATGTTTCAGTGTCTATCATCTTGAGAAAAACATTTTTGACCAGTAGAAGAGAAAGACAGCAGTCGACCTTGAAACAGGCACGTTTGAAGACCAGCAGACCTGTTCAAAAACCAGTAGAAGAGAGTGAATCTCAGTTAGTCAACCTCAGGTTTTGAGGTCACTTTGCAAGATCAATGTACAAATATGCAAAGTAACCCATAGCATACCAATGGTTTTGTGTTTGAGATAGACATGTTTGAAGACAAGTAGACATGTTCAAAGACCAGTAGAAGAGAGAGACAGCACTCAACCTTGAGAAATACTGTACATGTTTGAAGACCAGCAGACATGTTTAAATACCGGTAGAAGAGAGAGCCAGCACTCAACAAGTCAACCTCAGAATTTTAACTAGGTCATTTTGCAAGATCAATGTGCAAAGTAACCTACAACACACTAATGTTTCAGTGTTTGCTATCTTGAGAAAGACATGTTTGAAGACCAGTAGACATGTTCGTAGACCAGTAAAAGAGAGACCCAGCACTCAGCCTTGAGAAATATTGTACATGTCTGAAGACTGGTAGAATAGAGAGCCAGCACTCAACCAGTCAACCTCAGGATTTTAAAGCGGAGTTCCATCCAAAAGTGGAACTTCCACTCGTTGTATTCCTTCCCCCCTCAGGTGCCACATTTGAAACCTTTTGGGGGGGAGGGGGGGGATACCTGTCTTTCACAGGTATCTTGTTTATTTTTTTTTTTTGTTACCCTTCAGCGTGAATCGCATACTCAAGACTCCTTCCTTTCACAGGTATCTTGTTCCCACTTCCAGAAGCCTCAGCCATGAGAATTGACGTCACGGACCTGGCTCCCTCCTCCTCCCTTCTTCCCCGGCCGCGTAGGAGAGAGGAGTGGAGCCTCGTGCATGCGTAGTAGGGTTTCACTGCCGGGTTCCCTTACTCGCAATGGGAGCGGCATGCACCTGACAGCTGATGGAAACATCAGTTGCTGTGCCGACATTGCTGGACTGCAGGACAAGTTTGTGTGCAATTATTAAATGTCAGCAGCTGCACTATGTGCAGCTGCTGGCTTTTAATTTTTGCAGCGGTGAGCGGACCTCTGCTTTAACTAAGCCATTTTGCAATGTAAAAATGTGTGAAGCACAGCTAACGGTGGCATAATCAACAACTAGTAGAAGAGAGGGCCAGCAGCCGGCCAGTCAACCTCAGGATTTCAATGAGGCCATTTTGCAAGAGCAATGTATAAATATGCCGAGTAAACCATAACACACCAATGTTTCAGTGTCTGTCACTTTGAGAAAATCATGTTTGAAGACCAGTAGAAGAGAGAGACATCAGTCAACCTTGAAACAGGCACGTTTGAAGACCTGTTCAAAGACCAGTAGAAGAGAGTGAATCTCAATTAGTCAACCTCAGGTTTTGAGGTCATTTTGCAAGATCAATGTACAAATATACAAAGTAACCCATTACATACCAATGTTTTTGTGTTTGACACCTTGAGAAACACATGTTTGAAGCCAAGTAGACATGTTCAAAAACCAGTAGAAGAGATTGAGACAGCACTCAACCTTGAGAAATACTGTACATGTTTAAAGACCAGTAGACATATTTGAAGACTGGTAGAAGAGAAAGTCAGCACTCAACCAGTCAACCACAGGATTTTAACAAGGTCATTTTGCAAGATGTACAAATATGCAAAGTAACCCACAACACACCAGTGTTTGTCATCTTGAGAAAGACATGTTTGAAGACCAGCAGACATGTTTGAAGACCGGTAGAAAAGAGAGCAAAATGACCTCATTAAAATCCTGAGGTCGGCTCTCTCTTCTACTGGTCTTAAAACATGTCTGCCTGTGTTTATCTCTATCACATAGGGGATGATGGGATTAGTTGTTTACGCAAGAAAGATAGCATTGTTTTTGCTTCCTGGTCATGTCATAGGAAGTGACAAAGTCTCAGCATTTCTGTCAAGATCAACAGGAATTGTTTGTACTTGCTGAAAATGTTCTCAGCCTGAAAAAATCAAATGAATCCAGTCACCACATCTGGGGACTGGTATGCTGCAATTTATTACATTTTTGTTTTTTGGGTTTGGTTATTCTTTAGGAATGGTTACAATATCACAATGATCTGTTCCATTAGTAATTTTGCAAATTGCCTGTAGTTTGTCTTATAAAATAAATAAATGAATACATCAATAAAATTGAATTAATTCAAAAAGTGGAGATACTGCTCCTAGCAACCCACCAGCTTACAGAGAACATTCTTCTGTTACAGGTTTGAACGTAAAAGAAAGGATCTGACTGGTTGCCACCAGCAACTCCTCCACATAAACAGATTTCCCCGAGGATGGAAGTTGGGAAACACTGCTGCAGAGAATTGTCTTGTAGCTAATTAAATGTGTGAATATATAAAATCTAGAGTGTCTCCAGCCTTGACATGGCTTCACTATCGGTTAAAAACAAATCTGTTTAGTATGCAGCCTGGAAGATGAGTGGAATAAATTCAACATATTAGCATATGAGCCTTGTGAAAATAAGAAAAAAAATGAATATTGGAACCCAAATTCGCTCTGAAAATATTTGTACAACAACAGAAGCAGCGATAAAAAAATTACCTGGGGGGTCTTGAGATATATAAAGCCTTTGGATCCAGATGGAGGGAAGCTAAGGGGGGGCTTGGGAGAAGTGGGGGGGGCTTGGAGATACATATTATTCAGGAGTCTTCTGCCAAATCTTATCTCTCAGAGGATGAGAGAACAGCAGATGTTATATTGTTATTCAAAGAGTTGGATTTAGAAACGATGCGGTTAGAGATCTGACAACATCAGTAGAATACAGAAAATTCATTTTATCCCTGAGGTGGCTGGAGGAATGAGCCTGAATTCATTAATTACATTCTGGAATTTCACCCAGGAGGTGGCCATTCCAGGACCTTTGAATGTAGAGATGGATACAAGGACTACCACGGTAGGCATGGGGTTGGTTGCATGGGTTCACCTAAACCAGGCATGTCAGAATGATGTTTTTTAGGCCACATGCCTTTGCGCCCCTAAACTGTTTTTTGATTTAAATAAGGTCCTAATGTTCTCCTCTTGAAGAAAGGCTAGACTTCCTTATATAATTTTGTAGGTCAACACACCAGGAAATGTTTTATGGTCCTTTTCTCTGTATAAAATGTTGAACTTACTATCTTATTTTTAGGTAAATAAATTGTTTGTCTATCTAAAACTTTTTAAAGTTTTAGATGGACAAACAATTTATGAGGAAAGATTAAACTGCTATCTGGGTATTCTATTTTAAATGCCGCTTTAGACCCAGTCAGCCTGAACATTATGGCCACCTCCTGACTTAGCATCATTCACAGGCAGCCTAGCTCTTCTATAAAAAAAAGTTGAATCCAATGCAATTTTACTGCAGGTGAGTGCAGTACGTAGGATGTTTTTCCAGTCTTTTCAAGAAAAAGATGACTCTTTATACCTTGTCCCTGGGATGACTAACAGTGACTGAGGGGCCATAAAAGAAATCAAGCAGGGTGTAGCTAGGGCTATAATAACTAGCACTGAACAGGAGTGGAACAGAGGGATCTACCAAATACGGAAGCAAACAAGTCACAATGGCTCTAAACCACCTATAGAAGTCATCATATATCAGAAAATAAATACAGTTCAATGCATTCAACAGAAAAATACATTTCCCCTCACTTACACCTTGTACACATGGGCTTCGGCTATCTGTGCAGCAAGCTTTTGCAAACCGTTTGCAAAGATTTCAGCCAGCTTAGAGCAGCCTTACTAAAGGCCTTTAAATAAAAATCATCTCCAGTAAAGTAAGGTTAAACACTGGTCTTAGTGGGAGCCCTAATGTTCATTTTTAACAAGCTTCTAGCAAACTTTAGTATGCCTTATGCCGCGTACACACGAGCGGACTTCTCGTCTCACTGAAATCCGAAGGACTTTTCAACGGAGTTCCGACGAAACGGACTTGCCTACACACGATCCCACCAAAGTCCGATCGTTTTGAACGTGATGACGTACGACCAGACTAGAAAAGGAAGTTCAATAGCTAGTAGCCAATAGCTGCCCTTGCGTCGTATTTCGGGCCGTCGGACTAGCATACAGACGAACGTTTTTTTCTATAGGATTCGAGTCCGTCGGACTCACCCCTCCAGGGTCACGGCGGCACGGCTCCTCCCGGCTAACCTGGTCTTCTATAGATTTGTCTCTTGTCCTGATTGGCTGGGAGAAGAAGGTGGAAAATGATAGCAAATAATGATTCGCTAGTGTCACAAGTGGGTGGGTTCGGGGGCCCTGAACCCAGCCGTTTTCAAGTCAATTAGAGCCTCAAGCTCTAATCATGTGCTTGAAAAAAAAACTAATAGAAAGCTATGAGTCAAGGTGTCTCGCATGCAAACTAGGGGGCGGCGCCCCTGTGCCCCTTATTGACCGGCTGCTGCTGCTTGGTATGTTGACGCCTTAATAGTTCACTTCACTGAAACTAAGGGGCCAATCCCAACCCCTGAAAAACAACCCCACACCATAATCCCCCCTCGACCAAATGATTTGGACCAGTGCACAAAGCAAGGTCCATAAAGTCATGGATGAGCGAGTTTGGGGTGAGGAACTTGACTGGCATGCACAGTCTTGACCTCAACCCAATAGAATACCTTTGTGATGAATTCGAGAGGAGACTGCAAGCCAGGCCTTCTCCTCCAACATTAGTGCCTGGCCTCACAAATGCACTTCTGGAAGAATGACAAAACATTCCCATAGACACACTCCTAAACCTTGTGGACAGCCTTCCCAGAAGAGTTGAAGCTGTTATAGCTGCAAAGGGTGGGCCATCTCAATATTGAACCCTACGGATTAAGACTGGGATGCCATTAAAGTTCATGTGCATGTAAAGACAGGAGTCCCAAGTGCTACAGCACTTACATATAAGTGCACAACTCTCTTAGTCCCCCTTGCGAAGTCTCACACATACCCGTTGATCCTGACAAGGAAGTCCTCCCAGGCAGCTTCCTATGATGTTGTGGCAAGAATACTGCACTGCTTCTGAATTTAAAAAGGTACGTATGTCACTCCCGTGAAGGCTGGGCCTACAGTGTGATTAAAAAAATTTGCAGGTGGTGAGGCTATTACCTTGTCATTATTCATTAACAATCCTGTAGCTTGTCATTCAGCACCTGACCACGCCTAGTCCTGTCCACTGCTCTCTGGGTTGACATCACTGTCTCTGTTGCTGAAACCAAATTCAACTGGCTCATAAATAGATAAATGGTTTTAGATGTTGGAGAACCAATCTAGGTTACAGGCTAAACAATGCTTCCCTGCTCTTGCACAGTAAAAATTAGCAGAATCTGATTTACAGTAAGCTCGAATAAAACCTTCTCTGAGATTCTTTGGTGGTACAACCCAAGTTCTTAGCAAGAGAGACATCAGAGGGGTGTTTGAGTTACTGTAAATCAGATTCTGCAAAAATTGCCCTGTGCAAGAGCGAGAAGCATTATTTATCCTTACTTTACCTTACTTGGTTCTCTAGCATCTGGAACCATGAATCTATTAATGGACTAGTTCAAATGGTTCCAAAGTCTAATGCCCCGTACACACGGTCGGATTTTCCGACGGAAAATGTGTGATAGGACCTTGTTGTCGGAAATTCCGACCGTGTGTAGGCTCCATCACACATTTTCCATCGGATTTTCCGACACACAAAGTTTGAGAGCAGGATATAAAATTTTCCAACAACAAAATCCGTTGTCTGAAATTCCGATCGTTATGTACACAAATCCGACGGACAAAGAGCCACGCATGCTCAGAATAAATAAAGAGATGAAAGCTATTGGCCACTGCCCCGTTTATAATCCCGACGTACGTGTTTTACGTCACCGCGTTTAGAACGATCGGATTTTCCGACAACTTTGTGTGACCGTGTGTATGCAAGACAGTTTGAGCCAACATCCGTCGGAAAAAATCCAAGGATTTTGTTGTCGGAATGTCCGAGCAAAGTCCGACTGTGTGTACGGTACGGGGCATAACAGTTTTTCTACCTTAGTGGAATCCCTGCTTTAAGGTAAAAAATTGCTCACTAACTGTTCCCCTTAACCCTGCCCCTTAACACTTACCTGAGTCATATCAGCGATCCATCACTGTTCCGGCTACAGCACTTCTTCTTTTGCTTCCTGATTCCACAGGAGACACAGGCAACAGTGAGAGCCATAGGTTCCTGCTGCTGTCAGTCCAATCCCGGGAGCCCAGCTCATGGATGTCCCCATAGCACAAGGTTTGCTATGGAGAATATCAGGAGAAGAAGAAGCAGACAGTGGCGCCTGAGGACTCCAGAAGAGGAGCTAAGGGATTCCTCTGTGCATTACCATTGCACAGAGCAGGTAAGTATAAACTTTTTTTTTTATTTAATAGAAAAATTAGAAATTAAAAATTAGGCTTTAACATCACTTTAAATCTGGCATCAATTAGTTTGTCTCAACCCTAACTGCCATTTTTTTCTTCACAGCTTCGTCTGTTAAAGAAAGTTGAAAAATAACAATCTGGCTAGCTTTTGCACTTAAATCTGCTGTAAGTGTCTGCGCTGCTTTTAAAAATCCTGTAATCTTTTTTTGTTATTGGTACTACAAAATTGAAGCTGAAAATCCGATTAGATGGATCTGATTGAAAGAAATTCAAGTGAGAGAAAAGATACATTTCTTGGGCAACTTTTTTTGTCTGTTGATGGGAGTACATGGAGACAAGTCTGTGTCTTGTACAATATGGAGCATTTATATATATTTGGTGAGTGGACAATATCCAAATATCTTAGATCAAAGGTCTTTCTAAACAATGGACCAGTTTTTTGTCCTTCAGACTTTAGGGGGGCTGGAATGGGGTCAGTGGGAGTAGAAAATGTCCTGGCAGCAGTGGAAGTAAACAATGCCCCATCTTTGGTATTAGAGGGAGGAATAGTGCCCCATCATAAGAGTCAGTGAGAAGAATAGTGCCCCATTTTCGTGTCAGTGGGAGGAATAGTGCTCCATCGTTGGTGTTAGTGGAAGAAATAGTATCACTGGTGTCAGTGGAAGTGATTGTACCCCATTATTGTTACCATTTTTGGTGTCAGTGGGAGAAAGAGTGCCTCATATCAGTGGGAGGAATAGTGCCCCGAGGGCCAGATAAAGGCAAGCAAAGGGCCACAGTTTGGAGACCCCTGTCTTAGATCACAAAAGACAAAATTCTACTGTATTTCTTTAAATAAAAATCACAGACTACATGATGTAAAGGAGCTGCCATCAAAAGTCTTACCAACAAATTGACATTTATGTTCAACACTTATGTTTGAAACCACCCTGTACTACCATATTATTGCCTTTGATACAAAATATACATTCTATTAATTTTGACATCTGCATTGCCACGGGCCATAGGGATTTACATTCCGGCTTTACATTTCTTAGAACCTTAGAGACGTGGCATCCAATAAAACTAATAAGGGAGAAAGAGTTAGGCATCTTAATCTCAAACAGTGATTGTTCATTGGTTTACTTTTGCTTTTGATGTTACAATTAGGGCATCGTAGCTGCGTGCAAACTAATTATTTTAGATGTAGTTCATGTTCTTGTACAAGAGACAACAGATAACCACCTGCCTAGGGATTTTGTTGTATCGTTTTCTCAAGGAAATTCAGTTATACGGACAAAAGCATTACTCAAACTATCATGCACTTGTACATATACAGTACTGTGCAAACATTTTCGGCAGGTGTGAAGAAATGCTGTAAAGTAAGAATGTTTTCAGAAATATATATTTTAATTGTTTATTTTTTATCAATTTGCAAAATGCAAAGTGAGCAAACAGAACAAAAATCTAAATCAAATCAATATTTGGCGTGACTACCCTTGGGCTTCAAACCAGTATCAATTCTTGCACAAAGTAAAGGATTTGGTCAGATTAGAGTCAAATGTATGATTAACAAGTTATACCAAGCAGGTGCTAATTATTATCAATTTCATATAGAGGGTGGAGCCCAGGTTCACACTGATGCGGGTTAGAAACCGTGCTGAATCAGCTGAACTCGCACTATTTAAAACCGCTAATCCAGACCAACTTCGGGGGCAATATGACAGACAGGGTTCATGCACAGATGTCTTTTCAAATCGCCTCCAAAGTTGCCAACAGTACAGGGACTACTTTTGGGAATCTTTACGGCACTGCAAAGTAGGACGGTGCCATTGCCGGCAATACCTGCCGATTTGGCATATGATTTGACATGTCAAATAACATGCCAAATTGGCACAATGTGAACTTGGGCTGAAACACAGTTATTAACGGAAACAGAAACAGCTGTGTAGGAGGCTTAAAACTGAATGGGGAACAGCCAAACTCTGCTACTGAGGTTGTGAAGGTGAGGTTGTGGAAGACACAGGTCATACATCATGCCAAGACACAAGGTAGTTATACTGCATCAGAAAGGTCTCTTCCAGGCAAAGATGTAAAAGCAGACTGGGGTTTCAAGATGTACTGTTCAAGCTCTTTTGAACAAGCAGAAAGAAACAGGCAACGCCGAGGACTGTAGACACTGTGGTCGGCCAAGGAAACTTAATGCAGCAGATGAAAGACACCACATGCTTACTTTCCTTCAACATCAGAAGATGTCCAACAGTGCCATCAGCACAGAACTGGCAGAAACCAGTGGGACTCAAGTACATCTATTTACTGTCTGGAGAAGTCTGGACAGAAGTGGTCTTCGTGGAAGAACTGCGGGCAAAAGCTATACCTCCAGCATGGAAATAAAGCTAAGCAACTCAACTATGCATGAAAACATAGGAACTGGGGTGCAAAAAATGGCAGCAGATGCTCTGGACTGATGAGTCAAAATTTTAAATATTTGGCTGTAGCAGGAGGCAGTTTGTTTACCGAAGGGCTGGAGAGCGGTACTATAATGAGTGTCTGCAGGTGTCAGGGCTGAGCCCAGCCCTTCTCTGAGCTGGCCGCTCAGCTGTCGGCCAGCTCCTATCTCTCCACAGTGACTCACATATTGATGATTCTGCTCGTCGGTCCTGCCTACTTAAGCCGTCCAGTCCAGATGATCTCTGCTTTCGCCTTGGTCTCATCTCTAGAGACATTCTCCTGTGTTCCTGTTAAAGACTTGCTTGGCTGACATTCCTTCTGGCTCCCTGACGTTTTGGCTTGTCTGACTATTCATTCCAGTTCCTGAACTCTGGCTATGTTTTGAAACGTTTACTCTGTTTACCTTTTTTTTGTTATTATTAAACGAGTGTCTCAGTCTGATTCATGGTTTCTGACAGCAGGCAACAATGAAATGGAGTTGGAGATTTGGTCAAGGTTAATGGTGTCCTCAATGCTGAGAAATACAGGCAGATAATTATCCATCATGCCGTACCATCAAGAAAACGTGGGATTAGCCCCAAATTTTTTCTGCAGCAGGACAACGACCCCAAATATACAGCCAATGACATTAAGAAAGATTGTCAGTGTAAAGAAGAACAAGGAGTCCTGGAAGAAATTGTTTAGCCTCCACAGAGCCCTGATCTCAACATCATCGAGTCTGTCTGGGATTACATGAAGAGACAAACGATTTCAGGCAGCCTACATCCACAGAAGATCTGCGGTTAGTTCTTCAAGAGGTTTGGAACAACCTACCTGCTGAGTTCCCTCAAAAACTATGTGCAAGTGTACCTATAAGAATTGATGCTGGTTTGAAGGCAAATATTGATTTGATTCAGATTTTTCTTCTGTTTTATATATATATATATATATATATATATATATATATATATATATATATATATATGTAGCACCCTCTAGTGTGCAGTGTAGTGAGGTAAATTTATGCTGACTCATAGTAGCTTTTGTGAGTCTGGTAATTTGCTGTGGTTTCAGCTTAAGGTCAGACTGAAAGGCTCTGCAGGCCAGTCCTCTATTGCTTCCACCTGGTTCTGGAGGTCCAATGAAACTTCTACAAAATAGTGAGTGGAGGTAAAGAGGCCGAGTTTGAATGTTTATGAGTGTTTGGACCAATCCCCAGGCAAGAGGCCTGGCAGGGTGGTCAGACTGGCCCATAAATATTAGGGGAGCCTGGACAGTGGGTTGTTGTCAGGTAGATGATTGTGTGTTGAGGCTGGAGTTGTGAGGCCTGTGAGGGGACCCTGGGGCTGGGGGGCTCTGCCTCCAGGCTGGAGCTGAGGAAGGAGAGAAGCTGAAGAGAGGGATCTCCACTACCCTTCAGTCTCATCCAGGAGACGCCCTGGCTAGCATGGGAAGACCTGGACAGCAGGAGGCCTGAATGGCAGTGTTATCCAAAGTAGCAGGATTCAAGAGACAGTGTAAGTACCTCTACACCTCCAGGGACTACAAGGGAGAAGGCTGCCAGATGCAATATCTAATATGCTTTCACAGGGACAGTATCACAGCTAAACCTAAATCTCTTGCTCTGGGACACTTTTCAAGGAAGCCAGGTGGACTGGTATTTTCTGCAAGTATTGGGATTTTGTGAGGTTCTACTAAGAGGACCCAATGCTCCTGCACACAGTCTTGGACTTTTTATGTCTACCAAGGGTACACAGTGTTCCTGCATACCACTGATACTCTGCTAGCTTCACCGAGGGGACATAGAACTCCTGTAAGTGTGGGGACTATTTACCCCAGGGGACATAGAACTCATGAAAAGAGGAAGCTTTGCTACTGATCCATGAGAGAGACTGTTATTATTCGGGAGGGAGTACCGTCCAGGATCTGCATTTTTGTGTACATAGAGAAAGAAGTTTGTCCTCAAATTGTTCAAGTCAATTTGGGCATACCATAATCCCTTTTCCCCATCCAAGTTGTTTTCTTTAAATAAAACAACAGAAACAAGCCCATGGACTGGTTTTCTTTCTCTAGATGCAAGTTGGAAAATGTGTATTCAAAAGAAAGCGTAATGCCCCGTACACACGATCGGACATTGATCGGACATTCCGACAACAAAATCCTAGGATTTTTTCCGACGGATGTTGGCTCAAACTTGTCTTGCATACACACGGTCACACAAAGTTGTCGTGAAATCCGATCATTCTGAACGCAGTGACATAAAACACGTACGTCGGGACTATAAACGGGGCAGTAGCCAATAGCTTTCATCTCTTTATTTATTCTGAGCATGCGTGGCACTTTGTGCGTCGGATTTGTGTACACACGAGCGGAAATTCCGACAACGGATTTTTTTGTCGGAAAATTTTATAGCTTGCTCTCAAACTTTGTGTGTCGGAAAATCAGATGGAAAAAGTCCGATGGAGCCCACACACAGTCGGAATTTCCGACAACACGCTCCGATTGCACATTTTCCGTCGGAAAATCTGACCGTGTGTACGGGGCATAACACTGCTCAGACTATGTTTAGTCCACAACTCACCGCAGGTGCTCTCCCTGGCTCACCACCGTCACAGCCAATGCGAAGAAAAGAGAAATGGCCACACACCACAGCAAGTTGGATAATGCTGGATTATTCTTTTATTGTCACCATGACAGATGAATTACAGGAACACAATATGTTGGCAGGTCTCACACAATCAATTTGTGCTTGTTCACAACACAAATTTAACATCAACATGAGTCATTTAAGAACACAGCTCAAAGGAGGAGCACCCAAAAATGGCCCGGGTAGATTGGCTGACCAGTAAAACACTTAAGACACACATGATAAAAACATTAGAAATCACCTGACATGCGTCTAAACGAAAAAGATCAAAAGCAGAAAGATAACAAAAATAATATGTGTCAAAATGTAGAAAATCATGAAAATCAAAAGTTGCATAAAATCATACAACAAAAATAGATGTAAAGTATTCAAATATAAAAACAAAATCAAGTTTAAAAAGAAGAAAAAGACAGACAAAGAGGTATACTGTATATATGATATAATCAATAAATATACAGAGACAAGTATGGCGCTTCACTAGTATGAGTGTGAGTTGGGGACCTTGGATTATGGGCTCCTTGAGGGTAGGGACCGATGTTAGTGTGCAATGTATGTGTGGAGCGCTGCGTAATTTGACGGCGCTATATGGGTACCTTAAATAAATAATAATATAATAGATGAGCATCTTAATAAGACACAATGTACACGGACAGGGACAATTGTAGACACGCACCCACACTCTCTCAGGTTGAACTGGATGGACTGGTGTCTTTATTCAACCTTACTAACTATGTAACTATGAAGCTTCCCAGTCTGGGGGGGGGGGGGGGGGGGGATGGACTCTGGGCTGGGGCCTCGGTGCATCCAGGAGGGGAGAAGAGATCCTGGAAGAGAGGCACGTGAGAGAGCTGGAAGAGAATAGCGGGAGAGAACACTGCTAAGAGACTCCAGGGAGGACAACTGGTCGCAGCCAAGAGGGCTGGTGAGTGAAGCACAGTCAGAAGGACTGGGGAGGCATGCCACAGAGAACTGGGAGTTTGCAGTTTGAGGTGCATGCAGAACCAGAAGAGTGGACTGTGAGAAGGGCAGTGGCTGGCAGGGCCTGAAGAGAGCTATCTGTGATTGGTAGCTGAATAGAGGACAGTTAGCAACTGAACTATTTCTACACCATAGTTGCCCGAGGCAAAAGGCAATCCACTAAGGCCTAGCTGAGTTAGTGTCAGGACTAACCATGCAGTGCCAACTAGTCTGGAGGAGTAACAGTCTGAGCAAGGGGAGTGCTGGAGGAGTAACAGTCTGCAGCAAGTGAATTATATTAAATTATAACCAGCAAAGGCGCTTTTTTTTAAGACTATTTGAATGCACAGTTCCTAAAACACTGGGATTGAAGTCAGTTTTCACGCTCAGTAGTGACACTTATGCCGCGTACACACGACCGGACTTTAGGGCATACTTTGCCCGGCGGACTTTTCGACTGACTTTCCGAATGAACGGACTTGACTACACAAGATCAACCAAAGTCCGATGGATTCGTACGTGATGACGTACGACCGGACTAAAACAAGGAAGTTCATAGCTAGTAGCCAATAGCTGCCCTAGCGTGGGTTTTTGTCCATCGGACTAGCATACAGACGAGCGGACTTTTCAACCGGACTCGAGTCCGTCGGATAGATTTGAAACATGTTTCAAATCTAAGTCCGTCAAACTTTTGAGAAAACAAAGTCCGCTGGAGCCCACACACGATCGAATTGTCCGACGAAATCCGGTACGCCGGACCAAGTATGCCGTAAAGTCCGATCGTGTGTATGCGGCATTAGAAGGACTTGCACCAATTTAGTCCTACCTGTAGTGGTTTAGCAATGGGGATCTGGAACATTAAGTGCCCCATCAGGGAGTATAATAGAGTGGAAAGCTTCTAATAGGTCCATAGCAGCTGGAGAGCTACAGGTTGCACTTCAGAAAAGTGTCTAGCTTCATCCTTGCATTCTGCTGGAAGTCATAATTCATAATTATGAAGTTAATCTCCTGAGTTTAAACTCAATTGATCTCAATAACATCTTCAAGCATCTGTATGATGCTTTAGTGGTGTGCGCCAAAAACAACAGCACTTATACCTAATTTTTCCAGGTTCTTGGACATCTTGGGACATTTCTGCTGTAGGTCTCAGAGAGCCAGGTGCATGCAATAACAAGAGCTGGAATTATCATTTAGAGGACCCTTGGTAATAGTTTTGGATGACTGTTTGAGGACACAATCCAGTTACAAATAACTGCAAAAATAAGCTGTTATAAAAAATGTGCTTAGATATTCATATTATTTTTTAAAACAGAGCATATGATGTGGATGAGAGTATAGCAGTGGTTGATAAAAATTGTAAAAGGTCCCATCAAGATATTAGGTTGGCCAAGCCATGGGCAACAGGACAGTGATCCTAGAGGTAGGGTGAAGAGGTTGTGGCTAACTCTTCTCTCCAAATCAGATCCATCAGTATACAATTTTTAAACTGACCATGTTGATGACCCTGACTGCGCTCACACTCCCCTCTTGCAGCCCCCTTTGTAAGGAGTAGCAGGGTCTCTGACCAGCTGTTGTCTACATTGTAAATCCCACATATTATTAATTGTTCAGCAGACTTGTCTGTGCATTGTGTGGAAATTGCAAGTAAAGAAACAGAACAGTAGGTTAAAGTAACCATTAACTTGAACCTAGTTTGACCCCATGTCAATTTTGCCTTTTTTTTAAAATGAGGAAGAACTTTTTACTCAAAACCAGAACGTTTTAGCGATTCACACAAGGGATGGTAACTAATAACAGTGAATTTCAACCCAATCAGTATTATTTTAACAGGATTTTAACAGGATTATTGAGTTGCAATATATTACATTTTTCTTTTAGGGTTATCAGCAGCTCACAGTTGTACAAAAATTCCTCATCCTGCAAAATGGAGTGTTGTAAAACCTCCAAATGATTTCCTGTTGGAGGACCATTAGCGTCATCCTGGAGTCTAATGCCGCGTACACACGAGCGGACTTTCCGGCATACTTGGTCCGGCGGACCAGAGTCCGCCGAACAAGCCGACCATGTGTAGGCTCCGGCGTACTTTTCCGGCGGACTTTTTCCCAAAAGCCGCCGGACCTAGATTTGAAACATGTTTTAAATCTTTCCGTCGGACTCAGTTTCTGGCGGAAAGTCTGCGCCCGCTCGTCTGTATGCTGGTCCAACGGACCAGATACGACGCAAGGGCAGGGTATTGCATTTCGCGCTCGCTGCAATAGGAAAAACACATTTTTCTATTGCGGCGAGCGCGGGGCATACCAGGCCTTTAGGTCTGGTATGGATTATACTAGACCTAAGGGCCTGGCATGACCCGCACCGGGGCTCGCAAGGTGTCAATCTCGCCAATAAAAGCGGCAAGATTGACTTCCTTTTCTAGTCCCGTCGTACCCGAGTCACGTTCAAAATGAACGGACTTGTCTGTGTGTGGGCAAGTTCATTCATTCTGAAAGTCCGCCGTAACTCCGGCGAAAGTCCGTCGGAAAGACGGGTGGACTTAGCCCGCCGGAAAGTCCGGTCGTGTGTGGGCAAGTCCGTCCGTTTTAAAGTCCGGCGCACCTGGCGGACAAAGTCCGTCCGATCGTGTGTACGCGGCATAACAGTTTGAGTCACCTGCTCCAAGGTCTAGCCAACTTGAAAAGGTGTTCCTCCTATAATACACTCCTCTTCCTGCAGATTAGTATAAAGTTGGTTCCATGTTTCATGCTAACTAAACAGCGTGCCTGCCAGAGACAACAAAAGTCTTATGCTAAGACTTACTTATGCACCAGCGGATCAAAGAGAATGCCACCATTTCTGTTGTATTAGATTATATTGGCATTGAACTGAATAAACGGCTCCTGTGACTACTAAGTCCAGTCTTGATGTGGTCTCATTTTGTGGCAATCTGGTTGGTTTGGGTGGGATTTTAATGGCACAGGAGACCCACCCTGTCATGATCCAGCCAAGAGTAAGTAAGTCTGGATCATATTTACATTTTTTCACCCATATTTGTAATATCACAACTTAGTTCTGTCATGATTCGTGAGTTAATTCAGAGTATATATGACAATTAACAATACAGTTTTGGAGAGAAGCTAAATATTTAATTCATATACCTTCACAGCAGGGGGTTTCTTTAGTCCAGGGGTCCCAAACTGGTGACCCTCCAGCTGTTGCGAAACTACAAGTCCCATCATGCCACTGCCTGTGGGAGTCATGCTTGTAACTGTCAGCCTTGCAGTGCCTCACGGGACTTGTAGTTTCACAACAGCTGGAGGGCCGCCAGTTTGAGACCCCCTGCTTTAGCCCCCCAGCGTGTTCTCTCCAGATGCTAGTCTATGGGAGTGAATTACTACAACTGGAGCATGCAAAATTTGAAGCAGCTGTGCATGGTTGCCAATCAGTTTGTAAGGATTGTTGTGATAAACAAATTACATCTCCTCCCATTGGTCCCTAATAACTTGTTGGGTGCCAAGTGTGGGTCACAGAGGAAGCCTACCCCTGTGTGGGTTCGTCTGGACTATGGCAGTCACAAGGAGGGTTGGTCGTCCCAACACCGGGATTACATATTGCCCAAAGGCATATTCATCAGTACCGGGACCAGATGACAAGGGCTGTGGTTTTGTAAAAGTCAAACATTAAGGCAGTCCTCTAATGCAGAGATGAGCCACTTGTGTGTAGTGTCATGTGGAGTTCTTTTAAGGATAGCATCCCATTTCCTACACACTTGCACAGGTGTTTGTATTGCATTAGGAACGTCACACAGAGCCACGCCCACTCCACCAGTCAGTGTACCTCTATTATCTCACTCTCGGTAACAGTATGGGGTCCCGCTGAGCACATGTGCATACCTCATACGTGCTCACTTAAGTTTTGCTTCTCTGTACCCAATGATCAGACCATAACTCTCCACAATGCTAATCCACCTCTGGGGACTGACTGAGACAGACAGCTAGGAGGGAGCCGTAACACCAGACCCCCTCGCTACCGGAGAACCTGCCACCTTATTAGGTACCACACCGACTGGTTGCAATTTACCTTTTGTTGCTGTGATGCCACTGGAACTTTTTATGTGTTGTGGTAGACTCAGGCCCTTGTATGTATGTGCCAGGACCCCATGTGCACCCCTTGAGTAACTTCAGACCAGACTTCAACGCGGTTAACAACTTTTACTAAAGTGCAGCATGATAAACATAACATGGCAGAACGTCCTTCTCTTATCTAATGTTAATGTCCCATTGTACCTGCACTGCATAGGTAAAGTCCTTGTGGGTAAAATCCATAGCTGGCACAACTCGATGGGAAAAGTTCATGACTTGGGCATATTCTGAAGGCCGGTGCTCTGCAGAAGGACTGCATCTCTCAGTATGTCCTGTCAGGTTCCTGTTTTTTATCCTGCTGACCTCGCACGCTCGCACTCAAGACCCAAACCTCTGCCATTTTATATCTTCCAAAAACCTGCGAATGTGAGCAAGAAAGCAAAGCAAAAATAACACCTTCTCCCCCTAATCTGGGCAGCCACACTATTCTGGCTAACATTGTAGGCAACCTGCCTAGGTTTAAAGTAAAGCTGGCAATAGATGATTGTTACATTTTTTCGTTCAGTCAGTTTTTCCTCATAGAGAGCATGCAAGGTTATGTTCTGCAATTTATGAAAAAATATGAACAAAATTTCTCCACCCACACAAACGAAGTGGATGCAGCCGCTAAACAACAAAAGTTTTCCAACATTCCCGATCTAACAGAAGTCGATCTAACAATTGACAGGCCGCACATGGATCAAAATTCAGATTGCCTGATTTACATATTTACATATTCACATTAGTCCCAGACAAATTTCAATCCATCTATGACAAGCCTAAGTTTGGTCTCCATGCATAGAAGAACAGCTAAAACCATTATTCTTACTTTTGGATTCATAATTCATAACGCAACAAAGTTAGGAGTGTTTGAAGACTTTGATTACCAAAATCCTATACGTGCAAATTAGGTAAGATACAGCAGTTAGCCACTTTCATCCACTTGGACAAGCTGAGAGGGCTGCAAATCCAGTGTAATCTCCAAAGTATAAAGTTGAGATCTAAAATGTAATCTTTGTCATATCCGAGGGGTCCCATCTATGTTGGCGGGTATGATCAATGTGTTCCATCTAAACCTGAAAGCAGGAGAAATACAAGGGCTGTACCAAAAGTAATGCAAAAATGGGACTTTTTTTAAAATTCACTTACATATTTAGCACCCTCCTAGATAGGTGCTAGGTTAGGTAAATTTGGTTCTTGGGTCACTGTAATCACTGTAGCTACATGCGATTGTTTTGTTGTGATCTAAGTTTACCTGGCTGCAGGGTTGACTGATTTCCACTGTTTTCCTGGAACGTTTCTGAAAGATAGTGGGCTGGGAGAGCCAAATCATACAGCTGAATATTTATGCAGCCCAGGCCAATCTTTGGGGAGAGGTGCCCAGATGGTTGGTGAGAAGGAGCATAAATATTATGAGACCTGGAGCAGACTGGGGGAGCATTTGCGTCCTGGGCAAGCCTGCCATGTGTCTGCTGCTCATTGAGGTCCCAGCTAGGCTAGCTTGGGGGGCCTATTCTGCTAAGAGTTGCTGGAGATGACTTAGTGACTTTCGTCTGGGGACCTGGTCTAGTATCACCGGAAAGCTGTTGAGAAGATATTGAAGGGAGGCTTCCAACTATCCAAGGAGCAAGGACATTAGTGGGTACAGACTGAAGTGAGAGATTCCTGAGACTGTGTCTGTGATCCCTCTTGTGCTAGAGTAATGCCGCGTACACACGAGCAGACTTTACGGCAGACTTTGTCCGGCGTACTTTTCGACGGACTTTACGACGGACTTTACGACGGACTTTCCAAATGAACGGACTTGCCTACACACAATCAACCAAAGTCCAACGGATTTGTACGTGATGACGTACGACCGGACTAAAACAAGGAAGTTCATAGCCAGTAGCCAATAGCTGCCCTAGCGTTGGTTTTTGTCCCTTGGACTAGCATACAGATGAGCGGACTTTTCGACCAGACTCGAGTCCGTCGGACAGATTTAAAACATGTTTCAAATCTAAGTCCGTCAAACTTTTGAGAAAACAAAGTCCGCTGGAGCCCACACACGATCGAATTTTCCGATGAAATCCGGTATGCCGGACCAAGTATGCTGTAAAGTCCGATCGTGTGTACGCGGCATTTGCATTACTCAAAGGAGACATTGTGTCTGGTGTCCTGATATAGCTAAGTTCACTAATTGTTTGTGCAAGGACTATGCTTACACTAATAAGAGGAATATTAGTGTCCTCAAGTTGCTACTAAAGTTATGGGAGTATTCCGCAGTTGCCCTGTTCCTATCCAAGTTCAAGTTCTGCAATTAAAAAATCAGAAAAGCATACCCCTAGATTGTTCATTGAGCCAAATGAGTGACTGTGACTCTGTGCCTGGCTGCGGGTGCAGCTATAGGAAAATAACCTAGGGACCCTAAACTGCAGGCTCCTGCGGGAGTGAGCGCTACATATAGGCTGTTCAAATTTCACATGTTGGTAGAATAACTCTTCTATAGTAACTCTTCTTCATCTTTTTTATTGCCAATAAATAATGGATTCCAAGCACAAGCAACATGCTGTCATTAAGTTATTGACGAAGGAGGGGCACAGGCTGTCTGACATCCATATAAAGCTACAGAATGTTTATGGAGATTACACCATTGACAAGGGCGATGTCTTGTCATTGGTAACTCTAGTCAATGGTGTCATCTCTGTAAACATTCTGTAGCCTTCTGTGGATGTCTGACAACCTGCACCCCTCATTTGTTAAGATCTCCATGATGGTATGTTGCTTCTGCTTGGAATCCATTATTCATGAAGGAAAAGGTGAAGGAGGAGAAGGAGAAGAAGGAGAAGGAGGAGGAGAAGTAGGAAAAGAAGAAGAAGGAGAAGAAAGAGGAGAAGAAGAATTATTCTAACATGTGAAATTTGAACAACCTGTGAAAATTAATAAAAATGTTTTGCTCGCCTTTGCTTTGCTTTTTGTACAGCCCTCATACTTTTTATGTAGGTTTATTTATACCTTTTATTTTTAATTCTGTTTACCTATGTAGATCTTGCTTTGTAACTTCTGTTTTTTGTAATGTTTTAGGTGCTGCCTGCCTAGAGATATTAAATAAAAAAATAATAAGCAGATTTTTCAAAGCTCTGAATCACTGTTTCTCAGCTATATATGATTTTGGAACATTTTAACATTCCTTAGAAAGACCGACCAAAACTGCTCTTTTTAAATATCCAAAAAATGAAGTGTTATATCCCAGGCAAATTTATTCACTAGGAGCAAGAAAATCCTAAATGAAATCCAAAAGATCCGCCATAATCTTATGATGTTTTATAGATAACATCTGCACGTGATGAAACAAGAAATCTCTCCCGCAAATGTGATGATACCTTGGACATAGCTATTAATAATAATGGCTTTGCTGGTATTGCATCAATCGTTGTTTCCTCGTAGAGAGCATGCAAGGTTAAGTTCTGCAATGTGAAAAGAAAGGAAGTAAATTGTTAATAGGAAAATGCTATGCAGGTGTCCCTGGCAGAGGAAATGATCCTGCAGGTGTCCTTGGCAGAGAGAGATTCTATGCAGATGTTCCTTGCCAGGAGATAATTTGTGGACCCAGCAGAGCAGAACTTATACCTCTTGTAGTTTGGGACTTCAAAGAGGGGCTCTATCTACATAGGGTTTTCATGTTCTCCACATGTTTTGTAGGTATCCTTAGGGTATCCCAAAACATATTGGTAGATTAATCGACTTATACCTTTGTCATGGAATGCATCTTGCTAGATTCAGTGTTTCTGCCATAATCTGGAGTAAAAGGGGAAATGGTGTTCAAGTCCATCATGGCTCACATTTATTAAACTGAATGTATTTTATTCATTACAAGTATTAATATAGCACCATCAGTTTACGCATCATACATTCACATTAGTCACTGCCCCAAATAGCTTAAATCTAAGGCTGCATTTGTCTGTATATGATGGGGAAAGTCACAAATGGACCTTTAAACCCTAACAATGAACTTGGGGGACCTAATACATATATGTAGTGGTACCCCCATGAGGGCTGCTGATTGACTCTATACCCCACTGGCTACCCCAACTCTGCAGATCCTCTCTTACCTTTGACACCTTGGGTTCCATTCTGTAATAGGATGTTATCAATGAGAAACTCACACAATGTCACTGAACCACTCAGAAAGTTTACTAGAGTGAATATCAAACACAATGAACAATGTGATTAAACACAAACAATAAATGACAGTTGATAACAATCAGTGTAGATATGAAAACTGTGGATTCAGTATTCACCGTAGGGAGTACAGTATATTTAGACAGCTGTACAATGGGACAAGTGTTCAATATTCTCCAAACCCTATATTAAACACCTTCCCACTGAGGCCTCAATACACACACCAAGTTGCAATATAATGTTTCTCACATTCAACAATACAATACAATATTTAACCTGTACTTAAGGGCTCCCCCTAGGTTGTAATTCAATGTTCAAACTACAAAATAGAACTGTGATGCTTTGCAAAAGATGATAAAAGTTCCTTGACTCCGGATATCTTCAGCTAGCCTGTAGTTTAAACTGCAGTATTTGTAATCCAACAGGGCAAAAGAGCGAAAGCAAACGGTAGAATAAATGGTACCTTGATAACTGTTTAACTGAAGAAATATGGCACTTGTAACTTTCTCCTTATGTGTGAGTGTAATACAGTACTGACCTTACAGCACAGGAAATAACAAACCCCAGAGTTCAGCTGTATGTGGCCTGTGAATAAGTAGAATCACTTCTGTGGAACTACAAGTCTCACCAGCAGTATGTAAGTAACTCACTCAGCAAACAGTGCACTTTACTGAAATGGGCAGGTGCCCTCTCACCACAATAGACTCAGAGGCTGTGAGGCTCTGTCCGGACTCCCCTCCTGATGTCTCAGTCTGATTAAAAGATGGCGCCGCCGTGCTGTACCGCTCCTCCGGATGGCTGAGATGCAGGATGCCAGATGTCCTGGCACTGCACACCGATCCACTTGCTAAGCTGGCAGGGCTGTACTCTGAAGTCCCTCAGAGGCTGGTGATCCTGATCCGCGCTGTATAGGCCACAGTCTCCTGGTCACACACACAGACCTCCTGCTGGCAGGTATTGAATGGCGTCCAGAGAGGCTGAAAGATGGCCGCGCTGTTCCTTTTATTACTGCTCCCAGCATGCAGTGCTGCGCGCTTTGCATTGTCTGTATTGTAGTTCAGGGCTGATCCAGCTAACAGAGTCACTTCCTCCTCCAAACTACATCTCCCACAATGCTTTGCAGCGCTGCTTCTCAGGAATTAAAAGAAAGTCCTAACAGCATTAAAAGGACACTAGAGGGAGCCAAACTCATTTGCAACCATAACAACTGTAATGCCTTATATTAGCGAACCCTTGACTACATATAAGAAGGAAAGGAGAGCCCCAATCCAAAGCACAATTTTATTTTATGAAAAAGGTCAAACCTTTCTGGTGAGTGAACACACAAATCATTGGGTGAATCCTTCAGCTTGGTGGTGTGCAAGAGAACATTATTGCTTTCAAGCACTATTGGTGGACTTCCCTCTATATGATGGTTATGTGGACATTTTCATTAACAATTTATGCTTTCTAATATATGGACTCACGGCATATGAAGATTTTCATTAATGTAATTAATTTCACGTTAGATGTGTTTTGTGGACTTATATGGCGCAAGTGCCACCTTTTTGTTTTTGTAGGATTTATAATAAGGTTTTTAACTAATTACAATTGATAAAGAAGCAAGGTTGTATGGCATATACTGCATACTTAGACAAAAAGTTAAGTATATATTTTGTATATATTGTCAAAAGTATTGGGACACATTAGTGTACACGTACATGAACTTTAATGGCACCACTCTTAGTCCGTAGGGTTCAATATTGGGTTAGCCCACCCTTTGCAGCTATAACATCTTCAAGTCTTCTGGGAATGCTGTCCAAAAGGTTTAGAAGTGTGTCTATGGGAATGTTTCACAATTCTTCCAGAAGCACATTTGTGAGGTCAGGCACTGTTGTTGGACGAGAAGGCCTGGCTCACAGTCTCCGCTCTAATTCATCCCAAAGGTGTTTTATCTGGTTGAGGAAAATCAAGTTCCTCCACCTCAAACTCGCTCATCCATATCTTTATGGACCTTGCTTTGAGCACTGGTCCAAATGATGTGGTGGAGGGGGATTATGGTGTGGGGGTTGTTTTTCAGGGGTTGGGCATGGCCCTTTAGTTCCAGTAAGGGAACTCTTAAGGCATCAGCATACCAAGACATTTTGAACAATTTCATGCTCCCAACTTTGTGGGAACAGTTTGGGGATGGCCCTTCCTGTTCCAACATGACAGTGCACTCCAGTGCACAAAGCAAGGTCCATAAAGACATGGATGGGCGAGTTTAGCGTGGAGGAACTTGACTGACCTGCACAGCTTCCTGATCTCATCCCGAAAGCACATCTTTGGGATGAATTAGAGCAGAGACTGCAAGCCAAGCCTTCTCATCCAACATCAGTGCCTGACCTCACAAATGCGCTTCTGGAAGAATGGTCAAACATTCCCATAGACACACTCCTAAACCTTGTGGACAGCCTTCCCAGAAGAGTTGAAGCTGTTATAGCTGCAAAGGGTGGGCCAACTCATAACTGAACCTTATGGACTAAAACTAGGATGGCATTAAATTTCATGTGTGTGTGTCCCAATACTTTTGACAATATAGTGTATATATAATTGTGTTGCTATTCATTTTGTATGATACCCCAACATGCCTAGCCAGGGCAATGAAGATGTGAGTTACCTGTGCGTTATGCTGCATGCAGGCCCATTAAAACCTGAATTTTGGTGTGTTTTCATCCCAAAGCATAGTACCCACCCTGACCGCCCAAATGTGACCTTAGGGAAATTTATTGAAGTGTGTAAACCTATTTTCATATAAATAAGGACTAAAGGTAATTACATTTACTACAGTTTAAAAAATGCATTTAGCAATTTTCAGCACGTTGATATATGGATTGTTGAGAGATTTGCCTGGAGATATAGCATTCTTTAAAACTGACATTCTGTCCCTTTGATTATTGCTTTCCCATCTTCCTATTGCTAATCTGCTCAATTTCATGTATCCCTAGTTCTGCACATCCTTTTTCTATGGTCACTTTGAAGATGCCTTTAAAGGGAATATATTTCCTATTTATGGATAAGGTTTATTATCCTTTTAAATAGGCATGTCTAACATATGGGAATAGTCTGAGCATAGAAATGTCTTTGCTGCATAGTTCTATTTATGATTGTATGAGATGTAGAACTTATTCTTCTATTCTTAAAAGCTTCTTTAAAAAAAAAAAAAAAAAAAGATTCTTTTTTTCTTTTGTGTTAGTTAAAAAAAAAAAGAGAGAAAATGTCTATATATGTTTCTTTAACAACCTTTTCCTTTTTTGTACTGTCAGTTCTAAGCTACTGTCAGTTCTTGTCAATGTCCCTTGTACTGTGCCGTGAGGCATTTCAGTATAAGCAGATAAGCAGTAGTCCAGGTTGGAAGCATGTCTAGAGGTGGCATTTAGCCAGTCAGTAATAGGGGCTTGTAGGCAGGTGCAGACTGTACACCCCACTGTACTTGGTGCTCGACCAAAGCAACAATGCCGAAGGGGAAGGAAGTCATGAGGAACTTGGTTCCTCTTTGATTTCTGGCCGTCACCAGAAGGGCCAGCCAACCGATGGGTCAGAGTGTCTATTTAAGACTGTGGCTCCCAGGTTTGGCACACTTTTTGTAAGGAGCTGGTGCAGGGACAGGTTCCCCGTTTGTCAGGGACAGTATGTAACGGCATGGAGAGGTTCCAGAGAAGTAGGGAAAGTGCAGGGAATATGCTATCTCCACTTAAGAAGTCTCCCATTTGGGTGTGGACCGGCCAGGCTGCATTCCTGCTTCTCGTTGCAAAAGCTGTCGGCATCATCTCAGGATACACTGCTCTGCTAAAGTTTCATAAGTGGTCAACTCTGTCTACCCACTGGACCTAACTGTGCATTATTGGGACTTTCTTCATACACTGTTCTCATCCACTTTGGCCTCTGTGTGATTTCTGCTTGCTGCCACACCAGGCTGCACCCTGCTCTCAGGCTGTGCAATAAAAGGTTCTAGCCTACTGCCCTGCTTGATAGTGCCATCCAGCCAAGTTTTTGTTGTTATCGCCCCTGCACAACTGGGTAATATAACCATTAGGTATACGCCCGTACAGGCTAAAATATACTTCTTGTTGTCAGAGGGTTAAAAGAAAAGTGAAAAACACCTCATTGTGACCACTAAATGGCGCAGAGGAGCATACTCATTTCCTATGATACTCACCACCATCTAGTGGCCACATTGAAGTATTTTCCACATTCACATATTTAAATTGCAGAGACTATAGCCTGGAAACATTTAATTTTGTCCTATTTGCCCAGAGCGAATTTACATGCAGGTTCGATGAACAAACAGCCATGACATTTTTTTTCTTTGTAAACACACTCATTAATTTCTTGATAAAACGTTATTGTCCACTGAGCAACAACATCCTCCGATGACACTCTTTAGCCTAGTACAGGGCTAGAGGTAACAAATAGCCCTGTGTCAGGACTAAATTTGTTAGTGAGGAGCATGTGTTTGGCAGAAGTTGTTGCTCAGTGGACAATAACATTTTATTGAAAGAGTAAGAAGCTGCCCGTTCCTTTACATGGTGAATGCTATTTGGTAAATAGGCATATCACGCCTTGGGCACTGGTCCGTTTACAAGCACATCTTGGAACTGCGTTTTGCCTTTCTCAGAACACACTTTGTATTGGGCCCACCAAATGCTTAGCCAGCATTAGGAACTCAGCCTGATATCCCATTTTGATGTCCACCATACTCTAGCTCAGCGTGTTCTCTTTCATTTTAGCAGGGTATGATGGGAACATTGTAAAGATCACATATATGCTTATTTCTGTCCCTTTAAATCTATGATTTCAGATTATTTTTCAGATTCTATTTTACACGTCTTGCTCTCAGACACCTCGCTTCTTGCGTTCATTGACTTTCTGTCTCCTTCACTTACCCTGTAGTTCACTGCTCTTCCCCCTGTCACTCCCCAGTCTATTTTCAGCACTTTTTCCCATATCGTTTGCTCTCGTTCTATATCTTTCCCCAACTTAAGATCAGCTATCCTGACGTTAGATTTCCCCGGAGTGTCAGAGCAGCTAGCTGCTTTTGTTTTGTAAAACAAGCTTTCCTGTTACAAATCACAATATCTCCCTCTCTGCTTGCATGGTTACTTCTTGCTATTCCCAAGTCCTTCTCCCGTAACAGAGCTGCTCAAACTTGTCCTGGACCGTTACTAAAGGCTGATGGTATTCAGAGTTCTTCCCAGAGTTAAATGTGGGGATAAATAGTATAAATCTTTCCCAGTGTTAAAGGGAACCTATCAGCAGGGCTGTTATCTACCATTGCCATTCCTCCTGACCAGTGCTGGAGACCACCATTGTCTGACTTCAACAAATGGTGCAATCCAATGCAGGAGCATGTTCTGCCTTGAAATGGCGCTGTTCCTGAAAGTCATCCAGTGACAACTTTCATTGCTTGAAAAGGTAACTAGGATCCTGACACTTTTAATTTTCCCCTGCATGACTACGCAATGTAAGATTTGTATTAACCACACTCTTATCCCTCCCCAGAAGCACATACTCACATTTTCATCACTCCCCCACCACAACGTCAAAATGTCAGGAATGAAGAAAACACCTGGTACTTCTGTGTATAGTGATCATGTGATTTGCACCATCTTGCAGTGTTGGTGATTGGCCCAGCACTGTCACATGGGGCAAGGAGACATTCATCAGTCTTGTGTAAGCTATGATTAGAGCAACTTGAAGCTTATACAGGGCTTCCTTTCCTTGCTCCCAGTGGCTGAATTGAGAGTGAAGGAAAGGTATGTGCTGTTGGAGAGGTGGGCATTAAAGTAATTCTGTTGCCTTGATCTGCATGGAAAGGCACAGACCTACTTTAAAGAGACATATCAAGTCTCAAAATATTTTTAAACAGAACTCCAGAAAAAATAAAAAGATTGTGATGAACAATATATTGAAAGATAATATAACAAAACAGTGGTGTAGTGGATAGCACTTTCGCCTAGCAGCAAGAAGGGTTGCTGGTTCAAATCCCAACCATGACACTACTGCCTGGAGTTTGCATGTTCTCCCTGTGTCTGTGTGGGTTTCTTCCGGGTACTCCGGTTTCCTCCCACACTCCAAAGACATGCTGGTAGGCTAATTGGATCCTGTCTAAATTGCCCCTAGAGTGTATGAATGTGAGTTAGGGACCTTAGATTGTAAGCTCCTTGAGGGTAGGGACTGATGTGAATGTACAATGTATATGTAAAGCGCTGCGTAAATTGATGGCGCTATATAAGTACCTAAAATAAATAAATGAATAAAATAACAAAACCAGCTTTGGTGCAATATTCAGCTTCAGTGCAGAGATTTTTTGCAACTGGATGTCCTCTGTGTGATGGCCAACATCATTCACACTACTTCCTCGGGAGCCCCGGTTGTCCTGCCCCACCTTGTGACTGGATAATAAAGGAGAAGCAGCACACTGGCAATAACATCTTTCTCTCTGCTGTCTCCTCATATCAGCATGCACATGAACTATTTGGCTACTTGTATTGCTTTTTTCTTCTCACACTCCAGCTGTGTTGTACAAGGACTGCAAGAGGCTGATACCAAGCCAAGTTCAGATACATACACTGCACTTATGTAAAAAAAAAAGTTTTAATGTTGTATTAATGAATACAGAGCTGCATTAAATTTGTGTCTTTTATATCTGGTTAGGGTTCGGCTTACATTAACCTCTTTGCCGCAGATCTCCTACTTTCCCTCTGTTCCAATGGAGCAGCCTCCAGAAGACTATTTGGCATTCAACACTTTTGGGAGTGTCAGATGCCCATGTCCCCAACCGTGCACTGTGCTTAGTTTTTCTGACCCCTACACTACTAAAGGACTGAGCAACAACATAGTGGTTTGAAAAAGAACCTTTGGAGTGAGGTGGGGTACACAGGCATTCAACATATCTGGAAGCATTGAATGCTAAAGAGACTGATGCAAGCAGAGTGCTGGAACAGAGACATGGTCTGCTAAAAGGTGAGTATAGGAGCTCCTCTATTGCAGATGTTTTGATATGTTGAAAGACCCCAAAGGGTCTCTTTGAAGTTGTACACTAGATCAGTGGTTCTCAATCTTTTTAAGACCAGAGCCCAGTAAATTCTTCCAAAACTTTCCATGCCCGACCGTTAAAAATTTTACACTCACACCATAAAAGTATGGGAATGCAAAACATGTACTGAAATCCTGGCATGCTCGGGATTGGGCTGGGTGTCACTGCGCGGGATTAGGATTGTGAAATGGGTTAGGGCACTCTGCAACAGGCTTGGTGACCCTGTGGGGAATGAGGTTTATGGTGAGGGTTGGAGGCAATCGGGACACTGTTGGAGGTTGGGGATACTATGGAGGGCTGGAGACTCTGCAGCAGGCTGAGCGGCACCGTGGAAGCACTGTGGAGGCTGAGAGCTCTCAAAGGGGCTGTTAGTATTGTGGCCCTGTTTCCATTAGAAACCATGGGACCCCATACTGCCTGCTCTCTACTGGTCTCTTCCCTATCACACTTGGCAAACTAGCTAGTCTGGAGGACATTCCCACCATTGTAAACACTGTTTTATTATGTGGACAATTAACATGTATGTGTATATAGATGAAATTGTGGGTTATACTACCACTATTAATTATTGCTTCTACCCTATCAATCATGGTCCTATTGTGTTTAAATAAACTTTTATTTTTATACTATTGATGTCTGGTTATCCCTGAGACTATGTACCTTATACATGCGTCTGTGTATTTGGGATCTTAAAGGGTTTTACGACCATCATCACTCATTATTTGTATCGCACTATGGTCTTACTATATATATTTAAGGTACAAGAGAATATGAAAACACTGCGCTCTAATAACAAAAATAAAATATATGTGAGCCAGCAGCTGCATACATTGTGACAAACAATAACTGGTAAATGGGAAAAAATGCAGCGCTAAGAAGTATTAGTAAGTTAGGGTGTAGTGAAACAATTAAGTAAGAGATGCTGTACTGAACAGTAAAGCATATGTGCAAAAACTATAAGTGAAATGAAATGAACAAACACAGTATAAAGTGTCCACATATGGTAAATGGATGATTCCAAACTCGAATTATTAAGAGGAACTGGTATGGACCAAAAAATGATGTGAAACTAGAAAATAAAGTCAATGGTGCACGGTGTGGATCTGTGACTGTGAGTCAACAACGGGGTACAGAACTTCCGTAGCTGTAAACCAACATCTCGATATGGGGCATCAGAATGAAAACATCAGGAAGTAAGATAAGATGGGTACTCTTACCATGATGACGTGGACTCCACTGTCATATGACATGGAGTCAATGGTGCATGGAGCCAAACCTAGGCTGGAAAACGATATCCGGAACGGTGGAACCTCTGTCTCACTTCTCGACTTCTCTGGTGGGGTGAAGAAACATCAGGAAGGGCCGCCAACTGGATATCAGCCAATAGACCTCAAGGATATATTCCAAGGAGAAACCGGTGCATGGCCCCTTTTGAAGACCCCCTTGGTCGAAACGCGTCGGACGATCTCCCCTTCCTTACGCTGCTTAGATTTTATTTCAATTGTGATCACTTTTATCCATTTTTTGTATGGTATTTTCAGAAATAAAAATCCCTGGTTTACCTGCACTATGCAGAAGCTTTTTATTTTTTATTTGCATTTTATCCCGATGCAAGAAACTGCCTTCCAGTAGCCCTACTTCCATCACGGGGTCTGGATCAAAGCTGTCCCCGGCTTCTCCTTGGAATACATCCTTGAGGTCTATTGGCTGATATCCAGTTGGCGGCCCTTCCTGATGTTTCTTCACCCCACCAGAGAAGTCGAGAAGTGAGACAGAGGTTCCACCGTTCCGGATATCGTTTTCCAGCCTAGGTTTGGCTCCATGCACCATTGACTCCATGTCATGTGACAGTGGAGTCCACGTCATCTGGTAAGAGTACCCATCTTATCTTACTTCCTGATGTTTTCATTCTGATGCCCCATATCAAGATGTTGGTTTACAGCTACGGAAGTTCTGTACCCCGTTGTTGACTCACAGTCACAGATCCACACCGTGCACCATTGACTTTATTTTCTAGTTTCACATCATTTTTTGGTCCATATCAGTTCCTCTTAATAATTCGAGTTTGGAATCATCCATTTACCATATGTGGACACTTTATACTGTGTTTGTTCATTTCATTTCACTTATGGTTTTTGCACATATGCTTTACTGTTCAGTACAGCATCTCTTACTTAATTGTTTCACTACACCCTAACTTCCTAATACTTCTTAGTGCTGCATTTTTTCCCATTTACCATATATATTTAAGCAATTATATTATTGACAGCCGGTTGTCCCCGAGACTGCATGCTTCATTTAAAGTCCCAATTGCCCCCAATCGTTTCTCTTTCCCTTCCATGCTTTTTCTATTAGATAGGGATGGAGCTATATGACCTTTATGGTCTTTACCTCATATAAAGTCCCAAACAAATTGCTTTTATTCAAATTAAATACAGGGATGGAGGCATGCAGTCTTACCATGTTAAGCTACTTATTACTAGCACATTTACCATGTTTCCTGTCGGTGTTTATTTCAAATGTTACTTATGGTGCTATGTCCTCCTTCCTTAGTTCTCTGCCTACATATAGCAGAAGTATGATTTCTATCGGGTTGTGTTGGCTTATCTATGCTTGCAGACTCTGTGGTCGGTTACTTTTGCTGCGTCTTTCAAGGTTGGAGGCTCTGGGCCGGTGCCCTTTCCGGTTATTTGTCTGTGCTAGGAACTGCGACGGACACTGCTGGTTCATCGGCCCCACCCCCCTCCTTCCACGTCGGGGTGGGCGGGTGCCGTGCACTGTGTGTTGACGTCACGCGTATCTCTCCACCTGTGCGCATCTTACACAAGACGTTAGTGCACGTGGAGGTGTCTGTCCATCTGCGTGCCTCATGTGGCTGTGTTTTGGTGCCAAGCGCCGGGCGCTCCACGTTGCCCGGGTGTTGACGCACTTCTCCCACACTTGCACGTTGCATGACGTTGGGGGCGTATCCTGGTTGTGCCCTTATAGCCCTGTCCTCAGTGGCCTCCTGTCCTGGCTGGATCCATCCACACACACTGTACTGCCAACTTGGAATGGAGAGTTTTTTCACCCCCTACCTTAGGTATCCGTGTCATCTACTTTTCACTACTACTTTTTTGGTTGTTACTAGTAGGTTCTACTTACCTACTTGCCCTCTCCACTATATGTTATATGTTATTGTTAGCACTTTTTGTTACCCATCCACTCCCCATTTTCCCACCATGTAGGTTCTACCATGTACACTAGTCATATCACCTATCCTTCATCCCCTGTGTCACTACCAGATACTGTACTATGCTATTTTTTAGAACTGCTACCACTGTCACTGTTGACACTGTTCCTAATGGACATTTTTATCTACACTTATTCCCAGCCCTACACGGATCCGCTCTTCATGGATACCGGTCCACCGTGGTTGGGGCTTTCCTGTTGGGTCATTTCCTTCCATATGTTTCCTCGGTTCCCGTGCCTGACAATACCGGTGGGCCCCCCATTATCCTGTGCCCTACCATGCCTCCTATACACAGCAGACCTGTATGTAAGTTATTACTATGTGTTTGGTCCCACCCCAATACTGCTTATCATTTCTTCTGTTGTATGTCAAATACTGGATAACTATCCATTTCGTTTCAGATTATTATCACGTGCTTTGCTCCTGATGAATGGGAATACCAAACCATGAAATGCGTCGAGCTTATTGAAGCCGTGTCTGGATATACATATATAGCTAACTAAAGCCATGTCTGAATTTATATATTATACCTATACATTTTATACTTTATTTGTGATATAGGACTGAGATACCTTACCCAGGGTCTCTTCCCTATCACTCTTGACAGACTAGCTAGTCTGGAGGACATTTCCACCAGTGTAAACACTGTTTTATTATGTGGACAATTAACATGTATGTGTATATAGATGAAATTGGGTTATACTACCACTATTAATTATTGCTTTTACCCTATCAATCATGGTCCTATTGTGTTTCAATAAACTTTTATATTTATACTATTGATGTCTGGTTATCCCTGAGACTATGTAACTTATACATGCGTAGGTGTATTTAAGATCTTAAAGGGTTTTACGACCATCATCACTCATTATTTGTATCTTACTTACTATGGTCCTACTATATATATTTAAGCAATTATATTATTGATAGCTGGTTGTCCCCGAGATGGCATACTTCATATAAGGCCCCCAATCGTTTCTCTTTCCCTCCCATGCTTTTTCTATTAGATAGGGATGGAGCTATATGACCTTTATGGTCTTTACCTCATATAAAGTCCCAAACAAATTGCTTTTATTTAAACTACTCTAGACAAGACAGGAGAGCAGAACAATAAATAAATAATTCAGCTTAGTCACTTCCCAATCTCCAGCAAGTTGGATGGACAATGAAGGAATATCACCATGCTAATGAACTGAGCGTTCATTAGCATGGTGATATTCCTTCATTGTCCATCCAACTTGCTGGAGATTGGGAAGTGACTAAGCTGAATTATTTATCTGAGGAAAGCTAGGTCCAGACTGACTGAACAGAATTGCAAATATTTTGGTAGGAAGATTATTTCACCTACATGTATGGCAGCTTGTCTTTTATCTCTTTGTCTGTAGTCCAGCTTTTAATTGTGACAAGGAAGTTAGGGATTCTCAAGGCATTTGAAAAAGAATACCTTTCTGACAATGTCTTATGCCCCGTACACACGGTCGGATTTTCCGATGGACAATGTCCGATCGGAGCGTGTTGTCGGAAATTCCGACCGTGTGTGGGCGCCATCGGACATTTTCCATCGGATTTTCCGACACACAAAGTTGGACAGCAGGAGATAAAATTTTCCGACAACAAAATCCGATCGCGTCAATTCCGACCGTGTGTGGCCTGTTCCGACGCACAAAGTGCCACGCATGCTCAGAAGAAATTCCGACACGGGACAGCTCGTTCTGGTAAACTTAGCGTTCGCAATGGATACAGCACTTTCGTCACGCTGCAATGTTCAAAATGGTTTAATACAGCGCACTCTCTTCTTCTTTATAATGTGACAAGAATTAAGTCGTTTTGATGCTCATATTCACATACACTTCTCACAAAGTTTTTTCGTTACTATTTATCGGGATTCCCTCAATATATTTTGATTTCTCACATCTGACAACATATTTTTTCATTACAAAATGACTTTTCATTGTGAAAAACAAATGATTGATAAGACATATTTACAGAATACTGGCTGTACACTCCTGTGGCCAGAATGGCCTTCTAGCTGAATTGTTGGTATGCTGACTTATCAGCATATGTAAACACAGACAATTCTACATAAAATGGAAGACGTACAAAAGACAAATATGACTTCAACATGGCTAAACTATTTTTCAAATATATATATATCCCTTACAATTAAAGTAACTGAATCAAAAAGTACCCTAGACTGTGATCACAAGAGGGAAACAAATCAAACACAGAGATTTCTTTAATTTAGTCATTTTTGCAGTGTCTGGTGTGGATCCAGGTGACTTTTCCTTCAAGTTTTGCAAAAACTGTACATGAAATAGATGCTGTATTGAGTCTCCAAACATTTCCTTATATATAAATGTCTCTTAAAAATCCATAAGTCACCTGGCTTTAGTTTTAGATCCTTCCAAACTTTTAGGATCTGGAATTGGGGAGAAAACACATAAATGAGTTTGTCAAAAACCTTAAAAGATCAGCAACATTCTCTATGAGATCCGAATGAAGGACTTCAGCTGCTGAGACAAAATATAAGCAAGTGAGTAACACACTCCCAAACCAAATCCCATAGGGAGAGAGTCCAACATCCCCCTTAGGGGCTTCATAAAATATAAGAAAACATTCAGGCAAAAGTTTTCTAGTTTCTTACTCTACTTTGTCTGATACATTGTAGACAGTAGGGGGTGTAAAAATAAAACCTCAAAACTTCTATTAAGGACTCTCCTATAAAAAATGATTTCCTCTGTTACTCTCTGTACTCCCTGGCACTCTGTACTTACAAACTACTTCTGATAACACTTTTTACTGTGGCCTTTGCAGTAGCATTTGCCACTGGACATCCAAAAAACATGTCCATACAGACAAAATGCATACTCGTAAGATCCTAACTTGGGCATCTGGATATATCTTTTATGTAATCTCTGGGAGGGATGTTCAGCTTTTGGTAACACCTTTGGTAACAGGTAAAACAAGAAGTGGTATGTTATAAAAACAACTGTGGAGAACCCTGGCTCTAACCCACGCTCATTTACTAAGGCAGCCATAACTGCTTGTGACTGATGACACGGTCCATGTGTCAAGCTAGAGGGAAAAGAGTGGCTGGCAGACATAAATGATCACCTTTTCCAAAGTCCTGTTTCATAAGAAGTTGCCCCCTGTGGACCACTTGTTCTTCTCGTTCTGGGGTCCTTAAAGTTGAATTATTAATCCCAGCTATACTGGGCCAGAACTAGGGTGGAATCTGTGAGTTGCACAGACCCATCAAGTGTCCGGGGCTGTAAATGCAGCATCCTTAGTCACCTGGTCTGCTTCCATGTGTGAAAGTTAATATGGCTACCTCAGCAAGAAGCTGGAAGGCTGAAAACAGCCGATCAAATTAACTTAGCATGCTTTATTGGTTTACCTGCCAAAGTAAAAACAAACTTCTGGCCCTTCAAATGGAACCAAAAGCTCTCTATATCTCGACTATCTATATAAATATACACTCTTTTTACAGCTCACAGGCTTTGCTAAAACATGGAGCTCTGTTTCTTGAGCTGGGGAAAAAGGATCCAATGACTTTGAATACAGAGTATCCTTCTGGGAGATAAACTGCATACTCAAATCTACAAAAAATTAAATATCTGGGTCTTCAGGGAGTGTGTCCTGCACTGGACTCACAGCAGCTGATTCCTATGTCATCAATTTAACACATGCGTCTTTTCCTTTCTTTTGAATAAATGTACGCATTTTTCATTGTTAGATTTGTACATAAACAAACTCATATTTTAAACCTTTCATTATACAAACATTTAGTTAGCTGTAAATTTGCTGCACAGAATGTTGGACCATAAAAAATTAAATGTTTGACCAAAACAATATCTAACTTTGTCTAATAGCACCTTTGCATAAAAGCTACAGCTCTGATATATCGGGATGAACCCTTCATTACTGGGTCCAGCTTGCATAAATATATTACAATGTCTTGTTTTCTATCACGCTATTTGTGTAAGAACTCCAGTCTCATGTTTCAAAAAACAACTTTTTCCTGGCAATATTATAATAAATGATAACAATACCCTGCGGTCATGCAGAGATGTCCATAAATCCAAAACTATTCTTCTGCTTATACCACTGTACTTACAAGAAAAATGGGCACATCATTTCACAATCCACACATTCTGCTTTGGATTTCAAAAATAAAAATAAATAAAAACAAAAAGACCAACAATCTGTATGATGGACCAGAAAGCATCAAAAACTATAAAACAACTGGCTGCAGGTGACATCTATCCTAACAGGGTGTGTGGACTTGATGTGATGGGTCTGTTATATCTAAATTTTATTTATAACAACTCTCACATCATGGACCGCACATCAAGTTATTATCAAGAACCTTGAAATTTCATTTTTGTAGAAGAACTTTTTATGTATCCCATTCATCTTGGCTTTGTTAAATATTATGGCAGCTGTATTCCAAATAACAACCTCATCTTAATCTTTTTTTTCTCTCAATAAGGGCTTATTGAATAAATGTAAAATTACAAAATTGTTATCTTAATCTAAACTAATCTCATTCATTACAAATTTCCCCATTAACCTCGACTTCATTTCCAACCAAAGGTTGTCTAAACCAGTTTCAATATATCTATATTATTAATAAAATTGTTAAACTCATATTAGAAATTAATACTCATTATTACTTAATTTTACTTAATTTCCCTTTTTTAAATGCACTGTTTCCACTATCAAAGGATATTCAATTTGTGTAATACACGGTTAAATGTAACCTTCATTTTACCATGTTTGGAAAACAGATTCAAAATAATTGTGATCACATTGTTTACCATTAGATTCGTTAACCCGGCACATTTTGTTATAAATGTTTTGTCTAAAAAACAGAAATTGGCATGGAGTCCTTCCAGCTTATCACTGACCACATTCTTTCAGGAGAGCACAAAGGAGGGGGTCACATCTGCGTACATGACACACACAAGCAATAGAACTAAAGGTCCCAGCATTCGCACACACACCAATATCTCTCTAAAATCGCTTACATGTTTCCCATTTGTACACAACATGTGCATATCATTCTCTCAATTTCTTTTAACTCTCATTAATATTTCCCTGCCTAAATTCTGCTTTCCTTATTTTGTTTAAATAACTTTTATATCTAGCTTCTATGATTCTATGATCAGATGGGGAGCCACAGTGCTCATCCCATCTTCCCTCTCTGACAACATATAAAGTATTCTGTTTTACCTCTCATTTCTCTGTTTCTGACTTTAATAGTTGTAGTGCCTGACCCCAAATTCATCCCACAACTTAACATGAAAATGTCCCTTTCTGTCTAGTGTTAATGTCACCCTTGATCCATCCTGCTCACATAGATAGCTGTTTCTCTAGCTGTTTACTCTGCATGATTCTTAGTCCCTGTGGACCTTGGTAACCCAGTTACCCATTGTGGATCTCTGTCCACTCTAACCATTAATCTAGGGGCTCAGTATAGGCGGAACCGCACCTTTGGTTCATATATAGCGCTCCTCTTGCGCTGGGCATTTTTGAGGGTCTCTTACCCTTCATTCCCTTACTTAATTTAATGCCCATAATGACTGGCCAGTCTTCTCTCTTCTCTACTTGTGCCTATACCCTCTTGCCTCTAAACTACTTTATCTGGCAGATGTACTACATATACCTGTGAACAGTACTATTCTTCCCTTTCTTATTTATAACACTCCGATGGACAGTAGACAGGGACAACATAACATATAACCACCAATCAATACAGTTCGATTAAGGGGAGTAAAATAGGTACCCTTTGTCCCGAAAATGCCTTACCGATCAAGGAAGTCTGATAACTCAAATGTAAGCAAAAGGCTTACCTCAGCCGGCTGATTATCAGAAATTCCCGGATCGTCTCAAGCTCCTCGTTTCGGATACTCAGGGTCACCTGGAATCCCCTCCTAAGGCAAAGCTCGCCATGCATGACTCGGTTAAATTGATGATAGGCAACTCCTATCCTCATATTGATTAGTGGTTCCAAATTAATAATAACTACTGCAGTAGGGAACAGACACAAAAGATACGCTCAGCATCTTTCCAAATTACTGTTCTGCTTTATTATGACGCAATTGAAGGTTTTTATGCACATGATTACGTAGGTATCACATTAATATTACAATTGTACATTTATGGTAACAAGGGGCGTTACATAGGCAGGCTTATTCTAATCAGGACTCAAAAGAATGTAAACATTTACTGAAAACATTATTAGTGCTGTTGCACAGTGAGGGCAATGTGCAATACATGCAAAATACAATACAATTATATACAGAACTTACAAATTTCCATTACAAGGGGTCACAACTATAAACAAAGAGGGAGGCAAGGCTGGAGAAACTGCAGAAGTGGGCGAAGCCTTGGACTCCCAGGGCAGACATCAATTATTTAAAAGCAAAATTGGTGGCCTGAGGAGTCCTTATCTAAGGGAGGGCAGTCTGGTCCAGAAGTCCCAGAGATCCGGAAAGCAGCAGATGACATCTGTGTCCCCAGGCTGTGGTCATACAAGAGACTGCATCTTCTGTCAGACCAGACTGAACCCAGGGTCATCACTCTTTGGTCTTCCTTCCACGCTTCCTTACAGGCTTTGGCTGTGGTGGTGGAGTTGTGGCAGCAGGAGGAGGAGGAGGAGGAGGATCGTCCCTCTCAATGACATCCGTCTTGTGTGTCAGTTCCCCACTCTCCCCCTTACGTAGGACTTTATAAATCAGGTCCTCAGAAATCTTGCGTTGGCCCTCCTGCATGCCCTGCAATTTGGTGGCAGCCATGCAGGCAAAGGCCTCTTCAGGACTGGGGAAGGCTCTGAGGGACGCCGAAGCCTCCTGGATCAGCCTGTACGCTGAATCCTGCACAGGACTGGGAGTGGCCTTCCTGGCCCTTTTATATGGCAGATGGAGGGGAGGGACCTGAGACTCAGTCAGGCTGCGACTGGTCCCTGGCTTCTCTTGGCTGACACTTAGCCCCGCCTCCTCCTGGCTGCCACTAATCCCCGCCTCCTCCTGGCTGACACTAATAATCCCCGCCTCCTCCTGACTGCCACATTCCACAGCCTCCTCCTGGCTGAGGTCTTCCTGTGTATGAAAAAGGGACATAGTTTTAGTATTGTTTTCATCAATCACACACAATTTTCACCTCCTGACTGCTGCAAATTCAATGTTAACAAATATAACAGACTATCCTTCTGAGCCCAGCATTTTGCATTCTTGTCCCAATTTTGGGTGCCCACTACTGTCTATTGATATGTAAAACACTTTTTTCAATCAGCAATTAGTGATCAATAATAACATCTAGTAAACATCATTTATTTATTGACCAGAAATCTGTAGAAGAATGCTATACCTGACTCAAGCTGGGCTCCTCCACTTCTTCCTGGCTGGAAGGCCCAGGTTGGACATCAGAAGCCTCAGCTGGTATGGAAGGAAGAGTGGAAGGAAGAGTAGAGAGGGATTCCCTGACTTCAGTGTGGTCTGACAGAAATCGCAGTCTCTCATAGTACCACAGCCTGGGGACATAAACGTCATCTGCTGCAGCTCCGGATCTCTGGGAATCTGTGACCTTCTTGCGCTCCCTAAGATAAGTGCTCCTCAGGCCACCAATTTTAGCTTTCAAATAGGGGATGGTTGCTGTGGGGACCACCGGCTTCACCAACTCCAGCAGTTTCTCCAGCGCTGTCTGCCTCTTCTGTTTGTGATTATAGTGGGGGTGTCTCACCTGCCACAGACAGGGCAGCTCTCTGTACTTGTCAATAAACAGGGGCAGGAAATTGTGGTCGTTGAACCCATCCATTTTCTCTGCAAGACACAACACAAGACAAACCCTAATGTCAGGCCAAACTCCCCTAATCTTGTTACAATATAGGCTTCAATTTCGAAGCAGTATAGGCCCAAGTTTAGATCCTACCTTCGTTAGCATGATCGGCGTCTCCGATGCTCCTTCCTCCGCTCACAGATCGTACGTAAGACGCGCGCGTTACGATTTATACACACTGCGCATGCGTATAACTCCGCCCGCCCCTGACGTTCTTTCTATTCTATTCCCCGCCCCTTTTCGTTCGGCGCAGTGGAGGAAGAGCACATGGCGGATAGACAGCAGGATCGTGCTAAGTACAGCAACGAGGAGGAGGGGGAGGAAAGGCCGGAGCCTGAAACGTCCCGATCCAGAAAGAGATTAAAGGACTCAAATATGTCCTTTGGGGAGTTGTTGGAGATGGTGGACATCCTGAAGAAGGCCAACTATGATGGAAAGTATGGGCCTTACCCCAACCCCAATGTCCGAAAGGCCAAGATCATGGCGAAAGTGGTCAGGAGTCTGCACCGGAAATTCGGTGTACGACGATCGAAAGATCAGCTCAGGAACCGGTGGTCGGACCTGAAATTACGAGAACATGAGCAGTACAGAAAGATCCGGAGAGTGCTGCAAAAAAGTAAGTAGTTGTGCTGTGTTCCTATTGTTCTTGTGTTTATTACGTTCGTGCTGCTCCATGTGCTTTTAGGAACTGTTGTACAGTTTAAAATGGCAACTTTCATGTTCATGGGCACATTATTCGTTCGGATCACACATTTTTTTTTCGGACTATAAAATACCATTGTTTAGCCCATATGCATTTGGCCACCATTTTGAGGCCCTATACTTGTCTTCAAAGAATTGGGTTGTGTAGATGGCTTTGTTACTAGAATGAAATGCAAACTAGATTGTGTGTAAGGAGAGGACACTGAGCAGCTGTTTTCACATCTGGACACTGGAGCACTAGTGTGGGACACAAGAACACCATTTTTATTAGGGGGCCACACAGGTGCTCCAGTGTATACTATAGGGGGGTCTCCATCTGTGAAGCTTGTACCAAACAGGTAAAGTATTGCAGCTTGACAAAGGACACTAAAAAAGCTACATCTTGGAACTCTGCTAAAATAGATCATTGTACCCCACTTCCAAGCAATGTTTCATCTTTATAGTTCTGCCATCAAATATCTGTGTGCTAATTATACCATTTTTGTTTTACATAGGGGAGAAAAGACTCGGAGGACACCCCTCATCCGAGGAGACCAGAGACCCCCCCCCCTCTGGAAGAAGGGGAAATCCCCCCAACACAAGATGAGCAGGAGGATGAAGACGTGGTGGAAGGCTCAGATAAGAGATGGATGGCGGCATTTTTTTTAGACCTAATTTATTTTGGGTTTCCTCTCTTTTTAGGTGATCGTGAGGTTGTGGATGAAGATCCTTTCACATCAGAAAGTGCCCAGATCCTGATCGGGGAGATCATGGGGTGTAATTTACAATTGGAAATCATCAAGCAAAACATCAATGATGTTATTCCCAAATATAAAAACATTATTGATGTTTTGGGGCGAGTTTAAAGCCCCTCCAAATCACTTTCTTCTTTTGTCTGCTACAATGTGCGAAATGTTTTTGTGATTTTTCACAAAGCCAAATTTGGAGGATGCACACAGTGTGCCAACATGTGCTATCTGCCATCACGGGAGATCAATGGACGCGTTTTGGGGGTGCAACCCCTTCCTCAATTATAAAGTAGCGGTGAGGAAGGGCTTTCTCCCCCAAAACACGTCCCTTGATCCCCCGTGATGGCAGATAGCACATGTTGACATTGGGAAATTTGTGTGCATCTTCCAAATTTGGCTTTTCCAGGGGTGATTTCCCCCCATCTGAACGCAATATCAAACACAGTTCATAAATACTCATGTCTGATATTGCCTTCAAGTTCTACCAAATGTGAACTTTGTAAGATCAAGATTTGTGTCTTTCTTGTTGGTTTTACACAGGCCTGTTTTCTATAAAATGGACATTTTGATTTTGGATAATGACACCACAAAAATTGTTATACAACAAACATGTTGGTTTGTCAGAAAAACCTTTGGTAAATGCACATGTGATTGTGCAGGTATTAAAAAGATTGCTCATCAAGAATGTGTGGATTATTGTCTCAACGCTACAACACTTTTGGGGTGATGTAATTGTTGTTTTATGAGAAAATGGGGGTTATTTCCTAAGGGGAAATCCACTTTGCACTACAAGTGCAGTTTCAGTGCAGTTGCAAGTGCACTTGTAGTGAAAAGTGTCTTTGCATTTAGTAAATAACAGCCAACAGTGCTTTGTATAAGGTTACACAATCACGACATTTTCTGGACTCCACACATTTCTGTCAGGGTCAGCTCAAACAAACACAAGCAGTAAATGTCCACAAAGAAGAGCCTGGGGGGAGATGCCTGTCGAGAACTTGAGGTCCTGCAGACTTCTCCCTGTGGCCAAATACCGCAGGGTAGCGACCAACCTCTGCTCCGGAGTGATGGCTTGCCTCATGCAGGTATCCTGCCTGCTAATATAGGGGGTCAGCGAAGCCAACAAGTTCCTGAAATCATCAGGATTATTCTCACGGATCTCACGGAGCAAAGGCATATGACAGAACTGGTCACGCTGAAGCAACCAATTCTTGGTCCATGAACTCCTCCCCACCCTGTTCATGGACTGGACTTGTGTCAAGTTCAGGACCCCAACACCAAGCCCCCGCACAGCACGAACTGTACGAGAAGTACGCATACGAAACATGGCTAGAAAACGGTCGGCTGCTCAGAACGAAGTAACAGAACGCACTGAAGAACAGCAAGGCCTGTGAAGAGCGACCTGAAAAACAGCAAGACAACAGCGGACAAGATCGCACAGAAAACTCCGATACGAACTGACTGCACGCACTGAAGAGCAAATACAAACCCACAAGCACAAACTGAACGGCAGAAAACGATCTGAAAGCCACGAGTCTGAAAAAGCGCGAATCGTCTCTCACCAAACTTTTACTAACACGAGATTAGCAAAAGGAGCCCAAAGGGTGCCGCGCTTGGTTCTGAACCGGCCTTTTCTAGTCTCATCGTACGTGGTGTACGTGACCGCGTGGTTGTCGTTCGGAAATTCCGACAACTTTGTGCGACCGTGTGTAGGCAAAACAAGTTTGAGCCAACATCCGTCGGAAAAAATCCTAGGATTTTGTTGTCGGAATGTCCGAACAAAGTCCGACCGTGTGTACGGGGCATTACAGTTCATCTGAATTATTTCACTAATTAAAGGATAAAACAACAGTAATGCCGCGTACACACGAGCGGACTTTACGGCAGACTTTGCCCGGCGGACGGGATTTCGTCGGACAATTCGATCGTGTGTGGGCTCCAGCGGACTTTGTTTGCTCAAAAGTTGGACGGACTTAGATTTGAAACATGTTTTAAATCTATCCGACGGACTCGAGTCCGGTCGAAAAGTCCGCTCGTCTGTATGCTAGTTCGACGGACAAAAAGCCACGCTAGGGCAGCTATTGGCTACTGACTATTAACTTCCTTGTTTTAGTCCGGTCATACGTCATCACGTACGAATTCGACGGACTTTGGTGGATTGTGTGTAGGTAAGTCCGTTCATTCAGAAAGTCCGTCGTAGAGTCTGTCGAAAAGTCCGCCGGGCAAAGTCTGCCGTAAAGTCCACTCGTGTGTACGCGGCATTAGAGCTGAATCAAGGTCAGGTCAGATCTTCAAACTTGCAAAACTTCTGCTATCTTCATTAAAGATCTGCTTCTGTTAAAAAGCTTAGCAGCTGGAAACATTCAGAAAAACTGTTTTACCTCCCAAACATTTTTAATTTTGTTCAGCCAATCCTGTGAGTCACACTCCCGCCCCATTGTGTAGTAATAGTAAGTAGAAAGACTGAAATATACGTTAGTCCAGTTGTATTTGTCAACATAACATCCCAAAATAATATAGAAAAAAAACATTTTAAAGAAAAAAGGGTATTTTAATAGGTGTGGAGTCCTTCTATTACAATGATTCACCAATACACTCACATTCTTAAAAAGTACAGTGCTTTGAAAAAATATTCATACCCTCTGAAGTTTTTCACATTTTGTCATGTTACAACCAAAAAACGTAAATGTATTTTATTGGGAGTCCTGCTGGAAGGTGAACCATCCGACCCAGTCTCAAGTCTTTTGCAGACTCTAACAGGTTTTCTTCTAAGACTGCCCTGTACTCCATTCATCTTCCCATCAACTCTGACCAGCTTCCCTGTCCCTGCTGAAGAAAAGCATCCCCACAACATGATGCTGCCACCACCATGTTTCACTGTGGGGATGGTGTGTTCTGGATGATGTGCAGTGTTAGTTTTCCGCCACACATAGCGTTTTGCTTTTAGACCAAAAAGTTCAATTTTGTTCTCATCTGACCAGAGCACCTTTTTCCACATGTTTGATGTGTCCCCCACATGGCTTCTCGCAAACTGCAAACGGGACTTCTTATGGCTTTCTTTCAACAATGGCTTTCTTCTTGCCACTCTTCCATAAAGGCCAGATTTGTGGAGTGACCGACTAATAGTTGTGGACAGATTCTCCCACCCATAGTCTTGTGGACAGATTCTCCCACCTGAGATGTGGATCTCTGCAGCTCCTCCAGAGTTACCATGGGCCTCTTGGCTGCTTCTCTGATGAATGCTCTCCTTGCCCGGCCTGTCAGTTTAGGTGGACGGCCATGTCTTGATAAGTTTGCAGTTGTGCCATACTCTTTCCATTTTCGGATGATGATTGAACAGTGCTCCGTGTGACGTTCAAAGCTTGAGATATTTTTTTATAACCTAACCCTGCTTTAAACTTCTCCACAACTTTATCCTTGTCCTTTTTCAGGTGTTCCTTAGCCTTCATGATGCTGTTTGCTCACTAAGGTTCTCTAACAAACCTCTGAGGGCTTCACAGAACAGCTGATATTAAATTACACACAGGTGGACTCTATTTACTAATTATGTGACTTCTGAAGGCAATTGGTTCCACTAGTTTTTAGCTAGGGGTGTCAGAGTAAAGAGGGCTGAATACAAATGCACGCCACACACATATTATATATTGACTGTATTTGTAAAAAAAATTGAAAACCATTTATCATTTTCCTTTCACTTTACATTTATGTGCCACTTTGTGTTGGTCTATCACATAAAATCCCAATAAAATACATTTACGTTTTTGGTTGTAACATGACAAAACATGGGAAAATTTCAAGGGCTATGAATAATTTTTCAAGGCACTGTATGTCTTTATTACAAATTCATTAAAAAAGTTTGTGGAGTATCAGTTCCCTAATAGCATGACAAAATTCAGCAAGCCATATTCAATATTGCGATCCCCAAATAAGAGGCAGCTTATCTATAAACATATATACACCATAATATTATATGAATATGATATCACACATTTCAGAGAAGAAAAAGGAGGGATGCCTCAAACTGACGAGTTTTGCACTGAAGGCTTCCTCAGGGGTTCATGGGGAGCAGTTGAGTATGGTTGCTGAAAAAAGGAAAATATTCATAATAGTATATGGTCAAATGTATAATATGCAATGTGACAATAAGGCTACAAAAGCATATACAACTTATAATGAATACTGAGAAACGATATCCACCACTAAAGGGTATGATACCATATTCATATAATATTATGGTGTATATGACCCCTTTCACATTGATCCGCCCCGGGTGTCAGCGGTAAAGCTGCGCTATTTTTAGCGCCCCTTTACCGTCTTTTTAGAGGCACTATTCGTCACCCGCTAGCGGCCGAAAAGGAGTTAAATCTGCCCGCAAAATCCCGCTGCAGCTGCGCTTTGCCAGCGGTATAGCAGCGCTCCCCATGGTTTTCAATGGGCAGGGGCGCTTTCGGAGCGGTGATTTCACCGCTCCTAATGCGCTCTAAAGAAACTGCTGGCAGGACTTTTTCTGATGCCCTGCCAGTGCACCGCTCCAGTGTGAAAGCACTCGGGCTATTTTTAATGCTATAGCGCCTGCAAAGTGTACCAGGCTTTAGGGGAAGGAGAAGGGTAAATAGAAATAGGGAAGGGAGGAGCAGAATGTAGGTTCTTATATCATGAGTAAGGCCCCTTTCACACTGGGGCGGTTTGCAGGTGTTATTGCGCTAAAAATACCGCCTGCAAACCGCCCCTAAACAGCCTCCGCTGTTTGTTCAGTGTGAAAGCCCGAGGGCTTTCACACTGAAGCGGTGCGCTGGCAGGACGGTAAAAAAAGTCCTGTCAGCCGCATCTTTGGAGCGGTGAAGGAGCGGTGTGTTCACCGCTCCTAAACCGCTCCTGCCCATTGAAATCAATGGGACAGCGTGGCTATACCGCGGCAATATAGCCGCGCTGTACGAGCGGTTTTAACTCTTTTTCGGGCGCCAGCGGGGGTTAAAACCACACCGCTAGCGGCCGAATACCGCCGCAAAAACGACGGTAAAACAGTGCTAAAAATAGCGCTGTTTTACCGCCGACGCCCCCACCGCCCCAGTGTGAAAGGGGCCTTAAGGACATCATGAGAGGCATGGTTACATAGTTACATAGTTAGTCAGGTTGAAAAAAGACACAAGTCCATCTAGTTCAACCACTAAAAAATAAATAAAAAAATTCATACGATCCCATATACACAATCCTATACCCACAGTTGATCCAGAGGAAGGAGAAAAACCCCAGCAAACCATGATCTAATTTGTTACAGCGGAGGAAATAAATTCCTTCCTGATCCCCCAAGAGGCAATTGGATATTCCCTGGATCAACTTTACCTATAAATGTTAGTACCCAATTATATTATGTACATTTACGAAAGAATCCAGGCCTTTTTTAAAGCAATCTACTGAGCTGGACAGAACCAACTCTGAGGGGAGTCTATTCTACATTATCACAGCTCTTACTTTCTGTATTCTCTTTTCCTCTCGAGGTAAAGTAAGAGGTAAGAGTGCCCCCTTGTCCTCTGTGATGACTTTAAAGTGAATAACTCAACACCAAGTTCATTATATGGACCACTTATGTATTTATACAGGTTAATCACATACCCTCTTAATCGCCACCTCTCAAGAGAGAATAAATTCAGTTCCTCTAATCTTTCCTCATAGCTGAGCTTAGAGGCGTAACTAGAACCTTCAGGGCCCCGGTGCAAGAAACAATGATGGGCCCCCCCTTCCATCCATCCTCGGGCTTCCAATTTTGGGAGGGTGCCCATGGACATCCTCCCAAAACTGTGCTTCCCGCATGACCCCTGGGCCAATCGCAGCGCAATCACAGTGACCCTTTACCATGTGATGTCAGCTGATTACATGTAAACAGACTTGCCGGTTATCCGCAGCCCTTTCCCCCCACGCTATGACTGTGTTAGGAAAGGACTCTCATTAACTGTCAAGAATGTCAGTAAATTGTATACACTGATAATCAGTGCCCCAATCATCAGTGCCATGTATCAGTGCCCATCAATGCCGCCTATCAGTGCCCATCAATGCCGCCTACAAGTGTTACCTATCAGTGCTCATTAATGCTGCCTATCAGCAGCAGTACCCATCAAATCTGCCTATCAGCATCACCTATCAGTGCTCATTATTGCAGCGTCCATCTGTGCCACCTATCGGTACTCTTCAATACTGCCCATCAGTGCCCATCAATACTGCCTTAGTTCTGCCTATCAGTGTTCCTCAGTGCCCATCCGTGCAGCCTATGAGTTCTGCCTATCAGTGCTCATCGATGCCCATCATTGCCTCCTATCAGTGCCTTCTTAGTGCCCCCTATCAGTGCCCCCTAGTGCCTTCTTAGTGCCCCCTATCAGTGCCTCCCTTCAGTGCTCATCAGTAAATCCCATTGGTGCCTCCCATCGGTGCCCCCTATCAGTGCTCATCAGTAAATCCTATCAGTGCCTCCCATCGGTGCCCCCTATCAGTGCCCCCTAGTGCCTTCTCAGTGCCCCCATCAGTGCCTCCTATCAGTGCCCACCAGTGCCCCCTATCAGTGCCCCCTATCAGTGCCCCCTAGTGCCTTCTCAGTGCCCCCTATCAGTGCCTCCCTTCAGTGCCCATCAGTAAATCCTATCAGTGCCTCCCATCGGTGTCCCCTATCAGTGCCTCCCATCGGTGTCCCCTATCAGTGCCTCCCCTTCAGTGCTCATCAGTAAATCTTATCATTGCCCATCAGAGTCCTCTATCAGTGTCCTTCAGTGCCCTCTATCAGTGCCCATCAGTGTCCTCTATCAGTGTCCATCGGTGTCTATCAGTGCCCATCAGAGTCCTCTGTCTTCTCAGGACAGCACGGCTCTGAGCGGAGAGTGTGTCTCTCCAGTGGCATCACTAGGGTTGGTGTCACTCGGTGCAGAAAAAATTGGTGTCACCCCCCTCCACCAACTATAGCCCCCCCTCAGTACAGACCCCCCTCCACTAACTGCAGACCCCTCTCTCAGTATATACCCCACACTAAGTACAGTCCCTCCTCACTAAGTACAGACCCCCCTCTCGCAGTATAGATCCTCCTCACTAAGTACAGACCCCCTCCATCAGTATAGACCCCCTCATTGCAGACCCTCCATCTATCAGTATAGCCCCACTCTATCAGCATAGACCCCCATCTATCAGTATAGACAGCTCTCAGTGCAGACCCTCATCTATCAGTATAGACTCCCCTCAATCACTATAGACCCCAGTGTAGACCCCCCTCCATCAGTGCAGACCTCCCCTCCCTCATTGCAGACACCCCTCCATCAGTTCACACCTCCTCAGTACAGACCCCCCTTCATCAGTTCACACACCCCCCTCAGTACAGACCCCCCCTGATCTTCTCCCCCCTCCCCTCTCCTGTGTTCTCCGTAGGCAGTCAAGTGTGAAGTTAAGGAGCTCACATTTCCCGCGGAGCACACAGGAGAGGGGAGGGGGGGAGAAGATCAGCTGTGTGTCCTGCGAGAGAGGACGCACGGAGAGGGAAATAAAACTATCGATGCCTGTGCCTGGGCCCTGTGAATAGCAACCCCGCTGGGCCTCCCCCACAGTGGCGGAATGCCGGGCCTCGTCGCAAGTGCGACTGTGGCGACCCTGGTAATTCCGCCACTGGCTGAGCTCCTCCATGCCTCTTGTCAGTTTGGTTGCCCTTCTCTGCATTTTCTCCAGTTCCCTGATATCCCTTTTGAAAACTGGTGCCCAAAACTAAACTGCATATTCCAGATGAGGTCTTACTAATGATTTGTACAGGGGCAAAATGGGCAAAATGATACAGTATCTCTCTCTTTGAAGTCCATACCTCTCTTAATACAAGAAAGGTCTTGGCTTGCTTTGGAAACTACAGCTTGGCATTGCATGCTATTATTAAAGCGGAGTTCCACCCTAAAGTGGAACCTCCGTATATTTGGAGAGGAGAAGGGAGCGGCGCCATCCCTTGGAAGTTTGGCCCCCTCCTCCTTCCGGGTCAATTAGAAAGCGCAATTAGGAAGGCTTCACTGCTGGTTTCCCTTGGTGGAGATGGCTGCGGCAGCACCCGGCAACTGGCCTGAAAATCGTCTTGGTGCCGACATCGCAGGTGAGTGTCCATATATTAAAAGTCAGCAGCTACAGTATTTGTAGCTGCTGACTTAATTTTTTTTTTTCCTAAGGCGGAACTCCTCTTTAAGCTTATCATCTACCAAAACCCTCAGATCCTTCTCCACTATGGATTCCCCCAGTTGTACTCCCCCTAGTATGTATAATGTATGCATATTCTTAGCCCCCAAGTGCATAACTTTACATTTATCAACATTAGACCTCATTTGCCACATAGTTGCCCAATTAAACAGTGCATTGAGGTCAGCTTGTAAGTTGCCTATGGAGTGGTGGTTATTCCACTGCATAGCTTGGTGTCATCTGCAAACACTGAAATGTTACTTTTAATCATAGACCCAATATCACTTATAAAGATATTAAAAAGTAAGGGTCCCAACACTGAACCTTGGGGAACACCACTAATAACCTTAGACCATTCAGAGTAAAAATCATTAACCACTTCAGCCCGGGAATAATTTACCCCCTTCCTGACCAGGCCATTTTTTGCGATACGGCACTGCATCACTTTAACAGACAATTGCGCGGTCATGCAATGCTGTACCCAAACAAAATTGACGTCCTTTTTTCCCCACAAATAGAGCTTTCTTTTGGTGGTATTTGATTTTTGAAAAAAAACACAATATTTTGTACTTTTTACTATAATAAATATCCCAAATTTAAAAATAAAACACATTTTTTCCTCAGTTTAGGCTGATATGTATTCTTCTACATATTTTTGGTAAAAAAAAAATCGCAATAAGCGTACATTGATTGGTTTGTGCAAAAGTCATAGCGTCTACAAAATAGGGGATCCATTTATGGCATTTTAATTTTTTTTATTTTTTTACTAGTAATGGTGGTGATCAGCGATTTTTATCGTGACTGCATTATTGCTGCAAACAGATCGGACACTTTTGACACTTTTTTTGGGACCATTGACATTTATACAGCGATCAGAGCTAAAAATAGCCATTGATTACTGTATAAATGTCACTGGCAGGGAAGGGGTAACACTAGGGGCGATCAAGGGGTTAACTGTGTTCCCTGGGTGTGTTCTAACTGTGGGGGGGATGGGACTGACTAGGGGAGGAGACCGATTGGTGTTCCTACGTAGTAGGAGCACACAATCTGTCTCTACTCCTGAGAGAACCGGGATTTGTGTGTTTACACACACAGATCCCGCTTCTCGCTCTGTCACGAGTGATCGCAGGTGCCCGGCGTCATCACACCTGCTAAAGCATCTTAAAGAACCAACGTACAGCTATGACAGCTCATGCAGGGTAGCCAACCTGCCGCAGTATAGCTGCGGCGGCTGGTCCTGAAGTGGTTAACCACTACTCTCTGAATTCTGTCTTTTAGCCCGTTTTCTATCCATTTACAAACTGATCTTGCCAACCCTATAGTCTTTACCTTACACATAAGCCATGTGTGGGGAACTGTGCCACACTCTTTTGCAAAATCTAAGTATACCATGTTCACAGCCACTCTTTTGTCTAAGGTTTTACTAACCTCCTCATAAAAAGAAATCAGGTTTGTTTGACAACTTCTGTCCTTCATGAATCCCTGCTGTCAGTTGCTTAAAATGTTTTTTTTTTCCTGCAAGAACTCATCTATGTGGTCTTTTATTAAACTTTCCAGTATCTTCCCGACTATAGAAGTTGAACTAACAGGTCTATAGTTACTTGGTAAAGACTTTGATCCCTTTTTAAATATAGGCACCACATTGGCCCTACTGGTAATATTCCAGTCATTAAAGAGTCCCTAAAAATTAGAAACAATAGCTTTGAAATGACAGAGCTTAATTCTTTTAGGATCCATGGGTGTATGCCATCTGGTCCAGGTGCTTTATCCACCTTTATTCTGTCTAAATATTTCTGAACCATATCCCTTTTGAGCCATTGTGGATCATTTGGGGCTGTGTCAATACCATCCCCATTACGGACTTCAGCTCCCCCATGCTCCTTTGTATACACAGAGCTAAAGAAGATATTTAATAAATGTGCCTTCTCTTTGTTCCCAGTCACCCACTCCAGATTATTTTGTAAAGGGCCTATATGTTCAGACCTGACCTTTTTACTATTAATATATTTGAGGAATTTCTGGGGGTTTGTCCTATTATCTTTTGCAATCTGTCGTTCGTTTTGAATTTTTGCTCCCTTGATTTCCTTTTTACATATTCTGTTATATTCTTTGTAACATTTAAAGGGTGATAGTGTTCCTTCATTTTTAAATTTTTTAAAAGCTCTTTTCTTATTATGTATAGCTTTTTTACTTTGGCCGTGAGCCACATAGGTTTTATTTTTAGCCTTTTAAACTTATTAGAGAATATGAAAACACTGCACTCTAATAGCAAAAATAAAATATATGTGAGCCAGCAGCTGCATACATTGTGACAAACAATAACTGGTAACTGGGAAAAAAATGCAGCGCTAAGAAATATTAGGAAGTTAGGGTGTAGTGAAACAATTAAGTAAGAGATGCTGTACTGAACAGTAAAGCATATGTGCAAAAACCATAAGTGAAATGAAATGAACAAACACAGTATAAAGTGTCCACATATGGTAAATGGATGATTCCAAACTCAAATTAATAAGAGGAACTGGTATGGACCAAAAAATGATGTGAGACTAGAAAATAAAGTCAATGGTGCACGGTGTGGATCTGTGACTGTGAGTCAACAACGGGGTACAGAACTTCCGTAGCTGTAAACCAACATCTCGATATGGGGCATCAGAATGAAAACATCAGGAAGTAAGATAAGATGGGTACTCTTACCAGATGACGTGGACTCCACTGTCATATGACATGGAGTCAATGGTGCATGGAGCCAAACCTAGGCTGGAGCAGCGTAAGGAAGGGGAGATCGTCCGACGCATTTCGACCAAGAAAGGCCCCTGTTGAAGACCCTCTTGGTCGAAACGCGTCGGACGATCTCCCCTTCCTTATGCTGCTTAGATTTTATTTCAATTGTGATCACTTTTATCCATTTTTTGTATGGTATTTTTAGAAATAAAAATCCCTGGTTTACCTGCACTATGCAGAAGCTTTTTATTTTTTATTTGCATATTACCCCGATGCAAGAAACTGCCTTCCAGTAGCCCTACTTCCATCATGGGGTCTGGATCAAATCTGTCCCGGCTTATCCTTGGAACACATCCTTGAGGTCTATTGGCTGATATCCAGTTGGCGGCCCTTCCTGATGTTTCTTCACCCCACCAGAGAAGTCGAGAAGTGAGACAGAGGTTCCACCGTTCCGGATATCATTTTCCAGCCTAGGTTTGGCTCCATGCACCATTGACTCCATGTCATATGACAGTGGAGTCCACGTCATCTGGTAAGAGTACCCATCTTATCTTACTTCCTGATGTTTTCATTCTGATGCCCCATATCGAGATGTTGGTTTACAGCTACGGAAGTTCTGTACCCCGTTGTTGACTCACAGTCACAGATCCACACCGTGCACCATTGAATTTATTTTCTAGTCTCACATCATTTTTTGGTCCATACCAGTTCCTCTTATTAATTTGAGTTTGGAATCATCCATTTACCATATGTGGACACTTTATACTGTGTTTGTTCATTTCATTTCACTTATGGTTTTTGCACATATTCTTTACTGTTCAGTACAGCTTTTCTTACTTAATTGTTTCACTACACCCTAACTTCCTAATATTTCTTAGAGCTGCATTTTTTTCCCAGTTTTAAACTTATTGCCTGTGGGAATATACTTTACAGTAAGTTCACATACAGTCATTTTGAAGAATTCAAATTTCTGTTCTGTGTTCATTGATGCCAATATTCCCTCCCAGTCTAAGTCTTGGAGAGCAGACCCATCCTTGGAAAACTTGCTCTCTTAAAGGTAAGTGTATTTATATTTCCTGTATGTGTTTGTTGCTTACAGCTAACATTAAATGAAATCATGTTATGGTCACTGCTTCCCAGATGTTCTTTTATATGAATATTGGTAATAATCTCTGCATGGTTTGAGATTACCAGGTCCAGCAGAGTATCATTCCTAGTCAGGGCCTCAATAAACTGGACCATAAAATTGTCTTGTAATATGATTTTAAATTTTAAACTTTACTGTTCCTCCAATGCCATTACTCCAGTCAATTTCCAGGTAGTTGAAATCCTGCATTATTATCACTGTCCCAGCCCTTCCAGCCCTTTCTGTCTGTGCAAGGAACTGAGTCCCCACCGCCTCATTATCACTGGGAGGTCTATAACAAACTGCAATGATAACCTTTGTAGTACACACAGCCATGTACAGTTCCACCCATAATGGTTACCATTCTCTGGGTAGCTATGGGTTGGGGAGTAGGGCTCTTGTTAGTTGCAAGAATCCAAGAGGCACACATTCTATCAAGAAAGTATCCAAAAGGTCCAATATTCTATCAAGACCAGCATGGTTGGGTTGCTTCATATACAGTATGTAGACTGTCTGCAAACATCAACTATCTATGTCATAAACAGTCTCCTTGCAAACATAAGGTAAATCCATTCATTAACAGTAACTTTTACATCCAGCAGGGAAGGAAGAAAAGTACCAAACCAGGGTTTCATCGATGTGATATATTTTGCAAACCAGGGTGAATTATAGTGTTAGAAGAAAGAGAGATGTTATGTTGGGTTTCGTCCAATGGTGCTTCTGTGTTCCCATTCTCAGACTAGCTTTTATTAGTTGCGAATATTGAAGAGGCCCAAATTCTATCAAGAGAGTACCTGAGAGGCCCATATTCTGTCAAAAGTGGGATGGTTGGGTAAACTGTCTACAAACATTAACAATCTACATCATAAACCTTCCATAGCATAAGGTGCAACCATTTTAAAAAAGTAACTTTTACACCCATCAGGGTATGGCGAAAGGATGAGTACCAAACCATGGGCTCATCATTTGATAAGCTTTGTAAACCAGAGAATGATAGTGTTGGCAGAAAGAGAGATGTTGTATTGGGGTTTGTGCTATCTGGTTTCCTTTCTGTTGGTAGCTATGGGTTGGAGACTTGAGCTCTTGTTAGTTTTGTGTATCCCAGAGACCCAAATTCTATAAAACTTATTATAGTTGTCCTTTCGTGTGAAGGACTAAAGTTCTGCCTCCATAAAAGTATTAACATTATGATCACATGCCTCAATGGTTGAGGGCTATGCAAACATTTTTTTAAGTATTTAGATTAGAACTAGATTATCAGGGTGATTTTGCCAACTATTTTCACAGTGATTTCACAGAAAAATTATGGATTTTGCCTTTGCCAAAATGTTGTCAAATTAGCCCCAAATTTCACCATATTGACTGCTTAGGTTTAATTAGCTTAAAAAAAAAACAACCTTAGCTTTGCTTAAAAAAATTGTTGATAGGCTTTGGGCTTGCTTCATCAATTTGACATCAGTTTTGGATCCTTGTGAGATAATTCAAAATCCATTGACAGGAGCATTTAACCTGCAATTGACCTCTTCTGACAGGAAATGCATGAAAATTCCCCAATGGGGGATACAGATGACAATAAAGCATTTTCAAAAAATACCCCACTGCAGACCTTATATCTAACATTGCTGTTCTTCATTGTACGCTGTAGTACCTTAGCTAGGGTGGTTAAATGAGTCACCGATATCTTCCCTGCTGCTTTTCTCGCACATTGACACATTTAAAGGGAAGCTGTCACAACACAACACACCTGTCTGAGAAAGTGCTAATGGAAGTTGCCATTCCCCGGCTTGTGGTCTGTATACTTGCTTGAAAGGGGTGACTTCACTCACATGAATGCTGATTATCTCCCTGCCCTGGAACTAGTATGCAATTTTTAGGTTAATAATGCATGCTCCATCGGAGGATTCTTAAACAGGAATTATGTATTATGATTCATTTCATTTAAAAGATCAAAAAATTAAGCCTCTTTCGTCTATTTTATTTCTACATGTAATCACTGGCTTCAAATTGATCAGGACAGGCTTTTGATAGTGATATTGGTGGACCATACCTGTGCAATGTGTTCATTACATTGGTGGTGAGGGTACCCCCCTTAAGTTGGTTGTAAAGGTGCCCCCCATACATTAGTGGTAAGTGTGCCCATTACGTTGGTGGTAAGGGTGCCCCCCCATATATTGATGGTCAGTGTGCCCATCGCATTGGTGATCAGGGTTTCTTTCTACATGTACTTCCTTTACTGGATTCCCATCATTGATCAGGACAGGCTTTTTTTAGTGATAATGGTGGACCATACTTGTGCAATGTGTTCATTACATTGGTGGTGAGGGTACCCCCCTTAAGTTGGTGGTAAAGGTGCCCCGCCATACATTAGTGGTAAGTGTGCCCAATTCATTGGTGGTCAGGTCCCCCCCCCCATATACAAGTATTGACGGTCAGTGTGCCGATCACATTGGTGATCAGGATGTCTCCCTTACACTGGTGGTCAGTATGTCCATTACACTAGTAGTCAGGCTGCCCCCTTACACTGGTGTCCAATGTGCCATTACATTGCTGGTCAATGTGCCTCCCTTACAGTAGTGCTCAGTGCACCCATTTCCTTGGTGGTCAGTGGAAGCAGTGTACGAGGGGGTGCTGATAAGTATTGAGCCTGAAAAAAATTAAGCTAGGAAGCTGTAACTGCCACACTATTCTACATATTCCCCCAGGAAGTCAATGCACTTGTGACATCTGTCCTGCAACTTCTTAAGTCCCTGCAAATAAAATTCTTCTGACTGCTGGTGTAACCACTCATTGGCAGCATTAGTTGCCTCCGGAACACTCCCAAATCGTTGTCCTTTTAGGTGTTTTTTGAGATTGGGGAACAGATGATAGTCAGAAGGAGCCAGATTGGGCGAATAGGGTGGATGGGGCATCACATAAAAGCCTAAGGTCAGTTTTGCCATTCTTTCACCTGCAGTGTGTGACAAAGCATTGTCATCTTTTGTTCGGTTGTCAAGTTTAAGGATCCACTTGGCTGCAAGCTTTCTCATTTCCAAGTCGTTGTGGATAATGGTAGACATGTGCAGAATGAAAAAATTAGTTTAGCTTCGTTTGATTTTGATTCGTTATTTACAAAAATTTGTTTGGTTAAATTTGTTTAATCCGTTTCATTTGTTTTCGGATTTCTGTTTGTTTATTCATATTCGAATTGATTCAAATTTTCTAATACTAATAGTTTTTCGAACTGGAATAGTTTTTTTTTCCAATTTCCAAAGAGAATAAAATAGAAAAGAAGATAAAGGAATAGAATAAAAAAATAGAATAGAATAGAAAAGAATATAACAGAAAATAAAATAATAGAATATAATAGAGTAAAACAGAACAAAATAAAATAGAAAATAAAAGAACAGCAACAGAATAGAATAGAAATGAATAGAATAGAATAAAATAATAGACACAGTGGTGTAGTGGATCGCATTTTCGCCTAGCAGTAAGAAGGGTCGCTGGTTCGAATCCCAACCACGACACTACCTGCCTGGAGTTTGCATGTTCTCCCTGTGTCTGTGTGGGTTTCCTCCGGGTACTCCGGTTTCCTCCCACGCTCCAAAGACATGCTGGTAGGCTAATTGGAACCTGTCTAAATTGTCCCTAGTATGTATGAATGTGAGTTAGGGACCTTAGATTGTAAGCTCCTTGAGGGTAGGGACTGATGTGAATGTACAATGTATATGTAAAGCGCTGCGTAAATTGACAGCGCTATATAAGTACCTGAAATAAATAAAATAAAATAGAATAAAATAACTTTATTCTAGTCTAATCTATTATTTTCTATTCTATTCAAATTCAAATTGATTCTATTTGAATTTTGGGAAAATGGTTATATTCTTTCTATTCTATTGTTTTTTTTAATTATATTCTTTTCTATTCCATTATAGTCTATTCTATTCTTTATTTTTCTATTCTATTCCTATGTATTCAAATTTATTCTATTTGAAATTCAAATTTCAGAAGACGATTTTATTCTTTCTATTGTATTCCATTCTATTTTTATTCTATTCTGTTCTCTTCTATTCTATTATAGTTTTTTTCTATTCTATTCCTTTATTTTCTATTCTATTTTATTATCTTTGGAAAATTGGAAAACAAAGTGAAAAATTTTCAAAAACGTTTCAAACTTGAAAACTTTTCGAATTTGAAAACTATTCGAAATTGATTTGAAAACTGTTCAAATCGATTTGAAATTGAATTTTGTCCAAATTTTTTTTTTTCGTTATTTCGGATTCATTTAAATTCAGTACTAATGTAATTCGAAAATTCGGATACATCTGAATTTACGAAAACTTAAAATTCGTCCGAATTTCAATTTGGAACGAAACCAATTGCACATGTTTAACTAATGTCACCAACTCTCTCATGTGATATTCCCAGATATGTAGCAATACTTTTGGCTGATATTCAGCGGTCGTCCATGATCATGTCATGGATGGCTTTCACATTTGCAGACATAGAGACAGAAACAGGCCTTCCACTGAGTTTTTCACTTTCAACACCGACATGGTCAGTTTTAAAATTGACAACTCAACGTTAAACTGTTGCATATGAAGGGCCACTGTCACCCAAAGTTTGTGACATTTCATCATGGATCTGCTTTCCCTTAGAGAAACTCACACGATTAGGCTGGGTTCACACCTATGAGAATTATGTTTCCCCGCATCCAATTCGCATAGCAGGAGAATGTGACTGGCTCCCTATGGAGCCGGTTCACATATCTCCATTGCGGCTGTGGAGCGCACTGCACAGAAACGCTGTGCATCTTTGGCTCCGTTTCAGGCATAGAATCGGCCCTGATTCGTTCCTGAAACTGGGAACAGGGACACACAGCACTCCTGTGCGATCCGCAGCGGGTTACAGTGTGAGACCAGCCTTAGAGGTGGAAAATCACAGGCACTGGATACAAGAAGCAGGAAAGACGATCAGCAGCAGAGGAGGAATGGGTGGGCTCTCAAATGTAAATACAATCAGTGTTTACATTTGTGATTGATATGATTGTCCATCACAGCAATCACAAGGCACAGAGCCACTCTGATTGGTTCTGTGCCTTTGTTTATGATCTATGCTGTCTAATGTCTATGCAGCATAGTGTGGGTTGTCAGGACATTGGGGGCACCTAGTTACACCCCTAACTACATTTGAAAGTCAGAGGTTAGAATTCCTGATCTGCATACTTGTTCTGGGTCAGTGACTCAAAATCTATTGAAGCCTCGGGATCAACATACGGTAACAGCCAGACAATTATTTCCAACAGTAGACTTCAGCAATGGGAGCTTATGTATTTTCACAGGTAATCCCCCCAACAGGAACACCAGGGATGTTCTAATGAGGGATCAAAGGGTTAAAGGTACAGTGATCAAGGACCAGTGATACCACACTGTAGAGCTGTTACATAATAACACATTAACCTCGGAGTGTTACATTTTATTTCTCACCTCTGGTGCAGATTAAAAATCAGAGGTGTTATTTTACGCTTTTTTTTTATATATCTGTCTGTCTGTAAGGATCATACTCCTTCACAAAATCAAGGAAAATTATTTTTACTCCTAAATCTCCCTCTGCTTAATTTCTTCACATATCTCGCCTGGTGAGAGGTTTACAAATCATTCGGAGGTGGAGAAATTATGTAAATTAAAAGTCGCACAAGTCACAGAGGCAACTTGTCACTTTACAGAATAAAAGATGGATTACTCAAGGTAGGTTTGCATCATATTGTTCTCTTTTTGTAATGTACGGATTTTTAGGAAGATAAGCTAGTCTTGGCAAATCCACTCCAATGGAAATTTGTCATAAATGATTACCGTATTTATCGGCGTATAACACGCGCCGGCGTATAACACGCACCCCAAGTTTAGGAGGGAATTTTAAGGAAGAAAACTTTTAGGAGTAAAGTTTAAGGAAGAAAAACTTACATTAAAATGCCCATCAATGCAGCCTTATCGGTGTCCATCTGCAGCCTTGTCAGTGTCAGTGCAGCCTTGTCAGTGTCTATTGCAGCCTTGTCAGTGCAGCTTTGCCCCAGTGCAGAATTGTCGGTGCAGCCTTGTCAGTGCAGCTTTGCCCCAGTGCAGAATTGTCAGTGCAGCCTTGTCAGTGCAGCTTTGCCCCAGTACAGAATTGTCAGTGCAGCCTTGCCCCAGTGTCCATTGCAGCCTTGTCAGTGCAGCTTTGCCCCAGTGCAGAATTGTCAGTGCAGCCTTGTCAGTGCAGCCTTGTCAGTGCAGCCTTGTCAGTGCAGCTTTTCTCCAGTGCAGCCTTGCCCCAGTGCAGCTTTGTGGGATCGCCGCGATCCCTGCAGACATACACAGTGTATGTGTAAATTCAAATATGGCGCAGAGACTGCAGGGACTCGGCGGAGCCGAGATACACATACCCGAGAGTCCTCGGCTTTTCTTGGTGCCGTTTACAGTCCCGCCTAGTCCCGCCCTAGGGGCGGGACTGTAAGCGGCGCCAAGAAAAGCCGAGGACTCTCGGGTATGTGTATCTCGGCTCCACCGAGTCCCTGCAGTCTCGGCGCCATATTTGAATTTATACATGGCTGTGTATGTCGGCGGCGATCGCGGCAATCGCCGCGAACGCTCCGATCACACAAAATTGGGGGGGGGGGGGATCGGCCTATAACACGCACCCACGATTTTCCCCTGATTTTCAGGGGAAAAAAGTGCGTGTTATATGCCGATAAATACGGTACTTTGCTGGGCGGAGGTTTGCACAGTTTTTTTAAGATGAGAATGAGGAACACCTTTCAACACAAAGTACGTAACCAAAGGACACATCTCTGATACCCCCCACCCTGGACAGGTCCAGTATATACAGGTGCATTTCATAAGATTAGAATATCATCAAAACGTTCATTTATTTCAGTAATTCAATTCAAAAAGTGAAACTCATATATTTTATATAGATGTGTTACACACAGAATTATATATTTCAAGCATTTCTTTCTTTTAATTTTGATGATTATGGCTTACAGCTAGTGAAAACCCAAAATTCAGTATCTCAGAAAATTAGAATATTACATAAGACCAATAAAAAAACTTTTTTTAATAGAGAAATGTTGGCTTACTGAAAAGTATGTACAGTATAGTATGCACTCAATACTTGGTCGGGACTCCTTTTGTATGAATTACTGCATAAATGCGGCGTGGCATGGAGGGGATCAGTCTATGGCACCGCTTAGGTGTTATGGAAGCCCAGGTTGCTTTGATAGCGGCTTTCAGCTCATCTGCATTGTTGGGTCTGGTGTCTCTCATCTTTCTCTTGACAATACCCCACAGATTCTCTATGGGGTTTAGGTCAGGTGAGTTTGATGGTCAATTAACCACAGTGATACCATGATCATTAAACCAGGTATTGGTACTTTTGGCAGTGTGGGCAGGTGCCAGGTCCTGCTGGAAAATTAAATCACCATCTCCATAAAGCTGGTCAGCAGAGTGAAGCATTAAGTACTCTAGAACTTCCTGGTAGAGGACTGCGCTGACTTTGGACTTGATAAAACACAGCGGACCAACACCAGCAGATGACATGGTTCCCCAAATCATTACTGACTGTGGAAACTTCACACCGGACCTCATGCAACTTGGAATCTGTTCCTCTCCACTCATCCTCCAGACTCTGAGACCTTGAATTCCAAATGAAATGCAACATTTTCCACTGTCTGTGATGATTTGGGGAGCCTGAGCACAGGACCAAGGGCATCCCATGCAAATAGATGAGGGGAAAAGGGAGTAAACAGGGTAACATATGTACATCATGTGGCATACCACATAGGCAATAATAAATAGCTGCGCAAAAATAGGTATTTGCAATGTAGAAAAATATACAAACATATTGAAAATATACACCCTAGCTAAGCAGGGTCCTGCCGGCAACTTACTACATATATAACTGATACATGTACTCCTGAAAAAAAATGTTAGTGCATACATACAGTATATATACATAACAAAAGGAGGGAACATCATCCTCGTGAGGGTCATCTTTCATATCGAAACAACTAGCATAGCTACAAAAGATACTGTTCAGAAAGTCCATGACTCTAATTAGGCGGCGGACCACCTAGTTGTCAATTGTTGACATGTTGATCTCTTGGAGCCCTGAAGGGAATAGAAAGACACACCCAAACTAACTAAACTACCATACTATCTACAATGCTAACAAATTCTTCTGCATGTCAGGGGGTTGCTTTCCTGCCAGCAGAACAAACTAATGACAAAAGTGGTTTTAAAGCTTTAAGGGTTTTCACTAGGGATGAGTTCGACTAGAACATCGGCTGTTCGCCAGTTCGCCGAAAAGTGAACAATTTGGGGTGTTCGTGGCAAAATTGAAAGCCGTGGAACACCCTTTAAAAGTCTATGGGAGAAATCAAAAGTGCTAATTTTAAAGGCTTATATGCATGGTATTGTCATAAACAGTGTTTGGGGACCTAGGTCCTGCCCCAGGGGACATGGATCAATGCAAAAAAAAAGTTTTAAAAAAGGCTGTTTTTTCGGGAGCAGTGATTTTAATAATGCTTAAAGTGAAACAATAAAAGTGTAATATTCCTTTAAATTTCATACCGGGGGGGGGGTGTCCATAGTATGCCTGTAAATGGGCGCATGTTTCCCGTGTTTAGAACAGTCTGACAGCAAAATGATATTTCAAAGGAAAAAAAGTCATTTAAAACTACTCACGGCTATTAATGAATTGACGGTCCGACAATACACATAAAAGTTCATTGATAAAAACGGCATGGAATTTTCCCAGTGGGGAACCCCGAACCAAAATTTAAAAAAAAAAATGGCGTGGGGGTCCCCCTAAATTCCATACCAGACCCTTCAGGTCTGGTATGGATTTTAAGGGGAACCCCGCGCCAAATTTTTTTTAAAAATGGCGTGGGGTCCCCCCAAAAATCCATACCAGACCCTTATTCAAGCACGCAACCTGGGAGGCCGCAGGAAAAGAGGGGGGACGAGAGAGCGCCCCCCCTCCTGAACCGTACCAGGCCACATGCCCTCAACATTGGGAGGGAACTTTGGGGTCCCCCCAAAGCACCTTGTCCCCATGTTGATGGGGAAAAGGGCCTCATCCCCACAACCCTTGCCCGGTCTGCGGGCGGGGGCTTATTGGAATCTGGAAGCCCCCTTTAACAAGGGGACCCCCAGATCCCGCCCCCCCCGTGTGAAATGGTAAGGGGGTACAAAAGTACCCCTACCATTTCACAAAAAAAGTGTCAAAAATTTTAAAAATGACAAGAGACAGTTTTTGACAATTCCTTTATTTAAAGTCTTCTTCTTTCCATCTTCTTTCTTCAAACTTCTTTCTTCTATCTTCCTTCGGTTTCTTCCTCCATCTTCTTCTTCTTCTGGTCCTTCCTCCGATCCTCTGCTTCTTGCTCCGGTGTTCTCGTCCGCTATCTTCCTCCGCGGCGTCTTCTTCCCTCCTTCGTTCCGCATCCATGGTGGGAGGCTCCCACTGTGTGACGCTTCTCGTCTTCTGACGCTTCTTAAATAACGGAGGGTGGGGCCACCCGGTCACCCCGCCTCCCTCTGATGCACGGGGACTTGACGGGACTTCCCTATGGGTTTCCCTGTGACGTCAGAGGGGGCAGGGTCACCCATTCTAAACACCGGAAACATGCGCCCCTTTACAGGCATACTATAGACACCCCCCAGGTACGAAATTTAAAGGAATATTTAACTTTTATTGTTTCACTTTAAGCATTATTAAAATCACTGCTCCTGAAAAAAGTTTTTAAAACTTTTTTTTGCATTGATCAATGTCCCCTGGGGCCAGACCCAGGTCCCCAAACACTTTTTATGACAATAACTTGCATATAAGCCTTTAAAATTAGCACTTTTGATTATTCATGTTCGTGTCAAATAGACTTTAACAGTGTTCGCGTGTTCGAACAAATTTTTTGCCTGTTAACATGTTCTAGTGCGAACCGAACAGGGGGGTGTTCGGCTCATCCCTAGTTTTCACCCTAATGCATTCTATGCATTAAGGTGAAAAACCTTGTAAGCTGCAGCTCCCCCCGCCCCTCCCCTCCCCTCGTCTTTTTTTTACCTGACCCCTGACCCGATCCAGCAATGTGCACAAAAGTAGTGTCTCCTGCCGCTGTCTCCCTCCTCATGGGGCAGATTGAAAGCAATGGGAGCCATTGGCCATTGGCTCCCACTGCTGTCAATCAAATTCTGTGAAACAGGAACAGGGGGGTGGGGTTGAGTCCCCCTGTCTGTGTCAATGGACGCAGGAACAGGCGCCGGGAGCGAGAACGCCCCCCATGGAAAGCGGCTTTCTGTCGGGGCACCTGCCAAAGGGGCCAGGTGCGATGATGGGGGACCCCAGAAGAAGAGGATCAGGGCTGCTCTTTGCAAAAGCATTGTACAGAGCAGGTAAGAATAGACATGTTTGTTATTTTAATTAAAAAAAAAAACCCCAAAGGTCTAATATCACTGTAAGCACTGCCCAGTCACAAAAACATCAAAGTAGCCCTTGCTCCTCTACCTACAGAGGAGCCACTAAATTTACCTATACTATGTAACACTAATGCCCCGTACACACAATAGGATTTTCCGACGGAACTGTTTGATAGGAGCTTGCTATTGGAAATTCTGACCGTGTCTAGGCTCCATCAGACATTTTCCATCGGAATTTCCGTCACACATAATTTGAGAGCTGGTTCTCAAATTTTCCGACAACAAAATCTGATGTCGTAAATCCTGATCGTGTGTACACAATTCTGACGCACAAAGTTCCACACATGCTCAGAATCAAGCAGAAGAGCCGCACTGGCTATTGAACTTAATTTTTCTCGGCTCGTCGTACGTGTTGTACGTCACTGCGTTCTTGACGTTTGGAATTTCCGACCAACTTTGTGTGACCGTGTGTATGCAAGACAAGTTTGAGCCAACATCCATCGGAAAAAAAAAAACATGGATTTTGTTGTGGGAAAATCCTATCGTGTTGTACAGGGCATAAGGGTGCTACACCTGTGTCCTGGATCCTCAGATGAGTTTTCTGCATGCTTTCAGGAGGCTAGGCCAGAGGTCCCAGAGCCCAAGCAGGAGCTGGGCCCCCAAAAAGAATTCCTTGAAGCTGCAGGTAGTCTCCCAGGGGTAAAAAAAAATCCACAAAGAGATAGGCAGCATTGGAGGTGGGACAGCCGTCCATCCATCCCTTCTGTCTTGCTGAGTGTCACAGCTACTGTGACTGCACATTGTTTGAGTGCATATTGTTGGCTGACTACTATTTTTGCCTTTGCGGCTTTTGTTTAGACTTTTTACACACTTTTTATATTTGCCAATAAACTATATATGGTGAACATGGTTGTTATTTTTTGACATTTTACCAGTCTTTGGATCAGCGCTCCCTGAGCTGTTTGTACAGTCTCCCAGGAATGCCACAGCCCTCAGGCTGGGTCTTACTCCCTCAGGAAGAAGACAAAGCTGTTCCAAGCCCCAGCCTATTTATACCACACCCAGCCCCCTGCTGGTCACTCATTCTCCTGGCCAGGGATTGGCTGAAGATCCATGAATATTTCGGGTCCAGGTATCAAAGCTCTTCTGCCCACTATATCCTTCCACTATATCCCAGTGTTCCGTGGGATGCAGGGGAAAGTAGCTGGGCCTGCACCAGCAGAACCCAGAACAGACATAAACAAACGATTACTGCTCTTTAGCTAGAAACTAGATTTACCTAACACTAGTAGCCTACTGGGGAACTACATATACATATCACTTCCATGGTGCTCTATTCAGCACTTGAAGCCAAAGGGAGCTTTGTGTAAGGAGAAGCTCACTGGGCATATTTTACACGTGGAGTCAATAGTCCTCTGTGACTTTTCACTTACATATGACTTTAGATGGAACAGTGGGAGAGGTGCTGCAGGGGAGGGCTAAATAACGTAAACCTGCTAAGCACAAGTTCACTTTAAGTTTTAGTTTTGACTGGCGTGTACCTTTAAAGCGTAAGTAAACCCTAGCAATTAACTTTTTCTCCCTTTTGGTCTATTAAATATAACACTGATAGAATTTTGTTGTATATGTTCTGTACAGGACACCAGGGATGGGTCCTGGACGGCAGGTATAAGTCACTTTTACAAGTGACTGGCGGTGATCTTAAAGCAGAACTCCAGCCAAATGTTTTTTTTCCATGTCCTTGTTGCTGATCTCCTACCTTCACCCACTTTGCCACCCATGTTCTTCTGAGCTCTGTAGTTCCTCTGTAATAGGCTGCTGAACTTGCTGAAAACCGTTATTGCCTGCTGACTTCCTGTTTGTAAGACCGCTGGCTTCTAATCCCTCTCCTGAGCTCAGCCAGCGGTCTGACACGCCCCCTTGTAGTCCTCTGATAATGAGCAGGGAGGAAGCAGAGATGTTGTGGGTGGAAGGGGTCTCCCAGCCCCTGGTCTGTGCTGCCCATAGAGGAGGTGACCTCCTTCTACTCTCTTCTCCCTCCTCCTCCTCTGCTCCTGCCAGCAATCCGCCCCTCCACTCCGTCCCCGGCGACGCACCCCCCCCCCCCCCCGCCGCCACCTGCTATCTCCGTTCAGAGCGGGGGTTATTATCAGTAATTACTTGTATGACACAGCGGCGATCTCCCACGGTGTCAGGTATTGTTATATGAGAACACTGATGCGAACATGTGAAAGTCTTTAGCTTTTACACAGGTACAACAAAATTATCACTGCATTGTTGGCAATATGAAAATCTCTTTTGACTGTTAGCTCCATCTAGTGTCCATAATGCAGTATTTTTTTATTGGTGTCATTCAGAAAAATACTGCATTGTGGCCACTAGATGGTGCCGACGATCACAGGAGATAATCATATCACAAACATTACAGTGAAAATGTGTTGTGCCTGTGTGAATGCTGAAGATTTCTGATTGGCAATTTTTTTTTTTTAAATATAGACTCAAATTTTGAAATTTTGATCCCAAAAAGGGATTTGGTGTCATTTCACAAGAGGAAATTAGAAACTGAGTGCATTTATTGAGGATCAACCTGTAGTTTTCTGTATTTTCAGGGTCTTTAAATGTAGTACAGTGGCTAGTGCTCCTGCCTTGAAGTACTACGGTCCTTGGTTTGAATCCCAGCCTGGTAACACCTGTAATTTGCTCCCTGGTAGGCCCTCTCTAAACTAGGCTTATGTACACTCATTGGCCACTTTATTGGGTACGCCTTGCTAGTAGGGGTTGGGCCCCCTTTTACCTTCAGAACTGCCTTAACACACTTAATTCGGATGGGGCTCACAGCAGGAATCTGGTGTGTCCCCGTTATCCATTTCAGGGACAAATCAGGCCCAAATGTTTGCATTATTCGGCCCTAAAACAGAACCAAAGATGCACAGGACTCCTGTGCAATGCTGCACTCCACAGCCGCCCCAGAAAATGTGTGAACCGGCTCCATTGAGAGACGGTCACAGTCCTCTGTCATGCGAATTGGATGCTGAGAAACCCGCATCCAATTCGCATAAGTGTAAACCCAGCCTAATTCTTCATGGCATAGATTCCCCAAGGTGTTGGAAACATTCCTCAGAGATTTTGGTCCATGTTGACATGATGGCATCCAGCAGTTGCTGCAGATTTGTCGGCTGCACATCCATGATGCGAATCTCCCGTTCCACCACATCCCAAAGGTGCTCTATTGGATTGAGATCTGGTGACTGTGGAGGCCATTGGAGTACAGTGACCTCATTGTCATGTTCAAGAAACCAGTGGTGAGATGATTTGATCTTTGTGACATGGTGCATTATCCTGCTGGAAGGAGCCATCAGAAGATGTGTACACTGTAGTCATAAAGAGATGGACATGGTCATTGACAATACTCAGGTAGGCCGTGGGGTTTAAATGATGCTCAATTGGTACTAAGGGGCCCAAAGTGTGCCAAGAAAATATCCCCCACACCATTACACCACCACCAGCCTGAACCATTGATACAAGGCAGGATGGATCCATGCTTTCATGTTGTTTACACCAAATTCTGACCCAACCAACTGAATGTCGCAGCTGAAATCCAGACTCATCAGACCAGGCAACGTTTTTCCAATCTTCTATTGTCCAATTTTGTAGCCTCAGTTTCCTGTTCTTTGCTGACAGGAGTGGCGCCTGGTGTGGTCTTCTGCTGCTGTAGCTCATCTGCTTCAAAGTTTTATGTGTTGTGCATTCAGAGATGGTATTCTGCATACCTTGGTTGTAACAAGTGTATATTTGAGTTACTGTTGCCTTTTTATTATCTCAAACCAGTCTGCCCATTCTCCTCTGACATCAACAAGGCTTTTTCATCCACACAACTGCCGCTCGCTGGATATTTTCTCTTTTTTGGACCATTCTCTGTAAACGCTAGAGATGGTTGTACGTGAAAATCTCAGTAGATCAGCAGTTTTTGAAATACTCAGCCCAGTCCGTCTGGCACCAACAAACATGCCACATCCAAAGTCACTTAAATCCTCTTTCTTCCCCAGTCTGATGCTCAGTTTGAACTTTAGCAAGTCGTCTTCACCACGTCTAGATGCCTTAATGCACTGAGTTGCGGCCATGTGATTGGCTGATTAGCAATATGTGTTACCAAGCAATTGAACAGGTGTACCTAATAAAGTGGCCGGGTGAGTGTATATATGTGAGCTTTTGGCCATGAGGGCAAGGACTGATGTAAATGTACAATATGCAAAGCGCTTTGTACATTTTTGGTGCTATAAAAATATCTGAAATAAATAATACATGGTGAAATGTGCATGCATTTCAGGGATGCAATGTATACATTTTTTTTATATTAATATTTACAATGAATATATATTTTTATATTTAATATATACTTTAAATTATTTTAATCTGACATACAATTTAATACGCATTCTAGAAGCATGTGTTCTCCAGCGCCTCCCGGCTGCCCTTTATGGATTATAACCTTCATTGGTGAAACAATAGACAATAAGATGGCAGAGGGCCACACGTCCTTCGCTCTTTTCACAGCTTAAAGGAATGCTGTCACCCCCAGCAGAGGCAGCTGCAGAGTGCACATTACATAGAGAATGACACGACTCCAATGCTGGTCACTTCCATATTATCCACTGGAAGTTCTTTAATCACTGTTTTCTTCTTTCTAGCAGCACGACATGAAGAATCGAGCTTCTGCCAGCGTCGCCTCTAATCTTCCGCTTCCTTCATCTATACAATGGGAGCCGGTATCCATGTACAGCCAATAGCAGGGTGCAAACAGACAACACCGAGGCTGTCCAATAATAAGAAGACATGCTGTGAAGTGTAGGTGGCTTTAAGATGACCTGAATAAATAGAAAGATAGAAACTACTGTTGCTCATATGTTGTTAAGGTTTTTGGGTTGCCATCAATGGGATTCACTGATATACTTTATTGGCGTATAACACGCACCTTTTCACCCTGAAAATCGGGTGCAATTAGCGTGTTATAATACGCAGATACTTCAATTTTAGGTGCCTCGGAGGGGACAGGGAAGGGGGCGGGACGAGCGCCGTCAGATTACGTACAGTGAGAATCTCCTGTTTACTTGGCGGCCTCTGTAATAGGAAGTTCCGTCTCCTGGGCTGCCATTGGACCACTGTTCTGTCTATCATAGGAGATTCTCACTGTATGTAATCTGTCGGCGCTCATCCCACCCGCCCCCCTCCCTGTCCCTTTTAGGCTGCAGATGGGCATCGATCAGGCTGCACTGATTGCAATGGTGAGGCTGCTGCACTGATGGCAATGTTGAGGCTGCTGCATTGATGGCAATGGTGAGGCTGCTGCATTGATGGCAATGGTGAGGCTGCTGCATTGATGGCAATTGTGAGGCTGCTGCATTGATGGCAACGGTGAGGCTGCTTTATTGATGGGAATGGTGAGGCTGCTGCATTGGTGGGAATGGTGAGGCTGCTGCATTGATGGCAATGGTGAGGCTGCTGCATTGATGGCAATGGTGAGGCTGCTGTATTGATGGGAATGGTGAGGCTGCCGCATTGGTGGGAATGGTGAGGCTGCTGCATTGATGGCAATGGTGAGGCTGCTGCATTGATGGCAATGGTGAGGCTGCTGCATTGAGGCAATGGTGAGGCTGCTGCATTGATGGCACTTGTGAGGCTGCAGATAGGCATTGATCAGGCTGCATTGATGGCAATGGTGAGGCTGCTGCATTGATGGCAACGGTGAGGCTGCTGTATTGATGGGAATGGTGAGGCTGCTGCATTGGTGGGAATGGTGAGGCTGCTGCATTGATGGCAATGGTGAGGCTGCTGCATTGATGGCAATGGTGAGGCTGCTGCATTGAGGCAATGGTGAGGCTGCATTGATGGCACTTGTGAGGCTGCAGATAGGCATTGATCAGGCTGCATTGATGGCAATAGTGAGGCTGCTGCATTGATGGCAATGGTGAGGCTGCTGCATTGATGGCAATGGTGAGGCTGCTGCATTGAAGGCAATGGTGAGGCTACTGCATTGATGGCAATGGTGAGGCTGCTGCATTGATGGCAATGGTGAGGCTGCTGCATTGATGGCAATGGTGAGGCTGCTGTATTGATTGCAATGGTGAGGCTGCTGCATTGATGGCAATGGTGAGGCTGCTGCATTGATGGCAATGGTGAGGCTGCATTGATGGCACTTGTGAGGCTGCAGATAGGCATTGATCAGGCTGCATTGATGGCAATGGTGAGGCTGCTGCATTGATGGCAATGATGAGGCTGCTGCATTGATGGCAATGGTGAGGCTGCTGCATTGAAGGCAATGGTGAGGCTACTGCATTGATGGCAATGGTGAGGCTGCTGCATTGATGGCAATTGTGAGGCTGCTGCATTGAAGGCAATGGTGAGGCTGCTGCATTGAAGGCAATGGTGAGGTTGCTGCATTGATGGCAATGGTGAGACTGCTGCATTGATGGCAATGGTGAGGCTGCTGCATTGAGGCAATGGTGAGGCTGCTGCATTGATGGCAATTGTGAGGCTGCTGCATTGATGGCAACGGTGAGGCTGCTGTATTGATGGGAATGGTGAGGCTGCTGCATTGGTGGGAATGGTGAGGCTGCTGCATTGATGGCAATGGTGAGGCTGCTGCATTGATGGCAATGGTGAGGCTGCTGCATTGAGGCAATGGTGAGGCTGCATTGATGGCACTTGTGAGGCTGCAGATAGGCATTGATCAGGCTGCATTGATGGCAATGGTGAGGCTGCTGCATTGATGGCAATGGTGAGGCTGCTGCATTGATGGCAATGGTGAGGCTGCTGCATTGAAGGCAATGGTGAGGCTACTGCATTGATGGCAATGGTGAGGCTGCTGCATTGATGGCAATGGTGAGGCTGCTGCATTGATGGCAATGGTGAGGCTGCTGTATTGATTGCAATGGTGAGGCTGCTGCATTGATGGCAATGGTGAGGCTGCTGCATTGATGGCAATGGTGAGGCTGCATTGATGGCACTTGTGAGGCTGCAGATAGGCATTGATCAGGCTGCATTTATGGCAATGGTGAGGCTGCTGCATTGATGGCAATGATGAGGCTGCTGCATTGATGGCAATGGTGAGGCTGCTGCATTAAAGGCAATGGTGAGGCTGCTGCATTGAAGGCAATGGTGAGGTTGCTGCATTGATGGCAATGGTGAGGCTGCTGCATTGATGGCAATGGTGAGGCTGCTGCATTGATGGCAATGGTGAGGCTGCTGCATTGATGGCAATGGTGAGGCTGCTGTATTGATTGCAATGGTGAGGCTGCTGCATTGATGGCAATGGCGAGGCTGCTGCATTGATGGCAATGGTGAGGCTGCATTGAGGCACTTGTGAGGCTGCAGATAGGCATTGATCAGGCTGCATTGATGGCAATGGTGAGGCTGCTGCATTGATGGCAATGATGAGGCTGCTGCATTGATGGCAATGGTGAGGCTGCTGCATTGAAGGCAATGGTGAGGCTACTGCATTGATGGCAACGGTGAGGCTGCTGCATTGATGGCAATGGTGAGGCTGCTGCATTGAAGGCAATGGTGAGGCTGCTGCATTGAAGGCAATGGTCAGGTTGCTGCATTGATGGCAATGGTGAGACTGCTGCATCAATGGCAATGGTGAGGCTGCTGCATTGATGGTAATGGTGAGGCTGCTGTATTGATTGCAATGGTGAGGCTGCTGCATTGATGGGAATGGTGAGGCTGCTGCATTGATGTCAATGGTGAGGCTGCATTGATGGCACTTGTGAGGCTGCAGATAGGCATTGATTAGGCTGCATTGATGGCAATGGTGAGACTGCTGCATTGATGGCAATGATGAGGCAGCTGCATTGATGGCAATAGTGAGGCTGCTGCATTGAAGGCAATGGTGAGCCTGCTGCATTGAAGGCAATGGTGAGGTTGCTGCATTGATGGCAATGGTGAGGCTGCTGCATTGATGGCAATGGTGAGGCTGCTACATTGATGGCAATGGTGAGGCTGCTGTATTGATTGCAATGGGGAGGCTGCTGCATTGATGGCAATGGTGAGGCTGCTGCATTGATGGCAATGGTGAGGCTGCTGCATTGATGGCAATGGTGAGGCTGCATTGATGGCACTTGTGAGGCTGCAGATAGTCATTGATCAGGCTGCATTGATGGCAATGGTGAGGCTGCAGATGGGCACTGACCCTTATTTTGCTTCAAAGTTCCTTATTTAAAATTTATTTTTTTTCCCTGAAACCTCCCTCTTAAAATGAATGTGCGTGTTATACGCCGATAAATACGTAAACTCAAGGAAAGGGAAAAGATAAAGGATATATAATATATATATATATGGAAGGGGTATAAATATGACCTTTTGTAAATGGCAATGCAAATACTCCTGTTAAAGTGAAATGTGCATCCAAAAATAGAAAATAAATAATAAATAAATGTGAAATTCCAGTAAATTATAAAAATTATTATAATAATTATAAAAAGTTTTTCCAAAAGTCTAGGGGTTCCGTTGACTTTACTTCTGGACGACACACGCACCAACACTGGAGTACGTTTTCAATGCTTTATTGAACAAGCAAACTTTAGGAAGTAGCAGGAAAGAGGCGGAAAAGGAAACTTTCAGGAGAAACTCAAATATCTTCTTATAGAATCTTAGCGACAAATGTCCTGGTAGAATTCAGATAATTAGGTGGAATGCCTCCCCTCGTGGGGCACACTCCTTGCTCGTCTGGATAGGCCTCTCTCACCGGTCTAGCAGCCAGTATGCAGCACGAAAAGTCTCTGCCACAGACTTGTTTGGGGGGTAAATCCGTACGATCCTCTGCCACAGGATGTATCAGATTTTTCTGGAATGAAAGTCAGTCACAGTGCTTGAACCTTTAAGCCGAACCGGCAACACTATGCTGTATGGTTACTTCTTTTGGATACGTCCTCCAACCGAGTCACCAGGCCCCTCTATAGACCAGCTCACCGCGTGATCTCTCCAAGACGGGTCCTCCCCTGGGATCTCCTCTGTTGTCCAGCTTCGTCACACAGGACTGACAGCTCAGGACCATTCCTCGGCCACGGTGGTAGGCCCCAGACAACCCTCTGGACCCACCCCTGCGCCGTAGCATCGTGGGCCTCCCGATCGGAGGACCACGAGGTAGCTCCTTAACGCATACCTGTCGGCCAGGAGGGCCAGCAGGTGGCTGTAAAACGACCCCTAGAACATGGCGTCTGTCCCATAAATACCCCCTTCCCAGAATGCAACTCGGAGGACCACCTCCACCGAGCTTGTCTCCGAGACAGAGGAGCATCTATACACTTCGACACGTTGTCTTTCCAACACCGACCAGTGGTAACAGCGACACCCACCGGTCAGCACGGAAGCACACACAACGTCAGCCAAGCTGGAACAGAGGCGAACTTTTAACCTTCCTAACACACAATTTACTAAATTAACCTAACCTGCGATAGATTGCAAATCTACCAGCGCTACATATCAAAAAGAAAACAACTTCTGATAACATGTGTCCAATCAAAAGCAAATAACAGTCTGTGTAAAAGTGACCCATGCAAGAAAAATAAGGTTACCTTTGCAGAAAGAATAAGGTGACTTTGCAGGAAGAATAATGTGACTTTGCAGTGCTCCCCTCCTTCTTCAGTGTCCCCCTCTTATGTTTGCACTCACCAGAGCGCATCACCCCTGCAGGGGTAACAGGCGTAATAATTGTATCCAGATGGCAGTGTCCCCCTTGCCGGGTTATTTTCTCGGGTTCACAAACCTCTGTGATGATCTTTAGTCTCTTTCCACCTCAATAGTGCGGTTTAAAATGGACATCCACATATTTATAGGAAAGGATGGGACCTCATAGCGTAAATAGAATAGATCAAAGTATTTTATTATATTAAAAAATGTAGTTTTAAAAAATTAGAAGGAGCTCCAATGCTCCAGTGAGCACAACAAATGAGACACTTCCGCGATCCCGGCGTCTGTTCCACCGACGGGCTGGCAGAAACCGCAAGTTCGTAAAAAGTGGAAATGACGTTTTGCGTACCAAGTATGTCCCACTTTACGCGTTTCAACACACTGATGTCATCTGAGGCGCCGATGAATACGGTAGTTAAAATAACACTTCCATCACCCATAAAAAATGTAAAACACAGTTCCCTGCTAGGAGGAGGTATTACAGTATACTTACCTCCTGATCTTCGTTATTGACTGTTCAGCATTCTTCATCTCTAGGTTTGTCGGGTGCCTGTGTCCTACACCATCCACTACGGTTCAATCCTCCTGCCTAGGGTTGCCAACCTTTCTTTAAGCCAAATCCGAACACAGCAATTTATCTTTCTGTACTATACACTAAAGGATTTTAAAAGTACTGGGACACCTTTGGGTGCCCCAAGGAGAGTAGTAATGGAACGTATATAACACACCGTGGTGAACTGTGGTTGTGGTCACCAGCTCAGTGCACCCCCCCTCCCTGTGAATGGTACATACCCAACTCTGTGCTCCCTTCTTCTCCCTCAGAATTTTTAATTTTTCATACCCAGCTCTGCCCACTCCTCCTCCAGAATAGTACATATCCAGCTTTGTGCCCCTCTCCGCCCTCAGAATTGTACCGACTCAGCTCTGTGTCCCCTCTTCCCCCAGAATGATACATACAGTACTTTGATAAGTATTCATACCCCTTGAAACTTTCCAAATTTTGTCATGTTACCATACCTCCCAACATTTTGAGATGGGAATGAGGGACACCTGCTAGCAAACTGTATGTAGGCATAGGACATGCCCCCTGGCACACCCCCTTACAAGGAGAATAACCCAAAAAAAAGGTTCATTAAATCCACAAGGGCTTTTTTTTTACCACTACTATTCCTTTATATTGGCTTTTAAAATTTACAAATGCAATTTAGAAATTGGATGAAAGATTTAGCACTGGGAAACCCTTTTTAAAGATAAAAAGCACATTTTATATACAACTATATGGATCAGACCAAAATTAGGGACAAATGAGGAGGAAAAAGGGACAGAGGGACCTGAGTCAAAACTTTGTAGATCCACCTTTCGCTGCAATTACAGCTGCAGGTATTTTTGGGGATGACTCTACCAACTTTGCACATCTAGAGAGTGACATTTTTGCCCATTCTTCTTTGCAAAATAACTCAAGTTCTGTCAGATTGGATGGAGAGCGTCTGTGAACAGCAATTTTCAAGTCTTGCCACAGATTCTCAATTGGATTTAGGTCTGGACTAACATTGGGCCATTCTAACACATGACTATGCTTTGATCTAAACCATTCCATTGTAGGTCCCGCTATATATTTAGGGTAATTTTCCTGCTGGTAGGTGAACCTCCGCCCCAGACTCAAGTCTTTTGCATACTCTTACAGGTTTTCTTCTAAAATTGCCCTGTTTTTTCCCAATTTTTATTGTTTTATGTGTAACACAGAACAGTAGACAAACTTCGCCTTGCAGGGCTAAAATAATAAAAAAGAAACACTTCGCCTCACAGGGTGGAAATAAGAGACACTTCACCACACAGAGCGGAATAACAATAGAACAGAACTTGAACCCCCCTCCCACCTGCCCTGTCCAGGTTCGCCCCCCTGCAGGCAACTCCACCTTCCTGGATATAAATCAAATCAAAATGAATACCATGTAGCACCCTACTTGGTAGTTGCTAGAAGAGAGGAGTATAGTTTTCGATCTTCCTGCTTACCAGGAAGATGGTCAGGTAAAGCTTAGAGTGCTCTCTGCCTACCAGGGAGCAGGATCTATTGGTTAGGTCTGCTCATTGTACTCAGGTGCAGCTCAGCTTGTTCTGACTGTCCCTCACTGGTCCAATAGGGAGGCATATTGGACAGTGGGAGGGGACCTGACAAGTGAGTGAACAGGCTTTGTTACAGCCCTGGCAATTGGAAGAGGAAACGTGCTGCATAGCATGTTGGGATACTGTATATAAAGCCAGAGTACATGTGCTCATGTGCTCAGTGTGCTGAGCCGGGGAAGTGGAGTCCAGGAGGAAGGGGGCGGCTTTCCTCTCCTTCGCAGAGGCGGTTATGCAGCCCTGGGTGGTCGACCCAGGGGCTAGAGAGAGAGAGAAGCTAAACCGTTGGAATATCCCACTCATCCCTTCTCCCATCCAAGTTCCAAAATAAAATACAAAAACACCAATAGCCTGGATTGGTCATTGAGTAAAGGGCAAGCGGGAGAAGGGTGGGCCAAGTAAGAACCCCTAGCAACCAGGTGGAAACCCTGATCAACCAAGTGGAGACTATTAGCAACCAGCTGCAGGTAAACAGAAGGCCTAAGAAGTCACTTAGCCACAAGCCCTACGGGGACAGTGCTACACAATAAAAACACTTCACAGGTTCTAGAGTAATAATGCAGTTAATCACACAGTCATGTACCTTTCACGTGATAGACAGGCCGAATTATAGACCCCCTACACGTTGGAGCTAAGATTGCCCTGTATTTGGCACCATCCATCTTACCATAAACTCTGACCAGCTTCCCTGTCCCTGCTGAAGAAAAATATCCCCACAACATGATGCTGTCACCACCATGTTTCAGGATGGGAATGCTGTGTTCAGGGTGATGTGCAGTGTTTTCCACCACACATAGCGTTTTGCTTTTAGGCCAAAAAGCTCAATTTTGGTCTCATCTGACCAGAGCACCTTCTTCCACATGTTTGCTTGGTCCCCCCACTGGCTGCTCGCAGTCTGCAAAAATAAGTTCTTATGGCTTTCTTTCAACAATGGCTTTCTTCTTGCCACTCTTCCATAAAGGCCAGATTTGTGGAGCGCATGACTAAACGTTGTCCTGTTGACAGATTCTCCCCCCTGAGCTGTAGATCTCTGCAGGTCCTCCAGGGTTACCATGGGTCTCTTGGCTCCTTCTCTGATGAATGCTCTTCTTACCCGGCATGTCAGTTTAGGTGGACGGCCATGTCTTGGTAGGTTTACAGTTGTGCCATACTCTTTCCATTTTTGTATGATGGATCGAACAGTGCTCTGTGAGATGTTCAAAGCTTGGTATATTTTTTTATAACCTAATCCTGCTTTAAACTTCTCCACAACTTTATCCCTGACCTTTCTGGTGTGTTCATTGGCCTTCATGATGCTTTTTGTTCACTAAGGTTCTCTGACAAACTTCTGAGGGCTTCATAGAACAGCTGTATTTATACTGAGATTAAAATACACATTAGACATGTGCATGACGAAAAAATTTGTTTTGTTTTGATACGTTAATCTAGTTATTTCATTTAGTAAAATTCTGTTGATTTGTTCAATTTGTATTCGGAATTTATATTTGGAATTCGTATTCAGAATTTTCAAATTTTCTTTGAATTTACTGATTTTTTCGATTCAAAACGATCAAATCGATACATTTTCGAATCAGTCGAAACTAAAATGTTATATTGTTTTCGATTCGAATGCAGCAAAGCGAACAAACAAAAGAAAAATCTTCATCAAATGATTACAATGACTCTTTAAATCACCTTTGGCTTAACAAAAACAGCATTGTTTCCAAATGGTACTCTAATAACCCACACAGTCTTTGATTTTAACAATATGTGTAGTTAGAATTCGACTGGAGTTGATGTAAAATTTGATTCGAATTTCAGTCCGAATTTCCGAAATTCGGACGAATTTCGTTACGTTATTTGGAGCATTCGGTAAAATTTGTTTATGTTGTAATTTATTTGTATTTGGACATATCCGAGCCTCCGAATAAAGAAAAATGTGTCTGAATATTAAATCGGAACTAAACGAACCACACGTCTAATATACACAGATGGACTCTATTTACTAATTAGGTGACTTCTGAAGGCAATTGGTTCCACTAGATTTTAGTTAGAGATATCATGGTAAAGGGGGCTAAATTCAAATGCACGCCATACTTTTCAGATATTTATTTCTGAAAAATCTTGAAAACCATTTATCATTTTCCTTCCACTTCACAATTATGTGCCACTTTGTTTTGGTCTATTACATAAAATCCCAGTAAAAGACATTTACGTTTTTGGTTGTAATATGACAAAATGTGGAAAATTTGAAGGGGTATGAACACTTTTTCAAGGCACTGTATCTAAATGTGCCCCCTCCTTCAAATGGTACATGCTCAGCACTGTGCCCCCTCCTAATCAATAGTGGTACATACAGTGAGGGAAAAAAGTATTTGATCTCCTGCTAATTTTGTACGTTAGCCCACTGACAAAGAAATGATCAGTCTATATATAATGGTAGGTTTATTTTAACAGTGAGAGACAGAATAACCAATGATATCCAAATATCCAAAAAAAAAACATTTCAAAAAAGTTATAAATTGATTTACATTTTAATGAGTGAAATAAGTATTTGATCCCCTATCAATCAGCAAGATTTCTGGCTCCCAGGTGTCTTCTATATAGGTAACAAGCTGAGATTAGGACCACCCTTAAAGGGAGTGCTCCTAATCTCAGCTTGTTACCTGTATAAATGACACCTGTCCACAAAAGCAATTAATCAATCAGATTCCGATCTCTCCACCATGGCCAAGACCAAAGAGCTGTCCAAGGATGTCAGGGACAAGATTGTGGACCTACACAAGGCTGGAATGGGCTACAAGACCATTGCCAAGCAGCTTGGTGAGGGTGACAACAGTCGGTGCGATTATTCGCAAATGGAAGAAACACAAAATCACTGTCAATCTCCCTTGGTCTGGGGCTCAATGCAAGGTCTCACCTGGTAGAGTTTCAATGATTATGAGAACGGTGAGGAATTAGCCCAGAACTACATGGGAGAATTTTGTCAATGATTTCAAGGTCCCCCTGCTCAAGAAAGCACATGTACAGGTCCGTCTGAAGTTTGCTAATGAACATCTCAATGATTCAGAGGAGAACTGGGTGAAAGTGTTGTGGTCAGATGAGACCAAAATCAAGCTTTTTGGCATCAACTCAACTCACCGTGTTTGGAGGAGGAGGAATGCTAAGAACACTATCCCCACCGTCAAACATGGAGGTGGAAACGTTATGTTTTGTGGGTGTTTTTCTGCTAAGGGAACAGGGTGAGTTCACCGTATCAAAGGGACAATGGTAGGGGCCATGTACCATCAAATCTTGGGTTGGAACCTCCTTCCCTCAGCCAGCGCACTGAAAATGGGTTGTGAATGGGTATTCCAACATGACAATGACCCACACGACCAGAAGTGGCTCAAGAAGAAGCAAATTAAGGTCCTGGAGTGGCCTAGTCAGTCTCCAGACCTTAATCCCACAGAAAATATGTGGAGGGAGCTGAAGGTTCGAGTTACCAAATGTCAGCCTTGAATCCTTAATGACTTGGAGAGGATCTCCAAAGAAGAGTGGGACAAAATCTCTTCTGAGATGTGTGCAAACCTTGTGGCCAACTACAAGAAACGTCTGACCTCTGTGATTGCCAACAAGGGTTTTGCCACCAAGTACTAAGTCATGTTTTGCGAAGGGGTCAAATACTTATTTCACTCATTAAAATGCAAATCAATTTATAACTTCTTTGAAATGCGTTTTTCTGGGTATTTTTGTTGTTATTCTGTCTCTCACATTAAAATAAACCTACCATTAAAATTACAGACTGATCTTTTCTTTGTCAGTGGGTAAATGTACAAAATCAGCAGGGGATCAAATACTTTTTTCCCTCACTGTACAAATCCAAATCTGTGCCACCCCTCCTTCAAATGGTACATGCTCAGCACTGTGCCCCCTCCTAACCAATAGTGGTACAGTGGTATAGTGGTAGTAGTGTTTTTTTTTTGGTGACAGGTTCTCTTTGATGAGACTTGCAGGGTCTAAAAGACCCTGCATGTCTCCCCTATGCGCCAGTGAAGGTAATGCAATGCACATCACACTGCATTACATTCTTTCCCAGGTTGGATGACTGTGGAAACTGTCAACGGGGACCCGGAAGTGACGCCACATGTCACTTCTGGGTCAAGAACTAGAAGGGGAGGAGAGCGGGCGTGGTCCCGGGCCTGCAGACGGGCAAGCAGAGCCCGGGATACATAGCAGGGGTGAGGGGGCATGAGCGGGATGTGGAGAGAATTCGGGTGGCACCCCAGGCGCCAGGACAAAACTTCTTGTCGCCATGGCGACCTGGCATTTGTCGAGCCCTGTACAGGATACAGTAAGGACATAGGGGCTGAAGGATGAAACCACAGCATGTGGCAGGGGACCAAGTATGCAACACACCCAGAAGAGACAGAGACTGTAGCACTGCAAAATATTGAAGGTCAGGAGGTACGTAAAAGGCCCCTTTAACACCGGGTGAATTTTGTTCCAATCAGCAGGGGATCAGCTCATAGATTCCCTGCTAATTGGAGCAGAGTGGGCGGGTGAAACATCCATGCCCGCTCAATTTCTGCAGAGCAGACATGGATAGAGCCTGCTCTGCTCTATAGGCAGCTGGGGATAAATGGACTCTGCTGCCACATTCAGTTTTTGTTTTAACGGGCAGGATCGGAACCAGAGGTAGGCGGAGGTAAATGAACGTTTACACCCACCTGTCCATAGGTATGCATGGACCTTCCAATCAGCTCCACCTAACAAACTGACCGGCGGACCTGATCGGATCACCCATGTGAAACGGGCCTAATATTTCTTCTTTTACAGGTGTTATTCACCTGCATAAGATGAGCATTGATCATGTGATTTCATGGTGTCATTTATTGCCCTGTACTTATATAGCATAAAAATCTTCACAATCTGGTGTCAGCAGCTTCTGTTTGTGTGGAAATATGATGTATTCAGCCTGGCACTACACAGATTAATGTATGACCTCTGTCTGTAGTATAAGAACTGACACTTCCTGTGAACAAAACATACATACTTCAACATCCCTATTAATACTAACACTCCTTCCACTTCCAAACTTTTCAGCCTAACATCCTCCTTTGACCTGAAGCAGTGGATACATGCTCCAACTCACTCAGAAGGCAATATCCTTGACCTCGTGTTGTCTCACCTTTGCATTCCATGCAACCTCTCTAACTATCCATCCCCTCTCTCTGATCACCACCTTATTAGTTTCACTCTCTCCCTCTCCTTCACCTCCTCTCCCTCCAACCACCTTAAAGTTACCCGCAGAAACCTACGTCATCTCAACCCTTCTCTTCTCTACTCTGCTATCAACAACCTCTACAACAAAATCTCACCCCTATCCTGCACCAACCTAGCCACTTCTGTGTACAACGCTTCACTTCTAGCCTGACTGAACTCACTTGACCCCCTCACTACACACAGAATCAAGCCCAGACCCCTTCAACCTTGGCAAACAGATGATACTAGAAGTCTGAAAAAACGTAGTCGTGCTCTGGAGCGCCTGTGGCGTAAGACTAAGTCCCATCGAGATTTCTACCAATATAAATCTGCCCTCCAAAAATACAACTCCAGCCTCCTCTCTGCCAAGCAGACCTATTTTACCACTCTCATTAGCAACTTATCATCCTGTCCCCGTCAACTCTTCTCCACCTTCAACTCTCTACTTCGTCCTCCACCGCCTCCACCCGCCAACTCACTCACTGCACAGGAGATCGCCAATCACTTCAAACAGAAGATTGATACTATTCGCGCTGAGATCTCTACTGTGCCGACACCCTCCACGCTTTACACTTCATGCCCACAGGCACAATCATTATTTCCCTCTTTCAACCCCACCACTACAGACGAAGTTGCTAAACTACTTGCTAATGTCCACCTTACGTTCACCCTCTGGCCCTATACTACACTCTCTAACCCACATCTTCAATCTCTCCCTCTCTTCTGGCATCTTCCCTAACTCTCTAAAACATGCACTTGTCAGACCCATACTTAAAAAGCCCTCACTGGACCCATCCAATCTTAACAACCTACGCCCCATCTCCTTGCTCCCCTTCTTATCCAAACTCCTCGAACGTCTGGTCTACAACAGACTGAGCATCCACCTCGCTGATAATGGCCTTCTTGATCCCCTTCAGTATGGATTTCGTCCTCAACACTCCACAAAAACTGCTCTCCTAAAACTAACAAACGATCTACTAACGGCCAAAACCAATTGACGCTATTCTGTACTCCTACTCCTGGACCTCTCCGCTGCCTTTGATACGGTTGACCACCCCCTCCTCCTCAAAAAACTACATGCCTTTGGTCTCCGTGACTGTACACTTCGCTGGTTCTCTTCCTACTTATCCACTTCCTACTTTAGCGTTTCTTATAACTCTACTTCCTCCTCTCCTCTTTCTTTCTCTGTTGGGGTCCCTCAGGGTTCTGTTCTTGGACCTCTACTATTTTCAATCTACACTGCCTCCCTGGGTCAACTGATAGCCTCCCATGGCTTCCAATACCACCTCTACGCTGATGACACCCAAATCTATTTCTCTACCCCTCAGCTCACTCCCACTGTCTCCTCACGTATCAGTAATTTACTCTCAGATATATCAGTCTGGATGTCTCACCACTTCCTTAAACTCAATCTAGCCAAAACCGAACTTCTAATTTTTCCTCCCCCCTATGCCTCTTCCCCTGATCTCTCTGTCAAAATTGATGGCACAACTATAAGCCCATCCCCACATGCCAAGGTTCTAGGTGTAGTCCTAGACTCTGAACTCTCCTTCAAGCAACACATCCAATCACTGTCCAGATCCTGCCGCCTCAACCTCCGCAACATCTCCAAAATACGCCCCTTTCTAACCAATGACACAACAAAGCTCTTAATTCACTCGCTGGTCATCTCTCGCCTTGACTACTGCAACTCCCTTCTCATTGGCTTACCTCTACATAGTCTATCACCTCTTCAATCCATTATGAATGCCGCTGCCAGACTCATCCACCTTACCAATCGCTCTGTGTCTGCCACTCCTCTCTGTCAATCCCTCCACTGGCTTCCGCTCAGCCAAAGAATTAAATTCAAAATTCTAACAACTAGGTACAAAGCCATCCACAATTTCGCCCCCAGCTACATCACTAGCTTGGTCTCTAAATACCAACCTACTCGCTCTCTTCGTTCCTCTCAAGACCTCCTGTTCTCTAGCTCCCTTGTCACCTCCTCCCATGCTCGCCTCCAGGCCTTTTCCAAAGCCTCTCCAATCCTATGGAACTCCTTACCCCAATCTGTCCGCTTATCTCCTACTTTATTAGCTTTCAGAAGATCCCTGAAAACCCTTCTCTTCAGAGAAGCCTATCCTACCCACACCTAACTGTACTTTCATTTTTTTTTTCCATCAGCTCATCCCCCACAGTTATTACCTTTTGTCTCCACTTGACCCTCCCTTCTAGATTGTAAGCTCTAACGAGCAGGGCCCTCTCATCCCTCCTGTATTGATTTGTATTGTAAGTGTACTGTCTGCCCCATGTTGTAAAGCGCTGCGCAAACTGTTGGCGCTATATAAATCCTGTATAATAATAATAATATAATAATACATACTACATCCTATAGTCAGGATCGACCCAGCAGGTTAACTGCCAGTTGGCTCCAGGTCTCCGAAGCCAGCTGCTCCTGCCCACTCTCCAGCCCGGTGCTGGAGGAGCGGTGACTGACAGTCACCGCTCTCCACTCTGAGCAGACAAAGAACCGAGTGATCAGCAGTCATTTGATCGCTCAGTTCTTGGGGACATTACACCGATACTGCAGCATTGAGGTGAGTATGATGGGTTGTTTTTTTTTTTCTATAGCCTAAACATCCCTTTTAGAGACAAGTCAACAATGATAGCTTCTATATTTTAACCCTGATTGATTACCTTTAAATTGCCTCAAAACATCAAGCATGCTGGGCACCACTTAACCCAAAGGCAGACTAGCCCTTTATTGCAGAACGATGAGTTTGCAGGTAGATTCAGAAACAGGGTAAGTAATGCAGCAAAAACTGCTTTTTTTATAATTTTTTACAACTGGCCTGGATTATTATTTTTTTTTAAATCCTAAATTAAGGGCTGTTTCAAAGACCCCAAATACATTAGCAACAATGACATCACATGAAGAGCTAACAGTTGGGGATAGCTTGTGTCTTTGGGCATAGGTCCCTTGCAGTTTATTCCTCCTGATGTACAGTGGGTATAGAAAAGAATCACCCCCCCTTTAAAATAATCACATTTTGTTGCTTTGCAGCATGAAATGAAGACATACACAGTTTTTGTTTTATCCAGCTGTATTTACAAGTGAAACTTACAACATCCAAGTGAAAGATTTAACACCAAACTGCCAAAAAAAAAAATTCAAACAAAATTCAGAAACAGAATCACTGAGTTGGAAAAAGGATCACACCCCTTATGTCAGTTTTTGTTGAACCACCTTTTGCTTTAATTACAGCCTTTACTCTGTTGGGATATGTCTCTACTAACTTGGCAATACTTGCCCACTCTTCTTTGCAGAACTGCTTAAATTCATGGACTGTTTGTGGACTGCAGTCTTCAAGTCATTCCACAGATTTTCAATGGGGTTTAAGTCTGGGCTCTGACTAGGCCATGCAAAGACATTTACCTTTTTCTCATTCAACCACTATGTGCTCATTTTAGCTGTGTGCTTTGGGTCATTGTCGGAAGGTAAACCTTCTTCCTATTGACAACTTTCTGGCAGAGGGTAGCAGATTTTCCTCAAGAATTTGATGGTATTTTGCTCCATCCATTTTTCCTTCTATCCTGACAAGTGCTCCAGTCCCTGCTGCAGAGAAACTCCCCCATAACAGGATATTACCACCTGCATGTTTTACTGTAGGAATGATGTTAGTTCCATGGTGAGCTGTATTTGATTTCCACCAGACATATCTGACCATAACACCTTTTTCCATGTGACCTCAGAATCTTTAAGGTGCATTTAAGGTGGTCAGATGAGACTTAAATTGAATTATTTGTGTGATCCAAGGCACTGCTAGTCCCAGGAAATTAAGAGTGATATTTGATGATGCCATTGCTATACTTCTCACTGTTCTCCTTGCTGGAGCCCCTGATATAAGGAAGAAAAGCCCTGCCTCTACTGTTCTGGAAATTTTATAGATAGGCAACTCATATCCTCATATTATTGATTATTATTGATTAGTGGTTCCAAATGATTAATAACTACTGCAGTAGGGAACAGACAAAAAAGATACACTAAGCATCACCAATATTTTTTACTTTTTGCTATTATAAATATCCAAAAAACTAAATTAAAAAAAACAAAATTTCTTCATTAGCTTCAGCCAATATGTATTCTTCTACATATTTCTGGTAACAAAAATCGCAATAAGCGTATATTGATTGGTTTGCGCAAAAGTTATAGTGTCTACAAAAATGGGAATAGATTTATGGAATTTTTATTATTATATATTTTTTTTACTAGTAATGGCGTCAATCTGCGATTTTTAGCCGGACTACGACATTGCGGTGGGCAGATCGGACACCTTTGACACATTTTTGGGATCACTGACAGCGATCCCTGCTATAAAAATGCACTGATTACTGTGTAAATGTCACTGGCAGGGAATGGGTTAACACTAGGGGGCGATCAAGGGGTTAAATGTGTTCCCTGGGAGGTGTTTCTAACTGTGGGGGGATGGGACTGACTGGAGGAGGAGAGAGATCACTGTTCCTAATCACTAGGAACAGCAGATCTGTCTCTCCCCTGTCAGAACGGGGATCTGTCTGTTTACATTGACAGATCCCCTTTCTGGCTCTCTGTGGAGCGATCGCGGGTGACCGACAGACATCTCAGCTGCCGGCTGTGCGCATCGGCTCCAGTGTTGCGCTGCGTGGCGTGTGCGCCCCCTAGAGCTCTTAAAGTGGCTGAAGTACAATGGCGGCGATTCGTCCAGGAGAGCCATCTTGTCGCAGTACAATTGTGGCGGCTGGTCCTTAAGCCGGTAATATTACATTTGTACTTTTATGGTAAAAAGGGGCGTAACATAGGCAGGCTAAATTCTAATCAGGACTTGAAAGAATTAAGCCAAGACAAGTCAATAATGGGAAAAAGATCAGCTGCGGGGAGGCCACAGGTGCTATAGTCTTTTACCCTCTGCCTGCCTATTTTGGTCACACCTTCCAAAGTACAGGTCCTCTTTAACACCCATCCCCCTCACCTGCACAATTCCCTTTTTTCCTGTCTCTTTCAACAATTCCTATTATGACAGCCGTGTGCCTGGTTAGAATTACATATCATCACTTTATGTTTCCGCTTTCTTTTATGACTTTTTTTTATTTATAGAAAACATCTGTTTGCTTAAATGCAGCATTAACCCATTCCCGCAGCATACGGATGACAACTAATCCATGCAATTTAAGCCTTTGTGATGGGCAAACTCAAACTTATTATTGGTTCTGATATCAAAGCAAGATGCTATTAAAACCGAAATCCAGTGTTTTGTTTCCCTATGATATTTTTCTATTGCGAGGCTGGGAAGACAAATCATTCTTCAAATCAACGGAATTTATCTATCTTGCTTAGGCAGCGTCCATTACCTCCGGCAGGAAATATTCAGATTTCCCTTGCTGCCACAGTATACGTGTATACACATGAAAATGTGTCCATGTCATTCCATTGTCATCTATAGACAATGTCTGCTGCAATCTGGTTTGTCTTCGTCTTTTCCCATCGGATTCAAGACTTTGTTAGCCGGTACATTAGGTAACAAAATAGGCAATGAATGCTATAGTGAGGTGACATGGCCATTTCCTACAATATACGGTTTGTCACATGATTGAGATGCCTATGAAAGTTGCCACCTGTAAAGGTGGAGGGCATCCAATTTGAGCGTTAAAACTGAAAATAATTCCAAAGGTCCGCTAAGTTTGTTTTTGGATATATTTATTGATTGAGCCAGTGTAAGGGCTCATTTTGACTGCGGACAGCCCTTGCAACCCCTCTAAAAAAGGCCTCAATCCATACTCTATGGTGGACTGTTTTTTTAGAAAGTGTTTGACCGGAGGCTGGGAGGCAATATGTCACTTCCCCACTGCCTGTAATTATTATTATTATTATTATTATTCAGGATTTATATAGCGCCAACAGTTTACGCAGCGCTTTACAATATAAAAGGGAGACAATACAGTTATAATACAATACAATACAATAGGATTAAGAGGGCCCTGCTCAGAAGAGCTTACAATCTAATAATAACACTATAAAGCCCACACCACCACCAAGCAACCAGTTGCAGGGCAGTTGCAGCATTGCCCCATTGACTTGAAGTTGTTGGTAGTTGCTACAGCATCTGCTTACCTCTTGCTACTCCAGGAACATGTACCATAGGAATTTTGGTTGTCATTCAAATGAATGGCGCGTTTGGTGATGGTACTACCCACCAAGTGTGACAGGGAATATAAATTTTGCCACTGCCACGCCATATGTACAACCCCCTCTGTACACTGTGTTAGATTAAGGGGGCGGTCAGGACCCTGGCTCAACTGCCTATTTACACCTTTCCCCAGGAGCAAGCGTGGAATGAGCCCATGGAGACTTGTCCCATGGTAGCCATCAATTAATGTCTGAAGTTCAAGAGTCGGTGGGAGCAGCTCCTGGTCAGGTGATGGTTGTAACAGCCAATCACAGTGGTCACATGATCAGAAACTCCACTTTTCTTCATTCAGAACTCCTTAACTTAACCTCATTATGACTGCCCAACAAAGATACTGTATATGGTGGCAAAAGAGTGAGCTTTAACACCCACATGCCACACATATGCCTTCTGGGCAAGCAATGTTTATGTGCTGAGAGCGTCAAAGACAACTCTTGGGCTGGACTAAAGATCCACAGCCAGTGAGACCGGCTTTCAACCATGTGACCACTGTGACAGTAGTCACATGATTGCTAAACCTTCCCACCCCCTGGACAATCAGAGCTTTTAAAGGTATGCCGGGGTGGGCAGGAAGGGGTTAAAGTAGAACTATAGCTTCTCAAGAAAAATAATTTTTCATGCAGCCCTTAATTGTCCAAGCATCTGCACTTACAGTTTTCTTACAGCCCCCCTGGAAAGCCTCACAGATATCTGATGATCTTAGAGGTAAAGTCTACCTCATGCAGATTCCTTGTGACAGGGGGATAACAATGCTGCTCTGATCCTGATTTCAGAGCAGCATTGTCCCCCATGTGGGCTGTACTACAATGGGATGAGAAGATGTTGCAGGGGCATGATATCAGAATTGTCACTGCAGGTGCAGTCTGCTTTCTCCACTGCAGGTAAAGCTATTCATGTTGGCACAGCAGATGGAGAGGAAATCAGGAGGAACATGGTTCCTCTATGGTTTCCTAGGTCACTGGGGAAGCAATCCAATTGGATGCTGTCGCCCCATGTGACTCTGGTGACCATCTTGGGTCAGGCAGAGCCTTTTTAAGGCCCTGGCTATTGGGTTTGGTGTACTTTTGGAGAGTTGGTAGAGTAGGGACAGGTAACCCCGTCTGTGAGGGACAGTAATAGCGCTAAGGAAAGGTTCCTGATGAGGAGGGAAAGAGTAGGGTCGCATCTCTCTGGATACCTTCCTGATTGGGCAGGAGACATCCAGGTCATATTCTGACCCTTTTCAACAGACTCTGTTGGTTCTGCTGGAAACTGTGCGAGTACCCGGCTAGGTAGCTGTCCCAAGGGGCTTGTTGGAAACTGTTGCTGCATTACGTCAATACAAGTTTTCTGTTGCACCCGACTGTGTAAATTATTGCCACTGCCCACGCTGCACCCCACCTACATGCTGATTCATAAGCCTGTAGCTTTCCAACCAGCAGCTGGCAAATCTAGTGCTGCCTACTGCTTTCTAGATTGGCAGAACTGACTATGATTCCGGCAGCGGATTCGCCACTTTTTCAGGTCGTTTTTGCATTTACTGTAGCCGTCTGTAAACCCGGAAACTATACGTCAGATGGATAGGCAGGAAGTCGAGCAAGGGCAAGATGGCCCCCACTCTGCTCTATGCCCTTTGGCCTTTAAAGGTAAATGAGAGATCTGGAGTCTTTTTGACTCCAAATCTCTCAATAAAGCGGACCTGTCATCCTTATTTCTATTACATGGGATGTTTACATTCCTTGTAATAGGAATAAAAGTAATTTAAAAAATAAATAAATAAATAAAGGGACAGTGTAAAAATAAAAAGTAAAATAAATAAGAAAAAGAAAAATTAAAAGAGCCACCATCTCTCAGTGCTTGCGTGCAGAAGCAAACACATACGTAAGTTGTGCCCGCATATGTAAACAGTGTATGATGTAGCGCCTCGATCGTTAGAGCAAGAGCAATAATTCTAGTACTAGACCTCCTCTGTAACTCTAAACAGGTAACCTGTAAACATTTTTAAATCGTCGCCTATGGAGATTTTTAAGTACTGTACTTTATCGCCATTCCAAGAGCATACGCAATTTTTAAGCATAACATGTTAGGTATCTATTTATTCGGCGTAACATCATCTTTCACATTATACAAAAAAATTGGGCTTACTTTACTGTTTTTCTTTTATTTAATTCAAAACCTGTATTTTTTCCCCAAAAATTGTGTTTAAAAGACCACTGTGCATATACAGTGTTACATAAAATATCGCAACAACCGCCATTTTATTCTCTAGGGTCTCTGCTAATATATATATATATATATATATATATATATATATATAATTTTTGGGGGTTCTAAGTAATTTTCTAGCAAAAAAATACTAATTTTAAACTTGTAAACAAAAACTCCAAAAAGAGCCTGGTCAGCAAGTTGATAATTTTAACGAAACGTCCCACACTCCATTTGAGTGCTTTCGTCATATACCACTTCCTCCCAGTCTGAATATAGATATCAGATATTCCAATCGCTCACAAGCACAAAACAAGACGATACTTGTTTAGTTACTGAACATGGACTCTTTTATTAGAACCAAAATACAAGTCTTATATACAGAAGAAGAGGAGGAGGTTCCCCCCTCCTTCTCATATTACTCTAACAATACACCTGTAACCAGAAACCTAATTAACATGAGCTAATTAACTAATCTCTTAAAGCAGCCGATGTGACTCCCTAACTACACTACACATTATCATACATCTCAACACAGAACTCCTTCATACAATTGCAGGGTTAAAAAGCACAAATAATGGGTGAAAGACTCTTAGAAGCTGTGGCAAGCCAGACTAGACTCATTTACATTATAGAAGACAACAGACAGGTGGCTGGAGTTGATGACATTAGCATCTAACAGTATGTGTCCAAACAGTATGAATCAGTCACTATTTCTAATATGGCATATACAGGGTTCCCAGAGTCTGTGTGTCTTGGGGGGATAGGGACCTGAATCCACAGTAACACCACCTCAGGGGTCCCCAGGAATACAGCTCACAAAGAGCACCGTTCCCCCAAATGCCAGGGCCCATGATCGGTAGGCAAGAGGCTAGCATTCAGCCCCCTCCAAAAGCCCCTGTCCCGGCTAGGTCTGTCACAATAAAATTAACACCACCCACCATTTGAAACTGTTCAATTTTATTGTTCATTTTATGCTAGGCCTAACATTCTACTTAGTCCTTATGCACAATGGATGTATTTGATGCTGCTCTTAGGGGCGTCTAGTGTTTTTTTTTTTTTTGGGCAATTAGAGGAATAAGAGGCTACTGCAAAAAGAGGCAGAAAAAAAACCTCTGCCAGCGCAACCAGGTGCAGCAGCGTTTTAGCAGAAAAACCAGTGGTAAATTCGTGTTAACGTGTCTAAACATGGGCTAGTGCTAGGTGCACTTAGCACTTGAGCATTAATTTTAATGGGCAGAAATGAATTAACGCTCAAGAGCTTGACACGTCTAAACGCGTTACATCTGTTTCAAACCGTCAATCATTTTTTTTGCCAAAACATTACTGCCAGGAGGAAAGGCGTCCAGGAGAGATCATATATATCTGTGCAATTCTGTCCTTTGATTGGTGATGTCAAAAAAATGGGTAACAAACAAAAAAAGCTGCTAGCACAGGTTTAAAGATAGACAACCTTCACCAAACTTCATTATACAATGTGCAGCGTTATTATACAAAAATGTAAACAATATATTAAATACAATGTACACATAAAATGACAAATCACCAGAAATCAGTCAATCTGATAGCAATCAGTGCTCAACTGCTCAAACTAAAGTCCAAAAAATAGTGCAGGAGGTGTTTCTGAACCCCAGAGAAGGCACCCAGAAATCCAACAGAGATAGGAGTGAGGTTGCTTACTGGAACCAAATGGCTCTCAAACAAATGAGAAGCCAAAAACGCTTTAATGGTAAATCCCAAAACATACTTCCGGTAGATGATGCAATCCCGCTAATGTCACTGGCTTCGCTATGGCTTTATTCCCATTAATCAGGCACATGTAAGATATAAACACTCATAGTGCAGTATATCTTTAAAATATAATTTATTAAACTGAGGAAATTCACTCACATTTAGTATAAAATAAACCTGCATCAGCAATCTATAAGCTGCAGCAATGGTATCATCCACAATACATTCCTTCCACCCAACGTGTTTCGTCATACGTTTGACGTCATCAGGGGCGTGGCTATACATTTGTATATTGAAGTTTAGGAGAGATAGAAAAACCGTCCAGTGTGCATGAGGCCTTAGACAAAAATGCTCAACTCCACCTTTGTAAAATCATGGAAAACCGCTGTTAACAAGGCTCTGCCCCTTTACAAGCTTACTTATTATGTGTGGAATTGCCTGCAGAAATATAAAATCTGTGCACGCTGCATGGAGACATAGGGTTTCACCATGTAAGCCTATGTCTATCGGAATGAGCATTTTCTTCAACGTCTTAACCCATCATCACAACCTAGGACAGCGTCCACCACAATTGCAACACAGTTAATACCTTTTGTATCACCTCACCCTCCCTTTTAGATTGTAAGCTCTAATGGGCAGGACCCCTGCTTCATCTTTTATTGAATTGTAGAACTGTACTGTCTGGCCTCATTCTGTAAAGCGCTGCGCAAACTGTTGACACTATAGGCGTGCGCACAGGGTGTGCCGAGGGTGCCTGGACACACCCTAATCACCCTGTGCGGTGCTGACTCCCCCTGCTTCATGTCTCCCCCCTGCAGTGCTGCCAGCTTCCCTCCTGTCCGCTCAGGAGATGGGAAGGGGGGTGGTAAATAAACCAGATTTCTGTTTTTGAATGAACACAGTGAGCGATCTGTACCGATGGCTTCTGTCTTCAGTCTTAACTGAATCATAGTAAACTATGTTTACTGCAGACTGCAGAGAAAGGGACTGGGGGATCTCTGTCCTCAGTTTTTTTCTCAAGAGTGAGACATCAGGGGTCTTTTTAGACCCTTGATATTTCACCAAAGCCCCATAACGGGATCCTAAAAAAAAAAATTGTAAAAAATTAATAAAAATAATATTGTAAAGAAAATAAATAATAATAAAAAAAAAATCGGACACCGTCCACTGCCCTACTGACACCAATCATCACTCTACTGACACCGTCCATTGCTCTGCCGATATACACGCATGTGTGTCAGTGTTGCCAACCGTCAGTATTTTTTTACTGGCAGCCAGTAAAAACAGGCAATTTTCTCCTGCCAGTAAATGCCAGTAAAAGGAAAATTTGCCAGTAAAAATATGGCTGTGATGTTTGGTTCGGTCCAGATCCGGCCGAGACCATCCGAGTCCCTGCTACAGTGTGATCGGGCAGCTCTGGTGAAGGCAGTGCCCGAGCGTGCCAAGTGATGTCATGGTGCAGGGGAGCCAAGTAGAGCGGCCAGAGCAGGGCAGGTTGTGAATGGGACTGTCAGTGCTGTTTAGACTGAAATGGACTGAAGGGACCAAGAGTCAACTTCATGTGTGTGTGCCTTCTTATTCTAATTTCTTGCCCTCCTGAGTCCTATCCCTGAGCTACTTACTTACTATATCGAAAATCAAATAATAAATATGTTTTTTGCCCTAATATCTACCTTAAATCACATTGCTAATTGCATATTGTACTTGTTTGTAGCCTAAATACTAAAATTTGCACTTAAAACTGTAATTTTGTAACTTTTGGAAATGCCGGTAAAAACTTGGCTGTGCTAGGAAATTTTGGGTGTCGTAAATTTCATTCTGGTAGGTTGGCAACACTGATGTGTGTTTGTGCTCTGGGGTGCATACCCTAATGCTGCACACACCAATAATTGGCACTATATAAAACCTGTATAATAATAATAATAATAATGCTGACCAAACCTTGCTACCCCATCTCTGAAAGTCTACCCTTTTAAGTTGCGAGTAATGTAGACCAGGCTCTAAGTTGGTAGTTTTCACCAGCAATAAATAGCTGCAGCAACATGGCGCTTGTCCACCAGTCATCCAGCATCTAATCTTTCTTCATAACTGTCCCTATGTCTGGTGTTGGATGAGTTAAAGTCGGCTCCAATGGAGTTGCCATTGTCTAGCCCTCTTCATCTTCTACGGGTCCCTGACAAGGAACAATGAATGACACTCCAGAGATATAACAGGAAGGGGGTCATAAATTGAAGAGCTGTCTTCGTAACAGGAAGAGGTTACCACATTGCTGATCTGGGAGTCTCTGGGAAGGGAAAAAGGTTTAGGTATTGATTCTCGGGGGGGGGGTGTCTTGGGGTTAATGCCGCACAGTATTGAGAAGTGGCTGCTCCTCTGCTGGATAAAGGGTTAATAATACATTACTCTCTAGTGGTCCCAGGCAGGAAGGAGAAATTATGGAACGTTATGCCTGTCCCCAGTGTCACAATTACCGCCATGCAGGGAGGGGGGTGCGCAGTAGTCTGGTCAGATGGAGGTATAAAAAATAAAGGTGCTTTGTAGAGAAGAATTATGGTCTGCTATATCTCTTCTACAGGCCTGTAGAGGTCAAAGTGGTCAGACAGGAAAGGATGATCTGACAGTTACCAATGACATATGGCAACCTCTGAAGTGCCTATGGGAAATAATCTATTTTAGTTCAGTTTAGCCAGACAGATTTTTTCCTTTTTTATAAAGAGAAGGCTATACTATGCAGATCTGGGTTCATTGTTGGCATATGCTCTGAGTCTTTTGCAGTAACCACTATTTATACATAGGACTTTATCTAATTTCCTATGGGTCCAATATTTATTCATTTCTGGGCACTTATATAGTGCCGTCAATTGAAGCAGTGCTTTACATACCCTCACTGGTCACTTTATTAGATACACCTTGCTAGTAGCCGGTGGTCATTTTTGGGGGGGGGGCAGTAAACAGGGGATGGCGGGCATGGACTGGATAGAGCATGGGGGTGGCGGCCACTGTTGGGCCCCCTTTTGCCTTCAGAACTGCCTTAATTTTTTGTGGCATAGATTCAACAAGGTGTTGGAAACATTCCTCAGAGATTTTGGTCCATAGTGACATGATAGTATCACACAGTTGCTGCAGATTTGTTGGCTGCACATCCATGATGCGAATCTTCTGTTCCACCACATCCCAAAGGTGCTCTATTGGATGGAGATCTGGTGACTGTGGAGACCATTGGAGCAGGGGTGTTGCTAGGTGGCAAAAAAAAACCAGGGGCTTCAGCCCAAAGTCCGATCCCAGGGCGGGGCAGTAGTACCTACCTGACGCGTGCTGACCTACTTGACACTGACCTACACTGACCTACCTGACCTACACTGACCTACCTGACACACACTGACCTACCTGACACACACTGACACACACTGACCTACCTGACACACACTGACCTACACTGACCTACCTGACACACACTGACACACACTGACCTACCTGACACACACTGACCTACCTGACACACACTTACCTACACTGATCTACCTGACACACACTGACCTACCTGACCTACACTGACCTACCTGACACACACTGACCTACACTGACCTACCTGACACACACTGACCTACACTGACCTACCTGACACACACTGACCTACCTGACACACACTGACCTACACTGATCTACCTGACACACACTGACCTACCTGACACACACTGACACACACTGACCTACCTGACACACACTGACCTACACTGACCTACCTGACACACACTGACATACACTGACCTACCTGACACACACACTGACCTACCTGACATACACTGACCTACCTGACACACACTGACCTACCTGACCTACACTGATCTACCTGACACACACTGACCTACACTGACCTACCTAACACACACTGACCTACACTGACCTACCTGACACGCACTGACCTACACTGACCTACACTGACCTACCTGACCTACACTGAGATACACTGACCTACACTGACATACACTGACCTACACTGACCTACCTGACACACAATGACCTACACTGACATACACTGATCTACCTGACCTACACTGACATACACTGAGATACACTGACATACACTGACCTACCTGACACACACTGACCTACCTGACACACACTGACATACACTGACCTACCTGACATACATTGACCTACACTGACCTACCTGACACACACTGACCTACCTGACACACACTGACCTACCTGACCTACACTGACCTACCTGACACACACTGACCTACACTGACCTACACGACATACATTGACCTACCTGACCAGACTTCAGGTGTCCTCCTGCAGCTCAGCGGCATGCCCATCACACAGTAGAGTAGACACCAGGCAGCCAGAGCCATGATGAGGAGAGAAGAGCCGCCCGCCCGAGCGCCGAGTGGGGTCGGGATCTTCTGACAGTGGCGCGGTGGCCGCATTGTAATTACCGCCTTTTGGAGCCTGTGAAGGACATCACACATCCTGCGGTCCCAGCATTGGACCAGTGGGACATCCATCAGCGCTGCAGGCTCCAGAAGGCGGGACCTGCTATTACACTCGGCCACGCTCGGGATCAGATGGGTCCCCGCTCAGGGCTAATAATAGAACCATGCCCACCCGAGACCCGGGGCTTTTTGGGGACCCACTCGGGGTTTCAGCCACTGTCAGCCCCCCCGCGGACGCCACTGCATTGGAGTACAGTGACCTCATTGTCATGTTCAAGAAACCAGTGGTGAGATGATTTGATCTTAGTGACATGGTGCATTATCCTGGTGGAAGGAGCCATCAGAAGATGTGTACACTGTAGTCATAAAGGGATGGACATGGTCAGTAACAATACACGGGTAGGCGGTGGCGTTAAGCGATGCTCAATTGGTACTAAGGGGCCAAAGTGTGCCAAGAAAATATCCCCCACACCATTACACCACCACCAGCCTGAACCGTTTATACAAGGCAGGATGGATCCATGCTTTCATGTGATTTACGCCAAATTCTGACCCTACCATCTGAATGTCGCAGCTGAAATCGAGACTCATCAGACCAGGCAACATTTTTCCAATATTCTATTGAGCAATTTTTGCCTGTGCGAATTGTAACCTCAGTTTCCTGTTCTTAGCTAACAGTAGTGGCTCCCAGTGTGTGTGCCACTCTGCTGCTGTAGTCCATCTGCTTTAAGGTTCAATGTGTTGTGCGTTCAGAGATATTCTGCATACCTTGGTTGTAACGAGTGGCTATTTGAGTTACTGTTGCCTTTCTATCATCTCTGCCCATTTTCCGCTGACCACTGACATCAACAAGACAAGGGCCTAGAGATGGTTGTGTGTGAAAATCCCAGTAGATCAGCAGTTTTTGGAATAACTCAGACCAGCCCGTCTGGCGCAAAAAAACCATGCCACGGTCAGAGTTAGTTAAATCCCCTTTCTTCCCAATTCTGATGCTCGGTTTGAATTTCAGCAAGCCTTCTTTACCATGTCTAGATGCCTAAATGCATTGACTTGCTGCCATGTGATTGGCTGATTAGCAATTTGTGTTACCAAGCAATTGAAAAGGTGTACCTAATAAAGTGGCCGGTGAGTGTCCATACCTCCCAACCATCCCGGATTCCGCGGGACCTTCCCGCGATTTGAAGTAAGTCCCGGGGTCCCGTGGATCTGAGCTGGAGTCCCGGAATCCAGTTCCAGCCCTGGGCTCCACTCCGTAGTGGCATCCTCAATGGGTGCAATGGCAAAGCACCAAGTAAGGATTCCTGGGAGAAGATCTGTCCAGAAATCTCTGCTCCCCCCCTCCTCAATGCAGTCACCAGTTGTTAGGACCGCCGGCGTCCCGATCCTGCCTATCAGCGGCCCCGATGCTCTCCTCTCAGCGGCCACGTTCCTGCCTGTCAGCGGCTTGTGGAAGGTAAGAGGAACTCCTTGTCACACAGAGAAGCACTTCACATGCTTCTGTGTGTTAGTGCCAGGCACCCAGGGGGGTACATGGCCCACATATGCTGGTGGGTGCCCTGGGTCCTGGTGCCACAACTGCCCACATTGCTGCCCTCACATTTGGGCATGCCAGAGGTGTCTTTCCCCGCCTGTCAGGACTGTAGCATGGAGCCGGTGAAGTGCTGTGAAACTCCTCTGCTCCATGCTACAGTCACTGTACTGGGAGCTGTCAGCAGCACTGTGCTTAAAAAAGCACAGGAATAAATATTGATCTGCATTTGTGAGAGAGTTGGAGGGGGTCATTAGTAAGAGCAGAGGGGGGACTTGTGAGAGAGCTGGGGGGCATTAGTAAGAGGGGAGGGGGGATTAGTAAGAGAGAGGAGGGGGAATTGGAGAGAGGGCTGGGGGGGCCATTAGTAAGACTGGAGAAAGAATGGGTGTAAGAGAGGAGGGGGGATTAGTGAGAGCTGGGGAGCATTGGTGAGAAGGCTGAGTTTGGCTTAGCCACACCCCTTAAGCCACTCCCACCATTAAGACTTTGGCCACACCCACATTTTGCCGCAATGCGTGCTGCAGCTCATTTACTCCCGCAATTGTCCCTCATTCTGAAGTTCAAAAGTTGGGAGGTATGGTGTACATTGTACATTCACATCAGTCCCTGCCCTCAAGGAGCTTACACTCTAAGGTCCCTAACTCACATTCATATACTAGGGACAATTTAGACAAGAGTCAATTAATCTACCAGCATGTCTTTGGAGTGTGGGAGGAAACCGGAGTACCCGGAGGAAACCCACGCAGGCACAGGGAGAACATGAAAACTCCAGACAGGTAATGATGGAATGAGCCTTCCCAGCTTGAATACTATTGGTTCATAGCTTTAGCACTGTTGCTGACTGTCTGCTGCGTTAGGTAGGCCCCATTTACACCTGAGCGTAGCGGGACCGCACATTCCTGCTTGCTCATTTTTCGGACGTTAACACGCATAAGGCTTAGAGTAGCCCATTTATTTGAATCGGCTGCCCTACGCACCATAAATGCCCCAAAATAGCTCCAGAATCTCTTTGGTCACGGAGCATTGTGCGTTTTTTCAATGCGCATTTGTAGCGTGTTTTGACGCAAAATGCGTATCTGCTAATGTGTTTGGGGAGTCATCTACGATTAATGGCACCACGTGTGCCGCACATTTCAGAAAGGGCTGTAAAAATGTACATTCCTGTGTGTTTAGTCTCGCTCTTAGGACATGCGCAGGTGTGAATGCAGCCTTAAGACTTTGGTTACACTGAATGATGCTTTGAATTTGTGTGACTTCACTTTAAATCGCATGATTACTAAGCTGCATGTCAGTGTGACTTCAGGTGCGACTTGGAAGACATCTGTGTGACTTCATGCACAGATGTCTATGCAAGTCGCACCTGAACTAGTTGTGCAAAAACTACTTTCAAAATCGGTGCGACTCTGAAGGAGTTGAGGTCGCACCAATTTGACCGCTTCCATTGCGGACGATAGGGTGCGCCTTGTCATGCGATGTGAAACTATCAAATCGTATGGCAAGTCGCATCGGTGTGACCGGGGGCTAATGCCAATGTGTAGTGCATATGGGTCCTTTGCTATCACCGGAAACTCACGGTCACTATTTACAGTTGGGAGTTGGCAGGAGCAGCTCCTGGTCTTGTGACAGTTCCAACAGCCAATCACAGAGGTCACAGGATCACAAACTCCCCCTCCACATTCTTTTGCTCAGAACCCCTTAAAGGGCTGATGGGAGGCGGCAGCAAGGGGTTAAAGGTGAACTCCAGGCCGATATAAAAGACACAAATTAATGCAGCTCTAATTATTAATTTTTTTTTTTAAATTTATTAAATGCAAGCCATGTAAATACCTAAATGTGATCTTTTATTAGCCTCCCGCAGTTCTGTTACAGCAGAGCTGGAATGTGAGAGCATAAAGCAGCACAATGAGTTCCTGTACTGCGTAGAGACTAAAAAAAGGAGAAAGCAATGACAAAAACATGAGCTTGTCACTGTGTTGCTTCTCCTTTCATTATCCAGTGACAAATGGGAAATGGGTTGAATGATGCTGGCCACCAGATTAAGGACCTGCCAGGCACTGATGTTGGACAAGAAGGCCTGACTTGCAGTCTCTGCTTTAATTCATCCCAAAGGTGTTCTATGGGGTTGAGATCAGGACTCTGTGCAGGCCAGTCAAGGTCCTCCACCCCAAACCCGCTCATCCATGTCTTTATGGACCTTGTTTTGTGCACTGGTGAGCAGTCATGCTGGAACAGGAAGGGGCCATCCCCAAACTATTCCCACAAAGTTGGGAGCATGAATATTTCCAATATGTCTTGGTATGCTGACGCCTTAAGAGTATATATATATATATATATATATATATATATATATATATATATATATATAAAAGTGAGAATGTAAAATGTGAAAGCCACTTTAAAAAGGAAGATAACTGTTACAACGATAACTCAAAATTTGTACTCAACGGCATATATTATAGTATCCATTCAATTATGTAATAGGGCATATGTGCTCAAACAATACTGTTGCATGCTATGTCAATGCTGAATTGAGCAGATGCTTTTCTTAACAACTACTTAGAATGCCCCTCACATTTCCCTGTATAACAGCACATGCCTAATGGGGTCTTCTATCCTTGGTTTTATGCATGTTTAAAGCATACTGTCAGATGGCACCCTCTGCTGGAAACTCTTCTAAATGCAACCAGTTAGCAGCTGACAAGTGGCTTCCATCTGGGGGAAGAGGATTTCTTTGGTTAAGTGATGGAAATTTGCTGGATTTTTAAAAACCGGAAGATAAATGGCTAAAAATGGCCATGAAAACATAGCAACCATATTCCAGCTGCCAAAAGATTTCTTTCAAAAAGGTTCAGCTACAAATATGCATGCATGTGGGTTTCCTGAGCATGCATATGTATTTATGTTAAAGAAGGAGAGAGATAGAGACCAGCCCAATGAGGACATTTAGGAGATTAGATAGGATTACAGCCAGCAAATCTGTCAGGAAATGTAATTATAGTAAGTATAGTATGGCTATGGAAAGGGCTGATTTTACAGATGCTACTGAGATTAATAACATGGCCAGAGCTGTGTGTTTAAGGGAGGCTATAGCTAGAGGATAAAATAAATTCAGTAAGCCTCAATAATATTAGCTTGAAGCACAACTCTGGTCCTGGAGTCACCAAGATAGCACAATTCTGGTCCTGGCGTCACCAAGATAGCACAACTCTGGTCCTGGAGTCACCAAGATAGCACAATTCTGGTCCTGGCGTCACCAAGATAGCACAACTCTGGTCCTGGCGTCACCAAGATAGCACAACTCTGGTCCTGGTGTCACCAAGATAGCACAACTCTGGTCCTGGCGTCACCAAGATAGCACAACTCTGGTCCTGGCGTCACCAAGATAGCACAGCTCTGGTCCTGGCGTCACCAAGATAGCACAACTCTGGTCCTGGTGTCACCAAGATAGCACAACTCTGGTCCTGGTGTCACCAAGATAGCACAACTCTGGTCCTTGCGTCACCAAGATAGCACAACTCTGGTCCTGGCGTCACCAAGATAGCACAACTCTGGTCCTGGTGGACCAAGATAGCACAACTCTGGTCCTGCTGTCACCAAGATAGCACGACTCTGGTCCTGGTGTTACCAAGCTAGCACAACTCTGGTCCTAATGTCACCAAGCTAGCACATCTCTGGTCCTAGTGTCATCAAGGTAGCACATCTCTGGTCCTAGTGTCACCAAGATAGGAAGTGAGATGGCAATACAAAACTGACAGGAGTTCTGACTTTAACCATTTAATTGTGCTTTTGCCGGGGATAGTAGGAGGTAAATATCCAGGAAGCCCTTCTAGAGGGGCCTTTGCCTCCCTGGAGAAGATGTATTGAAGAACAATTTTTCCTCCCAAGGCTGGATTCATGTACATGTTATACAAATGCTCATGAATTTTCTGCATGGAACCACAGTGGTGGGGGTGGGGGGGCACTGAGGCTGGAGTGTGCTCAGTGCATGGCCACACAACGTCATTGGCTGTTATGGTGCTGTACGGCTGACAGCGTCTTAGCAACTAATGATGCTGTGAGGCCATTAGCATTCTAGCAATCAAAGATGCTGTAAGGCTGACAGTGTTCTAGCAACCAGTGACACTGCAAGGCCATCGGCTTCCTAGCAACCGATGATGCAATGATGTAGTGCATTCGACAATGTCCTAACAACCAAAGAGGTAGTGATGCTGTTCAACCAATAACATCCTAGCAACCAAAGACACTCTGAGGCTGACAGCACCCTAGTAACCACAGATGGTGTGAGGCACACAGCAACCTATGATGCAGTGCTGCGGAAAACATCCTACCAACCAATGATGCTGTGAGGCCACCAGCACCCTAGCAATCAATGATACAGTACGGCTGACAGCGTGCTAGAAACCAATGAAACTGTGAGGCTGACAGCCTTCTAGAAACCCTTTGGCACCATGACACCCTGGGCTCACAGGAAGTAGGTTGATTGAAAACAAATGTGCATAGCTGTGTGCATTATGGCCACTTGATGGAGCTTTGTATCATCATTTCTATGATAGTTGGTACCATCTAGTGGCCATAATGCAGTACTTTCCTAATTTTTGCTCTGTGGAGACCGTAGCTTTACAACGTTCAATTTTAGATTTTAAATCTAGATCATAGAACAGTGAGTCTTTATGAGACAAACAGAACTCTTCTCAGTGCTATAGGTGAAAAGGTCCTCAAGACAAATCAGTCCACATAAAAGCTCAGAGCCCTCTTCAATCTTGTCGATGTGGATTTGAATGACAAGGCCACCACTGACAACCTCCACATCACATACTGAATTGCCCTTGCTGCCCTCTTCAATTCAGAGAAAACCAGTACTAAAAAACAAGCATAGAAAGAAGTCATGCCAGCCTAGTGCATTACTGTAGAACTCTTTATTGGATAAACAAATATCTAAAAGTATACATTTTATTACAAATTGGTTAAAACATAGTGGTGTAAATTGATATTCACACAATAACATACTACCCAAACTAAAGCGTAAACAATAAACAAAACCAACAACAGAGCCCCATCCTAACCATAATCAATGCGCCAATGAATTGCGGCTGTCAATGATTGGGCGGGCATGGTGTATATTGATGGAGCAGATTGAAGCTCTACATGTTATATGCCATAGCGCTTCATCAGGAGATAAGGGTAAGTATTAGTATGGGTTATTGTGTTAAGGAGTCAATGTGGTAGCTTTACAAACAATCAGAGGAGCAGTAGGTGTACAGACTGTCATCCAAAATATCAGAAATCTGGATGGATTACAGACCTCGGGGTGTCCCATAGGTTGTTACTGATAGCAAGGAGTATAGTATGTGTAGAGTGATGCATCTAAATCCCGGGGTATAAAACCAACGGAGTCTTCATCAAATCGCCTTAGTTGTGAGGCCAAGTAATTGATGCAGCACAGTCCCCGCCAAAGGCTACCAGGATTTAGGATCTTGTATGCAGCATTGTATCCAGTTCTGGTAGTGGCCTTCTCAACAAGGTCTGCCCAAGTGGCGTGTATTTTGGTGCCTATAACAGTCCATAAGAGTTCACTAACAAATTTCGCTACCAATTTTGAGATGTGACACTGTTTTAACCATACTCGCATCCACAGTACCACCCTGTGAAGATGCAAACATACTCTATCTTTATTGGATAAAATCAATGTCAGCATACTCACAAAAAACACAATCAAGTGCATGTAACAATTCCCACCAAGCCACCAGAAGCTCTTCCATCCACCAGGGTGCAGCGTACGCATGTAAAGAGCTCTGGGAAAGAGGACCTTGCCCTTGAAACGCGTAAGTTTCCACCTTGGAGGACGGACCCACTTTCGATGGTTTGAGAGGAATTGTTACATGCACTTGATTATGTTTTTTGTGAGTATATTGGCACTGATTTTATCCAAAGAAGAGTCCTACGGTAATGCACTAGGCTGGTGCGCCTTCTTCCTATGCTTGTTTTTAGTGAGTCTTTGGGGGACAGCATCAGGGAAAAGGTGAGAACTGCAGCGAAAACTGCTTTTTTCAATTTTTTTAAAGGGTGTGCCAATTCATTTTTATTACTGAAATGAAAGTAGAATTGGACTTTAAGACCACAACTATATAGAGGGCCTTATAGCAGCGAATGATGAGAGTTTTATCTTGCATTCACTTAGTTCCCAATATCCCACCGTTCATGCAGCCGATTGTCTCTGCTTAGCAGTGCTATCATGACAAACTCCGGTTAAACATCTCAGATGTAATTGCTGAGTTGACGCTTTGACTCGTGTTACTTTCCATGACCCTCTTCTCCTTTCTTTCCACAACTGACAAAGCAAAATGTTCACCAACACTCCACACATTCATCCCATGAGGCTTCAACAAGAGGCAACATGAATCAAGCACTTGTGAATTATTACTGCTCTGCAAAATCACTGTAGGAATAGAAGCCTGAAAATGATTAGGAGATACGCTTGTGGCATGTGTTGTTAAAGGTGAAAATTATAATAGAAGATAAACATACCATTGAAATGCATGTAAGTAGGACCTATTTATCTGTCAAAGGATTATTCATTCTGTATATCCAGCACAGCTAGCCTGGTGACCTGACTTTTCTCTACTGCAGTTAAGCAACACAGCTTGCTCATCTCCCTACCCCATAGATTGGACAGTGAAGGAGCAGCAACAGATTGATTAGGTTATCTCTATGCTCGATTAGTCTATCAGTGTGTTCACTGCCATCATATACAGGGTGTACAGTTGATTAGCTTCAAGTGCTGTCCCACCCTTATCTAGTCTGTACTCTGCCATACAGGGGAAGCTGATAACATAGGTGTGCGCAGCCTATTGCATTAGGGTGTGCACGCCAAAGCTTCAACATATATGCGTTTGACATATTTACCGGCCTCTTCCCCACTCTCCAGCCTGAAACAATGGGAAGAAGGGAGAGTAAGGGAGCACATGGGGGGCCCGGGCAACAGAAGGAACAGGAAGAGGAACGGGAAAAGGAGGAGTGGCATATATTAGTACCGACCCCCTATATATTCCTCCTGTGACAGCTGAATGTTGACAAAAGGGAGAGGAGGAGAAGTCTAGCTTCAGATGCTGCAGGAGGAAAATACAGATCGGTTTCACTAAATTCCACCTCCGCCACCTCTCCAGTCCAGGTTTTGAGAGTTGTCAAGGAAGGATTGCAGTTTACCTGTCACCTGCTCACCATTGACGGGTTGCCAACCCAAGGATTAGGGTGTGCCCAGGCACACCTGGCACACCCCTTGCGCACACCTATGGCTGATAATCTGAATTCAGGTCAAATCTAAGTACTTCTTTTAGCTGCATTTAAAAATAAATCTAGAGGCGAGGAGTTACCCTTGAAATCGTGTCAATTAATTTGGTCACAGGCATCTAAGAACTCTATCTGTACCCTGTACAAAGAGAAACAATATAAGATACTCTACCACTGGTACCAAACCCCAGACCTTCTCCATTGCATATATCCCTCTGCCGACTGTAGGTGCTGGCGTTGCAATGCTGCTGTGGGTATGTTGTACCATATCTTATGGACATGTCCTTTAATTACTCCTTACTGGCGGTTGGTCAACTCTCTAATCCATTCCATCTTTGGCTCCTGGGTGCCTTTCAATCCTACAATTTTTCTTTTGGGCCTTCCACCTCCTTCTTTCTCTAAAACAGCTAGAAAGCTTCATGCGCGGGTTCAAGGCGGGTACCCTCGGGTCTCCGTTCTTAGTCAAGGGTCAATTGTTCTTCACGTACCCAAGAGCCCCATATTTTAGTAAATTTCTTCGGACAATTGCGGCCTAGGTAGGTCAGTTTGTATAGTGGGAGAGCATTGTTAATAAGCTTTTTCCACTGTTGTACCGTCGGTGGTTCAACCCCCTTCCACCTAAGTAGGATTGCCTTCCTAGCGTAAAAGACTGTGTAAAACACAAACATCTTCTTGGATTGTGGGGCCGGTAAATTATCCACTATTCTTAACAACAGTGGGATTGGGTGGTTGCTCTTTACTAGTCTCTCTTCTCCCTTTATTCTTTCTCTGATTCTGTTAGGCTCACTTGTCTGGTTTTTCCTTTTTTTTTTTGTTTGTTTTGGTTTTTTTTTTATTTGCCAATACGCCCATTCCAGTGCTCTCTCCTATTAGAGTGTATACCGTTAGACAGTTGTGCCATTGTAGTCATTATGTTACGATGACTCAGACCAATGAATCTGAAGTTGATATCTACCATTCGCATGTCCTATTTCAATTTTTCCTACCTTTATTATTGTTTTTTTTTTCTTGATGGTATTTCCTATGGGCGTTTATTGGCTTTTGTCATGTATATTCTCTTGCATGTTTTTGTCCTTTCTGTTGAAAATAAATAAATAAATAAACCTAGGGGTGTATTTAAAAACAATTTGCATAGCTGTTCTTCCAGGTATGTGAATTTGCTCTGTTCAAATTGAGCAAAATCAAATGTTCTCAGGCTATATACTCTGCAGATCAAATGTTCAAAAAAAAAAAAAAAAACCCAACAAAACAGTATGAATGGGGAACATACCACATTATGTCTACTAGATGGGGCTTTTTTGGCATCTCCTTGGATTTACATCCCTTCTATCTTATATATGCATCAATGGGTCCTGTGTAAGTAATTGGAATATTTGCTTGATTTACAACCTGCTCCTGTTGATACTGTTTTTTAATTTTTGTAGAAATTGTGGGTATTTATTCATGTTTGTATTCCAGAACATATCTTTTACCTCCTGATGAAGACTCTGTATGCGTTAAAATGTCCACTAGATGAGAATTTTTTTTACAACCTGCTCCCTGTTAATACTGTTTTTAATTTTTTGTAAAAATTGTGGGTATTTATTCATGTTTGTATTCCAGAACATATCTTTTTAATCCTGATGAAGACTCTGTATGAGTTGAAACACGTTGAGGTGTTGGTACAGACTGATATTGAAGATACACTATATTGTCAAAAGTATTAGGACACCTGCCTTTACACACACATGAACTTTAATGGCATCCCAGTCTTGGTCCGTAGGGTTCAATATTGAGTTGGCCCACCCTTTGCCGCTATAACAGCTTCAACTCTCCTGGAAAGGCTGTCCACAAGATTTAGGAGTGTGTCTATGGGAATGTTTGACCATTCTTCCAGAAGCACATTTGTGAGGACAGGCACTGATGTTGGACAAGAAGGCCTGGCTCACATAAGAAGGCCTGGCTCTAATTCATCCCAAAGGTGTTCTATCGGGTTGAGGTCAGGAGGTCACGGGTTGTGCAGGCCAGTCAAGTTCCTCCACCCCAAACTCGCTCATCCATGTCTTCATGGACCTTGCTTTGTGCACTGGTCCAAATCATTTGGTGGAGGGGGGATTGTAGTGTGGGGTTGTTTTTCAGGGGTTGGGCTTGGCCCCTTAGTTCCAGTGAAGGGAACTCTTAAGGCGTCAGCATACCAAGACATTTTGGACAACTTCATGCTCCCAACTTTGTGGAAACAGTTTGAGGATGGCCCCTTTTTGTTCCAACATGACTGCGCACCAGTGCAGTTCACCCCCCAGACGACGTCTGTGAAGACGAAACGCATCGGGTAGGACCCCACTGTCGCCACGTTTTTCACAGAGCTGTTTTTATACGGATCTACATGTGAGTGTATATCTTTTTATTTTAATAAATTCCATTTTATATACGGATTCACACTATGTGGCCATTCCTTCCTCTTTTCCATTTGTCACCAACATCTTTTGGCTCCTAAACATCGTCCCGAGGGATATAACAACGCGTGGTTCGTTCCATATACTTCGCCCCTCTGGGTTCTGGCATCACTTTGAGGGATACAGCAACGTGTGGGTCAATCCACAATCATCGCCTTTTTCGGGCCATCTTTAGCCACTCACTACCTAAGCCTTATCCGACCCAACCCGGCTTATGGCCCTTTGGGTCCACTCCATCTGGTAAGCCTCTTCATTTTCGGTGGTGGTGTGTCTGTCTTCATCTCAGATGTCATATATCTCTGCTTGAAGTGTTTAGTTTCTGAAGACTCCCTACCCATGTATATATGGATGATTCTTCCCTACCATTTACATTTGGAACTGTTGGTTTAACGTTCTTCATATTGGACGCTTTTTCATTTCAATAGCGCTACACTTATTGTGTTTTTTCTTCTGTTACACTTTGTTGGTCGTGTTAGCTGCTTGTCTCTTTTTAGGGCAGCGCAGAATTGTTTTGTATATACCACAAAGCAAGGTCCACACAGACATGGATGAGGGAGTTTGGGGTGGAGGAACTTGACTGGCCTGCACAGAGTCCTGACCTCAACCCGATAGAACACCTTTGGGATAAATTAGAGTGGAGACTGTGAGCCAGGCCTTCTCTGACCTCACAAATACGCTTCTGGAAGAATGGTCAAACATTCCCATAGACGCACTTCTAAACCTTGTGGACAGTTGAAGCTGTTATAGCTGCAAAGGGTGGGCCAACTCAATATTGAATCCTACGGACTAAGACTGGGATGCCATTAACGTTTATGTTTGTGTAAAGGCAGGTGTCCCAATACTTTTGGCAATATAGTGTATCTGCATATGATGGAATGTATACATGCTATATAAACCTTTGAATTTTTATCTTTAATTAATAACTAACAAAGAGTTATATTTTTAGATTAAGAATCTTTCTAGAAGTTTGTTTGGTACTTATACAAAGACTCATTCCATGTTTGCACACGTTAATGGAGCAAATTGAAATGTTCTATGGCTATATTCTCTGCAGATCAAATGTTCAAACAAACAAAAACAAAAAAAAAACAGTGTGAATGGGGAAAATAGCGCATTATGTCCACTAGATGGAGCTGAGGCAGATATTTATTTACTTTGATACTTAGCACCATCTGGTGGCCACAATGTGGTATTTTTTTCATTCACACTGGTTTTTTTTTGTTTGTTTTTTTTTTTTTTATGAATAACATTCAACTTGTAAAAAAATAGACTGAGAACATCTGATTTTGCCTCATCCACAGAGAACCAATTTACATGCTGTTTTGATGGAAGAACAGCTAAGTTTTTTTTTTATAAAGACACCCCTTAGAGTTGCTTTTTTAATAAATACATAACTGCATTCACTGGTGTTGTATATCTGCCTGGAGTTCAGCTTTAGACCAAAACAGGTGTTTATAATACAGCACAAGCCAGCTGAATAAAGTAAATAACACTAAAATGTCATCTGCTGCAGAGATGATTTATGATATTTTAGTGATATGGTATAATAGCAGCTTGTTTAAAGAGACTTTTTAACCAAATCAATAATCAGTTGATGAACACATACAGAAATTATTTACCTCATAAAAGACCTGTGCAGTAATGTCAGGGCATGGCATAAAGAGGGTGACAATACTCAAACCTTCCAAACCTGTAGCTATAGAGATCTCATGATACTGCTTTGGGCTACTGGTGAATGTTGCCCTACCAGTGGCATGAACTTAAAACTCTCTATATCATAATGGCTTTCCTGGGTGCTTCCCCATCTCATTCAAAATTTTTTTTTTTAACATGGTCCCCGTGTAGGCTCTAGGACAGGAGGGATAGGAAGTGAAGGGAACAATATGCAAACAATACCATTTAATGGCATTTAAAGTGTAGTACCCTCTAGTGTGCTAGAAGTAGAGTAGGTAAATTGTAGTTTAGCTCAGGGCTAAGCCTGAGCTATGGAATCTGGGTCAGGGTTCAGTATAGTTCAGGGCTGGATGACTCCCACTGGCAGCTCTCTGAAGCCTTCCCCTGGTCTAGAAGGTTGGAGAATCTTCTAGAATTAGTGAGTAGAGGTTAGGAGGAGCTGCTATGCATATTTATGAGGCCTCAGCCAATCCCCAGTGGTGGGTTGGCATAGGGCTGAGACAACCTCATAAATAGTCATGGGCCATGCCAGCACGGTCAGTCGGGTGGAAGATGGAGATGCAGTTTTGAGGAGGTTGTTGGTGGCCCTCAGGGGTGCCCCCTAGTCTGTAGGGGGGGGTGTCCTGCATTGGGCCGGGGCTCGGGTGCTGGAAGGATCCTGATAAAACACACAGGAGCAGGCTTTCCTGGGGGCACGGGAACAAGAGAGAGGACAGAGTGAGTAGTCAACACTGTGGGGACTAACAAAGAGGGCAGACTCTTGAAGAAAGCGGTGTGCTTAAGTCTTCAGCCTTTCCCTACAGATCTCCTAAGAGTTTGTCTGGTGGGCTGGTGAAGAGTCAGTCAGGTGGACCGGTGTAGAGAGTTAGCCTGGAGGGCTAGCGAAAGGGGCAGCTGCAGGCAGGTGGGTTGGCAGTGCCTGAAGAGGTGGCGCTGGGATCAGTGGCCACAAAGGAGAAGTTACAAGCTGTTTCATTGCATCTGTGCTACAGGAAAAAAAATGGCTACGTGTTCCTGCCTGTAATGGGCTAGTGCTAATCTGACTAGGAGCCTGTCAGGTCATCTAAAAAGTGATTCAGCTGGAGCAAGCAAGTGTTGTGCAGTAGGAAAGTGAAAGAGTCTGTATATAGATGTACTGTATATAGGAAAATGTTCCTGAAGCCTGATGAAGTTTTGTCGAAGTCAAGTGGGCATCCCATAACCACCAATCCCTATCCAAGTTATTGACCCTCTAATAAATAACGAAAACAAAGTTACGGACTGTTTTCTGACTCTGGGTGATTGTGAAAATGTGGTGTGGCTGGCTGAGTGGGAGTGGGGGGGGGGGGGGGTCTCTTTCATTTGCAACTCCTACAGGGGTGGTGCTACAAAAGTAAAGCCCCAACACATTTTTCAAATTTTTGGATTTCCACCTATAAAAAAAAAAACAATTTCTACATTTTTTATTTTCATTTTTACAGGTACTTGTAGTGTTGACAATTTATGTGGCACTTTATACATACAATATATATATATATATATTGTACATTTACATCAGTCCCTGTCCTCAGGAGCTCACAATCTAATATTCATACATACGTATACTAGGGCCAATTTAGAAGGAGCCAATTAACCTACCAGCATGTCTTTGGAGTGTTGGAGAACCCCATACAGGCACAGAGAGAACATGTAAATTCCAAGTAGGTTGTTTTGTGGGATTCGAACCTACGACCTTAGTGCTGCCAGCGAGAAGAGCTAACCACTTGCTGCCCTACCCTCAGCATGCTCTGGGCTTCCTCCTCTATTTCGTACTGAATAGCCATGTGCAATTCGTTTCGTTCCGAATTCGTTTTTTAACGAATTTCGACAAATTCGTTAATTCGGGAATATCCGAATTAACGAAAACCCGTTTAACAAATTTTTTCCGAATATTCGTAAATTCGATAAAATTGGACATTCGTAAATTCAGGCATTCGTACATTCGTACATTCGAAATTTACATTCGTACATTCGTACATTCGTACATTAGTAAATTAGTGAATTCGTAAATTTGGAAATTCGAAAATTCAGAAATCTGAAATAATAGTTAACTAATAATAACTTAACTATTAGTAATTACTAGTAACTTTTAAATTATAGGTATTGTAATTTCCTTTTAAATTTGGCTGTTAGTGAACGTAACACATACAAATTTATCCGAAGTTATGAATGATCCGAAAAAACTGAATGGAACGTAATGAATTAATAATAATAAATAACAATAATAATAATAACAACGTTTTATTATTATTATTTATTATTAATTTGTTCCGTTCCATTTGTTTAGATGCAGCATTCGTTTTGGATAATTCGTAACTTCGGTTAAATTTGTATTTGTTACATTCACTGACAGTCAAATTTGAAAGGAAATTACAATACCTATAATTTAATAGTTAGTTACTATTTCAGATTTTTTAATTTTCGGGTTTTTGGATTTTCAAACTTCGAATTTACAAATTTCCGAATTTTCTAATTTACAAATGTACGATTTTACGAATGAACTAATGTACGAATGAACGAATGAACGAATGTTCGAATTACGAATGTACGAATGTACGAATGAACGCATTTACGAATTTACGAATGAACGAATTTACGAATCGCGATCATAACGAATGACCCGAAAAACGAAAAAAATAATAAACTAATGAAACGAAAACGAAAATGAACGAATTTTTTTGACTGTGCACATGTCTAGTACTGAAGGTCCTAAGCATGCAGGACACAACTCATGTCTATTTCCTGTGTGCCTAGCCTGATGTTTAAATCCCCCATGGGGGTGCATTATAGCGCACATGCAAGAAGAATGCCTGCTCCATGCTGCCACAGGATAAAGAACAAGCTTGCTATGACATCTATAGGATTGGCTAGAAGACTATATCCATTGTGGATATGCATTGCTGGATTTGGGGTTTGTAGATCACCTCCAGCTCTCTGTTTGTCCTATATTGGTACTATATGTTCATGCTCCTAAGGAATCTCCAATCTAGGTCAGGACCAGGGATGCCTGAAGTTGCAGGATTATTCTTTTGGAGCAATAAATGACTCTACCTGTGCTATAACCCTCTTGTATCTTGTATCTTGTTTATGTTGGTGTTTTTGTGTGGGGAACACCTGGTTACATGCATAGATAACTATCTTTACTTGTTAGCATGGTCCACTTACTTAAACTTAATATACTGTATTTTGATGTAAAAAACCACATGGGGTTAGAGTCTTCGAGGAGTGGGGGGAAGTAGGTAGTAGTGGAAGTATGGGGTACAACCCCTCCTTATTCTATTTCTAAGTTTGGATATACATAAACTATGAAGGGGTAAGCAAAAATCTCAATAATGAGCCTCATATGTACATACTATCTTACACTTATTACTGTATGGTTCCTAATCATGTACAGTTATATACAGCCAGGTCCATAAATAGTCGAACATTGGCACAATTCTAATCTTTTTGGTTCTATACACCACCACAATGGATTTGAAATGAAACGAACAAGATGTGCTTTAACTGCAGACTTTCAACTTTAATTTGAGAGTATTTACATCCAAATCAGATTAACAGTGTAGGAATTACAATGGTTTGTGTATGTGTCCCCCACTTTTTAAGGGACCAAAAGTAATGGGACAATTGGCTGCTCAGCTGTTCCATGGCCAGGTGTGTGTTATTCCCTCATTATCCCATTTACAAGGAGCAGATAAAAGGTCCAGAGTTCATTTCAAGTGTGCTATTTGCATTTGGAATCTGTTGCTGTCAACTCTCAATATGAGATCCAAAGAACTGTCACTATCAGTGAAGCAAGCCATCATTAGGCTGAAAAAACAAAACACACCCATCAGAGAGATAGCAAAAACATTAGGTGTGGCCAAATCAACTGTTTGGAACATCCTTAAAAAAGAAAGAACGCACCGGTGAGCTCAGCAACACCAAAAGACCCGGTAGACCATGGAAAACAATTGTGGTGGATGACTGAAGAATTCTTTCCCTGGTGAAGAAAACATCAAGAACACTCTCCAGGAGGTAGGTGTATGTGTGTCAAAGTCAACAATCAAGAGAAGACTTCACCAGAGTGAATACAGAGGGTTCACCACCAGATGTAAACCATTGGTGTGCCTCAAAAACAGAAAGGCCAGATTAGAGTTTGCCAAACAACATCTAAAAAAGCCTTCACAGTTCTGGAACAACATCCTATGGACAGATGAGACCAAAATCAACTTGTACCAGAGTGATGGGAAGAGAAGAGTATGGAGAAGGAAAGGAACTGCTCATGATCCAAAGCATACCACCTCATCAGTGAAGCATGGTGGTGGTAGAGTCATGGCGTGGGCATGTATGGCTGCCAATGGAACTGGTTCTCTTGTATTTATTGATGATGTGACTGCTGACAAAAGCAGCAGGATGAATTCTGAAGTGTTTTGGGCAAAATTATCTGCTCATATTCAGCAAAATGCTTCAGAACTCATTGGGTGGCGCTTCACAGTACAGATGGACAATGACCAGAAGCATACTGCGAAAGCAACCAAAGAGTTTTTAAGGTAAAGAAGTAGAATGTTATGCAATGGCCAAGTAAATCACCTGACCTGAATCCGATTGAGCATGCATTTCACTTGCTGAAGACTAAACTGAAGGGAAAATGCCCCAACAACAAGCAGGAACTGAAGACAGTTGTAGTAGAGGTCTGGCAGAGCATCACCAGGGATGAAACCCAGGGTCTGGTGATGTCTATGCGTTCCAGACTTCAGGCTGTAATTGACTACAAAGGATTTGCAACCAAGCATTAAAAAGTGAAAGTTTGATGGATGATTGTTAATCTGTCCCATTACTTTTGGGCCCTTAAAAAGTGGGAGGCACATATACAAACTGTTGTAATTCCTACACCGTTCACCTGATTTGGATGTAAATACCCTCAAATTAAAGCTGAAAGTCTGCAGTTAAAACACATCTTGTGTGTTTCATTTCAAATCCATTGTGGTGGTGTATAGAGCCAAAAAGATTAGAATTGTGTCGATGTCCCAATATTTATGGACCTGACTGTATCTTCCCTGAAATTGTGGTAATGGTACTCACCAAAACAGAAAGTGTGCAAAGTCTTTTAAATACTTCTTTTTAGCTGTGGAAAAGCCTCCCTCCAGCCAGCATGCTGTAGAGAAGGTCCCTTGCTCTCTTTATGGAAATAGTGGTCTCTCTGTAGAGTTTTGACATGCCCCATGCTGAGTCACAGCTAGAGCTTGCCAATCAGCAGGGAAAGCGAGCATTGTGGACTGCAGAGCTAAAAGTTTGAATCAGCAGGGGGCGTGTCAGGCTTCTGCAGAGAGACCACTGCTTCCACACAAAGGGGGACTTGCCAGACTTTTTTTTTTTTTTTAATTGCACCTGAATTTAGCTGATGAAAACTCAGTTGGGCTTTAACCCAAGAAAAATGCAACGCTAGAGTGAATAAGACCTAACAGTTTTCAAGATAGTTACTGCAACATATCTGTTCCAAAATATGAAATTATGAGGGCATGTTAGAGCAAAGAAAAAGACTGGAAATCTGATTTTATATTCTGCGGAGAGGCTTGTGGCGCTGACAGTTTAAAAAGGAATATACGATCACAAATAAAATCCTTCAGACAGCTTTGCATTCATCAAGGATTTTTATCTTTCCTCACTGGTGAGACCCGAAGCGTTTCATTGACTCAGCTGCTTGTTTTATTGTGCTGCACTGTGTTAGGATGTATTGATTTTTTTAAATGGGCACCATCTACATTCGAGCCTACCTCCATACATCCAGCCTTTAATTTGATGTCTGAAGGGCTCCTTGCTTTTCTGTTTTTTTTTTTTTGTCCTTGATTTTAGAGATCCTTCTAGTTGACCCCAGTAGTTTGCTATGGGCAGATATAGCTTTATAGCTCTATGCTGTTGTCGGCTTTTTATAGCATCTCTGTAGTTTTGGCATAAACATTGGATGTTTCATAGAGGACTATACACCCCATCACATTAGGAACAAAATGACAGTATTTTGGAAACGTGGGGGTATTGTTTTACCACCAAGCGCTGCTTAAGTGTCTAAATATAATGGCTTAGCACTTTTTTTTTAAACGCCTTGAAGAAACAGTGACTTGCAGTCTAGAACAGTGTCTCTCCACCTTATTTCAGTGGTGGCACCCTTTAAAAGTATGCAAAATCTTGATGCACCCCAGTCTAAAATGTTAAAAAGGTAAATGTTATTTATCGATGGGAAACTTGAGCCTGGGATGATGCACACAACATTTACTTCACATCAGTAGCCCCTTTCACATCAGAAGCCCCCTTTACATCAGAGGTTTCCCTAGCACATTAGAGATCCCCATATTACATCAGAGGCCCCCCTATAAATTTAGAGGTCCTTCTTTCACATTAGAGGCCTCCCATCACATTAGAGTACCCCATTATGTCAGAAGTCCCCCATCATATTATATTCCTCCTTTCACGTCAGAGGCCTCTTTTCACATTAGAGTCTTCCCATCACATCAGAGTCTCCCCATTACATCAGAGTACCACCCACAACAGAGTATTCCCAGCAAAGTCTCAATGCACCCCAGTCTAAAATTCACAAAAGGTAAATGTTACATCAGAGGTCCTCCCATCACATCAGAGGTCCTCCTATCACGTTCACCTATCACATCAGAGGTTCCCCAATCACTTCAGAGTTTCTCCCATCACATTGGAGATCCTCCCATCACATCGGAGGTCCTCTCATCACATCAGATGTTCCCCTATCACATCAGAGGTTCCTCCAATCAAATCAGGGGTCCTCCCATCACATCAGAGGTCTTACATCACATCAGAAGTTCTTCCATCACATTGGAGGCCCTCTCCTTTCCTTACATCAGAGATTCTCACTTCAGATCAGAGTTCCCCTATTACATTAGAGGTCCTCCAAACAAATCAGAAGTTCTCCCATCACATCAGAGGTTCCCCATTACATTAGAGGTTTCTTCATCACACCAAAGGTCCTCCTATCACATCAGAGGTCTTCCCATCACATCTAAGGTCCCCCTATTGCATCAGAGATCTTCTCATCACATCAGAGGTTCCTCTATTACATCAGAGCCCCCCCCCCCCTTAACATCAGAGGTCCTATTATTACAACAGAGCCCCCTTTCACATCAGAAGCCCCCCTTCATGTCAGAGGCCTCCCCTCACATCAGGGTCCCTGCTTTATGTCAGAGGCCCCCCTATACATCAGAGCCTCCATCACATAAGAGTATTCCAATGACAGAGTACCCCATCACATTAGTCTCCCCATCCCAAACCACCCCCTGAATCACACAGTCCTTCCATCACATAGTCCCCCCAAACACACAGTCCCCGCTTCACATCAGAGCAGTACAATTTGGCTCCAGCAGTGAGGCAGAGGACAGGAGCTGGTGCAGGTCTGACGGAGGCAGACTTCCTTCCTCTCTGAATGCGGAGGGTGGCCCAGAATTCTACCTGCCCTGGATCAGCATCATAAATTTCCATTGGCGACTAATGGATCAATTGCCGCCACTGGTCCTGAACCCAACACTTTTGGTATGAATTAGAGTGCAGACTGTGAGCCAGGCCTTCTCGTCCAACATGGCAGTGAACAAGGACCACAAGGCTGAAACACGTTTGCATCTGCTGTCTGTGTCTTTTATGGAGAATCAATACATTTTGAAGATTTTAAAGAGCAAGCAAGGAGTTGCGGACCATCTTTTATCAAGACTGAAACCCAGGCCTCCTCGTCCAACATCAGTGTCTGACCTCACAAATGCGCTTCTGGAAGGATGGTCAAACATTCCCATAGACACACTCCTAAACTTTGTGGACAGCCTTCCCAGAAGAGTTGAAGTTGTTCTAGTTGCAAAGGGTGGGCCAACTCAATATTGAACACTCTGGACTAAGACTGGCATGTTGTTCATTAAAGTTCATGTGCGTGTAAAGGCAGGTGTCCCAATACTTTTGGTAATATAGTGTATATTCAAAATGTACATGGAGACAGTTTTTCTTTTTTAAATATTAGCATACATTGATGGCATCATTTATATTGAGCTGACCTTTTTTATCTATATCTAAAAAGATCATTTAAAAAAGATACATTCCCTTTAAATTAGAAATCCCCTTTAAATCTGTGCCTGAGCGGTCTGGGGGTATTTACTAAAACTGTGAAGTGTCTTGCCATGTAAAACATGAAAAAAATGGTCATTTTTTGCTGTTGTAAACCATACTCAGTTGAGACAAATAATCTATGCCGTAGTTTACCCTGGGAGCATTTTATATCCGAGAAGGAATTAATTTTAAATCCGCACTGTTGTGATTATAAATCACAGGCAGACGCTGAGCAAACCTTCTCAATTAAAAATTATTTTAGAGGATTTGTGTCTCTCTTTCCTGCTTTATCTATCTAATCAGTAACTGGTGCAAGCAGTCCCACTGTCAGCTGCCAAAATTTTATTATTAGTACAAATAGTTATGTCATATAAGATTATTCTCATATAATCACAGCATTCTAAACCAGGTTAGGACCAGAGAAACAAGGAAATGTTTTGTGTAGGGGGCTCATTCACACCATATGCATTGGACTGCCCTAGGCAGCCTATCCCAAGGTGTAGACATGTGTTGCATTATTGTGCTAAAGAAATCTCCGGGCTTCGAAGGATCCAAGTAAAACAATGGTGTTTCTAAACCCTATAGTAGCCAACAATAAATGAACGTGCGTATGTGTACGTGTACAAATATTTCTCACTGCTGCCACCATAAAAAAATTTAAAATACAAATATTTTAAATTTAAAGAAACAATGATCACTCTAAACAGTAGTGCTGTGACTAAAAACTCCATTATAGGTTTTCACCTATAACATCCAAATTTATAAAAGTGAAATATAGTAGACAAAACGCGTTGGAGGGTGGTTACGTGGCGACCACTAGTGATGTCAGGACCGGCTGGAGATACGGAGGCTAATCCGTGGTGTCCGGAGGTGGTGAGACCTTCACAGTCTATCACTTAAGGAGAGAGTACCTGATGTCACCGCGTAGTATAATACCCAATGCAATCTTTGTGTTTTTAACCACTTGCCGACCAGCCGCCGTCATACTGCGGCAGGTCAGCACGATCCCACAAGCCGTCGTAGCTATACGTCGACACCTTTAAGTGGGATAGCAGGCACGCACATGCGCCCGCTGCACTGTGGGGGTGCCGATGCTCGTGACCGGCGGTCGCGATGACCGCTGGCCACGAGCGATCACAATCACGAGAGGCAGAACAGGGACGTGTGTGTGTAAACACACAAATTCTTGTTCTGTTCTGAGAGGAGAGACAGATCGTGAGTTCCTAATAGCTAGGAACCACGATCTGTCATCTCCTATAGTCAGTCCTCTCCCCCTACAGTTAGAACACACAGTCGGGGGAACACAGTTAACCCCTTGATCACCCCCTAGTGTTAACCCCCTCACTGCCAGTGACATTTATACAGTAATCGGTGCATTTTTATAGCACTGATCGCTGTATAATTGTCAATTGTCGTAAAAACGTGTCAAAAGTGTCCGATGTGTCCAGAATGTCGAAGTCACAATAAAAATCGCAGATCGCTGCCATTACTAGTAAAAAAAAAAAAAAAATAATAAAAATGCCATAAATCTATCCCCTATTTTGTAGACGCTATAACTTTTGCGCAAACCAATCAATATACGCTTATTGCGATTTTTATTACCAAAAATATGTAGAAGAATACACATCAGCCTAAACTGAGAAAAAAATTAGCTTTTTTAAAAACAAATTGGGGATATTTATTATAGTAAAAGTACAAAATATTTTTTTTTTTTGATCGCCGCCATTACTAGTAAAAAAATAATAATAAAAATGCCATAAATCTATCCCCTATTTTGTAACTTTTGCACAAACCAATCAATATACGCTTATTGTGATTTTTTTAACCAAAAATATGTAGCAGAATAGATATCGGCCTAAACTTTTTTTTTTTTGTAATTTTTTTTTAAATGTACTATAGCAGAAAGTAATATATATATATATATATATATATATATATATATATTTTTTTTTTTTTTTTTTTTTTTTTCAAAATTGTCGCTTTTTTTTTGTTTATAGTGCAAAAAATAAAAACCGCAGAGATGATCAAATACCACCAAAAGGAAGCTCTATTTGTGGGAAAAAAAAGGACGTCAATTTTGTTTGGGTACAGCACCACACGACTGCGCAATTGTCAGTTAAAGAGACGCAGTGCCGTATCGCAAAAAGTGCTCTGGTCATTGAGCAGCCAGATCTTCCGGGGCTGAAGTGGTTAATATGTGAGTGGCTTTCTAGCGTTTTTTATTCAATTTTTAACTTATTTGGTTACTGTACCATTGGAGGATATCTGTGCTTCTTTTCACATGTTAATGGCCATTAATGACTCCCATGGAGGTACATGGTGACAACTTTTGATCTGTACAGCTGGATATTTCACACAAGTGTTTTGAGCCAACCATGATAGTGGGTGACATTGAATTTTGGTGAGTGCGTTATCTGCTGGGGAGAGGGATTACCAGTGCAGGTGAGGCGGTGTATGGCTATTATTTTCAACGAGAGAAGATTTGAACATCATTTAGCACTATTTGGTGGACTTTTAATTTTAGTTTGTTTTATAAAAATTTTTTTTTTTCATTTGACTTTGATACATTTGCATGTTACAGGTGAAAACCTATAATGGAGTTTTAGTCACAGCGCTACTGTTTAGAGTGATAATTGTTTTTTTACACTTTAAGGCCTCTTGCACACGATACTCCTGTTTGAGCATCTACTTTTTTCGACTTTTTTTTTTGTATGTATTTGTGCGCATTTTTGCAGAAAATTTGCACATATGCGTTTGCACTAATTCACGCACACGAGCAAAAACTTATTTTCACATTTTTTGCTCTGCACAGTATGTAAATGGACATAATTGCGCGCATGAGCATAAATTACTGACCAAAAATGCTGATTTTTCTATTTTTGTGTGCAAAGGCACATTACAATTAATGGCCTGTACATACCTCCCAACTTTTTGAGATGGGAATGAGGGACACCTATCAGCAAAAGTATGCAGGCATAGGACACACCCCTTGCCACGCCCTCTTAAAGGAGAATTTTACAAAAAAACAAGATTGGTTAAACCCACAAGTCCTTTTTTTTACCACTACTATTCCTTTATATTGACTTTTGGAAATTACAAATGCAGCAATTTAGAAATCAGATGAAAGGTTTAGCACTGGAAAAAACTTTTTGATAGATAAAAAGTGCATTTTATATACAACTATATGGATCAGCCTAAAATGAGGGACAAACGAGGAGGAAAGAGGGACAGAGGGACATTGCTCCAATTCAGGGACAGTCCCTCGAAATCAGGGACAGTTGGGAGCTATGCCTGTGTTTTAGCTCAGTAAAAAAAAAAGCTGTACTGAGCTTTTTCAAGCTGCAGTGTGCAAGAGGCCTAAATACTTGTGTAAGTATTGCGTTATGTCCTATAGGTTCAGTTCATGCTTCAGTGGCATGCACTGAAAAAAGGACATGCTTTTTTCAGCACAGCATGATACGTCGAGCTACACTGTATCGCAACACACTGTGCTTCATAAAATCGAATAGAATGTCATTTTGTGATCTTTGAATAAAGTTACAAAAAGAAAAAGTAAACAGTGCATCATTGCAATGTATTGCATTACTTCTTCACACCCTAATCAATCCACAGTGCTGTCCTAAAACAATATCACTCCAATTGCCCCATCAATTACAGCAAGATAAGCATATAAATGATCAAACCACATTGCTTCTTTACAGCTCACACCACGGCCACACAGTACTGTCTTTACACATAATGACCCTGGGTGCCTGACGCATGAAGCCTGCCCAAAAAGGGTGTGATATTGGGGGTGCTTTTTGAGTGAGTCCACGGCAGTCAGCTATCAGGTTTAAGGTCCCCGCTCACTCCCTGGGTCACTCTCTCAAAAGCCACGTACACACGAGCGGAATGTCCGACAGAAAAAGTCAGACGGAAGCTTTTCATCGTATATTCCGATCGTGTGTATGCCTCATCGGACTTTCTTTTTCGAAAATTCTGATGGAGCTAGAAATAGAACATGTTCTAAATATTTCCGATGGAACCAATTCCTATCGGGAAAACCTCTCATCTGTATGCTGTTCCGACGGACCAAAAACAACGCATGCTCTGAAGCAAGTACAAGACGGAAGCTAATGGCTATTGAACTTCCTTTTTCTAGTCCCATCGTACGTGCTGTACGTCACCGTGTTCTGGACGGTCGGACTTTGGTCGGACTTTGGTTTGACCGTGTGTAGGCAAGACCGCTTGAATGGAATTCTATCAGAGTTCCGTCTGAGAAACCTTCGGAGTTTATTCCGACGGCAAAACCGGTCGCGTGTACAGGGCATAAGACTTTAGGACTTCCTTCAGCCTCCTTGGATGGGTCCCCCAGGCCCATGAAGCCATTCCTGACCTTCCCCGTCCTTCAGGCAAGAAGTCCCCCTCACCAGGGATGCAGTCTCAGACAGAGACCACCAGGTTCTCTGACAGGGCCCTGAATTCAAATGGCAGCAACTGCTCAAACTCCAACTTCCGCCACCTCCTGCTTTTACCAGCCCCTCATTATATGGGTGGTGTGCACCTGGGCACACACAGACGTAGGCACACACCCTTCTGACTGTCCACAACACCCGGAGACACAGGGTTGGAGATCCCATCCCACCCAAGACTCTTGGGAATCTCAAAACTACAGAGCCCCATCTGGAGATAGCAAAATCAGGAGAACGCTGCCAGAGCAGTTTTCTCCTCTCGAAACGTAAGCTCTGTACCTCTGCGGTCAGCAGACATACAAACACTGTGTCCACTTTCAACTTTTTTCCATAGGGACAGAGCCTCGCTCTGTCACAAGGGGCAGGAGCTTCTTTTGGGTGACCTTATTTGCGTGGTGAGGTTTGCCACATTTGGCATGTGATTTATCATGCAACAATCACAGCAAAACCACACCGCGTTTAAGGTGGCAAGACACAAATATGCATGGTGCGTTTTGCCAATATTGCTGTGCGATTTGGAATCATGGGCAGAATAGCGGCAATTCCGCCCACGCTCCAAAATTGGCAGATGTCAACAGGGCCTAAAGGATCTAAGTGCTTCTGCTGGGAGTTTTGAGGATGACTTGCTCCACAGTGCATACAGCTACAGAGGTCAGAGCTTGTTTAATGCTTGTTAAAAATATGCATATATTTGAATGTGCGTAGTCTGGTCACAGGTTCACTTTAAGCTGAAGAACGTCTTTAGATAATAAGCTTGTCTATAATTATGTAATGCAGTCTACCGTACTGATTTCCGAAAGCCCAGGCGCTTGGCATTTAGAAATAAAAGAGCTATTGGTACTACTCTGTTTGTGGTCTGAAATGTATCAAGATGGAATCTCATCTGCAAGCTTGGAATCAGCCTCATTGGAGACTTGTCTGCTGTGCCAACTTCTCTATACAGCTTTACACGGGAAGTCATTACTCTCGGCAGAAATAAAACAGAAGCCTTTATAAAGTGTTTTGCAGTAGCAGCAGCACTTTAAGGAAAACCATTAATATCTTGAGAGACGAGAGACTGAACGGTAGATAAAAACTTGGCAAGCACCTCGCCTGCAGAAAAAAAAACAGGGCGTATTCTGCTGAATAGGCCATACAGGTGGGAGAAAAAAAGAGTAAAGGAAATAGAACACTGAATATATTCAGAACAAATAATTCCTAAACAGAGTGGAGGGTGTAGGTTGTGTTCATGGGTGGTCTGGTCAGAGCAGGCATGTTACCTTAGCAGAAGGGTGTAGGGATGAATGAAATCTGCTTTGATTTGATTTGCCAAGGGTTCAGCGAACGTTATGTGAGAATTGACAAACCCGTACCTAGCTGTGAATCCCATTGAATTCTCAGGGCGATCATATTTAAGGCTAATAAGCAAACTACTGTCAAAAAAGGCATGGGGATAAGGGGGACATGTGCCAATGCAAAAAAAAGTTTTCAAAAATACTATACAGCAGGGGTCTCCAAACTTTCTAAACAAAGGGCCAGTTTAAAAAAATGTGAATAAATAAATAAAGTGACAAGTAATGGCACCAAAAGTTGTGAATAGTAATGAGTGAAGCTGCCTCTTTAACCTCTTGCTGACCAGCCCCTGTCATTATACTGCGGCAGGTTGGCTCGTTCCCACAAATTGGGAGCAAATAGCTGTACGTCAGCTCGGAAACTTGATTTTGTGGGCACGTGCGCACTCCCATTGGCCAGCCGGGGAGCCAATCAGTGGGTCTGGCGGACTCAATGTCCACCAGCCACCCACGATCGTTCCCCGCAGTGACAGATTGGGGATCTGCCTGTGTAAACAAGGCAGATCTCCATTCTGACAAGGGAGACCACACAGATCCTGTCTTTCTGCTAAGCAGGAAGACAAATCTGTGTGTTTCCCTAGTCCCACAGTCCCACATACAGTAATAAAACACAAAAAGGGAACATATTTCACCCCTTGATCGCCCCTGATGTTAACCCCTTCCCTACCAGCGTCATTAGTGCAATAACAGTGCATATTTTTAGCACTGATTACTGTAATAATCTCACTGGTTCCCAAAAAAGTGTAAAAAATGTCAGTCAGGTGTCCAATCTGTCCGCCGCAATGTCGCAGTCCAGCTAAAAATGAATGATCGCCGCCATTACTAGTAAAAAAAATAATAATAAAAATGCCATAAATCTATCCCCTATTTTGTAACTTTTGCACAAACCAATCAATATACGCTTATTGTGATTTTTTTAACCAAAAATATGTAGCAGAATGCATATCGGCCTAAACTTTTTTTTTTTGTAATTTTTTTTTTAAATGTTCTATAGCAGAAAGTAAAATATATATATTATATATTTTTTTCAAAATTGACGCTCTTTTTTTGTTTATAGCGCAAAAAATAAAAACCGCAGCGCACCACCAAAAGAAAGCTCTATTTGTGGGGATAAAAAGGGACATCAATTTTGTTTGGGTACAGCGTCGCACAACCGCGCAATTGTCGGTTAAAGCGAAGCAGTGCCGTATCGCAAAAAAATGGTGGATCTCTTTGGGGGGTCAAAAACATGCTTGGCTAGTCTGCTTCTTATTCCAGGGGCTCTCTTATAAATGAATATAGGGTTTTTGGGGAGTACTTTAATCAAACTATTGTCTTTTAATAAAATTAGCCAGTATTTGCGTATAATCTTTTCAAAACACCTGTACTGGGAATTGAACCCTGTTATAAAAGTCATTTCCATGGATTTACTCTTTTTTGGTTTTTGTTTTAAAAATTAATTTCCTTGTCAAAAGAAGTTTATTGAGTATACAATGTTATAAAGATACATAAAGATACATAAAGTAAGTTTACAAGGATCTATAAAGTAAGCTCATTGTTTTACAGTAGGGTTTATATAGGTAAATATCATGAAATTTCAAATATTAAACATTGGATTCACGTAAACCTAAATTAAAGATATATATCATTTCCTTAGTTACTTTTGTAGGTATTTAAATGATTTATACCTACTATACATATTGTTTACAAGTAGAGTGTATATAGGTCAAATAAATTCTGATAATGAGCTTTAATCGTAAGGTAGAGAAAAGGAAAGAGAAAGAAGAAAAAGGGTTGAAAGGTAGAGGTATGGTCCACAAGGTTGTCCCGCTCGTCAGTTTATTATTCTTTTTAGTTCTCTTTGAAGCCTTAGAATGGGTGTCTCTGTAAGTCATTTAATCTGTTACCATGGCAACAGGACAGAGTCATTGAAATTTGACAGGAACTGTTGTTTTATCCAAGGATGCCAAAGTTTTTCAAATTTTGGAATTTGATTTTGATCGATGGCTACCATCTTAGCATGGGACATTGTATTATTCATTCTGTGAATTGTTTCTGCTAGTACCAAAGTAGGAGATTTCCATGCCTTGGCCACTGTTTGTTTTGCAGCCGTTATTAGTTGGATCATAAGTTTGAATTGAGAGAGTGTTAACCATTCCGGTTTTAGATTAAGTAAAGTTAAATATGGATCTGGTTGTATTATTTTTTTAAATATTTTAGATGCAATCACGAAGACTTCCTTCCAGAAGGTTTGGATTACTGGGCACGTCCACCATATGTGTAAATATGTGCCTATTTCTGGGCATCCTCGAAAACAAAGAGCTGAGGTATTAGGTGAATATTTTGCCACTCTAGCGGGTACAAGGTACCAGCGAGTTAGGACTTTATAATTTGTCTCCAGTGCCAAGATGTTGGGTGAAGATGACTTAGATGTGAGCCATATATTAGACCAGTCCGTGTCTTCTAAAGTTCGTCCCAGGTCCTCCTCCCACCTCTGAACGTAAGAGGGTCTATTAAGATTTGCTACTCCATATAATTGATTATAAAGTGATGAAATTGTACCTTTAGCAAATGGATCTTTTGTACAGATTGATTCAAAAATGGATAATTGGGATAATGGTGTATCCCCTTTTAGGAATGGTGTATAGAAATTTTTGATTTGGAGATATCTAAATATCTCAGAGTTTGGTAGATCATATTTTTCTCTAAGCGATGGGAATGAAAGGAATGATTTAGATGCTATGAAGTCATTTAGTGTCTGAATGCCTGATGTTGTCCAAGCTTTAAAAGAATTTGGGTAGATCCATGCCGGATAAAAGGCCGGATTTCTGATAAAAGAAAGGAGAGGATTGTGTGGAGATTGTAACTGATATTTGGTTTTTAGTTTATCCCAGAGAGATAAGAAGTGTTTAGTTATGGGATTATGAATTTTAAAGCGGTCTTTAGGATCAAGCCATAATAAATTTGATATTAATAGAGGGTCATTTTCTGAAGCCTCTATAAATACCCATAATGGGATTTCCTGTTTTGCATGGTATTTGGACAGACTGGCCAAATGTGCTGCTCTGTAGTAGTTAGTAAAATTAGGGTATCCCAGGCCTCCTTTATTTTTGGGAAGATGTAGTGTGTGTATAGGTATACGTGGTTTAGAAGAGCCCCATATAAACGAAGTTGCTCTTTTTTGTACTATTCTCAAAAAATAGGAAGGAATTGGAATAGGGAGGACTCTGAATAGATAAAGCAATTTGGGTAGAATAGTCATTTTGATTGCATTAATCTTCCCTATCCAGGATAAAGGAAGTTGCGACCATTGTTTTATTAGATTTGTGATCTGTCTTAATACAGGAGGATAATTGGTTGAGAATAAGTCAGAATGAGATGCTGTTAAATGAATTCCAAGATATTGGATTGATTTTTCTGCCCATGTGAATGGGAGTGCAGCCCTAGCCGGGATCAATTCCATGTTTGTGAGTGAAATATTAAGCACTAGGCATTTCTTAGGATTAATCATAAGGCCGGATAGGGCTGCAAATCCATCAAGAGCTGGTATTAAGTTAGGACCAGAGACCTGTGGTGATGATAGAAAAAGTAATATATCGTCTGCAAATATACATAATTTGTGTGTAATACCTCCTACTTCAATGCCAGTTATAGTTTGGTTTGTTCTGATGTATTGGGCCATGGGTTCGAGTATAAGGGCAAATAATAAGGGAGATAATGGGCAACCCTGTCGGGTACCTCTTTCGATATTAAAGGCTTCAGATTTGTATCCAGCATATTTTATATAGGCTTTGGGTTTATTATATAATGCTTTGATCCATGTTAAAAAGTGGGGTCCAAAACCCCATTTTTGTAATGAATATTGCATATATTGCCAGGATACTGTGTCAAATGCCCTCTTAATATCGAGAGATAGAAAACATAAAGGGATTTTCCGTTTTTTAGCAATATGTGCCAATAACACTGCCCTGCGTATATTATCGCCTGCCTGTCTATTTGGCATGAAGCCTACTTGATCTCTATGTATTAATTTTCCTATAATGCTATTGAGGCGTTTTGCTATTATTTTTGCTAATAATTTAATATCGAGGTTTAACAGAGAGATAGGCCGATAATTCACACAGGAAGTATCATCAGAAAGGGGTTTTGGGATCATACAGACAATTGCCATTAGTGTTTCTTGCCGAAAAGAATGTCCATCTAGAAGTTTGTTAAAAGTTTCAGTGAGAATGGGAGAGAGTATTTCTGAGAATGTTTTATAGTATAAAGCCGAGTAGCCGTCTGGGCCTGGTCTTTTGTTAAGTTTTAGGTCTTTTATGGCGTTAGCAACTTCATCTATAGTTATAGGCTCATCCAAACTGCTTTTTTGATTCTGAGATAACTCAGGTAAGGTTATTTTTGAGAAGAAGGATTCAGCTTCTGTAGGATTAAATTCATTGTTTGTCTTGTATAAAGTTGCGAGATGTGAGTGAAATTTATGGACTATTTTAACTGGATTACAAGTGTAAACATTTTTTGATAATTTCAAATGTATTGGTTTGAAAGATTTGTTAGTTGAATTTAATGCCCGAGCCAAATATGTACCTGGTTTGTTTGTATTCATGTAGAAATTGTGTTTGGAGCGTTTGAGGGATTTATCAACTGACTCGTATTCCAATCTAGATTTTTCCAGATGAGATTTTGTACTCTGAGATGGATTATCTTGAAATGATATGTAGGCTGCATTAAAATTGAGTTCTAGTTTTTTTGCTATATTTTTGCGTTCCCGTTTAAATAGTGCCATTTGTCTTTGTATTGTACCACGCAAGACAGGCTTATGAGCTTCCCACAGTGTTATTGGGGAGATGTCTGTTGTATTATTAATTGATATGTATTCCTTTAAAGCTTGTTCAATAGCCATCTGATGTAGTGGGTGTTTGAGCATTATGTCTGGTAAGTACCACGTTGGGTCATGCGCTTTTGGTATGGCTGAGGCTATAGTAGTGTATACTGCATTATGGTCAGACCACGGAATCGGAATTATATCTGATGCAATAATTTCTGGTATCATTCCTATTGTTAGAAAAATATGATCTATTCTGGTGAAGGTTTGATGAGGGTGCGAGAAATAAGTGAATTTCTTTTTCATTGGGTTACTTTCTCTCCATGAATCTACCAGATTGTATTTGGAAAGAAGTTGAGAAAAAGGTAATCTAGAGGTTATTTTGGATGGTGTAAAAGGTGATTTATCTAGAAATGGGAGGAGGACCTGGTTCGAATCCCCACACATTATCACTGTTCCTATTTTGTGTGTATTAATCACTTGTAATATATGTGAGAGGAATGGTGTAGGTTGTTTGTTAGGAGCGTAGTAGGAAATCACCGTGATTGCTGTATCCATTATATAACCCATGAGTATCAGGTATCTACCTTCTGGGTCTTTAATTTCTGATGATAAGGTGAATGGTGTGGATCGGTGAAATGCAATTAGAGTTCCCCTTTGCTTGGTACAGGCAGAAGCCGTGTAAATTTGTTGATAAAAAGGAGAAATATATTTTGGAGTAGAATCTTTGGTGAAGTGTGTTTCTTGGAGGCATACTATGTGAGCCTTCTTGTTATGGAAAGTACGGAAGGCTTTGGTCCTTTTTTGAGGGACATTTATTCCCTGAACATTCAGGGAAAGTATATTCAGTGGTGCCATGGCAATAGATCAAATAGTTTTGACTTACTTTTTGTTATGCAGAGCTGACTGCGCAGATCAACCTGTGTGGACTGAAGGGATGAATAGATAGAAAAGAAACCAGTGAATTCTGGAGTAAAGAGTAAACAAAAAACATATGAGATTAGATGATACATTGTATAAATTATTTTTTGCAAGTAATCACAATTTACCCGTGAAAGAGAATAAATATCTCTCTCAGGGGAATAAGTGCCTTCGTCACACTCCCACATAATATGGTTGGGAGAATGAGGAGGGCTAATGGGGGTACACGGATCTTCCGCTTACAGGAGAGAAGTGCTATGTCAAAAGACATCAAAATGATGTTTCATTAATTGGAGTGCAGAATATAGTTTTTGTTGAAATTATTTATTCCAGGGTGGTTGTATATGGTTAGTCTTGCCCTAGGCTAAATAATTCAGTTAGAAAGGTACTGTTATTAACTTTGGTATTGATGAAGATAGTTTGAATTATTTGGGGATTTTAACCCTTTTAGAGTAAACAATTACATATTTTATTCATATGTAACTGTTTAGATATGTTAACTCATAAAATTGAGGTTGTATTGCTTCAGATTAGAATAAACAAAAACATAATTCTAGGAACTAGTTAGGTAATAATATATTTGTTTTAAGAAAAGAAAGAAAAAGCTTCCATTACTTCTGGATTATTGAACATATTTGTCCTAAAAAGTAATAAATCTATTGTTATTACCTGATAATATATAACTGAACAAGAATTTCCTTATTTCACTTATATATTCTAAGGCTATATGAATCAGAAGTAATAAGAAATATAACTGGAATGTAACATGATCCCACACAGTGTGTGACTATCAGAATGCAGTTACATTCAGTTATAAATATAGGTTTTTTTATAGAAAACCATCTCTTAGTATAATAAATGAAGAGATATCAGGAATTAGGATGTCAGTCCATTGAATCTTCTTGGTCCATGGATGATGTGGCATAACGGCCTCTTTTGTGAGAATGATGATTCCCATTTTGTTCTGAAATTTTCTGGGTGCTGCCTGAAGGTGAAGATGATGCCATTCTTCTGCGTGTGGGAGTGTTGCTGCTTGTGGGTTCTGTCAGATTTAATTTTAAAAGGGTTTGTTGTAGTTCATCTGCTGATCTGCTTCTGTAAATTGTACCTTGGTAGTTAAATCTGACTGAAAAGGGGAAGCCCCATTGATACATAATGTTGTGGCGTTGCAGTTCCATTAGTTGGGGTTTCATGGATCGTCTTTTAGTAATAGTAAGTTGGGATAGGTCAGCAAAAATTTGATAATTGTGTCCTTGAAAATTAAGTTCCTTTTTTTCTCTTGCAGCAATTAGTATTTGTTCTTTCGTTCTGTAATAATGAAATTTTGTGATTATATCACGTGGGGGTCCATCTTTCTTTTTGGCTGTGATGGCTCTGTGTACTCTGTCCAGTTCTAAACGTTCAATAGGGATATCTGGCTTTAGTTCTTGTAATAGAGCAGTAATAGTAGATTGCAGGTCTGTCACAGTTTCAGGTATTCCCCTTATGCGCAAGTTTGAATGTCTGGCTCTATTTTCGTAATCTTCGAGCTTAGTTTGACGTATTAAATTCTCTTTTTTTAATTGTTCCAATTCTGTTATATTTTCTTGGGTTGTAATTTCAATTTCATCCATTTTTATTTCTAAGGCTGCGGTGCGGTTTCCCAGCTCTCTTATTTCTTTGGTTAGGCTTTTTGTTATTTGGTCTGAGGTTTGTTTTAAAGCCTTATGGAGCATCTTTTCAAATTGTAATAATATTACTGGGGATACTGAGGAGGCTTGTGGAGAAGTTTGTGAGAGGATTTGTTCTGTATCTGACTCAAATGGAGAGTCTTGCTGTGACATTTTCTGTCTGTGAGAGCGCCCTGATGCTGTATCTTGTGAGGTGACTGGAGCTGCTTCAGCTGCAGTGAGTGCCTGTGAGCTCTTTGTGAGGTGATTTTTATTTCTGCCACGGTTTCCTCCCAGTACCATATTTCCTGCCCAAACTTTCACAGTTTGTTCCCTGGGGCAAAAAGGTTCAAATGGATACCTTTTGAGCCTGCAGGCTCCGCTTTGTCCTTCTCTTCTCTCCTCAGCGGTGTGGAGCTCTAACAATGCATGTCTGCTCTGCTAGGCTCCGCCTCCTGCCCACCCTAAAAATTAATTTCTACCCATCTTGCCAACCTCATCTCTTATTTTCAATAGCTGTTTCTTTTGATAGCCTTTTTCACAAAATCTATCTAAAAGGTTTTCTGATTGTGAATAATAATACATATTTTCATTACAGTTTCTTTTTACTCTAATGAACTGTCCCTTAGGAATGGCACCAATCCACTTTGGGTGGTGGCAACTCCTAGTGGACACATACTCATTTCTATCAACATCCTTAAAATAGTTGCGGGTTAATACTTGGTTACCCTTCTTGTATAGTTCCAATTCTAAAAACTGAATGGTTACCCTTCTTGTATAGTTCCAATTCTAAAAACTGAATGGTGTCTAAATTCCAGTTGGCTGGTTATTTTACATCGTATATATTACTATTTAAGAATGACAAAAACTCTTTCAACCTTTCAACCTGTTTTCAGATCTTCTCCATATCATCAAGATGTCATTTATAAATCTTCGATAACATCTTAGTTCTGGCCAAACTCTTGGGAAGACATCTTCTTCCTCTCATTTATTCATAAAGATATTTGCTATACTGGGTGCTTACCTTGGCCCCCATGACTACACTATTATCTGGTTAAAGTACTCACCGTGATATCAAAAATAATTATTGGACATATCCATGTCCAATACTTACAATAAGAGATATATTTGCTCCTGTTTAATATCCATATACTTATGGAAAGCCCATTCTGCTGCATTTATTGCATCAGTTTGTTTAATATTGGTATACAATGATTCCACGTCTATTGTGATCAATAGCGTGGAATCAACTACTTCTTGTTCTTGCAGCAAAGAAATAATATCACGGCTATCTCTTACAAAGGCCTTTCCCCTAACTGCTATTGGATGAAGGTAGGTATCTGAATACTCACCTGAATACTCACCTAAGCGGGAATATAATGAATCAATCCCTGGTCTCCCTGGTGGTTTCTCCCTATTTTTATGCATTTTAGGTAGCTAATAAATTACTGGTAATCTAGGTGCTTTCGGACATAAATACTTTGCTTCCTTTTTGTTTAATGTCCCTGTTTCTCTCCCCTTATTTATCCAATCATTTGTTTTTTTTTCTTTAATTTCAACGTGGGGTCACCTTTTAGTTTTCTGTAGGTGTCTCTAGCTCCAAGGACTCTTTGCATCTCTGCCTCATGGTCAGTTTTAGTCAAAATGACCAGACACCCCCCCCTCTTATATACGCTGTTCTAATGACAATCCCCTTCTTGTTTTCTAGTTCCCTAATGGCATGCATCTCATTCTTATTTTTCCGATTTTTCTTCATTTTCAGTCCTTTTATTTCATCATCTACCATTTTTTTTCAAAACTTCGACATATTTATTAGCGGTAGATTTGGGGTTAAAAATAGACTTGTTCTTAAGGTTGCTACGGTATGTATAAAGCTAGAGGGTTCTTCAATTTTTTCTTTACACTTATTTTCATTAAAAAAATGTTTTATACTGAGCTTTTCTACATCTATATATTATTCAAATGTATCTAACAATTTTGCAGGTGCATACTCTAATCCCTCCTTTAACACCAATAACTTTTATTTTGAGAATTGGACACCTGCAAGATTGAATGCTCCTACATCTAGGTTGCTCTTTTTCTCTTTCTTTCGCCCGCCCCTACATCCTCTCTTTCTTCCCTTTCTTCTTGAGTATTGTGGTTGTGTTGTGGTGAACGATATAGCTCTTGAGGTGGGCGATAGGGCTCTTTCCAACCCCTCCATTTCCCCTGTTGGTGATAATAAGGTCTGTAGTAAGGTCTAAAATATCCCCTCCCTCTATTATTTTCTCTGCCTCTTTATCCACTATAGGGGGGATTCTCTCTATATCCATTTTGAGCATAGGTAGTTTTATCTCCTCGTGGTGAAGCTCTAAAGCCATTGTAGTAATTATGGGGAGATTTACCTCCATTATGGTGTCTCAGTGGGGATCTTGCTCTAAGGGGAGAGTACCTGCTGGATCTGCTCACATTATAGTTGTAACCAGTATTATCTCTCTGGTGGGAAGATTGATTAGGCCCCGGATTACCATAATTGGTTCCCCTACTAGTCTCTTGTTGTAGTAATGCTTGTTGTGGACAGAAGGAATGTAAACATCCCCTGTGACAGTATTAGGTGCTGACAGGTACTTTTTATGGAGTGATCGGGGGTTTAAAAGACCCCAAATCCCTCCCTCGCACTTGCGATTCTGAATACTGCCATTTCTTTAAAATCAGCGCCATTGGCAGCTGAGTAAACCAGAAGTGACGTCGCTTCTGTGTTTTTACATAGGAGACTGGAACGAAGCAGTTTTCCGGCTTTGTTCCCGTCTCAGCCTAGCCGGCGGAAGTCCCAGATCGTGGATCAGGTCTCCCAATGGGACGGGAGGCCCGGGAAGAGGGGCGGAAAGCGGCGGGAGGGGGGGGACGTCCCCTCCCGCTTCTTTTAGGATAACAGCCGAGCGACTTTTAGCCGAATTGGTTGTTATCCCTTAAGAGCTGACCGCCTGCTCTAAAAAACAGTACCGAGATGAAGTCTGCAGCTGCAGGCATTACCCTGGTTTAACCCCTTCAAGCCAAGGCCGCATACGTGCCTACAGTCGACGCTAGGGGGTTAATTTGGGATCTTCTAGCCCATCATTTGGACCCACATCCCATCTAAGACTTTTTGGTGTGATTTTCTCTTTCATATATTGTTCTAATGTGGTAACATCCCACCAAGATCTCACTTTCTTTTCCATAGTATTTTTAAGCTGATTGAAAGCTTTGTTTAAATCTAAAACTCCTATAGTGATATGTGAAAAAACCTCTTCAATATTAACCTGTCTAGTGTCAAAAAATTCCACAGTCTAAATATTTGTAAAAAACAATTGTTTCAGTGAATATATTGGAATCAATTGGTTATTCCTTCTTATTTGAGGCTGCCCTTACAAAAGACTGCCAAATAACAAATGTGAATAAATTAATAAAGTGACAAGTAATGGCGCCAAAAGTTGTGAATAATAATGAGTGAAGCTGCCCCTTTAAGAGTGGATAAACCAGTTTACTGTCCTTCAAACTTTGGGGTGGGGGGGGGTGGGGAGGGCAGACAGTGGTCATTGGTGTCAGTGGGAGGTATAGTGCCCCATCGGTGTCAGTGAGAGGAATGCCCCGTTGTCAATGTCAGTGGCAGGAACTATGCCCCACTGTTGCTGACACTGGGGGGAATGATGCCCCAAGGGCCGGATAAAAGCATCCGCCCCTATAGCTGCAGTTTAGAAAACACTGCTGTATAGCATTGGAAAGGGCCTCTTAAAGTGGCTTTGAGAGTGACATTGAAAGTACACAAATTCTTTAACCTCTAGAGATCCGCGCTATAGCCGACAGACGGCTACAGCGCGGACCTGCTTTGCCGGGGCGACGTCCATTGACGTCGTCCCATGCACGAGTGGCCTGCGTGCCCCCTGCAGGGTGCGCATGGCGCGCTCTGTGATCAGCGAGTCACAGAGTCTGATCACAGATAGGAGTGAGGGGTCGATCCCGACCCCTTACAACATGATCAGCTGTCAGCCAATGACAGCTGATCATGTGAAATCAACAGAGCCGGTAATCGGCTATTATTTCTCTTTGCGCTGATAGCATGAGGAGGAAAAAAAAGATGATCACCGGCGGCCGTGAGAGGGACATCAGTCCCTCTCACGGCAAGGGCCACCAGATCATCAGTGCCCACCTGTGCCCTCTGCCAGTGCCACCTAGCAACAGGCAGCAGTGCCACCTACCAGTGCCCACCAGCGCCACCCATCAGTGCCCACAGTGCCACCCATCAGTGCCCATAGTGCCACCCATCAGTGCCCACAGTGCCACCTATCAGTGCCCACAATCGGTGCCTCAACAACAGTGCTCCACATCAGTGCCACCTATCAGTGCCCATCATTGCCACCTACCAGTGCCCATCAGTGCCGCCCATCAGTGCTGCCCATCAGTGCCACCTATCAGTGGTACCTATCAGTGCCACCCATCCGTGCCACCCATCTTTTTTTGTTTGTTTAGCAAAAAATAAAAATCCCAGCTGGGATTAAACCAAAAGAAAGCTCTATTTGTGGGAAAAAAATGATAAAAATTTCATTTGGGTACAGTGTTGTATGACCGCGCAATTGTCATTCAAAGTGCGTCAGCGCTGAAAGGTAAAAATTGATCTGGGCAGGAGGGGGGTTTAAGTGCCCAGTAAGCAAGTGGTTAATTGGGAAATGCTTAAAGCTGTATGTGGTGTTACAGAATAGTCCAATGCATATAGATACTGGTAGCACATATTTAGCTGTGAAGTTGATTTTTTTTCTTTTACTATTAGTTTTGCTTAAATACACTCAGCAGCACCCCAATCCGATTTATTTCATTTAAAAAAAGTTTTTTTTATTACAAGCATTAGGAGAGTGCATATGATACAGCAGCAATAAACTGGCCAGGAGCCAGAACAGCTTTTATGAACAAGACTAGGTCCAAATGAACTAGAGATAAAGAGCACTTTTACTACAAGAATTAAGATACTGCCAAGATACAGCATTATACATTGTAAAATTGGCCAGCAGCAAGACAACCTTTATAAACAAGACTGGGTCTAAATTCACTAAAGACAAAGTGCACAGGGCTGTTTTACTACAAGAAGTAAGATACTGCAGAGGATACAGCAGGGGTCTGCAACCTTTTTTCCACTGGAATGCATGGAGGGCCGCATTCACCTGCTAATAAATGAAGATAATAATCTGAACCCCTTTACATTACACAGCTACCGCACCTCTGGACCCCTTTATATCAGTGTTGCCAACGTACCAGATTTAAATTTACTGACACAACACCCAAAATTTACTGGCACGGCCAAGTTTTTACTGACATTTCCAAAAGTTATAAAATTACTGTTTTAAGTGCAACAGCAGTGTGACAGCAGTGTGCAGAAGCATAGATGATGATGAGACCTCACAGACACAACAAGCCAAGTGGTCCCTCCAGTCTACTTTAGTCCAAACAGCACTGACGGTCCCAGCCTGCCTTGCCTTGCTCCCATACCGTAGACTGGCACACAAGGCTCTGACCACTCTGCTTGGCTCCATTGCACTATGACATCACATGACATGCTCAGGCACCGCCTCTACCAGAGCTGCCCGATCACACTGCAGCAGGCACTTGGATGGTCTCAGCCGCCTTCGGACCAAAGCGAGCATCAAAGTCATATTTTTTATTGGCAACCTTTTATTTTTACTGGAATTTACTGGCAGGAGAAAACTGCCTGTTTTTTACTGGCTGCCAGTAAAAATACTGATGGTTGGCAACACTGCTTTATATTACACAGCCCCCGTACCTCTGGACCCATTTACATTACACAGCCGCCCCTGCATATTACACAGCCCCCCCTGCACATCACACAGCCCCCTTACCCAGCCCCCCTTGCATATTACATAGCCCTCCCTGCATATTACACAGCCCCCCCCCTAAACACGCCCTCTGCATTTTACACAGCTCCCCCACATCTCTGCCCTTTCCTATCTTGCCCCATGCATAGAGGGAGACAGAGCAGAGCCGACCAGGGAGTAGGAAGCTGAATGAGAACATGGGAGAGACACAGAGCAGTGCTGATAAGACAGCAGGAGCTTCCAGATTTAATTTTTTATATTATCAAGCTGGTGATTGGTTGCTAGGACAACCTATCAACCAATCACCTGGAAGCTGTCCTATTAGTGCTGCTGTGTGTCTTTCCCGTGTTCTCATTCAGCTTCCTGCTACCTGCTCCGCTCTGCTCTTACTTAAAATGTCCGCGGGCCAGGTGCACGTGAATTCATCACGTGCACTGACGGGCCAGACATTTAGCGGGATACAGCATTGTGAAATTGGCCAGCAGCAGGACAACCTTTATGAACAAGACTGGTCCAAATTTACTAGAGACAAAGATCACAGGTTGCTTTACTACAAGAGTAAGGATACTGCACAGGATTAAAATAGTATAAAATTGGACAGTAGCGGGAAAGTTTTAATTAGGGACAATAGACCTACAGTAACTGGTGTATGCCTTTTATTTGCACTATGGTGATAGGGGTGCTATGAATGTAAGTGATATTATTTGAGGTGGTTTAGGTGTACACTGTTCTTGCAGTTATTTTTTTTTTTTCAAATGATGCAGGAAACTAAAGGCAGCTCCAAGACCTGGAAATAACTTTGAGTGAATACTGTACTTTGAGCATCCCAAACTTAAAAAAAGCCCTCTCTCTGTGGGGTACAGTGCCAAAGATTGGGAGAGTTTTTTTACTCTGTATTAATTTAAAATGATTAAATTTATTTTCCAATGCAAATAGTAAAAGTACCTTAAGTATAACTACTCAACTTTGTTTTTAAAAGGACTGTCTCAACAAGATGTGAGGCCTAAGGCAAATATGAGATGCGGGCCTAAATTCAATGTTTATTGCTCTTTAAGCTTCTGGCCTCTGGGCTCAGGAAAAAGTGATAATGCCAGCCAATAAGTATATAATTCTAATCCTAAATAGTTGAAAAAATTGTTATCAGAGTCCAGGGCCAGAAAAGTTGGCTGCCAAAGCAATAGCAACAGATGTTTAAGTCTGTGTACTGAAACTGATCTCTTCTTGTAACCAGCTCCATCTTTCAGAGAAAACTACAGAGAAGCTTAGGCTAAATCAATATACTATGTGGCTTTTGTGCTATGATCTTGTATTGCTAATTCTGTTTGTCTAATTATTTAATTAATTAAAACTAAGGTAATGCCACGGTAATAGTATATTACTGTACCTTTACTAAATAACAATATTGTCTATGGACAGTTGCAGAATTACAATACAACACAAATATACATACACACCTGTGCATGCAACCTCTCTGTCACCAATGGGATTATCATGAATGGTTGGGATTGTGGACCCTCTATGCAGAGAGGGGTGGCTTTAAGGCAGGGCAAAAGGGACAATCATTGCTGTGGGGCCCAAAGCAGCTGTCCCTTGACCTTGGGCCCATGCTGCCCATGGTTGCCATTGCTAACAGTATATTTTGCAATGGCAGGTATTTCCTCCAAATGACTCTGACAGCGCTGGGCAGGTGCCGCAGAAGGAGCAGTCGGCCGCTTTTGCCGCAGCCCTGTTAGTCATGGCGGAGTGATCTGTCCTCTGCCTAACATTGCACAGCTTCTCTTCAAATATGGGCACTGCCGCTGATGTCCTGGCACGTACGGCAAGTCTGGGGCCATCCCCTTCCTTGAACCCCTGCCCCACTGTGACAGTTCTATTTTGCCTTCATCATAGAGAAAGCATCAATGACGCTTCACACCTGCCTGCTGTGGATGAGGAGGGGAGAGACGCATGGGCTCAACTTACTGTAGCTCAGGTGAGAGTCCCACATACAGAGCACACACGGAGGGAGGAACAGCAGAGAGGGGAGCACAGCACTACTGTCACTATTGTCACTACTGAGGCTTTTCATTCTAGAGGCTCTCTACAATAGGAGGGAACCCTGGACTGGAGATAGTAGTCCCTCTATAGAGGGGCCCCTGGACTGTAGGTAGCAGTCTCTCTATGGAGGGCCTCCATAGAGAAACTGCTACCTCCAGTCCAGGGGCCCCTCCATAAGGAGACTGCTACCTCCATTCCAGGGGCCCCTTCATAGAGAGATTGCCACCTCCAGCCCAGGGGCCCCTCCATAGGGAGACTGCTACCTCTAGTCCAGAGGCCCCTCCATAGGGAGATAGCAACCTTCAGTCCAAGGGTCACTTCATAGAGAGATTGCAACCTCTAGTCCAGGGGCCCCTCCATAGAGAGACTGCCATGTTTAGTCCAGGGCCCCTCCATAGAGAAACTGCCATGTTTACCTCTAGCAACCAGCGGGTAAAATGGTAATGATTAACAGTAACCAATAGCAACCAATCAGTGAGCAGTAATGATGTGCAGTAACCTCTAGCAACCAATCAATGAGTGGTAATATTATGCTGTAATCTCTAGCAACCAGTCAGTGAGCAGTAATGATATGCAGTAGCCTCTAGTAACCAATCAATGAGCAGTAATAATGTGCTGTAACCTCTAGCAACCAGCCAGTGAGCAGTAATGATGTGCTGTAACCTCTAGCAACCAGCCAGTGAGCAGTAATAATGTGCTATAAGCTCTAGCAACTAATCAGTGAGCGGTAATGATGTGTTATAACCTATAGCAACTAATCATTGAACAGTAATGATGTGGTATAATCTCTAGCAACTAATCATTGAGCAGTAATGATGTGGTGTAATCTCTAGCAACTAATCAGTGAGCAGTAATGATGTGATGTAATCTCTAGCAACCAATAAGTGAGAGGTAATGATATGCAGTAACCTCTAGCAATTAACCAGTGAGAGGTAATAATGTGCTGTAACCTCTAGCAACTAATCAGTGAGCGGTAATGATGTGCTGTAACCTCTAGCAACTAATTAGTGAGCAGTAATGATGTGCTGTAACCTCTACCAATTAATTAGTGAGCGGTAATGATATGCTGTAACCTCTGGCAACCAATTGCAATCATTGCCTGATCTGCTGTAGTAAACTGATTTTGAGTCGAGCTACTGTTTATTGTATGTCTCAGAGCAGGTGGAGAGTGAAATGGGGGAGGGGGTTTTGGGAGCCCAAGAAAATGTTTGCCCAGGGTCCAATCTATATTAAAGATGGCCCTTTATGCAGCCTGAACATTGGATGGCAGTGTGCTCAGAGAGAACACCTGTGCAGGCTACAGCAGACCTGGTACAGGGAAGCATAGAATACAGGACTCACGGAGATGGCAGGAGCATAGTCCAGTACTGGGGTGCAGGTCTTACAGGGGTATTTTACTGCAGTGTTATGCTGGGCTTACAGGTATACAGGGGTAATCGTATGCACAAATAACATGGAGGTGCACAAGGTCCCAGAGAATCCAGGTTCACAGGAGGCAGTTTGGGTGAGAGCCCTTGGACAGGCCAAAGTGCAGAGTCTAAAGAACCACCTTGTCTTTTCCAGAGCTCCAGAAGGTAAAGAAGGGTTACGTTCAGGGTTGCACCGATACTAGTATCGGTGTCGATACTGAGTATTTGCACAACTATCGGTACTCGTGCAAATGCACCAATACCTGAAACCGATACTTTCAGGCTCAGTTCTTTGAGCTGTCAGTGGGGATGAACAAATGTTTCTCTGTTTAGCCCCTTATTAACCCTTAATGTATTCTAATCAGCCTTAATTAACCCCCTATTCTCCTCCATTTAATTATTACTTTACTGCTTTTTTTTTGTTTACATCTATTTTATAAACGATGAACAATTAAAATTTTTTTTGTTTGCTTTGTTAGTGAATATTTTCACACATATATTAACATATATTTACACATTTCACATTAAAAAAAGCGCAAAATTAAAAAACAAAATCAATTTATTTCATTTATAAATGACATTTCAATGCTTTGTACCATTGCTGACAGCTGAAGTGTAAACAAAACAGTTGCAGTAGGTATCGGTAATTGCTATTGGCGAGTACTAAAAAAAAAAGTATTGGTACTCGTACTCATTGTAAAAAAAATTGTATCGGTTCATCCCTAGAACTTGCGTTGCAGAGAATTTCCCTGTTGCGTTCCTCTGAATCACCTCAGTAGGCAGCTACTGGAAGGGATGATAAGTAAGTAAGGGAGACACTGCAACAGACTGCAGACCCAAGTGCTAATAATGAAAGACTGACTGAAACGCATAGGCGATAATGGAGGGTCAAGAAGGCTCCAAGCTGGCAGAGGTACAGAAGGGAAACAAGAGGCACAAGTTGAGTGGAATGCTCAAAGAATACAAAAAGTGCAAGGATACAGATTGCAAGCAGTAGGCACAAGAGAGTTACTGGGGAAAGGCTACAAGACATTGGGAACACTGGGGGTACAGACATCACACTGGAAGGCACTGGGAGACATTTGTAAAGTCATTAGGAACAAGGCGGTCCAGTTACAGGAACACTACGAATCTCAGGGTCACTGGGAATCTCATAATGTCAGGGACACTAGTAGGAGACTAGGAGTCTTGGGGCCACTTGGAATCTTCTTCTTGCAAAGTCAGGGCTACTAGGAAGCACTGGGGGTCACTAGGAATTTTTCTGCAAAGTCAGGGTCTCTAGAAAATGCTCGGGGTCACTAGGAATCTTTTCAGAAATTCAGGGAATCTACTATGCTAGGAAACACCGGGGTACACCAGGAATCTTCCCCCAAGTTTGGGGTCACTGGGAAACACTGGTGCTAGGAACACCACCTATTCCTCAGTCAATGTCTGAGGGAATGAGTCCAGCTTAAGAAGAAAGAAACAAGAACTTACTGGGCTGGCCATGTAGCCAACTGAATCAACAGCAGGTCGATAATTAATCTTGAAACAACTCCTGTAGGATAACAGGGATTATCAGAACCTTGCAAGCCAAAGCTTTGGAACTACATTTACTAGCACACAGAGGTGATGGATCATCAACAAAGCTGCAGATCTGTGGCGCTATCCTTTCCCAGTACATGCACTAGTCTGTACGCAAACAGACATTTAGCTTCTGTTATAACTGTTTCACAATCTCTGCAGCAAACAGGACTTATTTTTAAGTGACTTCAGGAACATGAGTTCTTGGTCTTGACAGTCTTTCTCTCCCTTGTAATATGACTTTTAATATTATCCCTTGGTAGGGTCCTCCTTTCAGCTTGTGCTGCTGGCCTTTTATCTTGGAAAGTTTGGTAGTCATAGCCACATGGGCATAGTTCTTTCCAATTGGGTTCCTACATTAGTTTCTATAAAGGAATGCATTTCTGTCTTCCAAATCTAGATGGCAGCATAATACCATAAATGCCATAGGTCTTCACTTCTTTTTCATCCTTTGTTGCATCTCAGTGCTGCTGATCTCCTACTGCCTCTTTGTAGCCAATTCCCATACACATGCACCCCCATGATGGCTGCATGGCATTTCTCAGGGGAGGTCTTCTGATGCTGAGAACAATGTATCTAAAAATGTCTGCAAAATGTGTATTGAAATAGCATGTTGCAGTCAGACAATGTGACAATACAGGAGCGCAACTGGAGACAGAGTGTTGTCACCCTAAAGCTGAAAGGGCTCGAATAAGAACCTTCATGGTAGGATCACCAGGTATTATTTAAATGAAAGCTGCATATTTAAAAATATTGAATTTTTTTTTTAAATTGCATTAACAACGTACAGTGGGGATGGAAAGTATTCAGACCCCCTTAAATATTTCACTCTTTGTTGTTTTGCAGCCATTTGCTAAAATCATTTAAGTTCATTTTTTTCCTCATTAATGTAAACACAGCACCCCATATTGACAAAAAAAACACAAAATTTTTGATTTATTAAAAAAGAAAAACTGAAATATCACATGGTCCTAAGTATTCAGACCCTTTGCTCAATATTTAGTAGAAGCACCCTTTTGATCTAGTACAGCGGTGAGTCTTTTTGGGAAAGATGCAACAAGTTTTTCACACCTGGATTTGGGGATCCTCTGCCATTCCTCCTTGCAGATCCTCTCCAGTTCTGTCAGGTTGGATGGTAAACATTGGTGGACAGCCATTTTTAGGTCTCTCCAGAGATGCTCAATTGGGTTTAAGTCAGGGCTCTGGCTGGGCCATTCAAGAACAGTCACGGAGTTGTTGTGAAGCCACTCCTTCGTTATTTTAGTTGTCTGCTTAGGGTCATTGTCTTGTTGGAAAGTAAACCTTCGGCCCAGTCTGAGGTTCTGATCACTCTGGAGAAGGTTTTCGTCCAGGATATCCCTGTACTTGGCCGCATTTATCTTTCCCTCGATTGCAACCAGTCGTCCTGTCCCTGCAGCTGAAAAACACCCCCACAGCATGATACTGCCACCACCACGCTTCACTGTTGGCACTGTATTGGACAGGTGATGAGCAGTGCCTGGTTTTCTCTACACATACATAGAATTAAGGCCAAAAAGTTCTATCTTGGTCTCATCAGACCAGAGAATCTTTTTTCTCACCATCTTGGAGTCCTTCAGGTGTTTTTTTAGCAAACTCCATGTGGGCTTTCATGTGTCTTGCACTGAGGAGTGGCTTCCGTCGGGCCACTCTGCCATAAAGCCCCGACTGGTGGAGGGCTGCAGTGATTGTTGACTTTCTACAACTTTCTGCCATCTCCTGACTGCATCTCTGGAGCTCAGCCACAGTGATGTTTATGTTCTTCTTTACCTCTCTCACCAAGGCTCTTCTCCCCCGATAGCTCAGTTTGGCTGGATGGCCAGCTCTAGGAAGGGTTCTGGTCATCCCAAACGTCTTCCATTTAAGGATTATGGAGGCCACTGTGCTCTTAGGAACCTTAAGTGCAGCAGAAATTTTTTTGTAACCTTGGCTATATCTGTGCTTTGCCACAATTCTGTCTCTGAGCTCTTCAGGCAGTTTCTTTGACCTCATGATTCTCATTTGCTATGACATGCACTGTGAGCTGTAAGGTCTTATATAGACAGGTGTGTGGCTTTCCTAATCAGTAGTCCAATCAGTATAATCAAACACAGCTGGACTCAAATGAAGGTGTAGAACCATCTCAAGGATGATCAGAAGAAATGGACAGCACCTGAGTTAAATATATGAGTGTCACAGCAAAGGGTCTGAATATTTAGGACCATGTGATATTTCAGTTTTTCTTTTTTAATAAATCTGCAAAAATGTCAACAATTCTGTGTTTTTCTGTCAATATGGGGTGCTGTGTGTACATTAATGAGGAAAAAAATGAACTTAAATGATTTTAGTAAATGGCTGCAATATAACAAAGAGTGAAAAATTTAAGGGGGTCTGAATACTTTCCGTCCCCACTGTATATGAGATTTTAATGATTGGGGTTACATATACTTTACCTCTCTTCCATTTGGAGTGCATATGTGTATGCTGTAGTGATTTTCTCCACTAAGCAAGCAGTTGTCAATACTCATTGATAATTTACTAAGTGCTAAACTTCTATTTGCCAAACACACTGCGGTATTCAGGCAATTTTAATAATTTGGTGGTTCTATAACAACTAAATGGATCAAGACAACCTACAGCTAAATGGATCAAGGCAACCTGCCATCAAACCCGTAGACCAGTTCCTGGTGTCAGTAGAAACATAGTTGGGAATTGTGGTTCCTATGTCAAGTCTCTATGGATGAGATCAGCAAAGGACTTTCCAGTACTGGAACCTCTTCAATCCTTTCTATGTACATGGAGCTATAACAATTCCCCATTCAATAGTTAGCTGTAGAGAGAGGGGTTGCTTTAATTTGTGGCTTTGGTTAACCTCAATAAGATGGAAAATGGGCTGTTGAGTCTGAAATGTCCCTAGCTGCCAGTTTATCAAAGTTCATTCATCAAAAGAAGAATTGGGGGATTTGTTCACATTCAACTGAATACAGCTGTGTGTCAAGTACATGGTCAACACAATGTGGCAAGTGCAGTGACCTATAGCAGCCCATTCAAAATCATGTTTCATTGTATTCTTATCCGATGAAAGATGAGGTTTGATTGGCTGTTAATAGCTTGTCATTATTGTCAAGAATAAATTAAAATCACCTTTTGCACAGACACACAGAGGGGACGCCTTTATCTTCAGCTCCTGGGTTTTACCAAGTCTAGAAGATTCAATCCAATGTTCATCAGCAGTGCCACCTGCTGGTGAAATCAGGCATTGTGATGCAGCCATAAAGTCTGGCAATGATTAGCTGGTAGTCAGCCACGTACTTTATACAGCAATATGCAAAGGCTGTTTATAAGGAGGCGGAAACTTTTTTTTGCATTACTACAGGAACAGTTAGAGAGGTGATTTGCTGACCACAATACGTATATATGTTGCTGTTTGCAAGTGGTTTACAGGGATTATGGCTGAAGATATCAGCCATAACCCCCGGTATTGTTTATTTTTTCAGCCGACGGCTGGCTTTCTCTTGAGAGCATTCCGAGCGGCTCATGAGCCGCTGGAATGCTTTCAGAAGCAGCGGGAAGGAACGTTCCCCCCAGTGTCTCTTGGGTTTGCCGTTTCCGCCAGCTCATCCAAGAAACTATCTGACGGTGCGGCCGGCTGGTCACACAGACTATCAAAGAGTAGATCCGCTTTGATTGCCTCTATGGCCTTGGAGGACCGGAGCAACGTCATGACATCACTTCTGGTCCAGGGTGGCAGTAAACTTTTTTTTTTTATCTTTTGCTTTTAACCACTTAAGGACCGGAAGATTTGCCCCCTTAATGACAGGGCCTTTTTTTACGATACGCCACTGCGTCACTTTAACTGACAATTGCGCGGTTGTGCCACTCTGTACCCAAACAAAATTGATGTCCTTGTTTTCCCACAAATAGTGCTTTCTTTTGGTGGTATTTGATCACCTCTACGGTTTTTATTGTTTGCGCTATTAACAAAAAAAGAGTGTCAATTTTGAATATCCCCAAAAAAAAAAAAAAAAAAAATTCCTCATCAGTTTAGGCCAAGATGTATTCTTCTACATATTTTCGGTAAAAAAAAAAATCACAATAAGCTTATATTGATTGGTTTGTGCAAAAGCTATAGCATCTGACAAATAGGCAGGGAAGGGGTTAAAACTAGAGGGCTATCAAGAGGGTAAGTGTTCCCTAGGGAGGTGTTTCTAACTGTGGGGGGAGTGTACTGACAGGTAGTAGAGAGAGATCGCTGTTCCTGATCACTAGGAACAGCAGATCTCTCTCTCTTCCTGTCAAAACGGGGATCTGTTTGTTTACATTGACAGATCCCCATTCTGGCTCTCTGAGGAACGATCGCGGGTGGCCGGCAGATATCGCGGGCGTGGGCCACGTTCATCGGCTCCTACATTGTGCCGCGTGCCCCTTAAAGCGGCCGCCGTACAGCTATGGCGATTCATGCAAGAAAAACAAAATTTAAAGCGCGCACAGAAGCGCAAAAAATTGGGGCATATATTGTGTTTCGTTTTTTTTTTTGAATTTATTAAAATGTATTTTATCCAAAAAATTATGTTTGTGCAAATACCTTGCAATATAAAAAAATTACAATGATCTCCATTACATCCCCTAAGGTCCAGTGTTGCCAAGCGCCAATATTTTTACTGGCAGCCAGTAAAAAACAGGCAATTTTCTCCTGCCAGTAAATGCCAGTAATGCCGCGTACACACGAGCGGACTTTCTATCCTACTTGGTCCGGCACACTTTCCGACGGACTTTGTCCGCCAGGTGCGCCGGACTTTAAAACGGACGGACTTGCCCACACACGCCGGGACTTTCCGGCGGGCTAAGTCCGCCCGTCTTTCCGACGGACTTTCGCCGGAGTTCCGGCGGACTTTCAGAATGAACGGACTTGCCCACACACGGACAAGTCCGTTCATTTTGAACGTGACTCAGGTGCGACGGGACTAGAGAAGGATGTCAATCTTGCCGCTTTTATCGGCGAGATTGACACCTTGCTAGCCCCGTCGCGGGGCATACCAGGCCCTTAGGTCTGGTATGGATTATAAAGGGGAACCCCGCTACGCCGAAAAAACGGCGTGGGGTCCCCCTAAAATCCATACCAGACCCCGATCCGAGCACGCAGCCTGGCCGGTAAGGAAAGGGGGTGGGGACGAGCGAGCGCCCCCCCCCCCTCCTGAACCGTACCAGGCCGCATGCCCTCAACATGGGGGGTGGGTGCTTTGGGGGAGGGGGGCGCCCTGCGCCCCCCCCCCCAAAGCACCTTGTCCCCATGTTGATGAGGACAAGGGCCTCTTCCCGACAACCCTGGCCGTTGGTTGTCGGGGTCTGCGGGCGGGGGCTTATCGGAATCTGGGAGCCCCCTTTAATAAGGGGGCCCCCAGATCCCGGCCCCCCACCCTATGTAAATGAGTATGGGGTACATGGTACCCCTACCCATTTACCTAGGAAAAAAGTGTAAGTAATAAAACACACTACACAGGTTTTTAAAATATTTTATTAAACAGCTCCGGGGGGGGGGTCTTCCTCCGGCTTCGGGGGTCTTCTTCCGGCTTCGGGGGTCCCTCCGCTTCATCTTCTCCCGGCGTCCGGTTGGTTCTTCTCCGCTCTCCGGCCTCTTCTCCCGGTGTCGCAGGTCTTCGGCCGGCCCCTCCGCTCTCTTCATGTAGCTCTATTGCGAGCGGAGGTCCGGACTTCTGGGCTTCTTGGCTTCTCTTCTCTTCCCCCAGATGTTGACACGACGCTCTCTCCGGCTGGACTGGTCTCTGAGGGCTGCGTTGTGACTTATATAGGCGGAGACCCCGCCCCCATATGATGTCACAGTCCCTGGGCATGCTGGGACTGTGACGTTTTAGGGGGCGTGGTCGACCACGCCCCCTAAAACGTCACAGTCCCAGCATGCCCAGGGACTGTGACATCATATGGGGGCGGGGTCTCCGCCTATATAAGTCACAACGCAGCCCTCAGAGACCAGTCCAGCCGGAGAGAGCGTCGTGTCAACATCTGGGGGAAGAGAAGAGAAGCCAAGAAGCCAAGAAGCCCAGAAGTCCGGACCTCCGCTCGCAATAGAGCTACATGAAGAGAGCGGAGGGGCCGGCCGAAGACCTGCGACACCGGGAGAAGAGGCCGGAGAGCGGAGAAGAACCAACCGGACGCCGGGAGAAGATGAAGCGGAGGGACCCCCGAAGCCGGAAGAAGACCCCCGAAGCCGGAGGAAGACCCCCCCCCGGAGCTGTTTAATAAAATATTTTAAAAACCTGTGTAGTGTGTTTTATTACTTACACTTTTTTCCTAGGTAAATGGGTAGGGGTACCATGTACCCCATACTCATTTACATAGGGTGGGGGGCCGGGATCTGGGGGCCCCCTTATTAAAGGGGGCTCCCAGATTCCGATAAGCCCCCGCCCGCAGACCCCGACAACCAACGGCCAGGGTTGTCGGGAAGAGGCCCTTGTCCTCATCAACATGGGGACAAGGTGCTTTGGGGGGGGGGGGCGCAGGGCGCCCCCCTCCCCCAAAGCACCCACCCCCCATGTTGAGGGCATGCGGCCTGGTACGGTTCAGGAGGGGGGGGGGCGCTCGCTCGTCCCCACCCCCTTTCCTGACCGGCCAGGCTGCGTGCTCGGATCGGGGTCTGGTATGGATTTTAGGGGGACCCCACGCCGTTTTTTCGGCGTAGCGGGGTTCCCCTTTATAATCCATACCAGACCTAAGGGCCTGGTATGCCCCGCGCTCGCCGCAATAGGAAGATCTGTTTTTCCTATTGCAGCGAGCGCGAGATGCAATACCATCCCCTCGTGTCGTATTTGGTCTGTCGGACCAGCCTACACACGAGCGGGCTTTCCGTCGGACCAGCACACACACGAGCGGACTTTCCGCCCGAAACTGAGTCCGACGGAAAGATTTCAAACATGTTTAAAATCTAGGTCCGGCGGGCTTTTGGGAAGAAGTCCGCCGGAAAAGTCCGCCGCCGCCCACACACGGGCGGATTGTCCGGCACACTCTGGTCCGCCGGACCAAGTATGCCGGAAAGTCCGACCGTGTGTACGCGGCATAAAAGGGAAAAGTTGCCAGTAAAAAATATGGTTGCGATGTTCGGCTCGTTCCGGAGCCGGCCAAGACCATCAGAGTCCCTGCTACAGTGTGTCCAGCAGCTCTGGTGGAGGCGGTGTCTGAGTGTGTTGTGTGATGTCATGGTGCAAGGGAGCCAAGCAGAGCGGCCAGAGCCTCGTGTGTGGGTATGCAGGGCAGGTCGGGAGTGGGACTGTCAGTGCTGTTTAGACTGGAGTGGGCTGGAGGAACCAACTTCATGTGTGTGTGCCTTCCTCTTCTAATTTATTGCCCTCCTGAGTCCTGTCCCTGAGCTACTTACTTGCTATATTGAAAATAAAATAAGAAATATGTTTTTTGCCCTAATATCTACCTTAAATCACATTGATAATTGTATATTGTACTTGTTTGCAGCCTAAATACTAAAATTTGGACTTAAAACTGTAATTTTGTAACTTTTGGCAATGCCAGTAAAAACTTGGCTGTGCTAGGAAATTTTGGGTGTCGTGTCAGTAAATTTCATTCTGGTAGGTTGGCAACACTGCTAAGGTCTTAGCTAAAAAATGTATAATGTTTGCGGGTTCTAAGTAATTTTCTGGCAAAAAATACTGATTTAAACTTGTAAACAAAAAATGCCAGAAAAATCCTGGTCAGCAGGATTACAATGCTTATAAAAAAAGACATACCGGTACATAGAAAGGGTACAAATATAATCTATAAGTCACCCTCTGGTCTGTAAAGTTACTGTACTGTATACACTACTGCTAAATCTCCCCTTTCCCCATAGTTGCCTGGAAGCTTCTGGTCTGGGCACTCTGTATTATTGAAAATGAAGAAGATGGCCCTGTAGACCACATGGGGATGATTACTTCAATTCAAGCACTAGTGCCAAGACTGAAGGCTTCTCCTAGTCCTAGTACTCACCCTTATGAACATGTAAGAAGTAAGCCTTTAGACTCCTATGGGGGTAAGTACTTAAATTAAAGTAAAGCTAAAGGCAAAACTTTTTTTTCGTTTTGGATAGAGTGGAGAGGGATTAGAACACCTATCAGCTTTTATTGCTGTCTGTGCCCCGCATTATGGAGATTCACCCTCTCTGTTTGTCCTGTATACCATTATCATTAAAAGTGAAAGTAAAAGAAAATCCCAAATTTTAAGTTGTTTTCAGAAAAGTAATAGAGGGAAAATCTTCCAATGGGGACATTAGTTCTGGTTGCCTGGGGTCCCAAAGGGATTCCCTTAATTTGCAGGGATTTCCTCTCACTTCCTGTTTTGGCTATGGGACAGGAAGTGAAGGGAAATCTTCCCAGTGGGACCAAGATGGCAAAAATAAACCTTACTGGCGTTATAGCCCTCCCTTACTCTCTCCAAAATGAAAAAAAATAAAAGTTTTGCCTATAACTCTACTTTAAAACTATAGTTCTAGGACTAGAGGACTGTGATCCTAGTGCATTATTTGATTTGAAGAAGTCAACTTTGTAGTCTTCTATGCCATGTTTTTTTCAGAGAATGCAAGGTGTTCTCTGATTGGAAGAGGTGGAGATTGTGACATGACTGCCCCTCCTTTTCACCTCATCCAGTCAGATAACTTCTTGTATGGGAATAGAATGAGGTGTTCTTTGAAAAGCAGAGGTCAGGGGTATCAGGCAGGCAGAGTAATCCGTTAAACAGGCAGAGGTCAGGTGTATCAGGCAGGCAGAGTGATCCGTTAAACAGGCAGAGGTCAGGGGTATCAGGCAGGCAGAGCAATCCGTTAAACAGGCAGAGGTTCAGCACGGGTAGACAGGAACAAGGAACTAGCAATGGTTCAGGGGAACAGGAACAGCTGACGACAAACCAGCAACCCGACTGGGTGCTGGAGCCGTCTGAAGTAGCCTCCCCAGCGTGCGCTTCAGCGTGACGCGCTACCGGGCCCCTGCACGGGCGGCGGCACGCACACGGGGACCGCTGTGCACCCGTGCGCGCCGCACCATCGGGCCGCGAACGGGTGTACGTCTCAGCGCTAGCCCACTGTGCATGCCCCCCGAAGCCTGGCGGACGGAGGCGACCTGCGTCTCCTGACAGTGCCCCCCTCCTAAGGGCGGACACTGGACGCCCAGGCTGGACATCAATTCCGGATGGTCTCGATGAAAGGCTTGAATTAAACGAGGTGCATGTATGTTCCTTGCCGGCTCTCAAGAATTGTCCTCAGGTGGGTATCCTTTCCACTGGATCAGATACTGTAGTTGCCTGCCCCTCTTCCTACAATTAAGGATGGACTCTACCTCGAACTCGTTCTCCCCGTCCACCCTGATTGGTGGAGGAGGGAACTCTCCTCTTTCTGGAAAAGCACTGGGCACCACAGGCTTCAGCAGGGATACATGGAAGACAGGATGGATCCTGTAAGTCTTTGGTAGTGCTAGCTCCATGGCCACAGGATTGATAATTCTTTTGATAGGGAAAGGACCAATGAACTTGGGTCCCAGTTTCCGAGATGGCACAGGTAGTTTAAGATTGGCGGTGGATAACCAGACCTCTTCCCCTATATTAAACGTTGGATTCTCCTTCCTACCCCGGTCATACTGCTCCTTGTAGTCCCTTTGAGCTTTCTGTAACATGTCTTGGATCCTCTGGAAATTAGATTGTAAGAAGGTTATCCTGTCGTGAACTGCAGGGACTGTTATCTCAGGAATATCGTTAGACAGAAACGTAGGGTGGAATCCGCAATTTGCCCAGAAAGGCTTTTGGTTGGTAGCTGCGTAAACGGAATTATTATAAGCGAACTCTGCATACGGGAGAAGACTTGCCCAATCATCCTGGGATCCTGAGCAGAAGCAACGGAGGTATTGCTCTAAGGTCTGGTTCGTCCTCTCCGTTTGACCGTTGCTCTGAGGATGGTAAGCTGATGAGAGGCAAACTTTGATATCCAGGGCTTTGCAGAGTTCCTTCCAGAATTTAGACGTAAATTGCACGCCCCTATCCGACACTATACTCCTTGGTACGCCATGGAGGCTGATGATTTCCTTCAGAAAAGTATTGGCCGTCTCCACGGCAGAAGGAGTGCCCTCCATGGGCAAAAAATGAGCCATCTTGGAGAGACGGTCAACCACGACAAAAATAGTGGTAAAGCCTCCCGAGGCCGGCAAGTCTACGATGAAATCCATGGACACGTCGGTCCATGGTCGTTCTGCAATGGGGAGGGGTTTGAGTAGACCCCAGGACTTAGTGTTTTGGCCCTTGTTCCGTTGACAAAGAGGACAGGAGGCCACATACTCCCTGCAATCCCGTCTCCACCCAGGCCACCAGAAGGAGCGAGAGATCAGCTCAGATGTTTTCCTAATTCCAAAGTGCCCTGCCAGTTTATGGTCATGGCACATTTTAAGGGTTAATGACCGTGTCTCCTGAGGTACAAAAATTTTCCCTCGGATCCAAAAAAATTCCCATATTTCTTCAAGGAATGTACCTCTGGTTCCGTACATGAGTTAGACGAGGCTTTGATGGATGACATTAAGTTCGCCTGCGCCAGCCCAAGGAAGTTTTGAGGAGAGAGGATTGTGCTCGGTTCCGGAGTTTGGGGATCAGCCGAGAACATCCGAGAGGGGGCGTCTGCCTTTCCATTCTTTGCACCAGGTCTGTAGGAAATATGAAAGTTGAAGCGAGAGAAGAAGAGGGCCCAACGGGCTTGTCTGGGTTTGAGTCGTTTTGCTGTCCGGAGATATTCAAGGTTCTTGTGATCTGTAAAGATCATCACTGGGTGGAGTGCCCCCTCAAGCAAATATCTCCATTCCTCCAGGGCGAATTTAATGGCCAGCAGCTCCCTGTCACCCACATCGTAGTTTAATTCCGGCGGGCTGAGTCTCCGGGATGCAAACGCAACGGGATGTAGGATGGCTTTAGGTCCCTGTCTTTGGGAAAGAATTGCTCCTGTTGCGATCTCCGATGCGTCCACCTCCAGTACAAATGGCTGAGAAGGATCGGGGTGACGAAGAATTGGAGCGGAACTGAACAGGGTCTTCAATCTCAGAAAGGCTTCCTGTGCGGCTTGGGACCACCGGAATGAACCGTGCTGGCGGGTTAGCTGGGTGATAGGTGCCACTATGGCAGAGAATCCAACAATAAATTTCCGGTAGAAGTTGGCAAATCCTATAAACCGCTGGACTCCTCTTTTATCAGATGGGGCTGGCCACTCCTGGATAGCTTGTATCTTTTGAGGATCCATTGCGACCCCATTTGCTGATATGATGAACCCCAGGAATTGCACGACTGGTTTTTCGAACTCGCACTTCTCCACTTTCAAGTAGAGCTTGTGTTGCTTCAGTATGGTAAGAACCTTTCTGACGTGTCCCTTGTGTAGCTCAATCGTGGAGGAGAAAATTAGTATATCATCCAAATAGACCACAAGGAAATCATCCAGGTATTCTCAGAATATATCATTTACTAGGTGTTGAAAGGTGGCTGGAGCATTACAAAGCCCGAATGGCATCACCAAGTACTCGAAGTGTCCAAATCTGGACCTGAAGGCCGTCTTCCATTCATCCCCGGCCCTGATTCTGACAAGGTTATAGGCACCTCGGAGATCTAATTTGGAAAAGACTTTAGCTGATCGGAACCGTTGGAACAGCTCCGGAATGAGCGGCAGTGGGTACCTATTCTTGATGGTAATGTTATTAAGCTGCCGGTAGTCCACACAGGGTCTAAGGGAGCCGTCTTTCTTCCCAACAAAGAATATACCCGCTTCGGCAGGTGAGGACGAGGGACGGATGAACCCCTTCTTCAGGTTCTCGTCGATATATTGTTTGAGAGCCTCCAGCTCAGTCTCCGAGAGGGGAAATATACGACCAAACGGGATTTCCGACCCTGGCAGCAGGTCAATTGGGCAGTCATAGGGTCGATGAGGTGGTAAGCAATTGGCCATTTGTTTGCTGAAGACTTCCTGGAACTCAAGATATTCATGGGGAACATGTTGGAGGTTATCTGATGGAACAGTAACCGTAGCACAGACTTTTGGAGCCGAAGGGAGGCAATGTTGAGAGCAATATGGAGAGGGGAACGAAACCGCCTTAGTACTCCACTGGATCTGTGGATCGTGAGCCTGTAGCCAGGGCAGGCCTAGAATGACTGGAAACATGGGAGAGTGAATGAGGTCTAGGCGTAGGAGCTCTTGATGCCCGGAATCGGTAGTTACTAGAATAGGTTGGGTCTCCTGGGTAATTGGACCTGAACTAGGGAGAGACCCATCAGCCAGATGTACTCGTAGATGTTGAGCTTTGGTTTGCAAGGGGACATGCAGGTTGCGGGCCAAGGCAGCATCCATGAAGCAACTACATGCACCCGAATCAATGATGGCTGGCAAGCGGGACTCCCCTTCCAGTAGCTGTAGAGAAACAAACAACATTACGTAAGATTTAGGGGCATTGTTGTCTTGGCAATTCATCGATTTTGACTGAAAGAACTAACTGGGCCTTATCGGGCAGTTGCGCAGGAAGTGTCCGGCCCCCCCACAATAGAGACACAAGTTGGACTGCCGTCTGCGTTGCCTTTCTTCTGAGGTCAGTGGTGCCCGGACCAGGCCAAGCTGCATGGGTTCGGACTCGGGAGGTGTAGTAGAACCAGCTGCCATAGGAGATGGTGACTGCACAGGTAGGGGTCTCGACGGCGTCCACGTAGGGCGTGGATTTTGGAACCGTTCTGAACGACATTCCCGCAAACGTCTGTCCAGCTTTGTGGCTGCCTGGATTAATTCCTCCAAGGAAGCGGGAGTCTCCATCCTGGCTAACTCGTCCTTGAGGAGTTCGGACGGGCCTTGACAGTACTGATAGCGCAGGGCCGGCTCGTTCCAGTTCGTATTGGCCGCCCATTTACAGAACTCCACCGTATAATCCTCAATTGGTCTCCTTCCTTGGGACAGGTGGTGCAGGATGGCTTCGGCTGTAGCCATACGCTGCGGGTCATCATAAAGCTGGGACATACTCTCGAAGAAGGTGTCGATTGTATTTAGCACCTGACTTCCCTGTTCCATCAAGCCATGGGCCCAGGCCTGAGGTTCTTCAGACAGCAGGGAGATCGCAAATCCCACCTTGACCACCTCTGATGCGAAGGTTCGGGGCTGGAGGGCGAAATGGAGAGAACATGCATTCTTAAAAGCCCTAAATTTCTTACGGTCCCCTGAGAACCCTTCGGGTGTAGGGACCCTGGGTTCCAGAAGCGCCATGACAACTGTGGGACTGGCGGTAGCCTGGTAAAGCGGACCTTCACTGCTGGGTGCGGGAGCTGCGGCGGCAGAAGGGAGTGGCCCCGTAAGCTGTTGGAGGCGGTTGTCAATTTGAGTATATCCCTCTTGTAGTTTCTGCACCAAGTCGGCCAGGGTGGAAACCTGCTGACACAGGATCTCCAAGGGGGAGCACGCTCTGTCGGCCTCGGACATCTGGCTGGTTTGTACTGTCACGACTAATACTCACCGAGGCCAAGATGCCGAGAGCGGCTCGCCCTTACGACCACGCGCACCCGAGCCCCTGGAGGTGATACAGGGAGTCGGGGGCACGCGGAGGCACGGCTTCCGGTAGCTGCAGGATATCAGGAAGGCCGGCTAGAAGTCCTAGTTGGTTATTGGAGAACACCGGCGGGTGCCGTGCAGGACCGGGGAACTGAGAAACAGAAAGTACGTAAAGCAGACAGAGGTCAGAACCGGGGTATCAGGCAGATCAGAGTCCGTTAAGCAAGCAGAGGTCAGAACCGTGGTATCAGGCAGATCAGAGTCCGTTAAGCAGGCAGAGGTCAGGGGTATCAGGCAGGCAGAGTAATACGTTAAACAGGCAGAGGTCAGGGGTATCAGGCAGGCAGAGTAATCCGTTAAACAGGCAGAGGTCAGGGGTGACAGGCAGGCAGAGCAATCCGTTAAACAGGCAGAGGTCAGGGGTGACAGGCAGGCAGAGCAATCCGTTAAACAGGCAGAGGTTCAACACGGGTAGACAGGAACAAGGAACTAGCAATGGTTCAGGGGAACAGGAACAGTTGACGACATACCAGCAACCCGACAGGGTGCTGGAGCCGTCTGAAGTAGCCTCCCCGGCGAGCGCGTCAGCGTGACGCGCTACCGGGCTCCCGCATGGGCGACGGCGCGCACACGGGGACCGCCGTGCACCCGCGCACGCCGCACCGGGTGTACGTCTCAGCGCTAGCCCACTGCGCATGCGCCCCGAAGCCCGGCGGACGGAGGCGACCTGCGTTTCCTGACACTAGGACAGCAAGAGAGAAGAAATATTCCAATGGAGACATTTGTTCTAATGACAGCTGCATAGTAGGAGATTCCCCATGATTAAGCTCTGGGGGGCAAAGAAAGACATGTTGGGGGCATGACCTGGCTGGAGCCCAGGCTGAGACTGCCACATACTCTTTCACAGTGGATTTGTAGTGGTGTGTGGCTTATGGGATACCATCTCTGCTACACATTGACGTCTGGAGCCGAGATGAACTCCGTTCCCGGCCAGCACTCCTAGTGGTTGGAATTGGACCAGAACTCTCCAGAGCCTGAGTGGCACCTACATATTTTTACATTGGTTCAAAGGGATTTTCCTTTCTTTGGAGAGATTTCCTCTCACTTTCCTTTGTGTTTACATGACAGGGGAAGATGGTGTTACAATGGGAACAAGGCCTTCACAAATCCTTGAAAATCCATGAATGGTAGGTAGTTGCTGATGGCTTATCTGGAGTTTCAGTTAATATAAACTTAACCAAGCCAAGATATAAAACACTTTTGATTTCCACTAGATGGTTCCCACTACATGATAGTTTGTACTAGATGATTCCAACTAGATAGTTCCCGCTATATAAAATTTCCTACTAGATGGTTCCTACTAGATACAGTAATTCACAATAGATAGTTCTTACTAGATGATTCCTACTAGAAAGTTCCCACTAGATGGTTTGCACTACATTACACAACTAACCAAGCTCATCTGTCAAACTTCACCTTTGTGCTACTGGCTAGGTGGCCACTAGCCAGGTGGGCAACATGGATCAGATTTGGTGTCAATGGCACAAAGTACATACTGTACATCCTAGAATTTATACTCTGATCTACTTAGTGATTACAATAACTTACCCAAATCACCACACAGACACTGCCCTATTTCAAAAAAATTAAACTGAATAACCCTAAAAATACTTACCCAGTCCAGCTCCAGAGCAATTTTTTTTGTTGCATACATGTAAAAATCCAAATTTTTGGCAAAAAATTACATAAACCCCCAGGACATTATATATTTTCTGAAAGCAGAGGCCCTGTAGAATAAAATGGTGATAGCTGCAAGTTTTTGTTTCACGTGGTATTTGCGCAACTGTTCATTAAACGCGAATTTTCTGGAAAAAATACAATAAAATTAATTTTGTTGCAAAACCACACCATATAATACCCATTTTTGGTTAAAATATAAATGATGAGGTGAGCAAATAGATAACTAACATTCTTTGTTTTAAAATTGCGTGCACCCGCGATATCGCCAAAAACTATGGTGCCCAAAAATCACGATAGGTGACACTTTAAAAGCCATTACAGCTCATCAATATAGAGTTTACTAGGAGCTCTTGTGCTAGAATGTTTCTTTCTCACTCTGGCGTTTGCAGCAATATGTCACATGTGTGGTGGGCCCACAGTTTACATACACGTACGCACCCTGGGCTTGCGTTTGCATTTGCACAGGTGAGCGGGGCAATGGGGGGGTTTTGGCAATTAATTTTTTTTACATTTTAATATATTTTATTATAATTTTATTTTTTTACTTTTTTATTTAATTTTTTTTATAAATTTTTACATGATTGCTATCATAAGGGGTTAATAAAACCCTATGTGATAGCATTGGGCAGGTGACATGTACTCTTTTTGGAGACATTAGGGGTCTAATAGCACAGATCAGCTTGGTTAGATGTTTCTCCTGGCTGTACTGGCCAGAAAAGTATGCATATGAAACGGGAAGTGACATCACTTCTGGTTTCATTGTTTGCATGTGAGATCGAAGCATGGATTTGCCTTGATCTCACTGCAATTGTTCTCCCCCTGCCGGCAGATGTGTTCCCGGCCAGCGGTAAGCGCATGACAGCCCAAAAACCACAGGAGTAGGGGGGCCACTGGCGGGAGGTGGGGGGGGTGACAGTGTGGCCGGCTGTGTGAAAGTGGTCAGCAGCTATGGTGCTGCCGCATCACTTTCACTTTGAAGCTGGTCGCTGGCTGTACAAAACACACACGAGCCTACTGCAGCTATCAGCTTGTGATCAAATGTTCACTCTTTTGACATACAAAGGACGCCCAAATAGCTGAACTGGTTAATGTTTGATTTCCTACAAATGATGAACTGCTAGACACAGGCATGAGCACAGGGTGTGCCAGGTGTGCCTGGGCACACCCTAATTACCCTGTGCAGCACAGGTTCCTCCTACTGCCCTTCTACTTTACCTTTTTTCCCCCCCTTTCTGTCCTCCTTTTTCCCCTTTTCCTCCCAGGGGTGGCACCACTCTCCACTCGGCGCACGGGGGGCCGTTTTGCGCCCAATTGGACGCATTCGACCCTCCTTGTTTTCTGGCAGTCTTGTTGCATGGTTGCCATGCCGACGGACACGCCAGTTCTGCGCCGCAGGACTCCAGCGCGGGACGTCATGCCTACGTCACGATGGCTTCGCTCAGTACGGAGCATCATGGCGAGGACACGCCCACGAGCACCCTGATAGGTTGACGCTCTTTCTCTAGCAGTGGGCCTCCTTCCACCGCCCATTCAGTGGTATGAACCAATCATAGGTTCACTGCCTCTTTAGACAGCGCTATTTAAACAATCTAATTTCCACTACTGACACCTATTCACAGCCTTTCCAGACTTCACGCTGAGGACTAACAGTTTGTTTGGTAAGTATCTTTTTACCTCTGTGGTGGAGACGCACCCGTGCCTCAGACTTTGAGACATTTCCATGTATTTATATATATTCACCTAAGCATCCCTTCCTTATTCTTGTGTTTCCAGACTATATATATTGGACACTTTTTAGGGAAGTGAGACTCCCCCCTGCTATACTCCTGGATTAACAACACTGTTTTGTCCTTTCCCTGCCTAACGGCCCAGGAAGCTGGGGTTCTATATATTATAAGTCAAGTCTTGGGGTATGTCTTATTTGGAAACTCTTACACTGATTAATTAATATTATTCTCCCCCACATAGAACAAGCTCCTGATCAATCTTTCACTGTTTATATTCCAGTGACCGGGTGAGATGACCAGCCAGCTCACCATAGCTGATCTTGGTCTGTCCCCCTTGTGAGTGGAGGATACGCTCTTGGTAAAGAATTAATACATTAGAAAAGAATTAATACATTAGAAAAGACAACCTTCAATACTTAGCAACTGTAAATTTAAAAAAGGGCAGTAATCTATATGCCCATAACACAGACGCTAAGAGGGAGGAGAGAAGATCTATCAACTTCTCTGCTCCTTCTGGGCCACAAACACCATTGAAAGTAACAATACAAAAAGAAGAAATGGGTTAACAGGTACAGTAAGCACAGTTCTGTAACGTTACAGGTCCTGAGTTGAAGGGTACTAGTGTCTTCTGCTAGCAAATGTTGGGGCCCTTTGTAAAGAGAGTAGGTTTAATCAATCAAAAGTGAGACAGTAATCCTCTAGGAAATCCCGTTAGGTAGTGGTTTGTAAGAACAGAATGACTAAAAGTGGCAGCTCCAAACAAGCATCCTCTGACAGTATAAAGGAGAATAGGTGTCTGCATGCAGTGTCTGTACTGTGCTAAGATTGATGTTGGGTTTACACCTGCTCACCAATCTTCTGGGTGATGACACAACGATAGTCCCAAATGGTGGTTCAGGCTCCTGGCAATGTTATAAGGCACTGGATCACCTCCTGTCGGCCGATCAGGATGGCTGGTAGCTGAACTGGCTGGGTGATGGGACAATGGCCAACAGGACACCTGGATGGGTCTTGTGATCCCCGAAGCAGTGTGTGGGTTGTCTCCGCTGGGCTAGATGGAGCTGAGTCGCTGAGCAGGGTCCCTGGGCTGAACGGTGGAGGACTGTGTGGGTGACACTGTTCCTGGCTTATTTATCCTCAGTCTCTTGGCAGCAGTCTCGGGAAAAGCGTGTCTCTCTCTCAGATGCTGGTAGACAGTGTGGCTCTCTCTCTCTCTTAGGTGGAGTTCCACCACACAGTCCCGTCACCTCACCACTCCTGTCCTCTATCCCCTCTCCTCACTGTAACTTTCCCTGGTAGTCTCAAGAGAAACGTGACTTTCTCTCCCTCTGTTGGGTCACACAGTCCCTGGTGTCAGTGTGTGTCTCTCCCCTCAATCAGATGCTTGTACCTCAGACCGATCTCCTCACTCTCCTCACACAGCCCTCCTCAGATCTTCTGTCAGCACTCTCTCTATAGTGCTGTGTGGAAAACCTGTCTCTCTCTCTATTCTTTCACATCAGCACTTCTCTCTCCTCATTTACCTCAACCTTTTTTACCTTTTTCTCAATATACTTTGTGTCTCTGAGTTTTCTGGAAGGACAAGTCAGCATCTCTCTGTCTCTATCTTGTGGCCAAAAGGAGAAATTGCATTACAACATGCCTGCTACATTAATTTTTCCTTGCTCTCTTACTATCTTCTATAGATGACCTCCTGCTCCAAAACCGTAAGGTCTCTAACTTCATTCTCGTCCCTTTTCCTATCACAGAATGGATTGCCTAAACACTATCTATTCAAAACTAGACGCTGCTCTATACTTGGCTATATGTAGGGTCATTAAATTGTATATAAACACAATTGCTTGATCGAAGAAACCAATTTCACAAAAATAATACCAAGACACTGTACTGGAAATTGCAATTGTATTGCTACATAGTTAGTAAGGTTGAATAAAGACACCAGTCCATCCAGTATGAGCACCCACAATTGTCCCCATCCCCGCACATTGCGTCCCATCAAGGTGCCCATCCACTATATTATTATTTTTTTAATATATTTTAAGGTACCCATGTAGCACCATCAATCTACGCAGTGCTCCACACACACCCACACCGGTCCCCACCCCCAAGGGGTCTGCAATCCAAGGTCCTCAACTCACACCCATACACCAGGGCCATTTTTTTGGACAGAAGCCAATAAAGCTACCAGCATATCTTTGGAGTGTGGGAGGAAACCGGAGTACCCGGAGGAAACCCACACAGGCACAAGGAGAACATACAAACTCCAGGCAGGTAGTGTCGTGGTTGGGACTTGAACCAGCAACCCTATTGCTGCGAGGTGAGAGTGCTAACCACTACACCACTGTGCTGCCATTAATGTCAACATTGGAATGACCGTTGTGATTGTTTGTATCTCTTTTTACAAAAAATATCAATAAACATATTGAAAATGAAGGGAAGATGGCAAAAATATCACAGGGTTTTTAACATTATTAAAAGGCAAAAAATGGATTCAAATATGGACTAGTGCTCCAACTGTGCCCGAATGCCAGGCGGTTTTGCCCTGGTATTGTTGGAGCTTGCCCGCTCCCTCACTCCATAAGTGACTGGCCCATCACTATGGATGACTTTACTTTATTCTTGCCAGCAGCTAAGGGGGCTGTTGGAGAATGGTAAAAATGCTTCTCAACCACATGTTTTTGCCACCGCAAGTCTAAATGAGCCCTAAAAAAACATTTGAAACGCCAAAAGGTTTGTCACTTTTGTGATCCATAAACCTCTGCCAGCATATAAACCTCTGCCATAGTTGCCAACAGTGCAAAAAAAAATTCGGGACACTTTTTTGCATGTAGGTGGAGCCTTGCTACAATTAGGGGGCGTGGCATTCTTTTGTAAGCGGGGCATAGTGCAACAGAAAAATGCAGCACGTGAAGCGAAAAATGGGCGTGGTTTGAGCGCAATAGTGGGCGTGTCTTAAATGGGCATGTCTCAGAAGGGGTGTGGTATGAGGTGAATAAGGGATGGAGGGAGAAAGAAAGAGAGAGGGAGAGAAAGAAAGAGGGAGAGAAAGAAAAAGAAAGAGAGAAAGAAAGAGGGATGGAGTGACAGCAGGCCCAGATCCTACACAACAGTAGAAATATGTGTATTCCAGAAAGTTTAACAAATCAGCAGATAAAGGTACTCCAAACACCTGGTGTTGGCGCTTCAATCATCCTGGCACCAAGGTTGTTATGGTGTCAGGATGATTGAAGTGCATTATTTCTATTATTACATTGTAATATAGAATGAAATTATTTAACTCACCATAATGCAGAATCAGTGGAAGCCCTGAGCGTGTCACCTGCCACGTCGCCTGCCACGAGATGCCATCAGGTGTCCCCAGCGGAGTCCCCCCTTACATCAAGGATTGCCAGCAGACTCCCCCCTTACATCAAGGATTGCCAGCAGACTCCCCCCTTACATCAGACATTGCCAGCGGAGTCCCCCCTTACATCAGACATTGCCAGCGGAGTCCCCCTTACATTAGGCATTGCCAGCAGAGTCCCCCCTTACATCAGACATTGCCAGCGGAGTCCCCCCTTACATCAGGCATTGCCAGCGGATTCCCCCCTTACATCAGACATTGCCAGCAGAGTCCCCCCTTACATCAGACATTGCCAGCGGAGTCCCCCCTTACATCAGGCATTGCCAGCGGAGTCCCCCCTTACATCAGGCATTGCCAGCGGAGTCGCCCCTTACATCAGTCATTGCCAGCGGAGTCCCCCCTTACATCAGACATTGCCAGCGGAGTCTCCCCTTACATCAGACATTGCCAGCGGAGTCCCCCCTTACATCAGACATTGCCAGCGGTGTCCCCCCTTACATCAAGCACTGCCAGCAGAGTCCTGTCCTTACACCAGGCATCCCCCAATGGAGCCCCCCCTTTCCTTACAGATCAGGCATTCGGCCACCATTACTAATCAGAATGGGACAAAATAGCCGGTTGGCTGCCAATAGCAATTGAGCTGCGGCGCCGCCCACCCCTGTCCCTTCCCACATCAGGTCACAGTCAGATGGCAGCGAAGCGGTCTATTGGCAGCCACCCAGCCATTACTAAACAGTAATTTGGTCTTTGGGAAAATGGCGGCCGGTGGAGACATTGTCTCCGTCGGCCACAGACCTCTAGCGGCGGCGGCGGCAAAAAAAAAAAATCGGTAAAATAAGAATTTCCTGGAACATTTCCTGGGAATGGCTAAATCCAGGAAAAGGGTCTAAATCCTGGGAATGTCCCGGGAAATTTGTGACAGTTGGTAAGTATACTCTGCACAGCGAACAGAGAGACACCACTTTCTCTGGTAATGTCAAGGAATACAGTGGTGTCACCTGCTCACCTGGATTCATTGGATAATGAAGAAGCTGCAACTCACATGTAGCACCCTCTAGGTAGGTTGGTGCTAGAGTGAGGATTTTTTGTTGGCAAAGTAGGAAAATTTAGGCAGGCCCAGCTGGTCGCTAGGCCTGTTTGTTTCTATTCTGGACTGGGAGTGGCTCAGGGTAGCAGCTGGTGACTAGGGATGAGCTCGATGTTCCAGTCGAACATAAGTTCGACTGGAACATCGGGTGTTTGCCCGTTCACCGAATGCCGAACATTACGGGGCGTTCATGGGAAATTCGAGCGCCCGCCAAACGCCTCATAACGAACGCCGACCCCAGCTATATAACAGCTGTCATTGCAAAAAGCCTGCAGTCGCAGGACGCCTTTTTTTTGCAGGTTTTGCCTACAAGAATGTGCACATGTCGGAGAAGGTGATGCTGCTTTTTTGTCTAGATCTCTTTGAAGTTAAACGGTGGACCAAAGGGAAGACGAGCCGGCAATACGGGTATGTGTATGATTTTCTTTGAAGGGATTCAAAGAAAATTTTCACTTTGACAAATGTGCATTTGGTTAGCAGCATATAAATCCTGCAGACACCGTCTTTCCATTCACCCGGTACGACGCTCACTGTACCCTTCTCTGCTTCTGTTCTGCATAAAGCGCTTTTTCATTTTATTTTCTTCCATGGCTTTGCTCAGCAACTTACTTCATGATAGGGGGATAGTTGTGCCGATGTGACTGGAGATCTTCTAGTCATCCATACCTTTAATTTATTTATTTATCCAATCATTTATTAAGGGTTCAAGCACATGTGGGTGGGGCCACTCACCCTGGAGGTAAGGATACCCTTAACCATGAACGCATGCCCGGAACCAGGTAGGGATTGCGGTCATGTGAATGTCTAACATTTAGGCAGTTCCCCGACTTAGAATTAAGCTGTGTCACTGTGTGCAGCAATAAAAGTACAGAGTTCCACTTTAAAGCGCTGTCACTACACACCTTGCATGACGTATGTTGCATTAGGAGGGACGCTGCTAAGCCCACACCCTCTCCATCAGTCCAGTATACTTCTGTTACCTCACTCCCATCAACAGGATGGGGTCCCCCCTGTACACCTAGCATGGACCTCATTCGTGTACTTGTTACCTCCTTCAATTCCATACCGTGACTAAGGCATGAATCTCCATAACACGGGTTTGGTTCCGGTTGCTACTGGAAACTGACTGCTAGGGAGGGAGCCAGAACATCAACCCCCTCGCTACCAGAGGCCCCGTCAACTATAGGAGGTACCATGCATCACGACTGTCATACCCCACATGTGCCTTACTGACTCAAGTTCTTTTAATACGCCAGGCCTAGCTTGCACCCCCTTAAATAACTTCACTTACTTAATGATGGGGGATAGTTGGAACAGCTGATATAACTTTACTTAGAGTCTTTCAGCATTACAGTCCAAGATGAACATTAGTTTCAGAATAACCCTAACAATCCCTAGCTGGCTGCCCAGGCATACCTCAGAAAGGTAGTAGTCCATATTGGCATTCTCCAGGTGCTAGTTGATCTCCAGACCTCCAGTGCCTCCAACAGACTGCAAGGCACAGCAGTCCTCCTCCACAGTAGTCACAGCATATCCTGCTCGATGTGCTTTCCCAAACCCAGCCTTCCCCCAAAGGGATCCTCTTAGGGAGGGACCATGAAGCACCCAAGTGCACTTTTTTGTGTGGGGATGTATGGCCATCAGGTTCCTTCCACCCCTGCTTTGGGGGAATCTTACTTCGGGAGATTTCCCCACCCAGTACTCATTGGTTAGCTTGGGATGATCATGAGGAGCGGGTTCTGCTAGGCCATTTGGCTAGGTGGACCTGAATAAGCCTTGTTCCCGTCAGGAGCTTTGCGATCTGGTGGGCCATATGCACTTTTTTGGTTTAATTTGGTGTTTTGTTTTTGTGCACCATAAAAGCTGGGTTCCAGGTGCTACTAGCTGTAAATCCCCCACAGCTCAAATGTGCCACTGTCCAGTAGCATAGGATTAAATACTAAAAAACTGCAAACAACAAAGGCTCACAGCGCTCAGGGGCTGATAAAACTGATTGTCGAAATGGCTGCAATAATCCACAGTCAATGCCCAATATAAACACTAGATATTTATTTACAACCTTAGAAAAAAGTGTATATTCCATATGACAATATTGTAATGTTGCCACGCTGACACTGGAGCTGGCTCAGGCACCGATGGATCACTGTGTCCTGGGCAAGGAGAGCCATGGGGAGGCGCCAACCGGCATGGCCATGGAGATTGAACAGGCTGCAGGAGAATCCAAGCCGATGTTTTGTCAAAATAGCGAATTCTTAAAAATCTCCAATCACGTCATTTCCAGTTACTGTACAGCATCAGTAATTGGAGATTTTGACAAGTTGCTGTTTTGACACAACACCGGCAAGTGTATACACTCTGGTACACGATATTGTGAACAGACATTGTTAGTTCGCCTGATACTAACCAACAACATGGCCGCCTCCAAGGCGGCGACAACTTTTTCATCCTTAGCCGCTGTTCTGCCAAAACCACAAACTATTTGTGTACCGGAGTGTATATGCTTGCCGGTGTGTCAAAACAGCAACTCGTCGAAATCTCTAATTACGGATGCTTTAGAGTAACCGGAAGTGACGCAATTGGAGATTTCGACAAATTGGCTATTTTGACAGAACATTGAACTATGCCGACGCGAGTGGATGGCGTCACTGGAGCACCTGGGTGGAAGTGTGGTACCTGGAAGGAGGAAGCCACTACAACCAGCGTGGAATGCATGCGTCCCTGTTGCCGTGACAACGCGCTTTGCGCGCATGCGCTTTTCCGAGTCACGGGAATGACGGCAATCTGCCCACTCCCCGCCCCCATATTGGGCTTAAAGTCTCTGATTGCTGTCATTCCTGTGACTTGAAAAAATACATGTGCGCGAAACACGCTGTTACGGCAACAGGGACGCATGCACTTCACGCTGGTTACAGTGGTATCCTCCTTCCGGGTACCACGCTTTTTTCCAGGTGCTCCAGTGACGCCATTCACTCGCGTCGGCGGGATTTTCCTGCAGCCCGTTCCATCTCCGCCGCCATGGCAGTTGGCGCCTCCCCATGGCTCTTCTTGCACAGGACACAGTGACCCATCGGTGCCTGAGCCAGCTTTAGTGTCAGCGTGGCAACGTTGCAATATTGTCATATGGAATATACACTTTTTTCTAAGGTTGTGAATAAATCGCCAGTGTTTATATAGAAGAATAAAATCGTGCACTTTGTAATCCAACAGACCCATTCATACATGCACCCCCACCCTCCTTTTGCCCAGCACTACAAGCCTGCTTGGTAATGCTTTCTATCCAGGGCTGGTGCAAGGAATTTGACACCCTTGGCTCCATTCCCTTTGCCCTCCCCATGTATACCCCACCTTTTTAATGAAGGGCTCATCAAAAGCAGCCTCACCAGGGCCCATCAATGCAGCCTCACCAGCGCCCATCAATGCAGCCTCACCAGCGCCCATCAATGCAGCCTCACCAGCGCCCATCAAATGCAGCCTCACCAGCGCCCATCAAATGCAGCCTGCAGCCGGAGCGGCAGCTGCCTGCTGATGCTGAGACTTATAGTTGCTTGCTGCAGAGAGAAGGAACACCAGTGGCCGGGCGCCCTAGGCAGCAGGGCGGTTGCCCAGTTTGCCTAGTGGTAGCACCGGCCATGTTTCTATCTAATGGGAATCGCAACCACAATTGCAAGTAATCTTGTGAAACAATGCATTCTACTTTCCATCCATCCTCCCACTTACCCAAATCAAATCTAGACAATACAATTTATTTAAAGATTGAATAAAAACAGAAAAAAAAGCCAGCAACGACATTTAAGCTACTTTCACACCTTATGCCCTGTACACATGACCTTACATCAGGCATTGAAGGTTTTTCCGACGGAGTTCCGACAGAATTCTGCTCAAACTGTCTTGCATACACACGGTCACACCAAATTCCGACCATCCAGAACGCGGTGACGTACAGCACGTACGACGGGACTAGAAAACAGAGGTTCAATAGCCAGTAGCCAATAGCTTCCGTCTCATACTTGCTTCAGAGCATGTGTCATTTTTGGTACGCCGAAACAGCATACAGACGAGTGGGTTTCCCGATAGTAATTAGTTCCGTTGGAAAAATTTAGAACATGTTCTCTATCTAATTCCGATGGGGCATACACAAGGTCGGAATATACGATGAAAAGCTCCCATCGGACTTTTTCTGACGGACATTCCACTTGTGTGTACGCGGCATTAGTAGTGCATTCAAGTAAAGCTTGTTAGCGTGCGTTACTTTATGCGTTTTTGTGCAATGTGTTAGTGTACCATTGTAGTGTATTGCCTTTGGTTGTGGTAGGCTAAAAACACACTCATGTACGCAAGGTGCATTGGGGTGCCTTTAGAAAAAAATGGCACAACAGCACTATAACATGCAACACATGCATCTTTGACCATCACCCGCAAGCCTGAAACTATATGATGAGTATGCACTATTGGGGAGAGAGGGAAGAAAAGGAAAGGTTAGTATGTGTTACTAGGGAGAGGGACATTAAAGAGAACGTGATGCCTTGCAGATGAGCAGAGAAGGCAATGTGATTATGTTCTGCAAGAGAAAGGGACATTAGAGAACCTGTTGCCTTGCCTAGCATGGGCAGAGAGTGGGTTCGAATTAAACGTGTCCTGTATATAGTTCATGTGAATGTGACTCCCTGGATTTCTAGGAAAGGAATCTCTAGTCACTGCGAAGGGATGCATTGAGAAATATGAGGAGATATTCAGTGAGATCATGCAGAATAATAGGAAAGGTTGTTCGCAGGATATATGTGGAAGATTAGTGGGTGAACAATGGGATGATATTTAATATGGAGCTAAGCTATGTTGCCTGTGATTTAGCAGTTGCAGCATAGGAAGGCCCCTTAACACATTTTCTTCCATCAAGTCCAATTAAAGGGGACTCAGTTGTGATATAGTTTCCCAAGCATTCCCCCTCGCCCCAGCAAGGTATGGAGGTCCACCACCTGAACTTCGCTTCCTGTCACTGTCAGCGCTCAAGGTACACCAAACTCCTAATCCATTTCCTAATGAAGCCTTTTCACTTCCTCCTCGTTGTTCCTTCACGTTACTCCCAGCAGACTCATTGGGCAAAAATACATTTTTATAGGGTCAGTCCACCCCTTCGTTGCCAAACTTAGCAGATGTATGAAGGTGACAGAACAACCGGGGGGAGAGGAGAGGGGACTTGACAGAGGACAGATGCTGGTGGAAAATTTGATTGCATTAACCACTGCAGTGTCCCAAACTTCATATCGCGCTAGTAGTGTCTGGACGTTCTATTTACTTGTACTGTGTTTACCTACATATGCTCCCCATTTCCCGGCAAGTCTTTCATTGGGTTAATAATTGCCAGATGGGGGTCTACAAGCTGGAAAAAGGTGAATTTTTTTATCCATAGTCAGAGCTTTGAAGATCTGTGGGAAGCTAAGGGGTGATATTTCCGTTTTGCGCTGTGTATATGTATAGATTCATGTATAATGTCACACTTGGCCTGTAGTTTGTCAGCTATCTCATTCTCACACTGTCCATATGGTAACCATCTGATAAAGTGACATAACCATACACAGCTCACTCTGAGATACACGTTATATGATTTCTGTGTATTTCCTGTAACATGTGTGTATAAGAAAGGGAAGCCTATAGGTCTCAGAAGCTTTGGGTGAACTGCAACTATTAGCATGCCCTGTTAGGAAATACTGTTCTATGACACACATACAGTTGTGCTAATACGTTTACATACCCTGGCAGAATTTATGATTTCTTGGCCATTTTTCAGAGAATATGAATGATAACACAAACTTTTCTTTCTCTCATGGTTAGTGTTTGGCTGAAGCCATATATTATCAATCAACTGTGTTTACTCTTTTTAAATCATAATGACAACACAAACTAATCAAATGACCCTGATCAAAAGTTTATATACCCTGGTGATTTTGGCCTGATAACATGCACACAGGTTGACACAATGGGATTTGAATGGCTATTAAAGGTAACCATCCTCACCTGTGATCTGTTCGCTTGTAATTAGTGTGTGTATATGTAGCGCACTACCCCCGTAGGAGCTGCCCTTCCCTTCATAGATGGACACAGCAGACAGTCCAGAACATTTAAACTTTATTTTTTTCCGGCACTCATTGCGGTACTGCATAATAACGCTTACAGATTTGGCATTAAGTGAAGCAAATCCTGTGAATACATAGTCCAGATCATGTAGAGCCACTGTAAATAACTCTAATGCCCCGTACACACGGTCGGATTTTCCGACGGAAAATGTGTGATAGGACCTTGTGTGGGCTCCATCACACATTTTCCATCAGATTTTCCGACACACAAAGTTTGAGAGCAGGATATAAAATTTTCCGACAACAAAATCCGTTGTCGGAAATTCCGATCGTGTGTACACAAATCCGACGGACAAAGTGCCACGCATGCTCAGAATAAATAAAGGGATGAAAGCTATTGGCCACTGTCCTGTTTATAGTCCCGACGTACGTGTTTTACGTCACCGCGTTCAGAATGATCGGATTTTCCGACAACTTTGTGTGACCGTGTGTATGCAAGACAAGTTTGAGCCAACATCCGTCGGAAAAATTCCTAGGATTTTGTTGTCGGAATGTCCGAACAAAGTCCGACCATGTGTATAGGGCATTAGTATTGTATTGTATTATGCAGCTTTCCTTCCTCCTGTTTATTGCTACTTCCTGACCGTACAGCACTTCCAAGTATTTCCAAAGAACGCTACTCTGAATAAAGTTCTTTGAGCTGACTGATTGAATTTCTCCGAGGTATTAATTCTTTAAGGCCCAACTCCCTTTGCACAGACTTCTGTATTGACCCACACACCAACCCTTCTTTTTAGGCATTGATTTTCTAAGGCCGAAGATCTGTACCTCCTCCTCCAAGACCCGCACTTTAACACCTTTAAGTCTCTTAGAAGCACTGTTTCCCTGGGTTTCTACTCACTTGTACTCCTGAGCAACCGTCCATGCTTGCTACAGAGGGTCCTCTCCCAGTCTTTGTTTCTGTAAGTAGTAGCAACTTCCTCCTGATGTCTCCTCCATTTCTCCTCTCCACATGGCACATTCTCCTCCCCAGAGGGGAGAGCACCCGAGCTGCACCAGCCCCTACATGCTGTCTTCTTCTTCTCCAAAATCTCCCCCTTAGGAGTATGTGACCTTCGCTTTTATAGCAGTCCCGCCTCTGCCCAAGCAAAACAATGATTGGTTCAGAGGGGTCTCCAAAAACTACCTGCCACTCTACTCCTTTAGTCCACTTTCCAGAACATCTCAGAGAAAGTGATGGAAATCTTGCAGGGCAGAGTGTAGGTGGCCACGCCCCCCCCCCCCCCCCCATTCTAACAAACCCCCCAACCACATTACCCAACCAGCTTACACCAACAGGGTAAAACACTGGCAATTTTACCTAGCATTAATCCTAACTGCCTACTTTAGCACATACCTAAGTAGGTACAAAGTATCATGATTACAATACACCTAACAGCACAGAGACGAGCCTCAAACCTTCTGGCACAAAGTAATTTGGAGTGATAATGTAAGTGTAGCATCCCCTAGCGTTGCTAGACTGCTAGTGTTAGGTTTTTTGTTAGTGTAGGTAAATTCAGACTTGGCTGGCAGCCAAGCCTGTGTGTTTTTTGGGTCAGGGTTAAGTGACAGCATCTCTGATACCTCCCCCTACTTCTGGAAACTGGCAGAAGATTCCAGAAGGATAGGTGTGGAGGGCAGAAGGAGCTTCCTGGAGCTTCCTGGAGTATTCCGAGGGCCCTGACCAACCCCCAACATATGAGTTGGCAGGGAGCATGCCCCCTCAAATACTAAGGGTCAGCCCAGCTGGGGCAGTGTGGAGTTTGGGTTGAAGATGGACATGGAGTGTTAGGCTGTCGGGAGGGTGAACTCAGGCCTGGGCTCAAGTGCGGAAGGGACCCTTCTCATGACACACGGAGAGATCCTAACCAGGAGGCACAGGAGCAAGGAGAGGACAGCAGGAGAACACTGCTGGGCAAATCTCCAGGGAGAAAGACAGCCAGGAGGGCTGGTGAGTATTACATCAGAGGACTGAGAGGCATGCCTGACGGGACTGGGTGCAAGCAGTCTGGGATGGATGCAAAGTCAGTCTGGGAGGACTGTGGAGACATATCCAGGAGGGCTAGTGAAAGGGGCAGCTGAAGCCAGGCGGGCTGCCAGTGCCTGAAGAGGTCGTGCTGGGATCAGAAGTCACAGGAATAGGACAGCTAAGCACCAAAGACCTCTTTTCTGCTATACTACCAAAGGGGCCCGCTGTCCCTGCCTGCTAAGGGTCTTTGATCTGGATCTTGTCAATGGGCTCCCCCATTGACAACGTCACGTATAACGAAATGCGTCTTGAGGAGGGTACGTGTTGATGTCACCACGCTGTCTGTACTATGAGGATGGGCGCCTGTTGTAAGCTGGCCGGCTACGTTTTAATCCATGCGCATTTTTAAACTACTAATGTAAGTGCAATAATCTATTTTTAATAAAATGAGTTAGACAATATTACGCTATGACCAGTCTTCCTTTTTTGGGTTTTTCCGGAATGAGATGGTCACGGATTCTACAGCGCTGGCAGTGTGTGAGACATTGCAGCCATCCACCCTGTTGATCGTTCATAGGATCTTCGGTGCAAGTAAAGGCCTTGGCTGGGCTATAGCCACATGCCTTGTTTGCTTGCTATCTGGTAAGCAGGAATTCTTTAAGGTGGCAGCACACTTTTTGATGTGAATCACTGTGGTGGCATTGCGATTAAGATCTACCTTATCATTCCGATTATGGACACATATTGCCATGATTTGCAATCAAGGATGCACTAATATAATTTGGGACTTTATCAGCATGGCTTCTCCTTTACTATAGTTGAGATAGACTAAAGGTACACAGAGTCCAAGTAAGGTGGCACAGTTATTATTTATGTAGCAATAACTCACGGTGGAGCTGCTGGTTTAAGCGGGTCTGTTACCTTCACTCTGCTTCCCCCTGTTTTCACCGGCACCGGGTCTAGGGTTCCGTTGAGTTTACCTCTGGACGACACATGCACCAACACTGGAGTACGTTTTCAATGCTTTATTAAACACTTGACTTAGGAAATAGCAGGAAAGAGGCGGAAAGGAAACTGCAGAAGAAACTCAAACATCTTCTTGTAGGGTTCTTTTCACAAATGTCCTGGTAGAATTCAGATATTATATGGAATGCACTCCCCTCGTGGGACACACTCCTTGCTCGTCTGGAGTCACAGTGCCTGAACCTTTAAGCCAACCCGGCAACACTATTCTGTAGTTACTTTCGGATGCGTCCTCCAACCGAGTCACCAGGCCCCTCTATAGACCAGCACGCTGCGTGATCCCTCCAAGACGGGTCCTCCCCTGGGATCTCCTCGGTTGTCCAGCTTCATCACACAGGACCGACAGCTCAGGACCATTCCTCGGCCGCGGTGGTAGGCCGCAGACAAGCCTCTGGACCCACCCCTGCGCCGCAGTATCGTGGGCCTCCGGAACGGAGGGCCAGCAGGTGGCTGTAAAACGAATCCCAAAATATGGCGCCTGTCCCATAAATACCCTCGCCCAGAATGCAACTCGGAGGACCACCTCCACCGAGTTGTCTCCGGGACAGAAGAACATCTATACGCTTCAACACGTTGCCTTTCCAACACTAATCAGTGATAACAGCGACACCCACCAGTCAGCACGGAAACACACACAATGTCAGCCAAGCTGGAATAGAGGCAAACTTAACCTTCCTAACGAACAAATTACTAAATTTACCTAACATGCGGTAGATTGCAAAACTACCTGCGCTACATTTAGTAAAGCAGAAGTAATTAAGACATGGAAGACAGTGGCAAGGACAATGGAGCCTTATTATTTACAGGCAACCTGGGTATAACAGCTCTTAACAAGTGGTACTTTACTGCAGTCCTTGTACTTGAGAGGGCACTTTGGTAGACTGCATTCCTTTTGCAGCATCTAATAAAGGGGTAACTGACTGGCAGTACAGTGGTAGAGGTTCCTAGAATAACCAGGTAAGCACATCCACGCCCCAACTCTCTAGGGTTCCCAGATGGTGGAGCCAGGCATAGTGTCCCTGCACTGTCCCTCCTCAACCAGAACCTCACTCTAGTACTAAGTGCACTGTTCCTAGCCAGCAGGAATACTGTCCTTACACTATCAACTTCACGAATGCACACCAACCACATTGGGGAAGTGCTATTTATTAGAACTGCCCTCACTAAAGATGGCCTAGGTCAGCCCAGGTAGCAGCGTCCATTCGGGCTACTGTTGCCCTGATGACACCTACAGTATGGAGGCTTCAGAGGAACAAAGCTTCTCTTATTCCCCTCTGCTCAGCGGCCAGCTGAACAGCGCCACTCACAGCAGGGAGGATAAACTGTACCTGCCTACGGTCATAATATAGCAGTTGTACAAGTATAACTGCAGAATCCAACAGATATTTGAGTTTGACCTTTGCTCAGTGCATTCTGTAATCTAACAGACCTGCTCAGACATGGGCATCTTCCCCAGCACTAAAAGGCTTTATGAGGATATTGGTGGTCAGGGGTGAGGCTGGTACTTATCTATGCCAGCGTAGAGCACCAGAGAGCAAAAATTATATTTCATCTATCAGAAAAAGGTATTTAAAGTGGAACTCTGAGCAGAATGTTTTTTTTAGCCTTTAAAAAACTATAATTTCCTACCTTCAATCAGTTTTATTCTTATTGCATACATTGCGGCAGCTATTAAGAAATCTCTTCCTATCTCATACATAATAAGGGCTTAGTGACAGTAGTGAGACCTAGTGTCAGTAGTGTCAGATTAAAGGCCAGACAACTAGCATTTCCATATGAAGGTCAGCAATGGAAGCTCCTGTACTTCTTTCAGGAATAGCTGACTTTATAGCAGGGCAACACATCACAGATGTCTAATCTGATCAGGGTTAACAGTAAACATTGGATGCTATGTACTCACTGGACGTACCCACTTCAATGTATGCAGCATATGGGATAGATTCAGTGAATACACTGCAACTGCTAATAATCATGCTACATCGTAGCCGTCTTGTGGATGGAAAACACAACCCTCAAAGGAGGGATAAAAAAAAAAAAGAATTAATTATGGAATTTATTGCCATCAAACTGTAGTTCAATAACATCTTGTATTATCATCATCAACTGCTACTTTGCTGCAGTTGGAGGGTATAGTAAAGCAAGGAATAGATTGAGACACGTGGTCTCTTTTTAGCTGACACCAAAAAAAAAAATCACGTAACTGTTCATCCATCAAAAATACATGCAAACTCATTTTATGATTTTTAAAGTAATGTTTTATTATATAAAATCTGTAATTTATAAATACACATTTAACAAGGGGTGCATCAGTTACACTGGTTTTGCAGAGCGGTTTTGTAGCTTTTACTTCGGTGACTGTATATCTTTCACATGCAGCCTTGTCTGTACTGAGATGGGGTTCACTGACACATTTTCAGTAATGTGTGTAGTAAGCTTTTTTTTTTTCCAGTAAAGCAGTTCAGATTAGCCAGGTACACATATGAAAAGAAGCCCAGTGCTCTAGGTGCTGGCTGGAAATAATATACATTATTTTTATGCAAAAAATAAAAATAAGAATAAAAAAATTAACAAGAAACTATATGCAAAGTACTATATACACACCAATAAATTATATATAAACATGAATTTACAATAGAAATCTGAGGGTGGAGGTTGGTGAAATAGAGATGTCTTCAATGTTTGTTGAACTAATTAAAGATTTGATTCATTGTCAAGACAAAGTCAATTGTTGATGTCTTTTTTTTAGGTTTCAGGGAACCCTGACTGCAATCTATTAATTGAGGGACAGTGGGATGAATGCCCCTTAGATTGGTAGTCAATGGGAAGAATGCCCCTTACGTTGGTGGTCAGTGGAAAGAATGTTCCTTACATTGGTGGTCAGTGGAAAGAATGTCCCTTACGATGGTGGTCAGTTGGAAGAATGCTCTCTACAGGGTGGTTAGGTGGAAGAATGCCCTTTGGTTTGGTGGTCAGTAGGAAGGATGGTCTTTACATTTGTCATCAGTAGGAAGCATGCCCCTTTGTTTAGTGGACGGTGGGAAGAATGCTCCATACATTGGTGGTCAGTGGGAAGAATGTCCCCTTACATTGCTGGTCAGTGGGAAGAATGCCCCTTACATTGGTGGCCAAAATAAATAATGTCCCTTACATTGATGGTCAGTGGGAAGAATGCTCCCTACAGGGTGGTCAGGGAGAAGAATGCCCCTTAGATTGATGGTCAGTGGGAAGAATGCCCCTTAAATTGGAGGTCATTTGGAAGAATGCCCCTTGCATTGGTGGTCAGTGGGAAGAATGCCCCTTATCACTGAGAAGAATGTCCCTTGCATTGGTGGCCAGTGGGAAGAATGTCCCTTCAATTGGTAGTCGGTGTGAAGAATGTTCCCTACATTGGTGGTCAGTGGGAAGAATGGTCCTTACATTGGTGGTCAATTGAAAGAATGCCCCTTACATTGGTGGTGAGTGGGAAGAATAACCCTTACATTGGTGGTCAGTGGGAAGAATGTCTCTTACATCAATGGTCAGGGGGAAGAATGCCCCTTTTTTGGTGGTCAGTGGGAAGAATGCCCCTTTTTTGGTGTTCAGTGGGAAGAATGTCCCTTACATCAATGGTCAGTGGGAAGAATGCCCCTTTTTTGGTGGTCAGTGGGAAGAATGTCCCTTACATCAGTGGTCAGGGGGAACAAAGATCTTTACATTGGTAGTCAGTGGGAAGAATGCCTCTTTCATTGGAGGACACTTTGCCAAGTGTCATTTAACATGAAAATATGAAGGCATCATGAGATGAGAATTCAATCAGCCACAGCTTAAGGAACCTCTAGCAACATCTGGAGGAACCCTGGTTGAGAATGGCTGGTTTAGGGGTTCATGTATTATTATGATTATTAATCTTTTCATTTTTAAATACTGTACATGCAACAGTTTCTTCATTGTTGTACACTCTGGGAAAAGTGCATTTTGAACAGGTTGTAAATTGAAAACCTTTGTGACCCCAATCATATCCTTCATTAAACTGGCCTCAGGTGGTCTTCTCTAAGGTCTCACCGAGCTGCCTATATAGACAACAGGCGGGAGTAGAGTTTTATGAAGAGTCACTCTAATTGTTAGTAATAGTTTACCCCGTACATTTGTCACAGAGGCACCATGTGATTAAGCCAGATTCAGGGTCAGTTATCAAATGTGGTATTACCTCCAATTCGGTTACTGAATATGCATATTGTTCATTGAACTGAGCGAAACAGTTTTTGATGAATGGGCACTTAATCTTTGTCCACAAAAAGATAAGTAGTTTTAAAGGTTTGGTATTTGCAAGAAAAATCATTTAAAATGAAGAATGTAACATGAGACTGACCCCCATCTGCTCCAATATTTATTGGTATTGAAAATGTGTTGTTATCTCAATTAGTCACTTAACTGATGTCCTTCTTCTAAAGCATTTTCAAAGTATTTTGTCTTGGCCGTAGAAGTATTTCTCTCCATGACAAATGAGGTGTTTATAAGAAAGACATACCACGGAGGCGGTTAGTATAAACGGCGCTCTGATAATTTGAACCACACCTCCCACGATATTTATTTGAGTGACAAAACGAAATTGGAAAGCCAAGCCTTGTTTATTTGTACTTTATTGCAATCAGCTTTGATTTGTCCTTATCTGTCATTTTATTTATATGCTACAAGCACAGACGCAATTTAAAGTGGAACTATAGGCAAAATAAAAAATGGCATATATACATACAGACTGTCACTAGTATGAACACAGCAGCTTTTGTTTTTCTGAGTCCCCACATAACATAGTTTTATTACTGGTTGATCCTGTCAGTAAATTCATTATTTTTCCACTTCTTTAAACAGGGTGACAACACTGTTCATTCTGAAATCAAGGTTTAGGGTTGTCCTGGGCTAGCCATATGCATTAAGGGTTGTATTTATATAAAAATGTGCATAACACTTCACCCAATGTAAGTACATGCACATGTGTTCTGTGCATATGAGGCAAAACAAACAAACAAACAAACAAACAATTATTAAGCTATTTCCAGTGTTGCTTGAGTAATTTCAATTGGTTTAAAACAGAAAATACCACTGTTTTACTACTAAATGGTGCTAAGTATTATTAGGAAATTTGAAATTTGATACCTAGCACCACCTAGTGCCCAAATGCAATAAATTAATCCTTACATTGTTTATAAGGTTGAAAAAAGACAATGTTCCTTCCAGTTCAACCTGTGTTGGTCGAACGTTTTTCAGTGACTTAGAAAAGAAAATACATATTTTGGCCACTAGATGGCCCTAAGCATGAAAGTAAATTCCTAGGACACACAGAGGGTTGGGGGCCCCATCACGTAGGGTTTACAGGTTCCCATGATTTTTAACAATGGCCCGGGGGGTCCCTCTAAATTATTTTCAATTGTTTGAAATTATGTTAATGGATATATCTTTAAAAGCTTCAGCCCCAGATTTACCCCCTTCCTGACCAGAGCACTTTTTTGCGATTCGGCACTGCGTCGCTTTAACTGACAATTGTCTCTGTGGTTTTTATTTTTTGCGCTATAAACAAAAAAAGAGCGACAATTTTGAAAAAAAAACGCAATATTTTTTACTTTTTGCTATAATAAATATCCCTCAAAAATATATAAAAAAAAATGTTTTTTCCTCAGTTTTGGCCGATATGTATTCTTCTACATATTTTTGGGGAAAAAAAATCACAATAATCGTATATTGATTGGTTTGCGCAAAAGTTATAGCGTCTACAAAATAGGGGATAGTTTTATGGTTTTTTTTATTATTCTTTTTTTTTTTTTTTTTAGTAGCAATGGTGGCAATCTGCGATTTTTATCGGGACGGCAACATTATGGCGGACACTTTTGTCACTATTTTGGGACCATTGTCTATTTATACAGCGATCAGTGCTATAATTATTGTTATAATATATTGTTTAAAGATAATCTGCTTTTAAACTGCATAAAAAAGTGATGTATAAACATTAATATCATTGAAAGTCTGAGAAGAGATAAATTCCCCTACTCTTTACAACTATGTACCAGTACAAGTGTGCAAGCTCAGGCATGCAAAATACTCTCATTTTAACTCCCATTCATTTTTTACGAAGCGCTATAGTAAATTTGCAAATTAGCGCATGGCTAAAATGCGTTTTTGAGTGTGAAAATTCACACTATATAGCCAAATGTTTCAACCATTGATTATAATGGTACAATTGTTACTTCTCCAAAAAAATACATTTTTATTTTGAGATGAACTGTTTATTTCTCTAAAATAAATTGTCCTTGCAACAATATTGCTTCTTCTTCTTTTTTTTTTAAGAATGCTAGTAATGTGTAATGTTTTCATGTTTTGGTAAAATATATTTTTCACAAAAATCGAATCCGAAACTCCCACAGGTTGTTTCATAAACCACAAACAATACCATTGCTGATGCAAATTTTAAATGAGTTACAATTTTGCATGTTGTTAAGTATTTCCAAATGATCATAATTTTACTCCAAAAAATGTGCTATGTGTACCAACATCTGAAATAAAAATGTAATTCCCAAAATTCAGAGGGTAACATCACTATTCTACACTCACACACCAAGAACCACCAAATATTACAGAACAAATCAAGAGGCATAACTCCTGACTAATGTTATTCTACCACCTATAGGTATATGTCCCAAAAAATGCAGTATTTGTGTATTTATGTGTAGGAGGGTTCCACCACCATTGCAAATCATGCCATGTTTTTCATGGGGAAAGACAAAAAACAGCCTTAGGAATTCCCCACCAGCAATGATTGCAGCCTCTTACCAAGCAAGAAGCAACAAAATTCGACATGGTCCAGCATGATGACAGTAATCAGCCATACCCAGCCTTCAAAACAGATGGCATATACCAGAAACAGGTTGTTCAATGGCTCTCCGGCCTTCCACAGTATCTGCATTCATTAACTTATTGCACCCGGGGAGTTAGGACAGTTTTACACCACAGAGATGCAGCCTACAACCATATGGCAGCACAGTGACTAATGGGTTAGCACTTCTGATTAGCATGACTGGGGTCGATGGTTCAAATCCCAAACATGCCTCTTCATGTCGAGAAGTTATCTGTTCTCTCTATGTTGTTAAACATAGCTCCAGACTCATGTCCATGCATAAATGTAGTATTTATATGGAGGAGAGTTCTACCACCATTGCAAATCGTGCCATATGTTTCCCATGGGCAAGGACAATAATCAGCCTTAAGAATTCCCCAACAGCACTAATTGCAGCCTCTTACCAAGCAAAAAGCAACAAAATTTGAGATGGTTTAGCATGCTGACAGTAATCAGCAATACCCAGCCATCAAAACAGATGGCACATACCAGAAACCAGTTGTTCAATGGCTCTCCAGCCTTCCACAGTACATCTGCATTGATTAACTTATTGCACCCCTGGGACTTGGACTGTTTGACAGCACAGAGATGCAGCCTATATACATGCAGCACAGTGGCTAACGGGTTAGCACTTCTGCATAGCAGCACTGGGGTTGATGGTTTGAATCCCAGATATGCTGCTACCAGGCTAGAGGTTTTTTATGTTTTTCCTCTGTTGTGGTTTTAAAGTTTTTTTCATCAGTGATTACATTTTTGATGGGTTTTACATAATGGGTGTATAAGTCTATTGTGATCCTGTACACATATTTTAATCTTGTATGCTGATGATTAATGATGACTGCGCTTTGTCATCAATTGCTGTGAAGCAGCCCTCACAAAGTTGTCATTTCCTGTTTGGTACCCTCCACATGCCCAACAAGGTACAAGTTTAATTTTTTGATTTTTGGTATCACTGATCATGGCCAGAGCCTTGGACATTTGTTATTTTTAGGTTTACCCTGCACAGATATATATGCTGATGCTTCTTTCATTTGTAAAGAGTGTGTGTTCCTGATAAACAGGAGTGAGCACTTGAGGCATACATGAAGAGACAGAATCAAATACACTGGTGGGTGTGTCCTCTACTGGGTGGGTCTAGGTGTGCTAGCAATCCTAGATAGGTTATATAAAAACCTGCAGTTGTGGTGTTGTGGTGTGTGTTTGGCCTGAGAAGAGGCCCAAATCTTTGTTTGAAGTGCTTATATTGATTTAGAGATTTCTTTTGGGGGGGGGGGGGGAGTGTGCATAATGCACGACCCACACCCATCACCCCACTAAGGCTGTGGTTTGCTGTTTGCTTTATGTGTTTGCTGGTACAATTTTGCATTAAGGCCCTCAAAAGTGTGTTTTTGTGGGCATGGTTTTTGATTGTGCGCTGGCTTTTTTGTATTTTGTATTAATTTTGTCTGTTTTTGCTTATGATCCTGCAATTGAACTTTTTAGGGGTTTGGGGCAAGGAGTTCTAATCACCAAAAAGGTTTGTCATGGTTATTAGCTTGATTTGTATCTTTGCTTTTCTACCTTGTAGATTGTAAGCTCTTTTGAGCAGGGCGCTTCTAACTATATTGTCAAATGCTGGAGCGTCATTTCCATACTTTTTTTTTTTTTTTTTACCAAAGTACATGTACCAAATGTTTATACTATTGCTGAAATAAAAAGTTGATTCTTTTTTGCTTTATGTTTGACTTTTCCAGACTATAAATACATATTTTATAAGTGCAAACTATTCATATCCCTTTAAATCTTTATTAAATCTAGTTGCGCACACATGAAAGTCTTTGAGTAGAAAGTGTAATGGAGGGGTGGGGGAAGAAAAAACAAAATAAAAAATCCCTGCTCCGATGTTGAATTTCAGGGCTCAAGTAATTCTTTTGTGGACTAGGTAAACAGGAAAGGTAAATATTATTATTTAAGGTACTTATATAGCACTGTCAATTTATGCAGCGCTTTACATATACATTGTACATTCACAGCAGTCCCTACCCTCAAGGAACTTACAATCTCAGGTCCCTAACTCACATTCATATACTAGGGCCAATTTAGACAGAAGCCAATTAACCTACCAGCATGTTTTTGGAGTGTGGGAGGAAACCAGAGTACCCAGAGAAAACCCACGCAGGCACAGGGAGAACATGCAAATTCCAGGCGAGAGACTGCTAGGCGAGAGAGCTACCCACTACACCACTGTGCCACCCATATATGTCAACTAAATGTGAATTCTCTCTAAGCACCATATTACCCCCCCTCCAAAAAAAGGGCGTGGTGTCTCCCACAAAATACATACCAGGCCCTTTGGGTCTGTCATGAATTTTAAGAGGAAATGCCAAAATGTACAAAAAATGTCCAATTTGGGCCCAAAGTGTCAATATTTTGTTTGGCCACCATTATTTTCCAGCACTGCCTTAACCCCCTTGGGCATGGAGTTCACCAGAGCTTCACAGGTTGCCACTGGAGTCCTCTTCCACTCCTCCATGACGACATCACGGAGCTGGTGGATGTTAGAGACCTTGCGCTCCTCCACCCTCCAATTGAGGATGCCCCACAGATGCTCAATAGGGTTTAGGTCTGGAGACATGCTTGGCCAGTCCATCACCTTTACCCACCAGCTTCTTAAGCAAGGCAGTGGTCGTCTTAGAGGTGTGTTTGGGGTCCTTCTTATGTTGGAATGCTGTCCCGTGGCCCAGTCTCCGAAGAGAGGGGATCATGCTCTGCTTCAGTATGTCACAGTACATGTTGACATTCATGGTTCCCTCAATGAACTGTAGCTCCCCAGCGCCGGCAGCACTCATGCAGCCCCAGACCATGACTCTTCCATCATCATGCTTGACTGTAGGCAAGACACACTTGTCTTTGTACTCCTCACCTGGTTGCCGCCACACACGCTTGACACCATCTGAACCAAATAAGTTTACCTTGGTCTCATCAGACCACAGGACATGGTTCCAATTATCCATGTCCTTAGTCTGCTTGTCTTCAGCAAACTGTTTGCAGACGTTCTTGTGCATCATCTTTAGAAGAGGCTTCCTTCTGGGACGACAGCCATGCAGACCAATTTGATGCAGTGTGCGGCATATGGTCTAAGCATTGACAGGCTGACCCCCCACCCCTTCAACCTCTGCAGCAATGCTGGCAGCACTCATACGTCTATTTCCCAAAGACAACCTCTGGATATGACGTTGAGCACGTGCACTAAACTTCTTTGGTCGACCATAGCAAGGCCTGTTCTGAGTGGAACCTGTCCTGTTAAACTGCTGTATGGTTTTGGCCACTGTGCTGCAGCTCAGTTTCAGGGTCTTGGCAATCTTCTTATAGCCTAGGCCATCTTTATGTAGAGCAACAATTCTTTTTTTCAGATCCTCAGATAGTTCATTGCCATTAGGTGCCATGTTGAACTTCCAGTGACCAGTATGAGAGAGGGATAACACCAAATTTAACACACTTACTCCCAATTCACACCTGAGACCTTGAAGCACTAACAAGTCACATGATATCTGGGAGGGAAAATGGCTAATTGGGCCCAATTTGGACTTTTTCACTTTTGTTGCCAGTGGTTTAGACATTAATGGCTGTGTGTTGAGTTATTTTGAGGGGACAGCAAATTTACACTGTTATAAAAGCTGTACACTCGCTACTTTAAATTATAGCAAAGTGTAATTTCTTCAGTGTTGTCACATGAAAAGATATAATATAATATTTACATAAATGTGAGAGGTGTACTCACTTGTGTGAGATACTGTATATTTGTGCGTCTCTGCAATCTCACCCCAGCACACATTTTACACAGGTATATGGTCTTCAATTGAATAGAAAAGAATTAGTTACCTATGGAGGATGCCATTATTGTGAAGGAACTCCAGTCCACACGATATTTCCGCCACAGTGAATCTATGAAAGAGAATTTTTTTTTAGATTGAAGCAAAATCACATTTAAAAAAAAATAAATTTAAGATAGAAGCAGAACCCATGGACCGAGTGAGGCAGGGGCAGGAAGGGGCTGGTCCAGTGTGATTAACAGTGCCACCTGAGACCGATGTAATTCCTGGTGAAGTTTTTACCAAGATCCCCAAAAAATCTACTGGGCGATCCCGCCTATAGGATCCAATCTGCCCCATTTTAAAGAATAGGCACCTCCAACATTGCCCCTGTTATGCATATGTCTCAATGCACATGTACACTGTGACTCAGTATTAGGTAACCATGTACTGTCTCCATCTCCTTTCACATGTGCAATCATTGCCCGCTATGGGAAAAGCTGTGTGTGAGAGCAGTGGTCAGGCTTTCCAGGGTGCTGCCAGCATGAGGTATTTAAATAATTGCTGCAGCACTGAGTATGTAAAAATAAAATAAAAAGAATAGCATATATATTACTCTATATACAACCTGACTGCATTACAGAAATAAATACAAAGGCTTTAGTTGGACTTTAGAATTAAATATCTTATAAAGCTTGTTTTCTTTTCTATTTTAAATGTAGTAATGAGACTTGATGGTGTCACTGTCGACTGGGGAATTGTCGCAGATAAAATCACTTAAACTTCCTCCGCAGACATAATCCATCACAAAACAGGCAGTTAAGCGGGTTTGGAAGGCAGTATACAGCTGAATTAGAAAGGGGCACCCTTCCGACTTCTCCAGGGCGTAGCGTTCTATATCAAGGTCTTCAGTATTTCTAGTGTTAAAGGGGTTGTAAACCCTGTGTTTTTTTTTTTTTTTTTTAAATAACAAACATATCATACCTCCATCGTGCAGTTCGTTTTGCACAGTGTCATCGTCTTCTGGGGTCCCACAATGGCACTCACGGCTCTACCTCGCATCTGTAAACCCCCTAGGAAAAGCGCTCTACCTGGAGGTTACCTTGCGGGCGTGCTCCCGAGTCCATCATTTGCATGCATAGACACAGAATGCCGGACTCGGCCCCGCCCCCTCTGCGCCCATACCATTGGATTTGATTGACAGCAACGGGATCAATCGGCTGCGCTGCTATCAATCTATCAAATCAAGAGCTGAGAACCCTGGGCAGAGAGGTACAGCGTGTCTCCACTGAGGGAACAAACAGGCTCAGGTGAGTAAAACGGGGGGGGGGGGGGGGGGGGGCGCCAGGGGTCGCCAGTCAGTGTTGGAAGTTTTACAACCCCTTTAATGACATACTTGATGGCCACCTTCTGCTGGCTATTTTGGTGGGTAGCCAGAACAAGCTAAATGAGAGAGAAGATAACATTTAGCAGGGTCCTTCGTATTGAAAGGGTATTCAGGACTGGTGCAGGGTGTATCTAGCATTAACTATGAATCAGAATTAGTTTTAAGTGAAGGCTGTTGGGTTCAATGACAAAGTGTCTTCTTCTGTCTTTATCTGCTTTTGTGTTCCCAACTCCTTCCAATGTTCTTTTTGGTGTTTTCTTATATTCCTCAGTATAATAAAGAATGCATCAGAAAAAGTGATACCACATGATGGCAGTGAAGCTCATGGAGGTGGATTTCAGAAGAAGGCAGTGGGTCATAATTCAGCCTTTCAGCAATTGAAGCCATTTTTGATGGTTTGTACATGTCTGATTACCGAGGAGGGATTTCTTTTGTGGGTGGAGCTAGTAACAGGGGAGGAAATGAGCACTTACCCTTCCAAAGCTTCCTTCTCCGAGCACATGGTGCAATGTGAAGCTTGACATGTGTTATTTTCATGCTATCGCTTGGTGTGGTGGAGTCATATCCGGTGGTTTCAGTCTCTAAGTTGAAATGCCCTGAAGTTCCTGGAAAGACATGTTCCTGCTTAGGGCGGTGTCAGGGATTTCAGACAAGGCAGGATGGGAAGGGTTGCAAGGTCCTGAAAGGACAGTCTCTTTGCTCAGGTTGGTGTTGGGGGTTCCATCTTCAACTGTAGGACTGCAATGTTCTGAAGGTTGTAAATGGACCTCCATGATGCTGGAGGTGCTAATGTTGGTCCCACTTTTTAATTTTAAAAATGTTTTAAAGCCACGGGACTAAAATTACAGTTTGTTTTAGTTCTTTGTTAAATTCAGGACTTTGGTGGATCTTCATCAATTTATGAGGGTCCTTTTGGCCTCCCTTCTGTGTGGGAACTGTTGCCTATACTGAGCAAATCCTTTTTTAAAGAGGACCTCATCACCTTGTTGCTAATAGCTGGATTTGGACACTTTGTGAAGATTATTATTTTTGTAGATTACAAATGGGTGAAAACCCAACAGCAATGATTTAAATATGCATCAATGTGCTATACAAAAAACCTATATAATAGCGTGTAGATACAACGTATTAGAAAAAGATAGTGCCAGTAACCACGCGCCAAACGGAGCTCTCAGCCTCCTATGAGCGGTTCAGCCTCAGTGACGGGAGAAGGCACCCGGAGATTCTTTTCTGTATCCTTATGCATATATCCTGATGCCATACGGGGGGGGGGGCAAAGGCTACACAGCACGGCTCATCCATATCATTACAGCAAGCCATTTCTTGCTAAAAGCCCATTTGATCTTTTTTTAATTAAAAAGGTCAACAACTTTTGGTAAGCGGACATCCTTACACAGAGCACTTTGGGTGTTTAACACTGGTGGTGAAGGTGTTCATCAAATCAGCGGAAGAGTCACCTATTTGAGTTTTCTCTATGTAATTGTTTATGGACGTTTTCTTAATATTTTTTCACAAAGGACATTTATTTATTTTATACATGTTAAAACAGATGTTATCTTTTTCTAATACGTTGTATCTACACGCTATTATATAGGTTTATTGATGCATATTTAAATCATTGCTGTTGGGTTTTCACATCTTTATACATTGTAGCTAACAGTAAATTTATATCCAGCTCCCCCCGCTATACACATTTTCATATTCTGTGGTGGTTTTACCCACTGGTCAATGGTTAGTCGGTATTTGCAAGGCCCCATGTACTCTTCATACTATACACCAGCCTTTCTCAACCAGTGTGCCGCGGCACACTGGTGTGCCGTCAGAGGTCCTCAGGTGTGCCGCGGGATCAGGGGAGAGAAGGGCTGTCAGATGAGCCCGATCTCCCTATCCCCTGCCGAACTGTACATCGGCACTGTGAGAAGCTCCGTCAACCTCAGCAAAGTGAAAGTAAAGTGCAGGGGAGTGTGCTGTGCTCTCTGCTTCCCCCTACAGTGCAGTACCTGGGTGAATGAGGAAACTGGAAAGGTACTGTGCTAGAAGCTAGATTTGTTTTAAAAGGGCTTTATACATGTGTGTGTGTGTGTGTGTGCATGTGTCTGTATGTGTGTGTGTACATGTGTATATATATGTGTGTGTGTGTACATGTGTCTGTATGTGTGTGTTTACATGTGTCTGTATGTGTGTGTGTGTATATATGTGTGTGTGTACATGTGTCTGTATGTGTGTGTGCATGTGTCTGCATGTGTGTGTGCATGTGTCTGTATGTGTGTGTGCATGTGTCTGTATGTGTGTGTGTGTGAATGTGTCTGTATGTGTGTGTGTGTGAATGTGTCTGTATGTGCGTGAGCATGTGAGTGTCTGTCTGTATGTGTGTGTGTGAGCATGTGTCTGTATGTGTGTGTGTACATGTGTCTGTATGTGTGTGTGTGCACATGTGTCTGTATGTGTGTGTGTACATGTGTCTGTATGTGTGTGTGTGTGCGCATGTGTCTGTATGTGTGTGTGTGTGTGTGTGCGCATGTGTCTGTATGTGTGTGTGTACATGTGTCTGTATGTGTGTGTGTGTGCGCATGTGTCTGTCTGTGTGTGTGTTTGTACATGTGTGTGTGCATGTCTGTATGTGTGTGCATGTGTCTGTATGTGTGTGTCTGCATGTGTGTGTGCACGTGTCTGCATGTGTGTATGTACAAGTGCCTATATGTGTCTGTATGCCTGTGTGCACATGTATGTGTGTGTGTATGTGTGTATATATCTTACTTTTAATCCGGACACCCCCCCCTCCATTCCTGTACCATCAGAACTGCTTTTGTAGGTCTTGTTTGTGATAGCGGCAAGGACTGCTTCTCCTCTGAAAAGCAACCCATGCACAGATTGCTTTTCAGAGGCATTTGACAAACGGTAAAGAGGCATTATGTTGCCTCCTCACCACCTGTTTTAATGCAGCATCACTACACCGCAACCGTGCAATGAACACAGTTGCGGGGTAGTTGCAGTGCAGCCCCATTCACCCTGGGTATACCTCCAGCTGCAGCCACAGCATGTGTATACCCCCAGCTGCTGTCTCTGCAGCTAAAGGGGAAGAAGTTGGGGGTGGTAAAAACAGCTTAACCATGTGCTTTTACCACCCCTCCAACCTGACATGTGAACAAGCCCTTGGTTCACATCTGTGTTGCTGCGTGGTCAGCCCATTCATTTCAATGGGCTTCCCTAACCACAAAAATTCAGGGAAGGAAGTCCCCGGCCTTTTTTTTTTTTAAATTGCACGGCACCAAAAGCACATTTTGCAATGTGTGAGGTACCATTAAGAATTAATGGCACCCCTAAAGAGCAGAGCATTTGTCTGTGTGTAAGGAACGAGTGCAATTTTGCGCATGTTCCGCAACACACTGTAACGTGAACTAAGCCTTGGACTGGGGTGCCTCAAGACTGAAAATACTTTTTAAGGGCGCCCCGACTGGAAAAAGGTTGAGAAACACTGTTATACACCCAGGTATACTCAGGTATACCTGTTTATTAAAAACAGTTTTACTGCTGTTTATAAGGTTGTTCTCTACTCACCTGGTGTGTTTGAGGCAAGGTTGTTCACAGGTAGCATAGACAACAAACCCTCATTGTGCTCACTTCATCCTGATCATACTGTACTGCTATCATTGTGTTGCTGCAAGTATTATTTTTTCTTTTGCTCTGATCTTATTTACCTGTAAGTGTTAAGAAAACCCAAATATCTGCTATCAGTGTGTCATTGCAGATCCTGACTTGCAACAATGCTTTTTTGGAACAATTTATACGTAAGTATTTCAGGGAGATATACCTCGTTTCCCCTTGACCCTTCTTTTTTACTATCCGGGCAAAACATTAGCTCCTATTTTTTTTTCAGATATGCTATGCGTTTGCTCCTGATGAGTGGCACCTGGCCACTAAACACGTCAAGCCTATCAAAGTCATTATGTTCCCAACACATAGCTTGAACTCAACTGTGATTCATTTGTATCTTGTAACCCATTTGTATCCATTACTCAATCAGCATTTGGCTTTTTACATTAATTACTTCCATGGGATACTATGGGATTTCAGATACGTGCATGTGTATATACATATATATATATATATATATATATATATATATATATATATATATATATATATATATATATATGAATCCTTATTTTCTGTATGCCATTGCCTTGTATATAGATAAAAATACTCATGTTCAATCATGTATCATATATTTATGAGGTATGCTTTGTTCATATTTCAATTAAACAATTTTATCATTTCTCCTACCACGTGTCTTTTGCCTCACTCAAAGTCCCAAAAAACCCTTTTCTTATTTCTGAATTAGGGATGGAGGTGCATGCTATCACGCACCTCATTTAAAATCCCAAAACCCCCTTTTGCTTTCCATATTCATGGGGTTGGTCATCACTGGAAATGGTAGGAGAACCCAACATTTCCTATGGGGGCCATTGCTACTTCTCTTTATATCCTTTCCCAATATTATAGTCATATGAATAGGAGTATATCTTTAAATTTTACCATATAAAGTTGTCCCTCTTTCTTATTAAAGACGAGGCATGCATTAGAAACAATTTATCTGATTGGTTGCAATAAGTTACACAGATAGCCAAGTCAGGGCCGACTCACTCTTGTCCATTGCAGTGCATTGCAATAATGAACATTACCGCAACACACCACACATACATTAGGCTGTTGCAGTTCCAGTTATTGTCAATGGCTCCCCAATGCACTAAGGCAGTGCACCACAATATGCCTAAGGCCAGCCTTACAGGGTTCAAATCGAACCGTTAATGGGCAGGTTGAATGTACCAAGGTAATCGTTCGATCAACTTGGGTACAACCAGCCTTCTGAATTCTCTTCCGATTATCTGCTATAGCTGCTAGCGATAATCACTGTCACTTCTCCTGGCGGGGACGGCTTCCTCCGCCCTCCTCTGAGCCCCCACGAGACAATAGCCGGGCAGGAGGTATTACTGCATTAACAACGTCTGTGTTGATGGGGGAATCGAGCAAATTTTGCTCCATGTATGACCGGCGTAACACACTACCATGTGTAGCACTAACCCCCGAAGGAGCTGCTGATTTATATTGGGCTGTTACCGTCACCTCTTTACCCGTAGTTTCACCAATACCAGAACTTAGAGTCCATGTTGAGCTTTGTATCTGACAATGTAGGCACCAGTCACTTTAGTACTTTTCCAATGCTTTAATGAGAAATAACTTGAAGAAGTAGCAGTAAAGAGGTAGAAGAGGAGTTGCAGGAAAGTTCAAATACCTTTTCTTTAAATCACTGAGGAATTGAAATCTTGGGGACGAATATACCTTCTGTCCAAGATTAATTCTTTGCCCACCCGGACAGGTCTCTCTCACTGACCTAGCAGCCAGAGCGTAGCACGAACAAAAAGTCTCTGCCACAGACTTGAGAAGAGCAATATAACTGTATGAATCCTCTGCCACAGGACGTAGTAGTTTTAGATAAACAGCAACACAGTACCAGAACCTTTAAGCCGACCCGGCAGTACTTGTGCGGTAGATTAGATTAAGATGCATCCTCCAATTGAGTCACTAGGCCCCTCTTGAGACACCAGCATTCCGCACGGTTCTCTCCAAGATGGGTCCTCCCCTGAGTCTTCTCAATCGTTTGGCTTCTTCCCACAGGACAGACAGCACAGGACCATCTCTGTAGTAGTAGGCGCCAGACAGGCTTCTGGTCCTACTTGCACGGCTGCAGCAACGCAGCCCTCCATCCTGGAGGGCCACAAGGTAGAACTCCCTCTAGCACATGGCATCTGTCCCTTAAATACTCTCTCCCAGAATGCATAGCAGTGGACCACCTCTGCCGAGTTACCTCTGGGAAAGAAGAGCACTCAATATACTTCAGCTTGTTGCTTTTCAACACTGACCTATGGTGACAACGACACCTACAGGCGAAAGTGTGGAACTGCACGCAACACAGCCAATGCTGGAACAGAGGCTAATTTAGCCATAGATTAAATCTGAACTATGTACAGAACAAATGACCCACTAAATTTACATATAAGCGCCTGATCAAAAATCTGCCAGCGCTACACATGCATTACAGTGCGTTGCATCAGCAAAAATGGTACATGTCCACCAGTTTTTAGTCCATCTCAGTGTGTTGGCAGCCCATTCAAATGAATTATTAATACTCTTAATGTGTGCTAATATGAATTGTCCCTGGGATTATTTCATACATGAGACAAAGATTGAAGCACTTTAGGTTGTAGAACTAGGTAGATAGATAATTTCACTGATCCTGCCATAGAAATAAATGGCTTGTGCCCCCCCCCCCCCCCCCCCGCCCACTCCTCCAATTTCCCTTTGCTTCCTCATAGTTTGATAGTTTGGGAACTTCATTAATGCTGCACATATGGCAGGCAGATTGTAATATGGAAACAATGCTGCAGGATCAGCTGCCCCCACCTCTCCTGATCTTTATACACCTTGGCAAGCAAGGCATGCGCTTAGCTACCTCTCATCAACCGGACCCACAGCTGTGGATGATGTTTATATGGATAGAAACATTAGTTATTGTAAGATTACATTAGAAAGTTATCAGTCTGGTTAACTGTCATTCATATGTCTAGAAACACCTCGTTGCTCTAGAAATCTGTGTTTGCCGACTGGTAATGAAATATCCTTCTCTGTCCCATAGTATGTGAAGTCAAGCCACATTATAAAGTCAAAATGCTGATATCTTTAACCACATCAGACTACTGACTGTTTATGGCAGCATACACAGTGAAAGCCAGTTGTGCTTGATTATAGTGGAAAATTAGAAGAATGATTAGGGAACCAGTCCTAAAGAGTCCCTGCCACCAGATTAGCAATGTTTTCTTAGATTATATGTGCATTTAACATATTTTATGCATGTTTTTACCTGTTAAATATCCCTTTTTTTAGACACCCAAAACCCTGAGATTGGTGATGCCATCCTGTGATGTCAGCAGCCAACTTGGAGCTGTCCCTGAAGTGAGACTCTATAGTACACTTCGCTTCTACCTTGGCAGCTACATGAAAGGTTATGTAGGGCAGTGTTGCCAACCTACTAGATTGAAATTTACTGACACAGCACCCATAATTTCCTGGCACAGTCAAGTCTTTACTTGCATATCCAAAAGTTACCAAATGACAGTTTTAGGTGCAAATTTCAGTGTTTAGGCTACAAACAAGTACAATATGCAATTAGCAAAGTGAATTAAGGTAGATATTAAGGCAAAAACATATTTCTTTTTTTATTTTCAATATAGTAAATAAGTAGCTCAGGAACAGGAATCGAGAGGGCAAGAAATTAGAATGAGCGGCTCACACATGAATTTGACTCACAGCGACACTGACAGCAGTGTGCAGCAGCACAGATCATGATGACACCTCACCGACATGACACGTCCCCTTCTGATTCACAGTGACCCTCTCTCTCCATGCCAGGTGGTCCCTTCAGTCCACTCCCAGGTTGCCTTCCTCCCATTCCACAGACCTGCACATGAGGCTCTGGCTGCTCCGTTCCCTTGCACCATGACTTCATGCGACACACTGCCGGCACAGTCCGAACACACTGTAGCAGGCACTCTTATGGTCTCGGCCAAGCGTCACAGCCATATTTTTTGCTGGCATTTACTGGCAGGAGAAAAGTGCCCATTTTTACTGGCTGCCAGTAAAAATACTGGCGGTTGGCAACACTGATGTAGGGAGATAAGGTAAGAGGAGCCAGGCTTGCACAGAGAGTATTAGACACTTCCAGAAGAGGAGACAGCTATGACATGCAATGAGAGAGGGGGCTCTGCTAAAGAATAAACTTTTCCTAGAGTAGTCAAAATTACCAACAAGTTCAAAGGCACATTGAAATGGATGAAAAATAAATGATGGAAAAGCAAAATGCAGAAAGATCATCTTACTGAGATCTCCTTTTGCCACATTCAGAGAGGCAGCAGCCTAGGACCAGAACAAGGTCCACATACACTATACTTTCATTATCAGCTCCTCTGAAGGCTGGCACACTCTATTGAATATTTCAAAACCAAATCCCATGCCTATCGATCCATCACTATTGCACAAACATCTGTTTTGAGTGTGGAAGAGTTAGAACCTCTATCAAGAATTTATTGGGGAGATTTCCATTGGAGCCACAACAAGAAGTGAAGGGATATCTCACCCTTGACCTATATCTTCTTGAACATAGTCATTTTTTTTCTAGCTTGGCTAGAGTCAGTCCTGGGACAAGATCATTCAGTTCTCAGGGCAAAGATGCCAAATTGCGCCCCCCCCCCCGTTTGTTATGTGCGAGTTTATGAGGAGGAGGGGGAGAGAGAGCACAGCCTGCACCTCCTCCTGACTCTCTTCTTCTCCCATTGCCACGTCTGGGCTGACAGAAGTAGTGATGCCGCTGTCACTACTCCGCTCAGCCTTATAATAGAAGGAACTTGAGGCAACCCCATCCCTACAATACACGCTGCACCCAGGGCCCTTTTGCCCACCCTTGTCCCAGCCCTGGCTAGAGTGGTGAAAAGTTAAAACTTTTGCCTCTCCTTTATTTCTTATAGGGGATTACCCCTCACCTATTATTAAGATTGCCACATCACCTTGTAGATTGGAGCTAATAAGATGTGGGCTGTGCATTGTGAACTAAGACTGCAGTTAAAATACTATGTTAGTTACAGTTATTAGAAAAGTACACTGAAGAGAGAGAAGTTAGTAAAAGAGTTTGCCTTAAATAAAGGTAAAGAATAGATGAAAGACCAACCATTGGTGGTCATCACCCCAATTCCTCTCCTTTCCTCAGTGTTGCACAGAATGATGGTCAAGCAATTACAGAATCCTTTAATCCATTCTGACAAACCTGATTTCTTTTTATGAGGAGGTAAGTAAAACCTTGGACAGAGGGGTGGCTGTGGACGTGGTATATCTGGACTTTGTAAAAGCGTTTAACACAGTTCCCCACACACGGCTCATGTGCAAGGTAAAGTCTACAGACTTGTAAAGCAACCAAACTGATAAGAGGCATGTAGGAGCTCAGCTATGAGGAAATATTAGAGGAACTGAATCTATTCTCTCTTGAGAAGAGGAGATTAAGGGGGGATATGATCAACATGTACAAATACATAAGTGGTCCATATCGTGAACTTGGTGTTGAGTTATTCACTTTAAGGTCATCACAGAGAACTAGGGGGCACTCTTTAGATCTAAAGGAAAAAATATTTCATCTCCAAATACGGAAAGGTTTCTTCACAATAAGAGCTGTGAAAATGTGGAATAGAATTCCTCCAGAGGTGGTTCTGGAAAGCTCAGTCGATTGCTTTAAAAAAGAACTGGATTCTTTCCTAAATGTACACAATATAACTGGGTACTAAAATTTATAGGTAAAGTTGATCCAGGGAAAATCAGATTGCCTCTCAGGGGATCAGATTTTTCCCCTGCTGTAGCAAATTGGAGCATGCTTTGCTGGGGTTTTTTGCTTTTCTCTGGATCAACTGTGGGTGTAGGTTTGTGTATATGGTATTGTTTTTTTTTATTTTGTTGAACTTGATGGACTTGTGTCTTTTTTCAACCTGACTATGTAACTATGTAACTATGTGACTCCACCATTAGGTCTGGTGGCACCAGACCTGAAAACATACAGTTCCATTTAAATGTCATCACTTTTGTATTGCTACTATACTCTTTACTTTTGCCCAAACTTCTATCCCCAAACTAGCACTAACTTAGCTTACAACAGCATAGATTCTTTATTGACATGGAATTTGAACTTACATTTTCATAAAAGCAGAACATCACCTGTTGGCCCTCAGTTCAGACAATGAATTTAATGGTAATAGTGTTATACAAACCCTAGTTGATGCATTTCTTGCTACCTAGCAGTCCTTCTTCACAATAATCTTTTAAAGAATCCCAAAATACATTAAAAATCAAATGCCTTTGGGACCCCCAGCTCATATTTCTCCAGGAGAGGGAACTCCATAGAGCTTAGCTGTCTCTACCAGAATCAGAATGGGGCCCTAGACATGGATGGGTCTTTGCCTCCCATCCATCCTTTCACATTACATTGATTTCAGTTTGAATAAAGATTGGATTAGAATTAGGATTTCAATAGGCTCAGTAAAGCTGTCCCATTTCCACTATACTGACATGGCTTTATCAGACACCAGCTGCCTACAGGAACATCCTCCCTTAAAAAATGCAGGTGCACACCATTGACCAAATGTGCTACCCTCTTGTTTTTGTTGACACTGGGCTCTCTGGACAAGCAGGGGCCCAAAGCTCCTGCCAAGGCTGTTTGTGGATGATCTGGCTCAATGTCTCATCCCATGTGGAGAAGTGTGTATTCCTTTGATGGCCACCACAGAATGACCTCCTCCCTGACATCATTTCTCTTGATTAGAGTAGATTTTCTCCAGGCAGAGAACAGAACCAATGTTATACTATGATGCTATATTACATTCTGAGAAATGAGGCCAAACTTTGTCAGCCCCTTTAATCGAAGACCCATTGCCCACCATCTCTTGTGTGGTTCAGACCTAATTCAGTCACATAACTCATATATGTGTCCTTTTTTACAAATAGCTCTTTGCTCAATCCATCTCAAGAATGTCTCTGTAGTAACTGCCCCCCTCTTTTTTTTTTAGTTTCCAAGAGCAAATGTTTACTTTCTCCTGACTCAATAATCCCTGTGATATATTTTCCATCCTTGATAAATGTCAAGATCTTGAATAAAATTGCTATAGAAAATAATTCCCCCAGAAAATGCCATCCCTCCACTGGAACCTGCAGTAGTCATTATTAACCTAACAAAGGTTTCTGGAAGAGGAAACGGCAGAGTAGACCCTGGCCAGCTTTCCCAGGTAGCATTAACTTCTTATATCAGCAGTTCTGAGAGGATATTAGCAGGTAGGAATTTTCATTTTATGAATTGTCAATCGAATTCTCTGTATTCCAGGACACGTAGGGTGGTCTTAAGGTTTGGAACGCAATTAAGAATGTGTTCGATGCTGAAACACACAGCAAATATTTCTTTCCACACTTCATATTCCAAGTTCATATTACAATTTGGGCAACGTCCCTGCTGCTCAGTATTAAGATTTAAGGGGAAGCTTGTCTTCCCAGCGGCTAATAGAAACCAGACTGTGATAATGTGAGCATCTGTATCTATATTTAAATAGATTTAAAAGCCAGTTGGGCATTTGAATAAGCTCTGGCTTTTGTAAAGGCGCTGCCAAAAGGGCAGCAGAGCAACAAGTCACAGCCTTGGTATGATGGACACCTGTCAAGGCAGATGGGCATAAAAGGCGGATTTCTGGAGGGAATGCACAGTGTGGCAGTCACAGCTGTCGGGGACGAGATCCGATAGGGATAACAGACCTTGGCATGGGAATCTGACGTCTGCATTGGTGGATTTAGGGGCAACATGACACGTCCGACTTCGTGATCAAGACACAGTTTATTGTAATGCTTTCACTGCTATGCTAAGCTTTTATTTGAGATTCAAACTCACTCAAACTTTCTTCTATTTGATAACAAGATGATAGTTTGTTCATGCAAAGATACATTCAAGCAGACTGGTACATTTAGCAAATATATACAGAGGGAGGACCTTTTTGCCCAGGGTTTCGGTTTCCAACTTAGCATTGGTTGTATAGACAGGGTTTAAGGAAAAACTATATTCGTTTTTTTTTTCACAAGTTTTTAAAGACCGAGTATGGGCTATTTTTTAATTGGGCCCCAATGCCTGTATAAAAAAAGAAAAAAACAGCTCTGTCCCCGCAGTACACTTTTGCCATCAGATGTCCACAGTCTTCCGGGTTGAATGACACCCAACATCACTCAACCCAGAAGACTGAGGACATAATGTGAGTGCAAGGCATTATTGGCCTATCCCTTGATGCCATCACTATGGCACCCTGCAGTTACTGGTAAAGTCATCATGTCAGTGCTGCTGTCTTCATCACTGAGGATCACCTGGCTTGGAGGAAAGACAATGTGGAAGAAGACCTTATGGCATTGTGTGAGCATCCTGAAGATTTGTGGGGCCAGGTCAGGACCAGGTCAGACCCCATAACTGGAAAGCACCCAGTAACAGGAGACAGAACAGTATAAAAAAATAAAAAACAGTGATAGATTTTCCTTAAGCTATTGTTTTATGTTTGTTTTTTTTGTTTTTTTCATTATCAAAAGGTCAATAAAAAATACAAAGAAACATTTATTACACGATTCCTCGATTATAGTAGAGCAGCTTGCTTTGTAGCTCCCCTTTATCTGAATGAAACTTCTCTCTAAGCTGCTTGCCACAAGATGAGCCACTTGGCAAATAGCAATTGTGAAATGCCAAAGGCACTTGGTCAGCTCTCAAAGCGATGAGGAAGTTGAAGCAGCTTGAGATCTGGGACACCAGGGAAGGTACAGTATGTGTAGTAACATTCAATAAAACCACACAACAAACGCAAATCTCTACTGTTATTTTCCATGGTATTTTCCATTTAGATGTTTCTCTGGGTTCAAGGTTAATAAAATACAGCCAGTAGCCTAGTTTCCTTCCAGTCTACAGAAAATGGAGACTCTTAGTTTTGAGCAATGCAGAATGCAAACAGGAAGCAAAACCCACGCAAAATCTAAAACACAATGGACACAAAATGCAATCAAAATAGAAGCAAAAATTCTATAAATGGGTAAAAGTTGTCCTTTAAAGGCTTTATCCAACCAGAACTAATATTTTGAGTAATTTGGTAGATACTGGACACCAACTAACTAGTCTCTTATATTTCTTGGGACTCTATTGTTGAGATCTGTGCTTTAGTTCCCATGTCTGAACACCTGCTGTTCCCACATTATTTATTGGATTAAAAAAAAAAGTGTAGTATATGACAGGGAACACAACAGGAAAGTTTAGAAAACAGAACAGTGGGTGGCTGGCAATATCTCAACCTCTGAGGTGGACATGGATAGAGCGAGAAATTATGGCAGGTAGATCTCACCGTTGAGGCATTCAAGACATACAAGAAGACAGGGGCAAGCCAAACCCAAGAGGTTTCATCAGTAACAAAAATATCACTTGAGTGGACTGGCCTTTTATCTCCATCAATGAAAAATAAAAACAATCAGCAACCAGGACATTCTATGCTACCACAAATATATATATATATATATATATATATATATATATATATATATATATATATATATATTTATATATAGATAGATAGATAGATAGATAGATAGATAGATAGATAGATAGATAGATAGATAGATAGATATACATATCTATATATAACAAAATCAGAGACAGACAGAAATTAGTTTGGGATGCGATTTTAACAAAGTGGAAACTCAGTGAACTGATTCTTATAGCGCACTAATCCTCTGTGCGCAACACTCCGCACGGAGCCATCTCCTGCCAGATGTGAAATTGAGGAAATTAAAACTCCAGCTTCTCAACACATACTTCTGTACTTCTCAGCCATTAAGAGCTCCCACACAGCCAGACCACCCTGGATCTGTGACATGAAGACCAGTCCTGCCAGGCATTGGAAGGCAGACACTAGCACTGAGCTGCTAAACTGTGTGTGATCTGTGGCTCTAGCAGGAATCAGACATTAGGCTTTGTTCCTTCTCTGTTCTAAGTGCTGTGATAAAACAGTGCAAACTTTAAAGTGAAACTGTGGTTTACCCATGCAGAGCAAAGTAACAGGTTCACTGGCACAGGAAAATCAGAAGAATAATTTCGTACGAGGCACGATCGTTCGATTTTCTAATATTGTGTATGTAAGAATCATCCGATTCTTACTTTTCAAATGAAAATTTCTGAAGGGACAAAATTTTTCTCGTACATGAACAGAACAAACGATTTTCGTTTAATATGCTCTGTTTTTGTTTGGTTTGAAGAGTGTATTATATATAGAGAAGACAGACAATCATCAAGGGGGACCCCAGGGACTCTGGGAATGTAGGGGGGACCACTTTCCGCAGAAAGAATACACTAAGGTAAGGGGGTGGGTTACTGATATAAGGGGGAAACCTTTATATAAGTGCCCCCTTACATTATTGTATTCACTCCCCCCTTACATCAATGAACCCCCTCAGACTGGCCTGGCAGTGCTGTCACTGACCTCCTCTCAGGTGCACCGTGCAGGGCTCTTTCAGTCGGCTCCAGCTTGGTGGCTCTGGTTTTATCCTACAGTCTCCTCTCCAAAGTCCAAACACATCTGACTTCTCCCATGACCCCTATCCTGGCAGCACTCTCACTCTTGACTCTTCTGTAGGCTCCCCTCCAGAGACTGCGGACATGAAACAAAAGATGGTCAGAGACTGCGGACATGATACAAGAGATGGTCAGACTGCAGACATGGTACAAGAGATGGTCAGAGACTGCGGACATGGTACAAGAGATGATCAGAGACTGCAGACATGGTACAAGAGATCAATGCAGCCTCACCAGTGCCCATCAAATGCAGCCTCATCAGTACCCATCAAATGCAGCTTCACCAGTGCTCATCAAATGCAGCCTCACTATGCCCATCAAATGCAGCTTTACGGTGCTCATGAATGCAGCCTCACTGTGTCCATCAGTGCACTCTCACGATGCCCATCAATGCCCATCAATGCAGCCTCACTGTGATCATCATTGCAGCCTCACTGTGCCCATCAACTGCAGCTTTACAGTGCTCATGAATGCAGCCTCACTGTGTCCATCAGTGCACTCTCACTGTGCCCATCAATGCAGCCTCACTGTGCCCATCATTGCAGCCTCACTGTGCCCATCAAATGCAGCTTTACGGTGGTCATGATTGCAGCCTCACTGTGCCCATCAGTGCACTCTCACAGTGCCCATCAATGCAGCCTCACCGTGCCCATCATCGCAGCCTCACTGTGCCCATCATCGCAGCCTAACTGTGCCCATCAAATGTAGCTTTAAGGTACCCATCATTGCAGCCTAACTGTGCCCATGAATGCAGCCTCACTGTGCCCATCAGTGCACTCTCACTGTGCCCATCATCGCAGCCTCACTGTGCCCATCATTGCAGCCTAACTGTGCCCATTAATGCAGCCTCACTGTGCCCATCATCGCAGCCTCACTGTGACCATCAAATGCAGCTTTATGGTGCCCATGAATGCAGCCTCACTGTGCCCATTAATGCAGCCTCACTGTGCCTATCAAATGCAGCCTTATTGTGCCTATCAAATGCAGCTTTATGGTGCCTATCAAATTTAGCCTCACTGTGTCCATCAATGCAGCCTCACTGTGCCTATCAGATTTAGCCTCACTGTGACCATCATTGTAGGCTCAATGTCCCCATTATTGCAGCCTCACTGTGCACATCAATGCAGCCTCACTGTGCCCATCATTGCAGCCTCACTGTGCCCATCAAATGCAGCTCTACGGTGCCTATCAAATTTAGCCTCACTGTGTCCATCAATGCAGCCTCACTGTGCCTATCAGATTTAGCCTCACTGTGACCATCATTGCAGCCTCACTGTGCCCATCAAATGCAGCTTTACGGTGCCCATGAATGCAGCCTCACTGTGCCCATTAATGCAGCCTCACTGTGCCTATCAAATGCAGCCTTACTGTGCCTATCAAATGCAGCATTACGGTGCCCATAATTGCAGCTTCACTGTGCCCATCATTGTAGCCTCAATGTGCCCATTATTGCAGCCTCACTGTGCACATCAATGCAGCCTCACTGTGCCCATCATTGCAGCCTCACTGTACCCATCAAATGCAGCTCTACGGTGCCCATGAATGCAGCCTCATTGTGCCCATCAATGCAGCCTCACTGTGCCTATCAAATGCAGCCTCACTGTGACCATCATTGCAGCCTCACTGTGCCCATCATTGCAGCCTAACTGTGCCCATCATTGCAGCCTCACTGTGCCCATCATTGCAGCCTCACTGTGCCCACCATTGCAGCCTAACTGTACCCATCAAATGCAGCTTTACGGTGTCCCTGAATGCAGCCTCACTGTGCCCATCAGTGCACTCTCACTGTGCCCATCATCACAGCCTCACTGTGCCCATCATTGCAGCCTAACTGTGCCCATAAATGCAGCCTCACTGTGCCAATCATCACAGCCTCACTGTGCCCATCAAATGCAGCGTTACGGTGCCCATAAATGCAGCCTCTCTGTGCCCATTAATGCAGCCTCACTGTGCCTATCAAATGCAGCCTTACTCTGCCTATCAAATGCAGCTTTACTGTGCCCATAATTGCAGCCTCACTGTGCCCATCATTGCAGCCTCAATATGCCCATTATTGCAGCCTCACTGTGCACATCAATGCAGCCTCACTGTGCCCATCAAATGCAGCTCTACGGTGCCTATCAAATTTAGCCTCACTGTGTCCATCAATGCAGCCTCCCTGTGCCTATCAAATTTAGCCTCACTGTGACCATAACTGCAGCCTCACTGTGCCCATCAAATGCAGCTTTACGGTGCCCATGAATGCAGCCTCACTGTGCCCATTAATGCAGCCTCACTGTGCCTATCAAATGCAGCCTTACTGTGCCTATCAAATGCAGCTTTACGGTGCCCATAATTGCAGCCTCACTGTGCCCATCATTGCAGCCTCAATGTGCCCATTATTGCAGCCTCACTGTGCCCTTCATTGCAGCCTCACTGTACCCATAAAATGCAGCTCTACGGTGCCCATGAATGCAGCCTCATTTTGCTCAACAATGCAGCCTCATTGTGCCTATCAAATGCAGCCTCACTGTGACCATCATTGCAGCCTCACTGTGCCCATCATTGCAGCCTAACTGTGCCCATCATTGCAGCCTCACTGTGCCCATCATTGCAGCCTCACTGTGCCCATCATTGCAGCCTAACTGTACCCATCAAATGCAGCTTTATGGTGCCCATGAATTCAGCCTCACTGTGACCATCATTGCAGCCTCACTGTGCCCATCATCGCAGCTTCACTGTGCCCATCAAATGCAGCTTTACGGTGCCCATCATTGCAGCCACACTGTGGCTAACAATGCAACCTCGCTGTGACCATGAATGCAGCCTCACCATTGCCTGCCCTGGTTTACACACAGCGGGAGCACTGTGTATCATGGAGCTGGGTCTGTGTGTGTTGTCGGCGGTGCTGTAACAAGGTCCCACCCCCCTAGACTGTTTTGTGTGATGATAGATAGAAACATTGTTCCGCCTATCACAGGAGAAGGTCTAGGGGGCGGTACCTTGTTACAGCGCCGCCGACAACACACACAGACCCAGCTCCGTGATACACAGTGCTCCCGCTGTGTATGACAAACATGAGGAGGAGGCAGGAAGGGAGCGCTGCAGCCACAGATCAAAGGCAGGCGGCCTACTGGGATATTTCCCGGTATCACGGTAGGCCAGTCCAGCCCTGCCAGAGCCTGTATGCACATCAGAACAAGTTTCAGTTTAAGGAAAGTTAAAAATTCTTATCTGCATACCTCCTCTGGGTTAATGAATATAAATATTGGAACAACAGAGCCATAGTGCTGGAATTTTCAGAAAGAAAAGTCAGTAGTGGAAACCTGTATAAACATAAAAACAGTTTAGAAATTGCTAATCAGACAACGGCAGCTTGATCCTTCTATTAAGGTTTTGCATCAGGTTTGTCAAACCTTTGCATACCTGCGCTTTATGTGATAATGACTAAGCCCCTCTCGTTCATAACATTGTCAAAAAGGGGCAGAGCTGCCTCATCCTTTGGTTTTAGTGGGATGCAGAATGCCCCCTTCATTGGTGTCAATAAAATTAAGAGTCCTTTGCATTCGCAAGATGAAAAGTGCCCCTCCCACTACCTGTAGTTGCTCCCCTCATTGGTGTCAGTGGGATGAACAGTGGCTGACTTTAGCCTTGGTGTTCAGTGGTTACTTACCTGAGGAGACACCCCTGCCCCATGTGGCTTCCTCTTACTGAATATATGTCAGCAATATCAGTTGAAGCAATCTACCCGATGGTGCCTGCAAAGTTACAGTGACTACTGCTGTTGACAGTGTAAGTATGCAGGCAACATTTGTCAAGAAATTCCCCCATCCAACAGGCATTAGGACCCAGGGCAAGGTACTGAAACCGGCTACCGTTCTGCAGACCTGGTCATGGATCTTGCAGGATTGTCCCACAGAATGCTGGGCACAGGTATCAGTGCTGCAAGTCAACAGGATGTCCAGGAGATGCAATGCATAGACGGAGATTCAAAGGGGGTTATTTACTAAAACTGAAGAGTGCAAAATTTGGAAACCAATCAGCTTCCAGGTTATATTGCCAAAAATTTAACACGCTGGAGATAGAAGTTGATTGACTACCATGCATAGCTGCACCAGATTCTGAGTGCACCAGTTTTAGAAAGTCTACCCCAAAGAGTTTTGGTACAACTTCTGGCAGACCAGTAGAATGCTCTGAAAACCCCCCCTCCTTACAACACACAAGCGCAATACAGAGCTGTGGCTATGAATCTCAGGCTGCATGCTGGAGCTCTTCTCCCCTTTAGCCTTTTTTTGAAAAACCTGGGAGAATTGACTCATGCTGAGAGCAGAATAAGGAGGCAGCAGAGATAAATCACAGTCAGTGCTCTGTACAGAGATAAGCACACAGTATAGAAGGAGGCGCTTTTTGATTTTTCATGTCTGAGGTTTGCAACCACTTTAAGATTTAATTTACCCATCACTGACAATCATTAACATTTATTTAAACTTAGTAACCATAACATTTCAGTTATCATGTTTCCATCTGTATACCACTATAGCTGTCCATAAAATTCCATTAAGCTTGGTGACTATAAAAAGTAAAGCCTTTGGACGCTTAACATCTTCATTCAGGAAACAGTTAACATAAAACTTTCAGTGGCACTTGAAAGAACATGACACCAGGACCGAGAGTTTGCGATTGTAAGAGGTCCCCCCCTCCATCACCCAGCAGCAGAAGTCATTCTTCCATTTCCATGGTTACCACCAAAGGCCTTTGGTTTTTTTTAACTAAGCCCGGTTTAGGTTGCCATGGACACCACACTAGGCCTCACTTCTCAGCCCTAACATATTAGATCCTTTATCATTTTACATACGATGATCAAAGGACAGTCTGGTGTGGTGCTGCTCAGTTCAGTCCCCTATTTTCTTTTTATTTCTCAGGAATAGTTTTTCTACAAATCGCATGTTTGAAAAAAAGTGAATACAACCGTGTATCTTTTAAGTTAAGTTTAAATTTTGTGCAGGCTAATAATGACCACTGCGAGAAGTTTGGTAAACTTTATTGCAGATATTTAGCTTTTTTGTGTCCTAAAGAAAAAGCTATTTGCTTTACCACATCTAATGCTGCTAACCGGGAGGGTCTGCCATCATTATCACCACGTGAACAATGGTAAAAACTAATTGAACTTGTTCAGCTTATATTAGCTAAATCAGTGTTTCTCAACCTTTTTCCAGTCGGGGCGCCCTTAAAAAGTATTTTCAGTCTTGAGGCACCCCAGTCCAAGGCTTAGTTCACGTTACAGTGTGTTGCGGAACATGCGCAAAATCGCACTCGTTCCTGACATGCAGACAAATGCTCTGCTCTTTAGGGGTGCCATTAATTCTTAATGGTACCTCACACATTGCAAAATGTGCTTTTGGTGCCGTGCAATTTAAAAAAAAAAAAAGGTCGGGGACTTCCTTCCCTGAATTTTTGTGGTTAGGGAAGCCCATTGAAATGAATGGGCTGACCTACACGCAGCAACACAGATGTGAACCAAGGGCTTGTTCACATGTCAGGTTGGAGGGGTGGTAAAAGCACATGGTTAAGCTGTTTTTACCACCCCCAACTTCTTCCCCTTTAGCTGCAGAGACAGCAGCTGGGGGTGTACACATGCTGTGGCTGCAGCTGGAGGTATACCCAGGCTGAATGGGGCTGCACTGCAACTACTCCGCAACTGTGTTCATTGCACGGTTGCGGTGTAGTGATGCTGCATTAAAACAGGTGGTGAGGAGGCAACATAATGCCTCTTTACCGTTTGTCAAATGCCTCTGAAAAGCAATCTGTGCATGGGTTGCTTTTCAGAGGAGAAGCAGTCCTTGCTGCTATCACAAACAAGACCTACAAAAGCAGTTCTGATGGTACAGGAATGGAGGGGGGGGGTGTCCGGATTAAAAGTAAGATATATACACACACACACACACATACATGTGCACACAGGCATACAGACACATATAGGCACTTGTACATACACACATGCATACACGTGCACACACACATGCAGACACACACATACAGACACATGCACACACATACAGACATGCACACACACATGTACAAACACACACACAGACAGACACATGCGCACACACACACATACAGACACATGCGCGCACACATACAGACACATGCGCACACACACACACACACATACAGACACATGTACACATACAGACACATGTACACACACACATACAGACACATGCTCACACACGCACACATACAGACAGACACTCACATGCACACACACACATGTACAAACACACATACAGACATACACACACACACACAGACAGACAGACACTCACATGCTCACGCACATACAGACACATGCACACACACACACATACAGACACATGCACACACACACACATACAGACACATGCACACACACACACACATACAGACACATGCACACACACACATACAGACACATGTACACACACACATATATACACACACACACATACAGACACATGTACACACACACATATATACACACACACACATACAGACACATGTACACACACACACATATATATATATACACATGTACACACACACATACAGACACATGCACACACACACACAGACACATGTATAAAGCCCTTTTAAAACAAATCTAGCTTCTAGCACAGTACCTTTCCAGTTTCCTCATTCAGACAGGTACTGCACTGTAGGGGGAAGCAGAGAGCACAGCACACTCCCCTGCACTTTACTTTCACTTTGCTGAGGTTGACGGAGCTTCTCACAGTGCCGATGTACAGTTCGGCAGGGGATCGGGAGATCGGGCTCATCTGACAGCCCTTCTCTCCCCTGATCCCGCGGCACATCTGAGGACCTCTGACGGCACACCAGTGTGCCGCGGCACACTGGTTGAGAAAGGCTGAGCTAAATATATCTCAGATGCATCAAAAACAAAAGATGTACTAAGGCCCCTTTCACATGAGAGGTCTGATTGGGTCCGGCTTTCTGTTTTGAGCTGGACCAGATCGGACCCTCCATTCTCCTCTATCGGCAGTCAGATGCAAACAGACTTGTATCCGTTTACACCTCCAGTCACATCCGATCCGGTAAAAAAAAGGAAGGGGTGTAAACAGAAAGCCAGTCCGTTTACATCCAGCTGTCCATAGAGCAAAGGGGGATGTGTCTGCATACGTGGAGCAGACACGGACTTGCCATCTGGTCGCTTCACTCAGCAACGGATCAGGGGATGGATCCCCTGCTGAACAAAACCGGATCTGGCCTGTGTGAAAGGGGCCTAAGCCTTCTAAGTTTGTTTTCTTTAAAAGGCAGACACAGCCTGAGCAGAAAAGCCTGTCCCCTGCTGCCATGTTGCAGAGAAGGACCCCTTGATATATGGAAGCAGTGGTCTCTTTGCAGAGGACCGACACGCCCCTACTGAGTAAGAGTTGGAGCGTTACAGTCAGAAGAGCTTTGTAAAATAAAGAACCATGGGTTTGACTTTGCAGGGGACATGTAAGTCCTCTGCAGAGAGACAACTGCTTTCATACGCAGAGAAAGTGGCCTAAGCTGCCAGCAGCGGCGGATACGTTCGGGTCCTTCTGCTGGCTGGGTATGGAGATAAGTGAGGGGAAGATGGCCCCCACCCTTCTCCATACCATTGCAGGGCGGAAGCAACGTTAAATTTTTGTTTGTTTTTTTTTTTGTTATTGCATTTTAGTGTAAATATGAGATCTGAGGTCTTTTTGACCCCAGATCTCATATTTAAGAGGTCCTGTCATGCTTTTTTTCTATTACAAGGGATGTTTACATTCCTTGTAATAGGAATACAGGTGACACAATTTTTTTTTGTTTAAAGAACAGTGTAAAAATAAAAAATAAAAGGTAAAATAAATAAGAAAAAAAAATGTTAAACGCGCCCCATCCCGCCGAGCTCACGTGCAGAAGCGAACGCATACTTTAGTAGCGCCTGCATATGAAAACGGTGTTCAAACCACACATGTGAGGTATCGCCACGATCAGTAGAATGAGAGCAATAATTCTAGCCATAGACCTCCTCTGTAAGTCAAAACATGCAACCTGTAGAATTTTAGAGACGTTGCCTATGGAGATTTTTAAGGGTAAAAGTTTGTCGTCATTCCATGAGCGGGTGCAATTTTGAAGTGTGACATGTTGGGTATCAATTTACTCAGCATAACGTTATCCAATTGGGCTAACTTTACTGTTGTCTTATTTTTGAATTCAAAAGAGTGTATTTTTTCCAAAAAAAGTGCGCTTGTAAGACCGCTGTGCAAATACGGTGTAACAGAAAGTATTGCAACAACGGCCATTTTATTCTCTAGGGTGTTAGAAAAAAAAATGTATAATGTTTGGGGGTCCTAAGTAATTTTCTAGCAAAAAAAAACTGTTTTTAACTTGTAAACAACAAATCTCAAAAAGAGGCTTGGTCCTTAAGTGGTTAATTGTCTCCCAGAGCAGGTACTATCAAGGTATGCCATGAATGATAACTGTCACAAGTGCTTGTGCTCTAAACCAAAATGTCAAGTCTTCAAATGTCTGATGTCACAACTGATCACATTTGCTGCACCATGGCAACTGCAGATCAAACCGAGGCTAAGATGGAAGCTGCCTTAGTTATAAAGAATGTGATGGTTTACTGTAGTCCCACATTACATTCTGATAAACACATAAACACTTATAAAAGCAACCTATTTTTTTATTTGAAAACATTTAAAATATTGCTTTACTGTGGCTCCATTTGCTTTGCTTTGTAGTCTGATGGCCATATAAACTAAGGCTAAGAGGGGTAATAAAAGACTCCTGGACTATGATCAGTCAGGTTGGGTGGCCTGTGCTTGTTGGGTATACCATGGATTTCAAGGGGAACCTCATGCAGAAATTAAGAAAAATAAATGTGGGGTTCCTCCTCAAAATTCACACCAAACTCTTATCCAAGCATGCATCCTGGTTGGCCAGAAAGGGTGGCAGAAGGAGCTTGCACCCCCTTTCCCATCCTGAACTTTATCACACCACTTGTTCATAGCATGGCAATCATTGACAGTGAAGTAGAGGAAGAAAGCCCCCCTACTATATATGGAGTTCAGCTTCTGCTGAACGGGCTAACAGTCTGGCATTAGGACAAACACCAAAACAATCAAAGTTTGGAACCCGAACTGAGAGATCATCCCTAGTCCTCATCTCACATGCATATACACACATTCCTTTGCTAGTTTAGGCAGGAAATAAGTAACCTTTTTTTTTCCATAAAAGGAGATAAGTAACCTATCAGCATGTACACTATATTACCAAAAGATATATATTGAGTTGGCCCTCCCGTTGCAGCTAAAACAGCTTCAACTCTTCTGGGAAGGCTGTCCACAAGGTTTAGGAGTGTGTCTATGGGAATGTTTGACCACTCTTCCAGAAGGGCATTTATGAGATCAGGCACTGAGAAGGCTTGGCTCGCAGTCTCCGCTCTAATTCATCCCAAAGGTGTTCTTTCGGGTTGAGGTCAGGACTCTTTGCAGGGCAGTCAAGTTCCTCCAGCCCAAACTCACTCATCCATGTCTTTATGGAGCTTGATTTGTACACTGGTGCGCAGTCATGTTGGAACAGGAAGAAGCCATCCCCAAACTGTTCCCACAAAGTGGGAAGCATGAAATTGTCCAAAATGTCTTGGTATTTTACAAATGCACTTCTGGAAGAATGGTCAAACATTCCCATAGACACACTCCTAAACCTTGTAGACAGCCTTCCCAGAAGAGTTGAAGCTGTTATAGCTGTAATGGGTGGGCCAACTCAATATTGAACCCTATGGACTAAGACTGGGATGCCATTAAAGTTCATGTGCGTGTAGAGGCAGGTATCCCAATACTTTTAGTAATATAGTGTATATAGTGTATATATATATTCTATAGATTAAAATGGAAAGGTAGGTTTTGACAAAATTAGGCAATTTGCAGCATAGATTTTCTAAACCCTGTATGGTCACACTACTGAGTGCAGTAGTGACTCCAATGAAAAAATTATACTTGGGTCCTTGTCTGCATATTTTTTTTAATCTGTTCTCTCAAAGTTTCATAATACAACATAATTCATACAATAGAAAATAAGCCTTTAAACATATTTCTCCAAGTAATAAAAAGAAGTACATAATAAAAAAAAAGTAAAATACAAATGAAGACACCGACCACATAATAAAAATAACTACATCAGTCAAATAACAATAAAAAGCATATAAATAAAAGCATATTGTATTATGTAAGTCTTGTGTAAAAATGTGTTCATTTGAAGTAAGGAATAGAATTCTGGCATTATTAGAAGAACATGTTATTTATTTATTTAAAAAAAAACAATGAGTATTTGCTTTTTTTACTTTATCCAAAACAGGCAAACATATCCAATCATTATGATAATGCTAGTGCCAACACCAGTTTCAAAGGTATGTAAACTCGAATAGTGAACTACCAATATTTGGTGCCTATTGGTCTGTTAAATATACAATTGAAGGATTTTTGTTATATCTGTTCAACAAGTGCAAAAGAAAATTTGTTTGAAAGTTTGAAAATGATTGCATACGCAGCCATTGTTATCTGTCCTGTCTAGTTCACTTTACCTACTCCCCATGATAAAAAAGAAAAGTGGAAAGAGAGATTTTTTTTTAGTCCTGTCCTAGTGTGACAAAATTGCTTCTCCATAGATACACTACTGTGAGCGAGCTTGTCACCCTAGGACAGGAAGGTACTGGTCAGATCACCAGGTTAAAAAAAAAGTTTAAATAAAACACAGAAAAAAAAAGAAAACTAAAGTGGAAGCTATAACTAAAGACTAGTAAGCTGCTATAGATTACATTTTTGCTCTTGGGTTTAAAAACACTTTAACCTATTTATATTTTAACATGTTTTTTTTTCTTTGTGGAACCCCACTAACATAAATTGTTCAAAGGACCAATAAACCTTGCACCTCAGTGTACATAAGAATAAGATAATAAAACATAAAAGGGCATAAAAGGATAGTTTCACAGCTTGCACACACTCCAGACTCCAGGGTGGATACTGTGCCTAAACTGTCAGTTGTTTCATATTTGCTTGTCTAAACTTAGATTCATTATTATCATGTCTCCTAGTGGGCCCCGAATGGCGGCCCTTTTGCCTTCAAAAAGTAAACATACTTTAGGGAACAGACCCAATAAATTATAGGCTATAAATTTTGGAGTATTTTTCAAAGTGGCTCAATATGTAGTAGCACATAACCAATCTGTTTATCCTTGTTAAATCAGCAAAAGTCTACAAATGGTTTATTCTTATGATGGCTTTATTTTACATAACTTTGAAACCAATTTAGGGCAGGTATTTTTATTCCCATTTGTTATTTTAATAATAATTTATGAAAAAGAAAATCTGTTTCATTTCACTAAAGGGGTTTTATCGCACAGTTGAAAGTTGAATTTATAGCTTATAGCAACCATTTTAATATATTTTGTATAGAAAAAGTAAGTTCTCAAAAATGATACCTTTGCCAACTAAAGTATCACGAACTTCTAGCTTTTTGGTGCCCAACCTGTGATCTGGAGTCCAGTTGTTTGTGTAATCTTCCCTCTGCTGCAGAGCTATGCCAACCCAAGAAGTTTTTGAAAGTGTGTTGGATGCCTGCATCCCCTGAAGCACTCCATGGTTTGTTTCCTCCACCCCTTTCATCAGTACAGGACACAGGACACTAGAGCCGAGGTGGTCTCAAGCACTCAACACACCTAAATGATTGTTAGATGTGAAGATTCTTCAGAACAGCTCTGCAGCAGAGCAAAATTCAATGAATGAGTGCAGAACCAGGTAAATTTGTTTACTCTACAGAAGACTTATAGTTGTCCCCACCTTGAAAGGGTTACTTTACTGAGAGCAGAAAAAGAGGGTAATTTTATCTAAATCAAATCGCTGCCAGAGCCATTTTTTCCTTTTTTGCACATACGTTTAAAAAATCATTTTAGGCCTGAATATTGCATAAAACCCCCAAACATTATATATTTTCTGAAAGCAGACACCCTAGAGAATAAAATAGTGGTAGTTCAATTTTTTAATGTCACATGATGTTACCACAACGGTCTAAGAAACCCAAAGTTTCAGTAAAAAACACACTAAAGTGAATTTTAGGGCAAACATACAAAATAAATTACCCACATTTTTGGTAAAATATAAAAGAGTTTGCACCGAGTAAATAGATACCCAACATGTCAAAGCTTAAATTTGTGTGCGCCCATGAAATGAAAACAAATTTCAGTACCCTGTATTCTCTATAGGCGAAGTAATTGAGAATTACACGCATAGGCGCCCCCTTGTTAAAGGAGGCTTCCAGATTCCGATAAGCCCACAGACCTCTACAACCACTGCTCAGGGTTGTGCAGAAGAGGCCCTTGTCCCCATCAACATGGGGACAAGGTGCTTTGGGGTGGGGGGGCATGCTGCATGGCACCTGGTATGGTTTGGGGGGGGGGCGCTCGCTCCCCCCCTTTCTTGACCTGCCAGGCTGCATGCTCGGATAAGGGTCTGGTATGGATTTTGGAGGGGCCCCACGCCATTAAAAAAAACAAATTAACGTGGGGTTTCCCTTAAAATCCATACCAGATCAGAAGGGCCTGGTATGCATTGGGGGGGGACCCCACACTGTTTTTTTTTCATAATTTTTAATTGTCAGCTGACAGCTGATGAGTCATCCATTGTTAGGGACTTGGTGGCCAGCTTCCTGGCCCGCTCCTTAGCAACCAACTATTGGGGAGGGGACCCCCAGGCTGTTTCTGACAAATCCTGCATGTGATACCACCAGCAAAACCCTGGTGATAAATATTGCATGTTTTTATACTCTGTTCTGTTTGTGAATTGGACTTAAGAGCTTACCGCATGTTTTTTTGACAATATTTACCAGCATATTTTTCATTTTGCAGTAAATGCCACAAAATCGTTTTTTTGTGAATTGGACTTTATTTACCGCATGCAATCATTTATGCACATTAGTCACGTGACCATAATGTGGTAAACGTTAATGAATTGACCCCAAAGAGTCCCCTATGTGATTATTTTTAGGTGACAGTTTCCCTTTAATGAGACATGCAGGGTCTTAAAAACCATAGATGTCTCCTCCGGGCTCCACTGAATGTATTGCAATGCACACATCGCATTGCAATACATTCCTTCCCAGCTATGCTATCCAGGGAAAGTAAGAGGGTGACCCGGAAGTGACGTCAGACATGTTGCTTTCCAGGTCACAGTAAGAAGGGGAGGAGAGTGAACATGTGTCCGCTCTTCACCCTCCCCTCCACCTGCCGCCACCTGCCATGTCGAACCTGTGCCCGCAGATGGGCAAGTGGAGCCTGGAATACATGGTGGGGGCGAGTGCACGGGGGAGAGCTGGTACCGGGTGTGTGTGTGGCAGCTCAACCGCCCGAGATCTTCCCCCTGACTGGCAGGGGTCTGATAGACATTGGGCTGCAGGCACCGGATTGCGTGTGAAACCCCCCACTGTTAGGTCTGTACAATGTACTGACCTGGCAGCAAAAGAGTTAAAGCTGAACTCCGGGCACAAAGACTTTAATTCAAATATAATCCTCAATAGCCACAGAAGGAAGGGACCCAGCAAGCTCCACCTACAACAGGCTACCTGCAGAAACCTACAGGAGGGTGCGGAGACAAGACCAGCCACCCTGCACAAGGAGAGAGAGCAGCAGTGACCGCCGATCTTGATTACAGGAAGTTCCTGCACAAAAGAAATGTTTGAATTACTGCACAGATCTAAAAATACACAAAACACACAAAAGTAAGACTACCCATGACTCTTGTATTTAGACAATATTTGCTTCTCTCGGTGTTCAGCTTTAATTTATCAGATATAAATGCTTGCATTAACCAACTAACTTTATAATGCAAAAAACGGGAGCCCATGCCTATGCAATTTGTGAATGAATTGAAATGAAATCAAATAACTCATACAGCTCGGAGAAATGACCTCCACGTCTGACACGGTCTATCGCCAAGACTTATCAGACAAAAAGGTCATGTAGAGTGTGAAGGAAGGCAGCTGTGTTTCGAAGGAGAACACCTCCCATAAAGCTTATACCATGCGGAGCTCTATAAAAATAGTAGAGTTTATATAAATAAATATGAACTTAAAGATTTGAATATATGAAATGAAAGCATTTTCCTTCTCTCGTCATAACTCTGCTTCCATAATATTTTTCACAATCCCTACACTCCTCCCAAAGCATGCCGTTATGTCTATAAACTGATCGTTAGCGCATGGAGAAAGTTCCCTGATGATTTGCAGGTGCTTGTTTTATAGTCACTACAAAGACACTTTCTTTTACCCTCAGGGCTTGTTGAGGGGATGTGCTGACTGTTGTGCAGCCAGGCCTTTATTGGGTTCACTCTATAGCAGTGATTAGAAGCTTAAAGAGATATTTTAACACCCTGGACAGAGACTAATAATATATCTACTGGTGTAGCAGAAAGGTAGTGTAGGAAGCACTGCTAAGGGTAGGAGAAGGCCCATCTCTGCATTGAATTGGACACAGTCTGTCACTTGTTAGAGGGCATTCAAAGCTTTACACGGTTTTTATTTGTCTTATGTATCCAAGTGTTCTCTTCTAAGAACTGGAGTCATTATCTAAACGTGGTTTGGGTGTGGTGGTCCAGGGAGATCAGAGGGGCTCAGACATAAAGAGGCTGGATGCACACCCTTGGAGCAAATCGGAATGTTCACTATAAAAGAAAAGAGAGGAGTGGGAGAGCCCTTATAGTATAGTGTATGGCTAAATATATAATAAATACCTTAAAAAAGTTTCTCCATGAAATCAAAAAGGAAGTAACTTACATCTGTTGAGGTTGCCGTAGGGTATGAGCACATGAGTGGAGAATATTCTGTCTCCACGCAGGATGAGAAATGTCGCTCTTGATCCCCCAGGGGTCCCAGTCTTGGATCTTCTGAAGGGCTCTCATGCTGATGTTAGGTCAGATGAGTTGAATGACGTTTATCGAAGGTCCAATTAGCAGAGGTGCCCATCGTTGTGTGTTTAAAAAAAGTGATCAGGGTCATATGGTTTATTGTACAAAAAATAGCTTTATTTAAACTTTCAGAGGTCATGTAACTCATCCATTCTCTAAAAGTCTTATTAAAACTTTAAAGCACTGAACTCCCAAAGCAAAGGGATCAGAGTCATTTGGTTTATGGTGTAATAAATAGCTTTATTTCAACTTCATTGAACTCATCCATTCTCTAAAAGCCTTTTTCAAACTTTAAGGAGGAACTGAAATCCCAATGTTGTTCTCAAAATAAGGACTAACCAGTATTGCCTGGATCCTGTAGCAGATATTTTCCCAGTACTGACTTAGCATGCCTTAAAAAAAAAAAATAGAGGAGCTGTCAGAGCTGGGCTCAGCCGTTCCTTCTCTGAGCTGGCCGCTCAGCTGTCAGCTAATTGCCAGCTCCATTCTCTCTACAGTTACTCAGCTTTTGTTTATATCCTGCTCGTCAGTCCTGCCTACTTAAGTCATCCAGTCCAGAGGATCTCTGCCTTCGCCTTGGTCAACATCACAAGAAACATCTCCTGCGTTCCTGTTTAAAGACTGGCTTTTCTGACATCCCTTCTGGCTCCAGATCCTGCTTGTTGTTCCACTACATTGATCCCTGACTTTTGGCTTGGCTGACTATCTATTCCGGTTACTGAACTTTGGCTATGTTTTGACTACGTTTGTTCTTTTTACTTTTATTATTAAACAAGTGTGTTTTAGCTGTACTTCTGTCTCGGTCTGATTTCCTGGTTTCTGACAGTAGGCAAAGGCCATGAATTCAGAAGATGCAGTCAATCCTCTTGTTGGTAATATTTTTTTTTCAGATTGAATGAACTGGATCACCGCATGGATCAGTTCGCCATGGCATTACAAACGCTCCTGAGTCGCACGGCTCACCTGGAATCTCCCACTGTGGGCGCCCCGGTACAACCTATGTTGCAGGCCAACCCTGCTGCTGCGCCAGTCTCTGTGCAGGCACTCGCCTCGAGTATTACCTCTATAAGAGGTATGTCTGGTTCCGCTCCGCTTCCCCAGCGATTTGGGGGTTATCCAGTTCAATGCAGAGGGTTTCTCAACCAGGTTGAGATATACTTTGAGATGCTGCCCCAGGCATTTGCCACGGACAGAAGAAAGAAGGTTTCGTGATATCTTTGCTTTCTGAGAGAGCCTTGGCCTTGGCAAACCCTCTATGGGAGACGAAAAAACCTGTTGTCTTGGGCTACCCTGGGTTTGTGGCTTTGTTTAAAAGGGCATTTGATGTTCCTGCACGATCCGCTTCTGCTGCCAAGTGCCTCATGTCCATCGAACAGAGTACGAGAACTGTTGCCGACTACGCCATTTAATTCCGTACTCTGACAAGAGAGGTTGCGTGGAACAATGAGGCCCTTGTGGCTGCTTTTTCTCATGGTCTTTTGGATACCATCAAGGATGAGATAGCAGCCCGAGATATACCCACTGAGCTGGAGAAGTTGATCACGTTTGCTACCCTCATTGACTCCAGACTCAGAGAAAGACTCTCTTTTAAGGAGCGCTTCCAGAAGCCTCCTGTACGTTTGTCTCAGAGCTTTGCAGTTCCACCCATGCCTCCCTCAACTCCCATGCCTCCTGTTACTGAGTCGGTCAGTGAAGGTGAACCCATGCACTTGGGTTTCACGCGTCTCTCTGCGGATGAGAGAACCTTTAGGAGGAGAGAGAGATTGTGCCTTTATTGTGGCCAGGCAGGTCACTTTTTGAAGTCTTGTCCTACACGTCCAGGGAACTCCCGAACCTTGAGGTCCTGTCACAGACAGACCTTAGGTGGCGTTGTTTCATCCCCAGTTATCCAGAAGGATAAGCCCCTGGTTTCGGTTACCCTTTCTTGGGCGGAGTTGTCCATTGAGATACAGGCTCTAATAGACTCTGGGGCTGCAGGCCTGTTCATTGATGCTGCCCTTGTATCGAAGCATTTGATTCTGCTACAGCTACGTGACACTCAACTTGCCATTGAAGCTCTTAATGGGAGACCTTTACAGCCTGCCCATGTGACTTAGGAGACAGTTCCGTTGTCCATGGCCGTAGGAGTTCTTCACCATGAGATAATCCAATTCCAAGTTATTTCCTCACCCCAGTTTTTGCTGGTTATTGGTTATCCTTGGTTACAGAGGCACAGCCCCTCTTTTGATTGACTCCCTGCTGAGGTTCTCTCCTGGTCTACACAATGCAGTGAGACACACTTCCAGAAGGTAGCCAAGATCCTGTGCACCTATTCACTCTCCTCCTTGCCAGAGGAGTACCGCGATTTTAGCGATGTCCTTGACAAAGGTCAAGCCGGTAGTTTGCCTCCACACCGGCCATATGATTGCGCAATTGACCTTCAAACTGGGGCCATACCCCCTCGTGGCCGGGTTTACCACAATTTTCAAATCTTACATCTTCCATTTTTCATGTGGTCACAATTTGCCATCTGGAGGTGGACTTACTGTTTTACTAGCATGTTTGCTCTGTTTGATGTTTTTAACTCTGATATTCCCAGTGACTTTTTGATAAATAAATGTTTTTCTATTTACAACCAATGCATGGTGAGTGGAGTCAGTTAGTTTATATTTGGGTTGGTTGAGCATAATCAGGTTTTTATTTGAGTTTTACATTTTTAGGGTACTGCTTAGCAGGGGGGCATACCTAGAGTATATGGCACCCGGGGCGTATCCTATATCTGACACCCCCCCACTTTAAAATGTAAAAACACCCCACTGTGCTCCCTGCATACCTCTGCACCCCCCCAATATCTCTTTTTCACTACTGTGTACCACCTCTCCACAACTGCACCTCTGGACCCCTTTACATTACACAGCCCCCCGCAGCTCTGGACCCTTTTACACTACACAACCCGCCCACAGGTCTGGACCCCTGCACATTACACAGCCCCCCACACTATCTCTAAATCACTGCACATTACACAACCCTCCACCCCACACTATATCTGGATCCCTACACATTACACAGCCCCCCCACCCCAGCTTTGGACCCCTGCACATTACACAGCCCCCCACAGCTCTGGACCCCTGCACATTACACAGCCCCCCACCTCAGCTCTGGACATCTGCACATACCAGCTCTGGACCCCTGCACATTACACATTGCCTCCCCAGCTCGGGACCCCTGCACATTACACATTGCCCCCCATCTCGGGACCCCTGCACATTACACATCCCCCAACTCAGGACAGTTGCACATTACACATTGTCCCCCCAGCTTTGGACCCCTGCACATTACACATCGCCCCCCCATTTCTAGACCCCTGCACATTACACATTGCCCCCCCCCCCCTCTAGCTTGGGACCCCTGCACATTACACATTGCAAAAGTATAAACAGAAAAAGTGTTTCTCCTGCGCTCGTACAGGCAGTATTAATGTAAAATAGTAGTCATTTTGAATGGTAAGTAGTATAGGACGATCATGCGTGTCCCGCTACCTAAACTGACCAGGGGTGGTCCGAAAGAGGCTGAGTGGAAACGAGGGGATTGAAGGCGCGTGATCTAATGCATGAATCAAAGTGATATAGTTTATTCATAAACTAAATAGATGAGTACAATGAAATTACTATGAATTCATACAAACTAGGTTACAAGACATTCATTAAAAATTAGTTATGCCCATACAAGGGCAAATGATCAAGGTGGCCTACCTCAGCCTACCTTTTATGTGAATTTGTTGCATTTTCATTTCCAGAGAGAAGGTGGAGCTGTAAATTCAATTGTTTACCTATCTAATGTTATTTGCATTTTAAAGGGTTTATCACCAAAAAACTGCATATGCAGGCAAGCGGGGCCTGTAGATAAATACAAATTGTGCAGTTTTTACCAATTCGGATAATGCCCTTGTAATCCTGTAGGTGAAGGCCATCTATGTACCACCCGAAGCCTGGCTTAGACACTCCCAGAGTTGGAATTATCCCATCCTGCCTTGTTACTAGGATGTTGCTAAGACACTGCCAGCAATTAGTTCTCACCCCAACCATCACAGGAGTGAGCTCTCAAACTCCCCAAACATGTGTGATCCACTATGTTCTCTGTTGCAGCATGGCTGAACTCAGAACTACCGTGAGAGAGAACGTAATTGAGGGGGTTTGAATTGGCTAGGAGTGTCTTAGCAACATCCTAGCAACAAGGCAGGATGGGATAATGCCTATCCCTATACCAAGGGCATTTTTTAACTTTGGTCAAAGCTGCACAATTTGTTTTTATCTACAGGTACCCCTTACCTTTATAGGTTTTTATTGTAAATGTGAACTAACCTTTTCAAATAAGCCTGTGGGTTGTAACTACTCATCTGCCCCTTATGCCTACTCTGTTCAGGCAGAATTCCAATCAATGGATAGAGTCTGAAGGTAGATGGCGTAACTTAAAACTTTTAAAGTTTCTCCTAAAGATCCCGGCATCATATAACTTAGCCTGGGTACAGATTTGAAAAGGATACCTCATATTAACCATATCTGGTTGATATACTTTATTTTGGACCTGAAAATGAGGAATGCTGGGCGGTATGCATATTGGATGCGTAGTTTACATATCAGTTGCTTATAAAATAGTGACCTGAATTACTTATATTTTAGAATATACACTAACTAAAATTATTTTATGTTACACATGTTTAAATCTACACTTCTTGTTGATCTTCCTGCTGGTTATGTTATTGCATTATCTGCATCCTACAACTGCTGTGCGATGCATAATTTAAACAATTGATGAAGCTGCTTGCATCGTGTTCATCTCAGCTTCCTGAGATTTGTTCCCTGTCATTCTAATAATAGAAGCTCTCTCAGTGTGTTTCTGTTCCTCAGATAATCAAGTTTCTTTATAAAATAATACAGTTCCAACTAAACTGTGGACATTAATGATGAGCAAATCCTCTTGGATTTGCTCGGTAGGGGATCTGAAGAACCTGCCTTCCGCTAGGTAGGGTATATTATTTACTTTATATTTTTGGCTACAAGTTAACTGATAAAAGGGGCTTCTTACTGGTCCTCCACTGTATTCTGTGCTTACTCTCGCTTGCACTTACAAAGGGGTCAGTAGGTGATCAAATGTTATGACAGTCCTATAGGTACTAAGTCCTTAAATGAATAGTATAAGTCACACAATGACCACCAATGTAAGGGGCATTCTTCCTACCATGGAATACTAAAGCAATGGAACCATTGTTATATTGACCAAAAATGCAAGGGACTAAATCACTGATCTGCTAACCACCAATTCAAAAAAAATTCTTCTCCAATGGTGAACATTGTATAGAGGCATTACACTAACCACCAATATAAGGGGACACTAGAGTTTCCACTGGCTGCGCTACTATTTTGGTCATTAATATGATTCATTTCAGTTCATGGAGATTACTACAAACCATTAAAAGTGTACTTATGACCACTAATGTAATTGGGGCTCTTCACTGAGCATCAATGTAAGACAGTACCTGTCTACTGACCACCAATGTAAGAGGGCAATATAATGACCACAATATAAAGTGTATTCTTTCCTTTGACCACCAATGTAAAAGCTTTCTTCCTTTTACTGACCATCAATATACAGTAAGTGGACACTTCCTTAAGGATCACTAATATTGGGGCTTTAATCTGACCACCAATGTAAAGGGCATTCCTCCCAATGATCAACAATGTGAAGGACAATCTTCCCACTGACCACTAATGTAAGGGGACATTTCTTTACTGATTACCAATTTAAGGGGCACTTCTCCACTAACCAGAAAATTAGGGCAACATGTGACCACAAGTGATATAGAGAAGGAGAATTAAAAAAAATGATTCACCCCAATGTCTAATAGGCTAGGTCCACTGGACATACCTTTTTTTGAGGTGTTCTCTGAGACTTGAAAATTCCCTTAAGGGTTTCCCCACGGTTGTAACTTGAAGTTTCAACAGTGTTTAGGACCCCCTTACCCTATGGTATATTGCTGGTGCCTGAGTAACCAATCGGAAAGTGTACGCCTTAATATCGGGATGTACTCGGTATCGGTACTGCTCTTCCCCATAGAAAAGGGGATGGCGAAGCAAAGGGAAAGTGAATATAAAAAGGTTAGGGGGCCTGTAATAAAGTTGACCTGTTACTTTGTCCTTCGTTGGCAAAACACATTTAGCCAGGTGCTGGGCTGCAGCATATGGAGAAGGAAACATTGCCTTTTATTCTTCTCTCCCTCTACTGAAATACTGATGTTATGCTGCACCTTTCTCCTCCAGCCAGCAAGCCCATAGACTTCTATGTGGAGGCCTGAGAATCCTGGGAGTTGTAGTTTGAGATGGGAGCCATATAATGGGCCCAATAGATTCCTTACACTATCCTTATCCTTATCTCAATAAACACTGTGCAGAAGGAGGAGTGGAGAGATGATATGTATTAAACTGCCTGGGAAAGTTCTTCCTTTTGGTGCTGAGGGAATTTGAGAGGGAGCGCCTGTGTCTGGAAATTCACCTGTCAGCAGGAAACCATACCAGCAGACTGGGACTGGGATCAAGGACACCCAGGGGCAGTTCAGCACCTCCCACATCACAGCACCTGCATCTCTGCTGCAGGAAGACCTGAGCGTCCACTGCTTCCCACCGTTGATCATCAGAAGCTTTCAGGGCGAGGCCGATGGGGCCCCCCTTCTACAGGGAGAGGTCTCTCCAGCATGCTGGGGGCTAGTGAGATGGCAGCTATTCACCCATTGCTGATACTGCTAGCAGGGACTGAGCCACTGAGAGCAGGACACCAATTATATTTAATCAATACCACACCCATACTGCACTGTATATGGCACTTATTCCAAACCTAGGCTGCACCTATACCAACCCTATGCTAAATTATGCTGAACCTTTACCACATCTGAACAACATCTACTTTGCTCCTGTGCCAAAACTATACCATACCTATAGTGTACTTATACTGCATGCAGTATAACAGGGACTGTCGTTAAGTGCACCAATGCTCTTAAAGGGTCCCAATGTTAGCCAGCAGAAGAACATCTCAAAGGACTACCCCTCACGTAATAATTATTCTGTAGGTCCTCTTTGTTCTTCTGCCCACTCCTCTACTATTCTACTTTCTTTTGGACAGTGCATACCCAGTCAGTCTAGGACAAGCATCGCTTCCATAAATGTGCTCTGGCAGGATAGTTCCAGCACTCTGTAGATTAAACTTTACTACTGCTCACTGCTGTGCTTGAGTTTGCCTTGCTACTGTTTATGCTGATCTGAACGTCAAATGTCATCTTATGCCTAGCCCTTACTGTTGATCACTTTGTGTGCTAAATTGTGTTATTACCATTGGTAATCCATTTTAATGCTTGCCTAGTTACCAACCATACTGAGTGACAAAATATTAAGTTTGCCTTTACTACCTGGTTTGGTGGCTGTTTTCTTTGACATAGCACTACTACTGGGTACTAAGTATTACGTAATATTGTATGTTTGTACATTCAACCTGATTAGAGGGGCTGAGGTTCTTGAAAACGTTAAGGCGGAGAACAAGGGACCCATCCTGATCAGCAGCTCCTACAGGAGTAACACTACACACATGTTCAGTTTAAGTAGTAAAAGAAATACCATAGAAGTTTCCTCCATTTATGTAACAGAAGACCATTATACACTCACTGGCTACTTTATTAAGTACACCTGTTTACTTGCTTGGTAACACATATTGCTAATAAGCCAATCACGTGGCAGCAACTCAATGCATTTAGGCATCTAGATGTGGTGAAGACGACTTGCTGAAGTTCAAACCGAGCATTGGATAGGGGAAGAAAGGGGATGTAAGTGACTTTGAGCATGGCATGGTTGTTGGTGCCAGATGGGCTGGTTTGAGTATTTCAAAAACTGCTGATCTACTGGGATCTTCACACACAACCATCTCTAGGGTTTACAGAGGATGGTCCGAAAAAGAGAAAATATCCAGTGAGCGGCAGTTGTGTGGAGGAAAATGCCTTGTTGATGTCAGAGGTCAGAGGAGAATGGGCAAACTGGTTTGAGGTGATGGAAAAGCAACAGTAACTCAAATAACCACTCATTACAAACAAGGTATGCAGAATACCATCTCTGAATGCACAGCACATCAAACCTTGAAGCAGATGGGCTAAGGCAGCAGAAGAATACATGGGTGTCACTCCTGTCAGCTAACAGGAAACTGAGGCTACTATTCACACAAGCTCACAGGACAATAGAAGATTGGAAAAATGTTGCCTGGCCTGATGAGTTTTGATTTCAGCTGCGACATTCAGATGGTAGGGTCAGAATTTGGCATAAACAACATGAAAGCATGGATCCATCCTGTCTTGTATCAATAGTTCAGGCTGGTGGTGTAATGATGTGGGGAATATTTTCTTGTCACACTTTGGTCCCCTTAGTACCAACTGAGCATCATTTAATGCCTCGGCCTACCTGAGTATTGTTGGTGACCCTGTCCATCCTTTTATGACTACAGTGTACTCATCTTCTGATGGCTCCTTCCAGCAGAATAATGCACCATGTCACAAAGCTCCAATCATCTCACCACTGGTTTCTTGAACGTGACAATGAGGTCACTGTACTCCAATGGCCTCCACAGTCACCTGATCTTAATCCAATAGAGCACCATTGGGATGTGGTGGAACGGGAGAACATTCTGGATGTGCAGCCAACAAATCTGCAGCAACTGCGTGATGCTATCATGTCAGTATGGACCAAAATCTTTGAGGAATGTTTCCAACACCTTTTTCATTCTATGCCACGGAAAAATAAGGCAGTTCTGAAGGCAAAAGGGGGTCCAACCCAGTACTAGCAAGGTATACCTAATGAAGTGGCCAGTGAGTGTAATAACACATGCTATTTCATAATTATTCAAATCTATTTATCGTATTTATCGGCATATAACACGCACTTTTTTCCCCTGAAAATCAGGGGAAAATCGTGGGTGCGTGTTATAGGCCGATCCCCGCCGATTTTGTGTCATCGGAGCGATCGCGGCAATTGCCGCGGTCGCCGCCGAGATACACAGCCGTGGGTAGATTCAAATATGGCACCGAGACTGCAGGGATTAGGCGGAGTCGAGATACACATACCCAAGTGTTCTTGGCTTTTTTCGGCGCCGCCGTCACGCCCAGTCCCGCCCTTGGACCTGTGTTATGTACATCATAGGGCGGGACTGGGCGTGACGGTGGCGCCGAAAAAAGCCGAGAACACTCGGGTATGTGTATCTCGGCTCCGATGAATCCCTGCAGTCTCGGCGCCATATTTGAATCTACCCACGGCTGTGTATGTCGGCGGCGAGTGCACAAAGCTGCACTGACATGGCTGGACTGGGGCAAAGCTGCACGGGCAATCCTGCACTGACAAACCTGCACTGACAAAGCTGCACTAACAAAGCTGCACTGGGGCAAGGCTGCACTGACAAGGCTGCACTGACAAGAATGCACTGGGGCAAGGCTGCACTGACACTGAAAAGGCTGCAGATGGACAGATAAGGCTGCATTGATGGGCATTTTACTGTAAGTTTTTTTCCCTAAACTTCCCTCCTAAAAGTTTTTTTTCCTTAAAATTCCCTCCTAAACTTGGGGTGCGTGTTATACGCCGATAAATACGGTATATACAACAAATACATATATATATACAGTATCTCACAAAAATGAGTACACTCCTCATATTTTTGTAAATATTTTATTATATCTTTTCATGTGACAACAATGAAGAAATGACACTTTGCTACAATGTAAAGTAGTGAGTGTACAGCTTGTATAACAGTGTAAATTTGCTGTCCCCTCAAAATAACTCAACACACAACCATTAATGTCTAAACCGCTGGCAACAAAAGTGAGTACACCCCTAAGTGAAAATGTCCAAATTGGGTCCAATTATAGCCATTTTCCCTCCCCAGTGTCATGTGACTCATTAGTGTTACAAGGTCTCAGGTGTGAATGGGGAGCAGGTGTGTTAAATTTGGTGTTATCGCTCTCACTCCCTCCTACTGATCACTGGAAGTTCGACATGACACCTCATTTCAAAGAACTCTCTGAGGATCTTAAAAAAAGAATGATTGCTCTACATAAAGATGGCCTAGGCTATAAGAAGATTGCCAAGACCCTGAAACTGAGCTGCAGCACGGTGGTCAAGACATACAGAGGTTTAACAGGACAGGTTCCACTCAGAACAGGCCTCGCCATGGTCGACCAAAGAAGTTGAGAGCACGTGCTCAGCGTCATATCCAGAGGTTGTCTTTGGGAAATAGACGTATGAGTGCTGCCAGCATTGCTGCAGAGGTTGAAGGGGTCAGCCTGTCAGTGCTCAGTCCATACGCCGCACACTGCATCAAATTGGTCTGCATGGCTGTCATCCCAGAAGGAAGCCTCTTCTAAAGATGTTGCACAAGTAAGCCTGCAAACAGTTTGCTGAAGACAAGCACACTAACGACATAGATTACTGGAACCATGTCCTGTGGTCTGATGAGACCAAACTTATTTGGTTCAGATGGTGTGAAGCGTGTGGCAGCAACCAGGTGAGAAGTACAAAGACACGTGTGTCATGGCTATAGTCAAGCATGTTGGTGGGAGTGTCATGGTCTGGGGCTGCATGAGTGGTCCCGGCACTGGGGAGCTACAGTTTATTGAGGGAACCATGAATGCCAACTTGTATGCAGTTTAAGGTTAAACCTCTTTTTGTCTAATTTTAATGAGTGGCCACGTGCCTTCTTAAACTCCCTTCCGCGAAAAAGTTTTATCCCTATTGTGGGGTCACCACAAGGTTAATAGATTGGTTAATAGATTGGTTTGGCAAGAACGATTCATGAATCCATGCTGATTACTGCTAATGATACTGTTCTTGTTACTAAAATCTTGTACCGTATTTATCGGCGTATAACACGCGCCGGCGTATAACACGCACCCAAGTTAAGGAGGGAATTTTAAGGAAAAAAACTTTTAGGAGTAAAGTTTAAGGAAGAAAAACTTACATTAAAATGCCCATCAATGCAGCGTTATCGGTGTCCATCTGCAGCCTTGTCAGTGTCAGTGCAGCCTTGCCCCAGTGTCCATTGCAGCCTTGTCAGTGCAGCCTTGTCAGTGCAGCTTTGCCCCAGTGCAGCCTTGTCAGTGCAGATATGTCAGTGCAGCCATGTCAGTGCAGCCATGTCAGTGCAGCCATGTCAGTGCAGCCTTGTCAGTGCAGCCTTGTCAGTGCAGCTTTGCCCCAGTGCAGAATTGTCAGTGCAGCCTTGCCCCAGTGTCCATTGCAGCCTTGTCAGTGCAGCTTTGCCCCAGTGCAGCCTTGTCAGTGCAGATATGTCAGTGCAGCCATGTCAGTGCAGCCATGTCAGTGCAGCCATGTCAGTGCAGCCATGTCAGTGCAGCTTTGTCAGTGCAGCCTTGTCAGTGCAGCTTTTCTTCAGTGCAGCCTTGCCCCAGTGCAGCTTTGCCCCCATGCAGCCTTGCCCCCATGCAGCCTTGCCCCAGTGCAGCCTTGCCCCCCCCCGTCCAGCCTTGCCCCCCCCGTGCAGCTTTGTGGGATCGCCGCGATCCCTGCCGTCATACACAGCCCTGTGTAAATTTAAATATGGCGCCGAGACTGCAGGGACTCGGCGGAGCGCTGATACACATAGCCGAGAGTCCTCTGGTTTTCTCGGCGCCGCTTACAGTCCCGCCCAGTTCCGCCCTATGGGCGGGACTGTAAGCGGCGCCGAGAAAACCCGAGGACTCTCGGCTATGTGTAGCTCCGCTCCGCCGAGTCCCTGCAGTCTCGGCGCCGTATTTGAATTTCCACACGGCTGTGTATGTCGGCGCCGATCGCGGCAATTGCCGCGATCGCTCCGATCACACACAATTGGGGGGGGATCGGCCTATAACGCGCACCCACGATTTTCCCCTGATTTTCAGGGGAAAAAAGTGCGTGTTATATGCCGATAAATACGGTAAATAGTCCCTTATCGTCCCTTCCAAGAGCTTGCATACTATTGATGTTAGGCTAACTGGTCTGTAATTCCCAGGGATGTATTTTGGGCCCTTTTTAAATATTAGTGCTACATTGGCTTTTCTCCAATCACTTGGTACCAATTCAATCCGTAGACTGTCAGTAAAAATTAGGAACAATGGTCTGGCAATTACTTGACTGAGTTCCCTAAGTACCCTCGAATGCAAGCCATCTGGTCCCAGTGACTTGTTAATGTTAAGTTTCCCAAGTCTAATTTTAATTCTGCCCTCTGCTAACCATGGAGGTGCTTCCTGTGATGTGTCATAAGGATAAACACTGCAGTTTTGGTTACTGAAGCCCCCTGATTCCCTCATGAAGACTGAGGAGAAGAATAAATCAATACCTTCGCCATCTCCCCATCCTTTGTAACCAGATGTCCTTCCTCATTCTTTATGGGTCAGTATGGTTTGTCCTCCCTTTTTTATCGCTTAAATACTTAAAGAATTTCTTGGGATTTTTTTTAGCTCTCCTCTGCTATGTTTCTTTCGTGTTCTATCTTAGCAGCCCTAATTGCACCCTTACATTTCTTGTTGCGTTCTTTATAAAGTCTAAATGCTGATGATGATCCCTCAACCTTGTGTTTTTTGAAGGCCTTCTCCTTTGCTTTTATATGCATTTTTACATTGGAGTTAAGTCATCCAGCACTTTTGTTCGCTCTTTTAAATGTATTACCCAATGGGATTAATTGGCTAATGCCCTTATTTAATATGCTCTTAAAGCAAACCCATCTCACTTCCGTGTTCTTTGTTCCTAAGATTTGATCCCAATTCATGCCTTCTAACAAGGTTCGTAATTTAGGGAAGTTGGCTTTTTTGAAATTCAGTGTCTTTGTATTCCCCTTATGTTTCCTATTTGTGTGATTTATACTGAAGCCAATTTACCTATGATTGCTGTTTCCTAAATTGCCCCATATTTCCACATCCATGATCAGGTCTGTATTGTTGGTAATCAGTAGATCCAGTATGGCTTTATTTCTAGTTGGTGCGTCTACCATCTGAACCATGAAATTGTCCTGCAAGACATTTAGGATAACAATCCCCATCCTTGCTGCTAATCCAGCTTGTGATAGGAGATCCGTCTCCCCCTCCTCCCTCAGGTTAGGGGGCCTATAGCATACTCCCAGTAATATTTTCTCTTCAGCTTCATCCCTTTGGAGCTCTACCCATAAGGATTCCACCTCCTCCCTAGCTCCCTTAGTGATTTCATCTCTCACATTCACTTGTACATTATTCTTGATATATAGGCATACCCCTCCCCCTTTTAACCTCTGTATCCCTGTGATAAAAGGTATACCCTTGAATGATTGTCAGCTAATCATGGAGCTGTTGAACCAGGTCTCTAAAATTCCCACAAAATCCAAATCCTCCTTGTACAACAGTATCACTAGTTCACCCATCTTGTCTGCCAGGCTCCTGGCATTGGTGAACATGCCACATAGTTTAGACTGGTCGCATACTATCCTCTTATTGGGTGTTCCGAGATTGCAACTAGGACTTGTTACTATACTTACCTTGGGTTTATTTGCTTTAGTCATAGAGCTGAAGCAGAGCATGATCCCCTCTCTTCGGAGACTGGGCCGCAGGGAAATATTCCAACATGATAACGACCCCAAACACACCTCCAAGATGACTACTGCCTTGCTAAAGAAGCTGAGGGTAAAGGTGATGGACTGGTCAAGCATGTCTCCAGACCTAAACCCTATTGAGCATATGTGGGGCATCCTCAAACAGAAGGTGGAGGAGCGCAAGGTCTCTACCATCCACCAGCTCCGTGATGTCGTCATGGAGGAGTGGAAGAGGACTCCAGTGGCAACCTGTGACGCACTGGTGAACTCAATGGCCAAGAGGGTTAAGGCAGTGCTGGAAAATAATAATGGCCACACAAAATATTGACACTTTGGGCCCAATTTGCACATTTTCACTTAGGGGTGTACTCACTTTTGTTGCCAGCAGTTTAGACATTAACCCCTTACCGACCGGCGCATGCCAATGTACGTCGGCAGAATGGCACGGCTGGGCAAATGGACTTACAGGTACGTTCATTTGAATTCCCCGCTGTGCCATTGCGTGCGCACCGCCGGCGGCGCGCGCTGGCCGGGAGCTCCATGAGTCGGGTCGCGGGTCCCGCGGACTCGATCGTCGCGGGGATACCCGCGATCGCCTCACGGAGAGGACGAACGAGGAGATGCTGATGTAAACAGCATCTCTCCGTTCTGCCTAGTGACAAGTGTCACTGATCTCTGCTCCCTGTCATCGGGAGCAGTGATCAGCGTAGTGACACAGCTAGCCCATTCCCCCTACAGTTAGTAATCACTCCCTAGTACTGACTTAACCCCTCCCCACCCCCTAGTGGTTAACCCCTTCACTGCCAGTGTCATTTACACAGTAATCAGTGCATTTTTAATCGCACTGATCGCTGTATAAATGACAATGGTCCCAAAAATGTGTCAGAAATGTCCGACATGTCCGCCATAACGTCGCAGTCACAATAAAAATCGCTGATCGCCGCCATTACTAGTAAAAAAAAAATTATTAATAAAAATGCCATAAAACTATCCCCTATTTTGCAAACGCTATAACTTTTGCGCAAACCAATCAATAAACGCTTATTGCAATTTTTTTTACCAAAAATATGTAGAAGAATACGATCGGCCTAAACTGAGGAAAAAAAATCTTTTTTTATATATTTTTGGGGGATATTTATTATAGCAAAATGTAAAAAATAATGCGTTTTTTTTTCAAAATTGTCGGTCTTATTTTGTTTATAGCGCAAAAAATAAAAATCGCAGAGGTGATCAAATACCACCAAAAGAAAGCTCTATTTGTGGGAAAAAAAGGATGTCAATTTTGTTTGAGAGCCACGTCGCACGACCGCGCAATTGTCAGTTAAAGCGACGCAGTGCCGAATCGCAAAAAGTGCTCTGGTCAGGAATGGGGTAAAATCTTCCGGAGCTGAAGCGGTTAATGTCTGTGTGTTGAGTTATTTTGAGGGGACAACAAGTTTACACTGTTATACAAGCTGTACACTCACTACTTTACATTGAAGCAAAGTGTCATTTCTTCAGCGTTGTTACATGAAAAGATACAATAAATTATTTACAAAAACTACTTAAAATATATATGATAAAGTGTAGGTACGGACACATGCTTACCCAGACCTAGGCCATCGGTTGCAATAAAAAAATAAATCAGTAAATAAACCAACCAAGTCACTCATTAATAACTATAATGTTTTTTGTAATTATCAGTCAAATTATTTTACACTGGGCGGGTTGTAGGGAAGGGAGAATCTAGGTTTATCACAGAATAAAACATCAAATATTTACAGTTTTAACAAAATGCAAAAACGCAGAACAATTTAAAAAACAAAAAAAAAAAAAACACAAAAAAAAACAAAAGAAAAACAAAATCCAACATTTTTTATATTTTTATATACAAAAGTGCTCTAAAAAATTATTCTTTTAAAGTAGCAAAAATGCTGCAATTAGAATTTGTTACAGAAAAACAACATAGATAGTAAAACAAAGGCACGTTTTTTTTAAATAATGGTAACTAGGCCTGCCACATGACCTCTGACCTCTCAGGTTGGGGGGGGGGGGGGTGACCTCTGGCTAAGTGCTTTAGCTGATAATGCTGACTTGTAACTTCAGGCAGATCGATCCACTGGAATTCTTCTTTGCCTGTTTTTTAATGAACTTTAAACATTACACCAGAAGCTGAGGATATCTGAGACATCTTTTTTCAGCCTTTGCTGAATAGCCTTGGCTTTAGAAGCATTAAACCCGACTCCTCAACTGCCTAATTGTCTGTTGTAACAGAATTATACATTTAAAGGGCTTTCCTCCTTCATATAACTTTAATTTATTGGCTTGTTTGTGCCTTAAGGGAACACTAAATGTATTGTTATATCAGTTTTGTTTCCTTCTGTGCTTTTCATCCATGGGTGGAAAAATGGTTATTACCTTTCTTGCCCTTGGGTACAACACACACAGCTCTGCTGTACACCATAGGATCAATTCACCAAGGTAACGCTCCAAAATAGGAATATTGATATTTTTAAAAAGTGACAGTTAGTTCCAGATTCTTTAAGATTAGAAAATTACAGTCACATGAACAATATAAAAGATCATTATTTTTGACTCTTTGGAGCACAGATGGTCCTTCACAAAGCAAAGCTTGGAATCTGGCCTCACAAATCAAAGCTGTAAATCAATCGATTAATTGAGCCGTAAGTGTTCTATATGGCAGCATTCAATTGTACAGCATCTACAAGTGCTTAAATCTAACACTACTTGATGTTGTATAAACTATATGGAGATGCACAACATGAATGAATAAAATGAAAACAGCAAAGAAATATGAAGGAGGAAGCCTCTAAAATGGGCAAGAAGTAAAACTTAAAGGGCCTGTCCATCCAAAACCCATTTTACAGTTATGAGTAGGTGTGGCTAAGCAGAGTGAACTGCTCGCGCAATATCTTGGTGACCTTAACTGTGAGATCTGTCTGATCATTTCCCCCAAGGCTAACTCCTTCTACTGCAGCAGCAGAAGTCTTGCTCTTGTCTATAGGTTCTCCTTAATGTAAAGGGGGAATAAGGGGCATAGTCCTCACTTCCAGAGTCCCTGAGAAACTGATAACTTGGTAAGTTGGCCATACCCCTTACAATCCAATTTTACAATCTCTGCTTTTTTTTTCCAGATTTGCCAAAACTATGTAATGTGAGGTTGTACCTACACAATCCATTCCATTTATATTGGGCCAGGTAGGCCCTTGTACAATATAGTTGTTGCTAGATGTATATGGGGTTTATACCATTAGACTATAATTTGTGTGTCAAGCTTTAAATTGATGGCCATCAACCATCAACAACTGAAAGACTGTTGGTTGGAATGACCCTTTAAATAATACATTCCTATATCAGTTTATAAGCAATTTAACTTTGTGGCTGACAGCCGCCAAGAAGCGCTGTTGCTGGAACCAGAGGACAGTTGTCAGGAACTATATAGGTTATAGGAGACTGAATACCAGAGACAGAAGTCAGGGAGGAAGGATTATACAAAGCATTAATATGGCTTTTGTTAGGCATTGCCTATTTTAATTTCCATAGACCTGTTAGTGTTCAGTTATCTTAAATTAACTGGTGATTTGTTAACACCACAGTGTTTTGGTATTTATTGCCCACCATACTTGGTCTGTTAAAGGATAACACAGTAAAACATAATGAAGAAAGATCACTGGGCTTACCCAATAAGAGTAAAAGGAGGAGTGGGGTGGTATAGCCAATGGCAAGCTGGCAGCCAATCAAAAATTAGCTTTCAGCAGCTTAGAAAGGACTGATTTGTGAAAGCTAATTTTTGATTGCTGGGTGCTCCTTAAGGGCCGAACCCATGGGAGGAATATCGGGCGGCATCAGCCAGTTCAACAGAAACAGGCTGACATTCAGCCCGTGTGTACTGCAGCCAATCCAACAGAAGCTGGCCAAATGTCTGGCTTCTGTCGAAGCGGCATGACTAGAAAAGGTCTGCCGATCAGCATCTGATCAGTACTCTCAGTCAATGGCTGAGAGCACTGACCGGTGTGTTCTGGCGAGGGAGCAGTCCCCCCCTGTCAGAACACAATAGCTCAGCAGAGAAATTGCTGTACTAACATTGGATTCTTAGTACAGGATCTCCTCCCAAGCTCCTCAGGTTGTTTTTGTTCAGTCCACTGGGTTGAATGAAAAAAACTCAGTGTGTACTAGGCTTTTCATTACTCATTACATAAGCCATAAGTGTAACAGTATGATCCAGAATATTAAATAGAGATGTCCACAGTTGGATGACAGAGTCCCAAAAATTGTGAGCTAGTCCTTTTTTTATCCCTAAAAAAACAGATGGATAATTGGTTCAGTCGAACAAGTGTCTGATTTGACAAAGCCAGAGCAAAGGTAGGACTGGTGCCCAGTTTTATCCTTCCAATGAAACTACAGGGGTGAATTTACAAAAACTTGAAGCAACCAGGTTTATTCTTTCAAATGCTGCCATGATTCTGACTACTGATGGGCAAAGTCTAGTCTTTTCAGCTTTAGTAAATCTGTCCCAAAAGAAACAAATTAATTGCTTTGGGCCAAACAAATGATTTTGCTCTTATCTTCATCCTTTCAAGTTTCACAAACCTTTGAATTAAAGTACATACTTTCCATTTCAATTGAGATTAGCAAAACCTGATCATTTTGTAACTTCTAATTTACAAATGTTGAGATTTTCTGTTAAATTTTCTTTCTAACTTTTTAAATCCATGTAAATGACGGGGCCAAACAGAATCTTAGTTCCACATAATATATGAAAAAGTTTTCAACGCAGTCTATAAAAACATCCGTACCTCATATTCCCAATTGGGTCTAATAATTTAAAAAAATCGAGAAAAGAATATGCTGCCCACAGCGACCAGTTCAATTCCGTGTTTCATCTTCATAAGAATCTATTGGTTACCAGCCAATGCTTTTGTTCTTATTTTATAAATGACTCTCTGTGTGCCACAAATATCTATCTTAAAAGAAACTACTACCCTGCTTTGCCTTGTTAGTACCCAAAAAATCACCAAACCACTCCCAAAGTTTACTAAAACCACTTCTGGCTTCAAGAACTTGGACTAAACTCAGGACAATTATTAAGCATGAACATAAACTGATCAAAGTCCTGGGCAGTTCTGAGGATATAATGAAATAATGCATCAATAGAGGTGAACTTCATTAACCTTATATTAAAATAATCAGCAGATCCCAAAATACGGGCAGATTTGCTTTCGTGCCTGCAGCAGAAAGTATACACCCTATGAATGGGACTATTCTGCAAGCACCCCACAACCGTGTGTGATCCTAACACTGATCGCTCTTCAGAGACCAAAGATAAGCTCAAGTTGGCACAAATTAGTACGAAAGGTTAAAACTTCAAACGGCATCTCATTCACTTATGAGAACATTTGATGTATCTCTGGGTCTGCTGACAATTTTGACATTTTTTTTTTTCCATTTAAGGTGACTAATGCTTTTTTATTGTATGCTCAGTGTGATACCCTCTGGTCTACATAAACTGATTATTCTGTTAGTGAAAACTGATGCCGTGGTTAGTAAACAAGAACGAAAGCAGTAAATATACGGTAATTGGTTGCTGTGGACAACACCTCCATTTTGTACCATCAGTTTTTCATATGAGAGGCCCCTTGTCCTTTTTCCTGGGCTTCATTTAAGTAACAAGACTATACAATATAACAGAAGGACTGCTCACTAGTATCAGGTCAACTCTTATGTATGGATAATGATATATCTGTCCATTTTATCCCTGAGTGTGTCACAGGCTGGAGGTAAGTAAGATGGTTGCCTATTGTATCAATTTGTAGACATGGCGGCATAAGGGTTAGGTAATGTGGAAAAACTAAGATGTTAACATCTGTTCACACCACAAAAGATTTATGGTTTTTAGATGTATAGCTAGATTATACTGTATATGCAGAGGTAGTATACTAACATAGTTGAAGCAGCTGACAAATTGAACATGGAGCAATAAACATTAATATAGCCTTCATGTTTATAACCCAAAGCCTATTTGCTTTGGTTCTGTGCTTCAAGGTACTGTCCCATACTTGTGCACTTCTCTCAGTCTTATAGCAGGATAAGAGTACCTGTCTGAACTCTGGATAGTGCCACAGTTGTATCAATAATGTCTCATGAACACAACACAAATACTTGAATTCAGGGTTAGGCTAGCTAACCAAAGACTTGTACTAACACAAATACTTGACTTCAGGGCTAGGCTAGCTAACCAAAGACTTGTACTAACACAAATACTTGACTTCAGGGCTAGGCTAGCTAACCAAAGGCTTGTACTAACAACGTTGAGGTGGTGGCCATTTTGTAGCTGGGACTTTAGTAGTGATAATATAATCCCTTAAAAGGGACTCATATGGTTGATTTCCTAAAGGAGCAGAGACGGTTCACTTAGCAATATAGTGAAATGTTGACAATGTACCCAGTCATGTGCAGAGCATATTTTAAAAAACAGGTTTGCTTGAATATGATTGGATGATTGTACTTTATGCCACCTTACTAAATTAAGAAAATAGTCACATTGCAAAGTGAAAATGTTTTACTCTTTCAGTGAATCATCTTCATAACTGCATAAAGCTTGCATGGACTCTATCTGAGACTACTTCAGTCTTCAAAATGGCTACCACACGTCTAAAATGTAATATATGTACAGCACAACCTTCAAGCTCGGTCTTTTAGGCATTTTAGACCAGAACAAGGCCATTTTGTTTTTTTCTTTTAGTTTTTTACATTTGTTGCTACAATGTACAAGGGCCTTGTAAAGCCACTCGTTGCTTTATTATAGGTATGAGCAAAGAGAAGAAGATATAAAGGAAACCTAGCACCTTCCAAGTGTCACCTTCCAATGGCTAAAATTACTCAATACCAACTTCTGCACATGGATGCTCATCCAATTATATTGGTAAGTAAGTTACAAGGTCTACCTGTACAATACCATAATCAAACCTAAGTCTGCAATTCAATATGTAGCCAACCTGGTTAACCTGCGTTGGTTGGTATTACTTTTGCTGTAACCATCATGATTGAACAAGAAGAATCATAGTGAGGTGGAAAATTTGCCAGAGAATCAAGATTGCCTAGTAAAAATTCATCAAAATTTTTTTCAGCAGATGTATGTTTGTTTCTTGCTTTGGTTAATGATGTATAATCAGTCCACTTTAAAGCATAACTCTATTTTTCTGAGGCCGGAGAGCAAAAATGTTCAGCTTTCTAATTAATAGACTTGACCTATATTCTTCCCTTATGCTTGTGCAGGCTCATAGAGGCTCCATTGAACCCATGGTAAGTGTTCACATTTTGTGGTTAGCACACCTGTCTTACAGCTCTTGGGCCTGTAAGTTCTATGCATACATTTGCTGTACTCTATCCATCGTTGGAAAAGAAGATTTGCTTACTCAATCCCTCCCTGTGCTGCTAGAATATTTCTAATGTTTTCTCCCCCAGGCTCCACTGATCTAAGGTCCTGGCATCATCATGACCAGTGTCCATAGCCCTGCATTGGACATGATGATGCTGTGGACAGTTCACCGCCAGAGTGTGGGGGAGCACCATCTACCAGGGGAGTGGAGATCATTAACTGCGTTTACTCTCCCGTAGACCTAAAGAAGTCAACACTTTCAGTGTGGTTGCAGCCTTATGGTTAGGAGGAATATTCAGAATTCCCAGCGTTGGGCTTGGAAGTGAACCTGTGAAGGGCAAAACAACAGGTTCACTTTAAAGTTGGTCCCTGATACACATAATACTTTGCTGGGAGCAAAGAAAAGGAAGCACAGTATAAGTCAATTCTAGTTAGAGCTTACACAAAGCTGAGATCTATCTCCCCACCCCCATGTAGCAGGGCTGGGCCCAGCACCAGCACTGTCAAATGGGAGGAAAGGGACAGAGACACATGCTCCTCCATACCTGGATATACAAGTATGCCAAGCAACCAGACTAGAAGCTTGGCATTGGATGCACAGGATACTTCAAAAGCCTGAACAGGCCAAACTAGTAAAAAGCAAAGTCCATCATTCCATCTGATTATCTTAAAATGCATGTTCTGCCAGAGAGATGGAGTTATATATGAGATTTCGAACCATGTGATATAGTTTTCTATCACCAGTAGTGATAACATGCAATGGTAGTTCATTTGTCTTATGTAAGAGTATAAGGTGACCTGTGACAAGAGGTGCCATCAGGATTGTATTATACAACTGATGCAATGAATGTCTTGCTGAAGCCAAAGACATATAGTTATAATTTCTACCCATTGCGTACATCTAAGCCATTGACGGCACAGTACTGCAGTTTTAAATGCCTAGCAGCCAATCAGAAATCAACTTTGTTTTGTCGGACCATACTTATCTGCTCAAAGCTTATTTATATTAGTTATTATATTGAATTCATTATTATTCCACTATGCAGTGTTACAGAAAAAACGTGTAATAGTGGAGACATTTGCTGCATTAACATGTTTTATGTAACCTAAAATTTAAAAACAAGGCATCGACCTGACTAAGGGACTGGATCGATCTTCTTTTGTTTACACCAGAACTGCCTCTTTCCCCATGCAAGTCAATAGGAGTATCAAAATCAGCCTACAGCAAGTTGATGCAGATTTTAAAAAGGTCAATGCAGGTCTGATGGACCCCTCATTGAACTGTGAATGATCTAAGAAGAGTCTCAAATGTCAATTCATTTGCCAATTGACACAATCCCAAATGCATCTTTTTTATACTTTACAAACCTTTTATAAAGGTACTAAGCTATGTTTGTCACAATTACCAGTTTGATATAATGGATTATTGGTGCAAATTGATGACTTCCCTTGATTTGTAAAACAACCTCAGCCACTATGACCATCTCAATGGTTGCAAGTGCTTTTATCAGAGGTGAAAGCTGTTATCACAGCTTCATGTAACAGTTCAGCTAACAGTCGTAAACTCTAATACTGTTAATCCTGAGGAACACAAAACATGAGAGAGTTGGCAGATTATTTATCCTAACAGAAGGATGAAAACTTTCCCTACTCAGAGGTCATTGTGAAAAAGGAGGAAAAGGAGAATAGGGCGGGTTATATGTCACAAGCAGGACACAACATGGACTCAGAGGTGTGTTTTGATGTGGTCTACTGTAAATCTTATGGCAAAACCATTGGATACCTGTTTTAATCTTTTATATGGTTATAGAAGAATGAAAGCTAGGTTCTGATTGCTCCTAAGGCATTAATACTAAGGCTCCTAAAGCACTAACACTAGATATCAATGATATCGTAGATGTAGACAATGGGTAAATTTAAGACTGTCTCTGGGTCATTAAGCAGCATTACCTGAATGAATTATTAACACTCTAGAATTCGGGCACAATCTTTGTGCAGCATAAGGTGCTGTATTTCTAAATGCGACTATAAAATAACCTTCAGAATGTAGAGCCACAATAACCCTCTACTGCACAAAGCCCTCAAATTCCCTTGAAAAGATCCTAGAGGGTTGCAGCCACTAGGGTTTTTGGGGGGCAGGGGGAGGGGGTCACCAGTCAAGGCCTATAAAAAAAACATAAAACCTAGAAGATTTAAAAAAAAGAAGAAACAGGGAGGTGGGTGCACCTTAGAATTCTCAAAACAATGTCTGATTATCCATAGCTTGCAACTCCTTATCTTAAAGTCTTAGGTCCATCACAGTGAGAAACCTGGAGATGCAGGACATGAGAGGTCCATAGAGAAGATTACACACCACAATACTGAAAATAATGCTTCAGTGCAGACGGATTGTCCGTTAATACTGGGTATAAAGGGAGGTTGGGGGATTTTGGGGGGCAAAGGGGCAAACTTTCCTTCACATCTCGTGCGGGATGCTCCATTGAGTGATATCAATATGAAACATCTTCCTTCTGTCCTACTATGTCTCGGTTACACTGGCGAGGTAGCAGTGGAGTCGCTGTACAAGCTCTGGGCGATGTCCTCCCTCTGGATTTTGCGGAGAGCTGAGTAGAGGGCATCGGTGGTGGCGCTGTCCTTGCTGGACCAGTCAGAAAGCAGTGCTCGTACTGGGAACTCATCCTGTGTGAAGGTGTCTATGAGTTCATCTTGGTAGCCAAGTTCTCCAGCTAAGTTTTTCCATGTCTGCTCCAAGGAGCTGGTCAGGAGCTTCTCCACCTCTTCCTGTTTGTGTGGTGCGAGGCTGTTGTAAAGGTGAAGGTCATTTTTGCCTACAGAACAAATCAGATAATTACTACACATTATACACTGTAGCAACCTTAGTATCAATATATTCCCAACTACATTTTTTTAAGAAAAGTAAAAGTATAGCTGCAAATCTATCTGGTCTTGGATAGCACATGGAAGGGTTAGAACCTCTGTGAGGATTTTATTACCGGAAAATTTACATTTTGCATGTATTTCATAATGAGAGAAAGCACAAGGCCATGAGCACTCCTCTTTAAGAGCGACAATGCCTTTCTCCAAGGGGATTATCAGTGTAATAATCAGTCCTGAAGAAGAGGACGCAGATCTCTGAAATGCATTGGCATCCCTTTTGAATCTTCCATTAAGATCTTTGATCTAGTTCTTGATTACTCTGGATTCCCTAGGTATCCTTTGAATAGAGGCATTTTCCTATGGGTAACAGTGGGACACTTGTGGCCTTGTATGTTCTTATATCCGGGAATTTGATTGCTGTCAGTATGCCCTTTAAGGAGATTTTTCTGTGCCCAGAGTTATAACTGGAAATAAGTGGAAATCTCCTTAAAATTGAGAAAAAATCCTGTTTTTGACGACTGGAAGGCATCCCCTCTACTCCTTCCCACTAACTTCCTCTTCCAATGACAATTGTGACTAGAACAAATTGTTATTTGTTGAACTTTCTGAACTAAATATGAAAATAGTGAAGTCGGAGCTCCCAATTGGGTTTAAAAATTTTTTTATTCAACCATTTGTAGCTTGTTTGCAAATATATCACCAAGAACAAGGTTCTGAAAGCAAATAACTGTTGCAAAAGCAGAATTAATATTAATATCAATATATTTAAAGCTGTGCTCCAGCCTTACCTTCAGACTTGGACAGTTGTACAGGCTCCCCTCCTGTACTGAAATTGCTTACTCTGTTTTGACCGTGCCAAGGATTCTACCACATTTTGTATCAGATCCCTACCTTTTTTTTGCTCCGAAGCCATAGCTGTTTGTTTCACAATGTCCTTTGCAGAATAATTCTGAATAGTAGGGTCTGATTCATTATAATCACCTGGTGTACTCTCATTGTTATAATGAGAAAGGTTGTAATGTCTGCATCCCTTTAGAAATATTTAATCCTTGGGGAGTAGATAACTTAAAATGCAGAGGATGCCTAATATTTGACTTGTATTTTAGTACAGACTTGACTGAGGAAACTGGGTAAACCAGTGAGCCAATCATACAGGCAGGAAATTATCATACATTTCTGGGGCATTTTGTACACCAATGATGTACAGAACTACTTCAAGTTGGCATACTGCATTAAATTGTACAGACAATTATAGCAGCTGTAAATTGAAAAGATAATGTTTAATAGCATTAGATTGCAATATAGCATATCTGGCAATTGAATATGCTATATTTTTTATATGCTATGTATTTATTTTCACAACAGTGGAGTCATCCTTTAAGGATAAAGGACATAGCTTTTTGGGAAATGATACTGAATATAGTGACATTCCAGGAATTTATTCAGAATGGTAAAGTTAATAAAAGGTCTACTTTAATAAGGCAAGTGATAAGAGTAGAATTATTTTAAACAAACCAGAAGCATAATATATTAATTTTATTCAGTGACCAGAAAAGATTTTAATCTGTATTTCTTAAGAAAGACTATCCATAAATCTTAAAAAAAAACTTTGGCACAAATGAGTCTTTTAACTTTCTCTGACACCTCCAAAGCTAATATGTTTTTATGATTCCAGCCAGCAATATACATGGTTCAAGTCTTCACTCATGGTGTATGTCAAGGTGGTCCTAACTACAGGGAGTATGATATATTGTTGAATTTATTTGCAAGGTCCCACTAACAGGGCAAGCTTTATTCAGGAACAATCCCCTGAGTCGGACATGTGTGATGTGTTAAAGGAATAAAAGACTCAATAACACTAAACATGGTAAAAACCCGTAAAAAACGAATTTGTATGTTTGTGGACTTTTTAGGGACATCAAATAGTGATATAACTGCAAATAAATTAAGAATTAAAGTGTATATAAAGTTTTGGATAGAGTAGGGAATTGCTAAAACCTATGTCAGCTTTTATTTTACCTAATATATCCCATTTGGGAGGTTGACCTTTACAACAGGAAGGGAGAGGAAATCAATCCAAAATAAAGCTGGCCGTACATCAGTAAAATTTTGGTTGAACATTCATAAGAAAATTCAGAAAAATTGTACATCAAAGATTTTGACCTTTCCATCAATGAGTCAACTAATTTTGTTCGAAAGCCCCTAAAACTTCGTTTAGACCTGCTAATCGAATAGAATCCCAGTTTCGAATATAGTAGGAAATAGCTAAAACCCCTGTTAGATTTTATTTTGCTGGACATGTCCCATTGGGGGGACTGACCATTACAACAGGGAGGGAAAAATCCTTCAAAATAAAGCTGTCCATACAACAGTAGAATTTGGTTCAAACATTTGTAAAACAAAAAAAAAAAAAAAAAAAATCATTTGTCAGGGCATCTGATGTTTCCATCTTTGAGTCAACTAAGTTAATTCAAATTCCCTTGACTAGAATGAAATTCTAGACGTAGTAAACAGCTTTCTTTTGGGCCTTGAATATGTGCTTTTCAATATGTACTATTTTTCCTGAACGAAAACCACATGCACAGTTAGAATTTTGATTGTTTGAGAAAAATTTTCCTTCTTCGAATCGTTACCATGGTCGTAAATCATCGTTGATTCGATTCCACTAAATCAAACAAACGTTCCAAAATAATTTCGAACAAAAGTCCACTGATGTACGGCCAGATTAAAGTAGAAATCCATTTTCTATAAAGTAAGGATAGGGTAAGGGCTTGTCCTTATGGTTGAACTACATTTTTATTTTTCCCCAAACGATCCCCCTTCAGCTGCAGAGGCAACGGCCAGGGGTGTACACATGCTGCAGCCATGATGCTTTGCTTCACAGCCGCGGCAGGAATTATACCCCCTGGCGCTTTTGGTGGGTGTAGTGCCCACTGAGTGCGACCCGTTCAAGTCAATGGGGCCACTCTGCAAGCGCCCTTACTTATAGGGCGTTCACAGAGAAAAGCATGCCTGAATCAGCTCAAAAGGAGGGTTATAACCCCCTCAGGATTTTCTGTCATTTGTGTCCCATTAGGGAAATTTCCCTTCACTTCCTGTGTCATAGCCAAAACAGTAAGTGGGAGGAAAACTCTCCAAAGTAAGGGAAATTCCTGATTGTCACTGAGGTCACCTAGTTTACCCATTGAAAGATTTCCCCTCTGTTCCTATTCTGGTTGCAACTCAAAATTTGTGATTTTCTTTTACTTTCAGTGAACAGGGCAAATACAGAGGGTGAATCTCCCAAATGGGGGTACAGACAGAAATAAAAACCTGACAAGTGTTTCGAATCCCTCTCCACTTTATCCAAAACTAAAAACATTTTCCCTTTAGTTAACCTTTACAGGAAATCCTGAGTTGTTACTGGCTCATCCACCTTACTAACTGCTCAGTGTCTGCTACTTCTCTCTGTCAATCCCTCCCACTGGCTCCCGCTCACCCAACAAATTCAATTCAAAATACTATCAACAACTTACACAGCCATCCACAACTCGGCCCCCAGCTACATCACTAGCCTAGTCTCAACATACCAACCTAATCGTTCTCTTCTTTCCCCCAAAACCTCCTGCTCTCTACCTCCATCATCACATCCTCCCATGCTCGCCTCCAGGACGTTTCCTGAGCCTCTCCCATCCTATGGAACTCCCTACCCCAATCGGTCTGGTTATCTTCTACTTTGCTTTTGGACGATCCCTGAAAACCCTTCTCTTCGACTTCAGAGAAGCCTATTCTGCCCCGTCTAGCAACTGTACTTTTATTTTCTCCATCAGCTCATCTCCCACAGCTATTACCTTTTTTATCACTTGACCCTCCCTCCTAGATTGTAAGTTCTAACGAGCAGGGCCCTCTGATTCCTTCTATATTAAACTATATTGTAATTGTAGCGCTGGTAGATTTTCAACCTCGTGTCCTCCGGAACAGAGGCCCATATCGCTGCGGCATGTGGGTGGGCCCAGAAGCCTGTCTGGGACCTACCACAGCAGCAGAGGAATGGTCCTGAGCTGTCTATCCTGAGTGAAGAAGCTGGACAACCGAGGCGATCCCAGGGGAGGACCCGTCATGGAAGGATAATGCAGAGTGCTGGTCTGGAGAGGGGCCTGGTGACTCGGTTGGAGGACGTATCCTGAAGTAATTTTACTGCATAGTACTGCCGGGTTGGCTTAAAGGTTCAAGTACTGTGTCTGACATTCATCGCAAACCAATACATCCTGTGGCAGAGGATCGTACGGGTTTTATCCCATACAAATCTGTGGCAGAGACTTTTGTTCGTGCTACGTACTGGCTGCTAGGCAAGTGAGAGAGGCCTATCCAGGCGGGCAAAGATTGAATTCCACAAGGGGAGTGCATTCAACTACAAGTGTTCAATTCCAAAGAATGTTCTAAAGAATACTAAGGAAAGGTATTTGAGCTTCCCTGCAACTTTCCTTCTGCCTCTTTCCCGCTACTTCCTTTATTACTTGTTCATTAAAGCATTGGAAAATATACTCAAGTGTTTGGTGTCTACATCGTCCAGAGGTAAACTCAACGGGACCCTAGACCCGGTGGCGGTGAAACAGAGGTATCGAGAGTGAAGGTAACAGCCCGCTTTAAACCAGCAGCTCCACCGAGAGTTAGTGCTACATAACTGTACTGTCTGTTCTCATGTTGTAAAGCGCTGTGCAAACTGTTGGCGTTCTATAAATCCTGTATAATAATAATAATATTTTAAAGACTTCCCCTCTATTCCTGTTCTAGTGATAATTTCAAATTTTAGATTTTGGATTTCTCACCACTTCTTGGTCCCTGTACCTAGAACAGATACATTTGCTTGACTTTGGTACTTTCTGAATCACTGATCCACATGTACCAAATAAATGCTACATGCTACATGTATAAATGAATAAGCGCACCTGATAGTGTGTGAAACGCGTCTACCATTTGAACTGTCTGTAACACTTGGGATGTTCGTTCATTAAATATGAATTTTGATGGATCTTGGAGTGCAGCCATTTCTTCAGTGTTGTAGCAAATAAAGTATGAGTTGGCTTAGAACTTCTGCTACCTGTTCTCAGTCAGTGGCTCAGAATAATGGTCAGGTAACTAGCATTTTGTAAAGAACGAACCCAGAAGTAGCAACCTATCTATTTTTTCCTCAATAACTATAATGAGGTCCATTTTATTTTTGAATTAATAGGTTTGGAACTGTTTTACATCTTGTTTACCATTAAAATGAAATTGTATTTGGCAAATAATCAATTGGTGCTGGTTGTACCCCTGACACTAGGATTTGTGTATCATAGAATATTATATTTTTTCTAAATAAAGAGCAGCAGATGTTTACTTTCATGCCATCTCTCTCTAATTGAATAATTTGGCCATCTGGACAGCACGGGCAGGGAGGGAGGGGAGTTGACTCACTGCTTTGACTCAATCAGTTGTTTTTAAATTTGCGCTTTGGCTATTTGTCTCTGAAATCGACAGTATTTTTTTTTTTTTTTTTGGTGAGCTTGGCAAACATAAAAAGGAGCCCTTTATGTAAAGGAAAACTTAATACTGATATTAGCAGTATTGTGTAGTGATGGCATAGCCTTCCATACCTTGCATATGTCCTGCAGGTTGCTCGGCAGTACTGTCGCTATTGACAGAGATCCCACTGTCACTGTGTAGTTTCTCCCCCTCGGGGGACGGAGTTTGGTTCACTGTGTGGCTATTTCCTCCTTGCTTGTTCTGCTTACAGCTGTTCCACCTACATGAAGATGAGATAGCGAATGATCACACACTTTCTACCTAAACGTCACACAGCTCGCTCATATTTACTAATGAGTTTTAAAGTGATGGAGAAAAAAAAAAAAAAAAAAGAAACACAAAAATACAATCCATGTTATTACACAGTGAACCTTCTCATGTAATTCCAACATACTATTACACACAAATAATTTTTTTTGGAATTACGTAAGAGTCAAAATTAATTATGTAGACCTTAAGGAAGAAACTGAATTTCACAAGCTGACCAAATAATTCCCATTTCCGGGCCGCTGAGGTAATGTCACTTAGTGCCATTGATAGCAACATACAAGCGACAGATCTACTAATGGAGCACTGCTGCTACAGTTTTACTTCCTTGCTGGCAAAAAAAGCAAGATATGTTAATGCTCCCTCCCAGGCAAGCAAGATTTTGCAGCATATTTCTTTAGTGATCCTGTAGCTGACAGGGTGCTGGCAGCACCAGGATCACTAGTTTGACATTGCCTTTATAAGAACAAATGGATCTCAGAATTCAAATTTTCTATGGGTCACAGAAGTTATCATTGGGCACACTGGCTCCATATCAGCAGCTTTCCACAAAATGGGAATTCCCCTCAGGAACAGGGAAAGGGAACAAAGTTGAGAATCCACATACATACAATCCAATGAGAGCTCCAAATAAACATTAAAGAGTTCATAGTTTTCAATGATAACATTGATTCATAGCAGGAAAAATCAAATGTGTATCATGGGCCAAATATACCCCTCTTCATCAGGGTTTCAAAACAAGTATGCATACACTATATTACCGAAAATATTAGGACACCAGCCTTTACAACGCACATGAACATTAACGGCATCCCAGTCTTAGTCCATAGGGTTCAATATTGAGTTGACTCACCCTTTGCAGCTATGAAAGCTTCAACTCTTCTGGGAAGGCTGTCCACAAGGTTTAGGAGTGTGTCTATGGGAATGTTTGACCATCCTTCCAGAAGAGCATTTGTGAGGTCAAACCAGTCAAGTTCCTCCAGCCCAAACTCGCTCATCCATGTCTTTATGGACTTTGCTTTGTGCACTGGTCCAAATCATATGGTGGAGGGGGATTATGGTGTGGGTTTGTTTTTCAGGGGTTGGGCTTGGTCCCTTAGTTTCAGTGAAGAGAACTCTTAAGGCTTCAGCATACAAAGACATTTTGGACAATTTCACAATTTCATGTGCCCAACTTTGTGGGAACAGTTTGGGGAAGGACACTTCCTGTTCCAACATGACTGTGCACCAGTGCACAAACAAGGTGCATAAAGACATGGATAGCAAGTTTGGGGTGGAGGAACTTGACTGGCCTGCACAGAGTCCTGACCTCAACCCGATAGAACACCTTTGGGATGAATAAGTGCGGAGACTAAAAGCCAGGCCTGCTGGTCCAACATCAGTGCCTCAAGAATGGTCATACATTCCCATAGATACACTCCTAAACCTTGTGGACAGCCTTCCCAGAAGAGTTGAAGCTGATACTGTATACCTGCAAAGGGTGGGCCAACTCAAGATTGAACCCTACGGACTAAGACTGGGATGCCATTAAAGTGGAAGTAAACTTCCATCCCTTGCTTTTACCTATAGGTAAGCCTATAATAAGGCTTACCTAGGCTATAGGTATTGTAAATGTCTCCTAAAAATATCTCCTTACTGTACATGCAGCCAGTGACATCACTGGCGCATGCGCTCTGAAGGAACGTCCACCCATGCCGTTCCTTCAGAGTTCTGTGCCATGAACGGTGGCTCCTGGGCACATGCATGGGAGTGATGTCATCGCGGCTCCAGCCAGTCACAGAGTCCACGAAACCGGGAAGCAAGATGGCTGATAAGAGCACCTGCAGTAGTGATATCTCAGCGCGGGAGGGCTTTGTTTTAAGGTAAGTATGCGATGCATACCAGCACATTATGCCTTTAACTTGCAGGTACCAAAAAAAATGTCCAGCGTTTTATAACTGCTTTAAAGTTTATGTGCGTGGAAAGGCAGGGGGGGTTGGCCCCCGAAAAGCGATTTTTTTTTTTTTTAGCTATGAATCAATTTTATCATTAAACCTTGGACTCTTGGATGTTTGTGTGCTGCTCTCATTGAATTATATCTTTATGCAAAAAGGAGAAGAGACTAGCTATCAACACGTTAAATTTGCCACAGCCATGGCATGTAAACAGCCTCCTTTGGCTGTACACTAGCCTCTAGGTGGGAAGTCGGAGGTGGTAAAACCACTTCTTTTCACAACACCTCCTCATGGCAACCCATAGAAAAGAGGCCAAAAGGAGTTGTTTTTAAATTTTTACTGAACATAGGAAGCTTGGGGGGACACAACGCCTCTGCTCAATAATCCAGATACAGCTTTATTCCAATAAAGGTCAGACAATCAGAAGAGTATCTGATGAATTTCAGTGGTCTAAAAATGCCCTCTTCATCAGAGCTATGAATAGTAGGCAATGTATAAACTGAACACTTGGATTTCCACAACACGTTGAATACCGTTTTGATTATTCACCTAACTTTTACTGGAATTAATCTGTATCTGAACTATTGAGTAGCGGTGTGGCACTTCAGTCCTTATTTTTAAGGGTAGTACATAACAAACCAAAGAAACCATGGAGATCCTCTCAGATGCAGAAGCTGTCTGCACAGTAACGATAACCTACATGAACATCATTAAAATGCTGCTGGATTGCAACACCCAAAGGATAATTTCACAAGTTCAGAGCTATTGTTCTGCTTTCAATGGTAATTCAATGCATGAACAGATCAGTGTTACACCTAGCCCCTGTGCAACTTATGCTTACCTCTACAATGCTCCTTCATTGGTCATTTCTCCATTGCAGCCACCACCAAATAAATCTGGTGTTGGAGCTTAGAGGGAGAAGTGATGCCACACTTTTGCCAGGTGACAGTGGCCGGGCCTAGCGGTTGGCCTGAGCACTGCATTATGTGGGAAGGTGACATGTTCTCCTATACCCATAAGCACGAGATATTTTGTGGCAGCAGCTATGCTGGAAATATTGCTGGGGTAGCACTGGAGAGGTGAATATAAGTGGTTGGAGTCTTTACAAAGACACTGTGGGGTTGATTTACTAAAGGCAAATAAACTGTACACTTTGCAAAGAGTAGTTGCATTCTGCAAAAGCAGTTGCTCCACAGCTAAGTAAATGAACAGAAGCGCTGCTGACTTCCATCATCCAATCATGTGCAAGCAGACATGCTATTTTTTTTTTAAATTTTCCTTGCACGTGATTGGGTATTCTTTGCAAAGTGAAGCTTTACCTCATTTACTAAGCTCTGGAGCAACTGCACTTTGCAAAGTGCACAGTCTATTTTCCTTTGGTAAATCAACCACTATGAGTTTGCTCTGGATGGACAAGGTGACAGGGTCTTGATAAGTTCTGAATTTAAAGGGAATCTGTTATTAAAGAAACACAAGTACCACCATACCCCACTGCAATTTTCCCGGGAAGTCCTTTGGCTTCACTTAGTTGGCCACTCACCAAAATGATAACCAGCATTTTCATGAGGATGTCAAAAATAGAGCCTCAGCGGTGTCATGACAGGATCCCTTTAGAGTAAACCTGCCCAGTCAACCATTTAAAACCTAAAGTCCTGTCCACACAAGTTGTCCTCGATCAGCTTTATTAGCCAGAAGACTTTCTTCTTCCCAAATTTAGATTCACTTAGCTTGACTTTTTTCACTTCCTGTCTATATTATGGATATTTGCAAGACACCAACATGTCCAAATGCCCACTTTTTTACATCTCAAATTACTATCGATAAAGGACATATTTCTTCAAACTGCATGATTTATGCCAATCTATGCGAGTTTCATATATATACAGTGGGGACGAAAGTATTCAGACCCCCTTAAACTTTTCACTCTTTGTTATATTGCAGCCATTTGCTAAAATCATTTAAGTTCATTTTTTTCCTCATTATTGTACACACAGCACCCCATATTGACAGAAAAACACAGAATTGTTGACATTTTTGCAGATTTATTAAAAAAGAAAAACTGAAATATCACATGGTCCTAAGTATTCAGACCCTTTGCTGTGACACTCATATATTTAACTCAGGTGCTGTCCATTTCTTCTGATTATCCTTGAGATGGTTCTACACCTTCATTTGAGTCCAGCTGTGTTTGATTATACTGATTGGACTTGCTTAGGAAAGCCACACACCTGTCTATATAAGACCTTACAGCTCACAGTGCATGTCAGAGCAAATGAGAATCATGAGGTCAAAGGAACTGCCTGAAGAACTCATAGACAGAATTGTGGCAAGACACAGATCTGGCCAAGGTTACCAAAAAATGTCTGCTGCACTTAAGGTTCCTAAGAGCCAGTGGCCTCTATAATCCTTAAATGGAAGACGTTTGGGACAACCAGAACCCTTCCTAAAGCTGGCCGTCCGGCCAAACTGAGCTATCGGGGGAGAAGTGCCTTGGTGAGAGAGGTAAAGAAAAACCCAAAGATCACTGTGGCTGAGCTCCAGAGATGCAGTCAGGAGATGGGATAAAGTTGTAGAAAGTCAACCATCACTGCAGCCCTCCACCAGTCGGGGCTTTATGGCAGAGTGGCCCGACGGAAGCCTCTCCTCAGTACAAGACACATGAAAGCCCGCATGGAGTTTGCTAAAAAACACCAGAAGGACTCCAAGATGGTGAGAAATAAGATTCTCTGGTCTGATGAGACCAAGATAGAACTTTTTGGCCTTAATTCTAAGTGGTATGTGTGGAGAAAACCAGGCACTGCTCATCACCTGTCCAATACAGTCCCAACAGTGAAGCATGGTGGTGGCAGCATCATGCTGTGGGGGTGTTTTTCAGCTGCAGGGACAGGATGACTGGTTGCAATCGAGGGAAAGATGAATGCGGCCAAGTACAGGGATATCCTGGACGAAAACCTTCTCCAGAGTGCTCAGGACCTCAGACTGGGCCGAAGGTTTACCTTCCAACAAGACAATGACCCTAAGCACACAGCTAAAATAACGAGGGAGTGGCTTCACAACAACTCCGTGACTGTTCTTGAATGGCCCAGCCAGAGCCCTGACTTAAACCCAATTGAGCATCTCTGGAGAGACCTAAAAATGGCTGTCCACCAACGTTTACCATCCAACCTGACAGAACTGGAGAGGATCTGCAAGGAGGAATGGCAGAGGATCCCCAAATTCAGGTGTGAAAAACTTGTTCCATCTTTCCCAAAAAGACTCATGGCTGTGTTAGATCAAAAGGGTGCTTCTACTAAATACTGAGCAAAGGGTCTGAATACTTAAGACCATGTGATATTTCAGTTTTTCTTTTTTAATAAATCTGCAAAAATGTCAACAATTCTGTGTTTTTCTGTCAATATGGGGTGCTGTGTGTACATTAATGAGGAAAAAAATGAACTTAAATGATTTTAGCAAATGGCTGCAAAATAACAAAGAGTGAAATATGTAAGGGGGTCTGAATACTTTCCGTCCCCACTGTATTATATTTATATATATATATCTATATATAGATATATATAGATATATCTATATATAGATATAATGTATATATGATCTTTTCTCCTGACGTTTCTCTTTCAATACTATAGGCAAGAGACCTTGTTACCATGCACCTACCGTTTAAAAACAATGAATGCCACCAGCCCAGCAATAACAGCAGCCAAAATGGAACAATAGACAGGAATGAGGTTCTCAGCGGCCCCGCTTGGAGGAATAGGCTCCGAACTCCCTGGTGTTGTGCCTATTAACTCCGGATCAGTCATGGTGGTGTCCTGGATAGTAGTGTCCAAGAATGGAGTCACCGATGCCACACGTGGGTTTGGATCTATAGAAACAAGCAAAGAAAAGAACAGTTTGCATATAAATAACTATAAAAAGAAATATTATTAGGAAACTATAAAGTTTATTTATATGCTTTTTAAACTATTTACATCTTTTTTTTACTATTTTTGTTATTGTTATGTATAAAGTCTTGTATATATATATATATATATATATATATATATATATATATATATATATATATATATATATATATATATATACACACATATATATATATAGTATAAGTGTTATTAAGTATATTATAATATACTATATAATATTTATATTAATATGTTACATATAAAGGCTTTTTGCATGACCCTTGTTTGTGAAGAATACAAGGCTTTAGAAGCAAGCTCAGCACTAGCTGCTTACTTTTGACTACTTTCCACCTAAATGAAATTCTATAGAAGGCCATAGGGAAGAGTGTGTCTGTTATGAATAGACCTAAACAGCCTATAATAAAATATCAGGTCATCAGATAATAAACTTACTAGTTGTAGGTGGCAAATGTAAAATATTTACACTTAATATTTCATATTTATCTAATTTAAAACAGATACAACATGTTTTAAATTATTAATTTAGTTCTGAATATAATAAATAAAATATATAAAAAAAAACATAATGTATAGTTTTTTTTTATATTTACAGGTAATACATGTATTGGTTGTAGGTGATGGATGTAAAATATTTATATATAAAATGTCACATTTATCTGCTTAAAAAAGATAAAACATTTTTTAAAATATTAATTGACTTCTAAATATAAAAAATAAAATATATAACAATGATAATCTATACTGCTTTTTTAAAATTACAGGTAATACATTTAGTGGTTGTGACGAATATAAAACATTTATATTTCATATTTCATAAGTATCTGCCAAATATAAAACATTTATATTTAATATTTCATAAGTATCTGCCTAAAAGGTTACATTTAAAAAATATTTTTTTATTTAGTTCTGAATCTAATACATAAAATAAATAAAAATTACAAACATAGAAAAAATGCTTTATTTTAACTGCATTTAAATCATTCTCCTCTTTAGGTGGCTAAAAATAGCTTTTTATGAATGCTATGTATTCTCCTGTTACTTTGCTTTCCCATGATTTTTATATTTTTTTTTAATGTGCATTTTTGTTTAACTTTTGCCTTTGGCAATGACAATGGCTCACTGCAAACATTTGAGAGTATTTGACAGGGGAAATCTGTGTCTTCCCTTATCTTTATATATGCCCTGAACAAAGCAAGGGGATGGTTGCCAAGATACGAAAATATCAACTTTCAACAAAATGTGTAACTTTTTGTTTTGTAGAAAGGGGACTGTAACGTGTGCTATACAACTCCCGATTCTTAATTTCAAATGGCGCAGGTAAATGTGAACTCTGGGCAGATTCTACAAAACACCGGTTAATGCATTTACATATTCATATAAAAATAAAATTAAATTAAAATTAAATAAAAATAATAAATACATTAAAAAAATTTTTTTTTTAAATGCAACTAATCTGATAGAGGGAATTCCAGCACTACGGGTCAGTCGAGTGTGCTGCAGTGCCCATATACTAAAAAGGAGCATGCTGGAAGGAGCAGAGAGATTAGCTTATCAGTCTGCTGCTGCTCTGTCACTGCCATATCACTGCAATATCACTGCCATATCAGAGTGCTGGGAGCAGGGAGGTGACCTAGCGTTTCATCTCCAACTGAAGTAAAGAAAATTAGATCACCAAGCTGTCAGTGCTGTATATTCATTTTGTATTTAATTAAATTCTACTACTCTGAATTACTACATCTTGGTTCAGTCCTATGGACAGCTAGTGAACTGACCAGTTACTTGTTGGTCTGATGTTGTGAAAGGTCTCATTGGAATCTGCGTATACTGATAAAGCATATGGATTTCCTCCGGGTACTCCAGTTTCCTCCCACACTCTAAAGGCATGCTTGTAGGTTAATTGGCTCATGTCTAAATTGGCCCTAGTATGTATGAATGTGAGTTAGGGATCTTAGATTGTAAGCTCCCTGAGGGCAGGGACTGATGTGAATGTACAATATACATATATTGCCAAAAGTATTGGGACACCTGCCTTTACTTTATTAAAGGCAAATAGGCTGTTTTTCTGCTTAGTGAATGAGGGAAAGCTGTGTGGACTTCCATTAAGGAAAAAATCATTTGCCAAAAGTGCTGTTTCTTTTTTTCCTTGAGTGTGATTGGAAATCCTTTGTAAATTTCCATCACCAGGTTTAAGGCCCCTTTCACACTAACAGACCAATTGGGTACATCTGCCAGTTTTTCAGGCGGTTCCGATTGGACCAACCATAGCTCTCATGGAGCGGTGGATGTCAGTGGACATGTGTCCGCTGACATCCACCAGCATCCGATCTGATCCTGTCTGCTAAAAGCAGACAGACGGGGAACCATTCCCCAGATTGGATGACAGTGGGATGGAAAAGGTCAGGTGGTCCATTTCCATCCGACAGCCCCATAGAGAACAGCGGGTTGTGTCTGTGTCTGCCCCGCTAATGCAATGCAACGCCAATGCACCTGTCATCCGCCTGCTCAGTGAGGATCCTCGGGGAGATTCCCCTGCTGAGCAGGCTGATCCACTGGTGGATTCCACCAATGTGAAAGAGGCCTAATGCCGCGTACACACGGGCTGACTTTTTGACCGGACTGGTCCGACAGACTTTCGACGGACTTTTGACGGACTTCCGGCGGACTTTTGAACGAACAAACTTGCCTACACACGATCACACCATAGTCCAACGGATTCGTACATGATGACGTACGACCGGACTAAAATAAGGAAGTTGATAGCCGGTAGCCAATAGCTGCCCTAGCGTGGGTTTTCGTCGGTCGGACTAGCATACAGACGAGCGGATTTTTCGATCGGACTTGAGTCTGTCGGACAAATTTGAAATATGTTCCAAATCAAAAGTCCGTCAGATTTTTGACCGAAAAAGTCAGCTGCAGGCCCGATGGAGCCCACACACGGTCAGATTGTCCACCGGATTCGGTCCGTCGGACCAGTCCGGTCGAAAAGTCCGTCCCTGTGTACACGGCATTAGGGAAATTCCTAATTTACTAATGAGCAGCTTATTTGCCTTTAGTAAAAAACAACCTGTACTGCTGCAGATGCACATCGTGAAGACATGTTCCACCATTGTCACCATCAGGAAGCCCACCCTGACTAATGACATCACTCACCACTGGAATGAGTGCTTATAGATAGGAAGTGGCTGCAATAGTAGAGAAAAAAGAAAAAGTGGAAAAAAACGCAAAAAAAAAAAAAAAAAGGAAATGAAAAAAGTGGAAAAGTACCTAAGAAATGGCAGTTGTTTATAACACAGTGCTTAAAGTAAAAAAAATGTCAGTTGGCGTTTAAATCTACTTTAAGAATATGTGTATGCTCGGAGTTGGTCTTATTCTTGGAAGGTTCTTATTCTCTTATCAATTGACTTGAACATTTTTTTGGATTGCAACAGGCCATAGCCAACAAACAGGAACATGAGGAAGCACACGTGTGTGAGTCTATAGCCGTATGATTCCTATAATTCAAAACAGACTTTAACTTCCTAGTCTGTAAAGGCCCTTCCAGCAACCGGGAGAGGCGCCAACGATGGCAACTGTGCACACAACCCTACACAGCACTATCCTTCAAACTGTCACTTCCATCCCCCTGCGTCCAACACTTTCCTAATGCCTGCTACATTTTATCCAAACTTTCATTTTTGGCCAAAAATATAATGCTTGCCTTTAATTAACATAGTGATGGACTTTTTTTGGAGAGCGCTTATGAGATGTAATTGAGCTGTTTATGTTTTCATTATAGTTGTCAGTGCATATTATGTTTACTATTAAAGAGTCAATGACGTGTTACAGGGGATGCCGAGGGTATCTGCTTATTGGCCTGTATGGTTTGGTGACCCAGCATAGATGCAAATCTTTCTGACTACCCAAAAAAAAAAAATCTTTCATGTATTTTTTTATCCTGCCACAAGCAGCTTGGGCTAATACTAGGTTTATTTGGGGTTCATTCATACAGGTGTATGAAATACGTACAGTGTATAGTTGTGTACACCTCTCAACGCAGCACTATAGGAATTAATGGCGCCATACACACAGCTGTGTATACAAATGAAAATGTGTGCTCCTTTTACCGGTGTAGGAAAAAAGTGGGCAACGAAGTAGATCCATGCTAGTGTGGTCAGTTTGCATCCCTTCCCCTGGCTATGAAGTTACAGCATGCCGCACCCATGCAAGACATGCCTGTAGTCCCTTAGTCGGATTCATGTGCCATGCCCCTTCTAGAAGTGTGGCCCCATCCACAATTTGATAAAAAAGCATATGGGTTACTGCCATACCTCCCAACATATTTGAGATGGGAATGAGGGACACCTACTATCAAACGTATGTAGGCATAGGACACGCCCCCTGCCACACCCCCTTAAAGGAGAATTAACCCCAAAAAAAGTGAATCAAATCCCCAAGGGTTTTTTTTTACCACTACTATTCCTTCATATTGGTTTTAAAAATGTACAAATGCACCAATTTATAATTTGGATGAAAGGTTTAGCACTGGGAAACACTTTTTGAAAGATAAAAAGTGCATTTTATATACAACTATATAGATCAGACCAAAATGAGGGACAAATGAGGGGGAAAGAGGGACAGAGGGACATTGCTCCAAATCAGGGACAGTTCCTCAAAATCAGGGACAGCTGGGAGCTATAGTTGCTGCTCAAGCTCCTATATCCGAATCCAGTGGGCCACACCTGTGAGTGCTAGCTTGATGTAAAGAGCCCGTCCCTGGTCTGTGTACTCAACAGGTAAAAAGGAAGTCTTTTCAAGACCTGCCAATCAAATCCAGTGATACAGGAGTCGGGGGGGGGCGGGGCAGAGTCCTGCTGTCTGTGTCAATGGACACAGCAGCAGAACTCGGGAGCGCGCCCGCATGAGTGCCCCCATGGAATGCGGGTCTCCGTGGGGACACTCGATGAAGAGCCGCCGGGAGACCCCAGAAGAGGAGGAACGGGGCTGCTCTATGCAAAACCCTTGCACAGAGCAGGTAAGTATAACATGTTTGTTATTAAAAAAAAAAAAGAGCCTTTACAATCACTTCAACCACTTGCTGACCAGCCGCCTCCGTTATACTGCGGCAGGTTGGCTCAGCCATACGGCAGTCCCTTTAATGGCAATAGCAGGAGCCGATGCACGTGGCCGGCAGCCGCGATGTCCGCTGGGCACCCGCGATCGCTCCACGCGTCAATGTAAACAAACAGATCCTCGTTCTGACAAGGGAGTAGAGAGAGATCGTCTGTTCCTAGTGATCAGGAACAGCGATCTCTCTCCTCCTCCAGCCAGTCCCCTCACCCCACAGTTAGAAAAACCTCCCAGGGAACACATTTAACTCCTTCATCGCCCCCTAGTGTTAACCTCTTCCCTGCCAGTGACATTTATACACTAATCAGTGCAATTTTATAGCTGTATAAATGTCACTGATCTCAAAAATGTGTCCGATCTGTCCACCGCAATGTCGCAGTCCTGATAAAAATCGCAGATCGCCGCCATTACATAGTAATATACATAGTAAAAAAAAATAAATAAATAAAAATGACATAAATATATCCCCTATTTTGTAGACACTATAACGTTTGCACAAACCAATCAATATACGCTTATTCTGATTTTTTTTTTACCAAAAATATGTAGAAGAATACATATCGGCCTAAACTGATGAAGGAATGTGTTTGTTTGTTTTTTTTTGGGATATTTAATATAGCAAAAAGTAAGCAATATTGTTTTTTTTCTTTCAAAATTGTTGCTCTTTTTTTGTTTATAGCGCAAAAAAATAAAAACTGCAGAGGCCATCAAATACCACCAAAAGAAACCTCTATTTGTGGGGACAAAAAGGACATAAATTTTGTTTGGGTACAGCGTAAGCGCAGTTGTCAGTTAAAGCGCCGCAGTGCCGTATCGCAAAAAATGGCCTGGTCATATTAACGGGGCAAATCCTTCCGGGGCTGAAGTGGTTAAAGATGGCTACTGCAACATTCCTTAATGGGCTTTTTATTTTAATCTTGTTATTTTTGATCAAAGGGTAAGGTTGTGGGGGGGGATAATTTGTTTAAATGGTTAAAGTTTTGGGGTTTAGGTGTGGGTATGTAAATAGGGTTAATACAAAAAATGCCAGGAAATAGCCATAGTAAAATCGACAGTTGTTATATTTATTCTTTTTCCCGCCTTGTACAGTAAACCTACAAACATATTCCAGACTCCTGCAGGCTCTTTCCCCCGATAAGGCACCCTGCAGAGCATTGCGCTCCATGCAGAGATGAGTAGGACAGAGATGGCACTGTTATGGTGTAGGATGCCCACGGGCAGTTTCCTGTCTTCACTATGTCACACAATAAGGTCACTGTGAGCAATTAGAACAATGACTCACAGACAGACTGATGGACCGGAGAATTACATTGATCTATTAGTGTGACGGTTGGTGTAGATATTATGTCATTACAAGTGTATGTCAGAGGGAAGGCTTAGAGCACAGGCAGGCATACAAGCGTGGATAATTGCAGCCTGTGCGTGTCTGATCTACCAGCATGCGTTCCATTAATTGCATATGTATAAATAGCTTTGCATTTGTACAACTAAGTGAGCATTTTATGGGGGAAATATTCTACACAAACACGATCCGGCTTATTCGATAAAGCAGTGCGATGAGTGATGACGACAAGCGCAATGCACTAAGCAATCGCCATCACATTTTATATTGCTAAAATCAGATCACTGAAACAATAATCCTGTCCTATTAAATACGCTTGTGCGTTTTAGACAATCGTTAAAGCGTGACTAAACCACTGAATAAACGCCCCCCCACCCCTCACCCCTCTCCCCTCTTCCACGCCTCCATCTTTAAATCTCTGACGCATACGCATCTAAGCCACCAGGGGTCTAGGACCCGGTGGCGCATATACAAATGTTGCAAACTTCTGGCAGATTACCACCATGCTGCTTGCGGCATCGTTTGGAATGCGCATGAATCCATCAAGTGCGCACACATACGCCGCACAGTTACAGCTTGATATGGAGAGGGAGAAGGATAAAAAAATGGATTAAAAAAATTGTTGTAGTGAGTTTAGTTCTGCTTTAACCACTTCAGCTTCGGAAGGTTTACCCCCCCCCCCCCCGTCATGACCAGGCCATTTTTTGTGATATAGCACTGCATTACCTTAACTGACAATTGCGCGGTCGAGTCCGCCGGACCCGCTAATTGGCTCCCTCTGTGTCCAATTACAGCAGGGGTGGGTCCTGCTACGCTCCCCAGAAGTGCAGGATTACATACAGTGGCGGCCGGTGTTTTTTTGGGGGGGCGGCAAACAATCCCTCCCCCGCTAGTCGGTGCCATCTCAGCACCACCCCCCCCGCGCTTACCCCAGCAGGCTCCGGCGTGCAGGTTGTGGGCTCCGGTGGCAGCGGTGGGTTGTGGGCTTTGGAGGGTTGAGGGCTCCGGCAGGCAGCGGCGGGTTGCAGGCTCCGGCGGCAGCGGGATTCTATAGACGGCAGGTGGGCTCCTGTGTCTTCTGTGTGGCTCCTCCCTTCTTCTCCTAGGCATCCAATAGGATCACCTGTCCTTTCAGCCAATCAGGTGACGGGTATTAGACCCACTTCCCAATTGGCTGGGAGGAGGATCAGTGTTGCAACAGCGAATATTCATTCGCTGTTGCAACACACCTGGGTGGGCTTCGGATGCAATGCTCTGCACCCCGAGCCCACCCTATTTTGATGCCTATTAGAGCCTCTGGCTCTAATCATTGCATCAAAAAACACACCCCGCCCACCCCGCCATAGGAATTCATGCGCCTGGTGTCCTTCTTATTAAAGCGGGCCTGCAAGCACTCAGCTAAATACACTGCTGAATACAGGGGCTGGGCGCATGGATAGGGAGGGCGGCGGCATGGATGGGGGGGCCCACAATGGACGGGCCGCCCCTGATTACGTACTAGGTATGTGATCCTGTGCAGGAGAGCCGCCTTTCCACCGTATATATACACAGGATACGGTCGGCAAGCCGTTAAAGTGTATATAAAGGCAAAATTTTGTTAAGGATAGAGTAGGGAAGGGTTGGACCCTCTGCCAGAATTTTTAGGAGATGCGGCACTGGATTGAAATCCCCGATATACTGTATAATGGCAGAAGTCCTTATAAAGCCCAATTCCTTGAGTTCGACAGTTCTCTCCTCTAAAGCCAGAGGTCACACGATTTGAAAAGCGGTATTTTATGGATTCTGCAAATGACAACAGGAAAAAAACAGGCATTCAATGCTTGGCACTCCTCCTTCATCAGGGCCTTAAAATAAACTAGATGTCTGTTGGACCCAGTGCACGCTGCTCTGCTACTGACACAGACACCTTCTTAAAGTGGAGGGCCACCCGAAAATAAAAAATAGCATGAAAAATCCTAAAAAAATTTAATAAACAACATTTGAAAAATTATTTTTTTTTAAACTTACCTGAACCCTTGTTGCTAGGCAGTCTTCCTAATCTGCCTCTTCCTATTCCGCGGCATGTCCTGCTCCTCGTTGAGCGGCCCCGTTGCCTTCTGGGAACTGTGTGTGGTCCCAGAAAACCACGGGGCCCTTCACAGAGCGCCGCGTCGCTCGTGCGCAGTAGGAAACTGGCAGTGAAGCTGCAAGGCTCCACTGCCTGTTTTCCTTAGTTAGGATGGCGGTCCGGGACCCGAGGGACGGGTCAGCCTTGGGCGGCCGACATCGCAGGAACCCAGGACAGGTAAGCGTACTTATTTAAAGTCAGCAGCTACAGTGTTTGTAGCTGCTGACTTTTAAAAAAAAAAATTCCTGGCCGGAATCCTGCTTTAAAGACTAGCCTCCTGGTTTGAATCAAATTTCTCCAGGAGCTTTGCTCTGGGTTCAACTGGCACCTAGTTTATTTTAGAGCCCTGGCACAGGGGAAGTATCAAGCCCCCGAAACGCGTTAGCTACGGGTTCCTGTTTTTTTCTGTTGTCAATTTGGGGAATCAACTCCTTCACACCTAAGGGTAAAACAAATGTTAATGAAATGTTAATGCTTAGGCACAATTTTGCAACTTTGACATGTGTTAGTACATTTAATCACAACTACTTTGTGCATCCAGGTGAATTATACCATCTTATTTTTCAGGACAAGTTGGGCTTTCTTTTGGTGGTAAATGGTAATGGATATATCATGATTTTTTTTTTTTTATTGTTATCAAAGGAACACTCCCCCCCCTCCCAAATCAAAACAGTTTTTAGCACTACAATTTTAAATTGTCAAGCATACATACCACAAATCTAAGTGTCTTGTGACCATTTGCATGATAAGCAAGATCCTTTTGTGTCTTCTCCAGTGTTGGCAGTCTTCCATGCTACATAGAAGGTGCACACTGTGACGTGTGAGTGCCATTATAAACAGCATTCTCTTGTGTGCCTAGGTTGTGCGATGCCACCACCCCAGTGGGTTTGTCTATAAAGAGTTGGGATTACATGATTGGGCTGAATGACACTGGGTGCCATTCAAACTGGAAGAGGCTAGCGACAGAGGAGGGCATGGAGGGCAGTCTTGGAGCATAAAGAGCACGAGTAATGGTTTTAAAAATGTTTTCAAACCTGGAGCATGAGTCTATTCAGAGTAAAGTGACAGTCTTATGCTAGCCCACCCTGACCCAATTTTACCCATGTTTCTCCTGCTCCTCTACCACTCTTGTTCTAGGAGACAAACCTTCTGAGCTCACGTAGGACTGTGAGGTTGTACACCAAGTCAGATCCTAATTTTATGGCCTGGAGATTGGCTCAGGCCCAAGCACTGCATCCTGGGAGGGCACATGCCCCCTGATAATGGAAAATGTTGGCTATTTTGGATGGCTAAGAGCAACTGAACAGTAGGGAGCACATCAAAGGTAAAAAAATGTGGTTCAAAAGTGTGAATGAGTAAGAGACTCTGCCTAATTTTGTAGCAGTCTCCCACTAGCTTTGTATATCTCATATGGACTAGGGCTGCAAGAGCTGTTCCTTAAACTAACAATATGGAAAGTTCTAGTTACTTAAGGATAATAGGGAAATATTATGATCCAAGCATTGATAACACTGGGAGATGGTTGGGATTTTTTGTGTGGCAAAATCAGCAACGGTTCCCAACGGGTTTTGTTTTCTCTCCTCTAGACCAAAATGGCAGGAGTTAAGAAGATACATTTTATGTCACAAGTCTTTTTTAACCCTAACACAGTAAAATGTGTAACTTTTTTTGTATCTCCACATATATTAAAAGAAGCAATCTGTTTTAAAATTAAATTTATCCTTTAAATCCCTTGGCAGTCGCCCAAAACCAAGACACCTTTAAGTCAATAAAATACGAGCATTAGATTGTCCACAAAAATTCCCGTATCATTACTGCTATTGGATTTTTTTCATTCCTGGCATCTCCACCTCATTATATCATACTAAGCCTTTGCTCTGTATTGAAAATAACCTCTCGTGATTCGTCTCATGATTTCTGGGAAGCAGTGTTTGTATTAAATATATAGCATCCCAAATATTTCTGGCATAATATACAGGGAACAGGACCAAGATGTCTAAATACTAGGCCAAGATTTTATTGGGATTAATGAGTTTTCCACAACTTAACAACTAAATGTGCTGAGAGGCTACTGCAGATCCTAGAACAGTGTATATTCAATATTTCCTGAGAAGGCCGTTGCATTCTTAAAAGGACTCTGTCACTGTGGGGAGGGGTTCTAAAGAACGTTTTGACACTTCTGGGCAGTGTCAAAGCTTGTCGCTAAGCCCTGTCACCAAACATTCCCATGGGACCATCTGGGCTGACTCACTGGCCAATTAAATCATGACAAATGTTCTACACTTTCCTTACTCTACTAGACAATGGGGTTGATTTACTAAAACTGGAGAGGGCAAAATCTGGTGCAGCTGTGCATGGTAGCCAATCAGCTTCTAACTTCAGCTTGTTCAATTAAGCTTTGATAAAAAAAAAAAACAAAAAAACAAAAAAACTGTAAGCTAATTGGTTTCTATGCACAGCTGCACCAGATTTTACACTCTTCTGTTTTAATAAATGAACCCAATGTGTTTTTATTTCTCCCTGTGTCCCAAATCAGTAGAATTTCCCCATTTGCTGTTTTGCCTGAACCCCCACCACAAAGACTGAACCTATGGTCACCAGTACCATAAAGAGAGAACCAGAAGACCTTTAGTTGGGCGCCACTGGTTCCTATACATAATAAATGGGCTACGTAAATGTATACATCCCCAGTCCCACTATTCATTTGTACTTACCGAAACATTCTGTGTCTGACGTCAATGTGCATTCTTTTACTGTTTCCTCATCATCCTCACAGATAGTGCATGGCAGGCAGGGGTCCATATTGTTGTCCACATTTGAGAATGTCCATTCTGGGCAATTTTCACACACCGTATCCTGGTTCATGGAGCAGGACAGGATCATGCCATATCCAACAGGACACGTCCTGCATGGATTACATTCTCCAGTTTGTTCATTTCTGTAGAACCCGTAGGCACAAGCGCAGAGGGCATCGTCTGTTTCCACGCAGGGGGCAATCATGCGTTTGTTACCGTGGCACTCAGTACATTGCTTGCAAGCTTCAGTGTGACTGGTGGTGTCAGAATAAGTTACACCTGAAAGAGATGAAGTTAACAATTATAATTAACCAATACAAATGTCACAGTAATATATTTGTAGGAACAAAATGTTACTTAAAGCAAAAATCCTGTACAATTAATTCAGCTCAATGCCACTTTCCCAAAGCCTACTAGTAGCCTACACTGCATAGACTATTGCAGCACTGGCATTGCCCTTCGAATACTCTTTACATTTCATGCACATATAAGAAATGTTGTGTTCATTGTGCCTCTTATTAGTGTTGGTATTTGAATTTGGTTCAAACTCAAATTTGACCCAAATTTCCTGAGTTCAAATTGATCAAACTTTTCTTTTTTTAAATCAGATCTTTTTATTTGTATATGCAAACAACATTAAAACAATACAAACAAATTATTCAAACAAAATCACATTAAACCAAACACAACCCAAAAAAAAAAAAAGCACAGCCCAACCCCCACACCCACCCTGTTCTTGGAGTATATAAAAAAAAGAAAGAAAGAAAAAAAACAGAATCTAGTATTGCAAAATACATAGTACAGATTGGTTTATACTGATGCCAGAGGCATGGACGGAAGCCACCTTGACCAGGTAGCATCAAACTTGCTCATGGAGTTCCTTAGGGAGTATGTATGTTTTCCATACAAAATAGTCCTATTAAGATCTAAAATCCAATCAGATACAGTCAGCGGATAGGGAGAGGTCCACTTAAGAGCAATCTGTCTACGAACAACAAAAAGTGTGCGCCTTATATTGTTACCAATAGAAGAGATACAAGTAGACGTGTCACAGTAGCCCAGTAGACATATAAGTGCTTCAACCAAAATGTTAATATCCAATAGCCCGTTTAAAGTACTACAGTGGAACCTCGGTTTGCGAGTGATGCGGTTAATGAGCATTTTGCAAACCGAACACTGTATTTCTAAAATTCGGTTTGCGAGTGTTGTCTTGCAAAACGAGCAGGATTCAGACCAAAAGCGGTGTGCAGTACCGCTTTTGTCCTGAGGAGGGGGGCGCCTGCGTCGAGCAGAGCCGAAAGTCGCCGATCGGCCCCGTTCGTAAATGCACAGAAAGGCCCGAGGACAGTTCGGCTGACCTCGGCAAACCTCGGAAAGGCTCGTGAACGGAGTCTTTCTGAGGTTTGCCGAGGTCCGCCGAAGTGTCCCTCTGGCCTTTTCGGCCGTTTCCGAGGCTCTCCCGCGCCCCCCGCCTCTGGCCGCATGCGGTATTGCATCCCATCGAAGTCAGGGCGGAACTAATTATTTTCGTTTCCATTGACTTCAATGGGAAAACTCGCTTTGATATGCGAGTACATAGGATTACGAGCATACTCCTGGAACGGATTATGCTCGTAATCCGAGGTTCCACTGTAATCACCTCCGCCCAATATCTTTGGATATTGGGCGGAGGTGATTGGATACAAAAGGTGTATTAGCGCATCTGTGTGAAAAAAAACATTCAATGGCTATCGCTGATTAGGCCTCCGACAGCCTGGCTTATAGTAGAAAAATAGACCATTGTCCCCGCAGTGCACATTATATAGATTTCCTGATAAAGTGGGCCCATCACCCCAAGGTTTGAGTTTTAACTTGACCGTAAAGCCAGTCCTGTGCTTCCTGGGGTGTTTGCAATACTTTTACATTGCCTTCACAGACCACCTGCAAATGGGCAGGATAGAGCATAGAGTATTTTAACCCTTGGAGTAACAGGCGTTTCTTCACTTCTTGAAAATTTGCCCTTAATTTCCGAACCTCTGGTGAAAAGTCAGGAAAAAACAATTTTCGATCCATTATATCTAATATCATTTAGAACCCCGTCACAGAATATTTTCCTTGTCTCTATAATTTAAAAGACGTATTAGAAAAGGCCAGGGTATATTTCCCGGTTTCTGAGGCTGGGTAGAGACCCGATGAGCACGTTCTATTACAAGTAATGAAGAAAGATGGTCCTTGCCGAGGATTTCAATAAGCCACCATTCAGCAAATTTAATTGGGCCATTACCCTCTGCATTCTCTAGTATACCCAGTACCCAGACATTATAAGAACATAAACGACTCTCCATGTCTTCAACTTTGGAAATAGTAGTATTTAACTTGCGAGTAGCAGACTTTATCTCTGCTACCAAGGGAGGAAAAGTGTCCTCCATACCACTACCCCTTTTTTCTAATGCCCTGGTGCGTTCCTGTACTTTTTGAAGATCCCCACATATATGAACAACTTCTTCCCGTATGGCCTGTACCTGGTCTGTAAGCAAGGAGAGGGGGAAGAACAGTGTTGTATCAAAGAGTAAGCATCCCTTAGGCTCGGTTCACACAGGGGCAACACGACTCTGGCCGCGACTTTGCGAGTCGACCTGGACACGACCTGAGGGCGACACCACAGCGCGACTTGGAGCGACTTGGGGCGACTTACAAGGCGACTTCAAGTCGCCTCCAGGACAGGCGACTTTCCAGTGGCCAATCAAACTACAATCCGCTCTGGGGGAGGGAGGGGTTTGCTTGAAAAAAACATCTACTCTTCCTGTGAAGTCGCTTCAGTATAGATCACGATCCGACTTGTAGGCGACTTACATTGAAATCAATGGGTACAAGTCGCCTACAAGTCGCCTTGAAGTAGTACAGGGACCTTTTCTGAAGTCGGAGCGACTTCAGTAGCGTACATATAGACGGCTCTCATTCACTTACATGGACTTTCAGATGTCAAGCGACTTGGGGCGACTTGAGGTCTGACAAGTCGGATCCCAAGTCGCGGTAGTGTGAACTGGCACTTAAGCTGTGCTTTCCCCTTCAGTTGATTTCTGAATAGAAACAGTTTGAGCAGTAGATGTATTTACATTCATACTCATGTTGAGCGAAGAAGAGGATGGAGTCAAGGGGGGCCATTCATGATCCCCACCAGGATGCATGATCAACTGGGCATCCATCATGGTCATCTGCGGACAAGGTCCCTCTATATGGGAGACCACCCCTCATTCCTCTGATTGTCCATTGTGGTCTGGCATTACATTAGTGCCTTCTTGGCCGGGGGGGGGGGCATTCCCTCTTGTGATATCGGCTCTTGTAGTAGCTCTGGATTGAGAAGAGGGAAGGGGGGGTACTATACCAGCGCTCCACAATCTTCCAGGATTTGAGATAGTTTTAATAATAGTTAATGGCGTAATAATAATGGCGCCATTACCCCCTTGCCTTTGGACATGACAGGCAGAAGGAGGAGAAGCAGGAGATATCACACCAACAGACTGTCACTTTCCCAGGATTTTGGGGGCTTAGAACAGCCTCTACGTCGCGTTCGACAACAGAGCGCCCGACTCCCCCACACAGCGTCTGATCAGCAGCCTCAGCGAGGGAAGATGCAGGGGAGGGGGGACAGGAGGAGAGAGGAGGGAGAGAGCCAGTCAGCAAGCCAGCCCAACGGAAGATTTGTCTCCAGATGACAGCAGAACTCAGGAACCAAACCTCTCAGCAGCACGGTGGATCAAAAAAAAGGGGTTTTCCAGCAGACAGACCCACAGACCCTCCACAACACAGGGAACACAGGGAGCCCGCAGCCTTGTTGCGGCTTTAAAGCCCTGTCACGGCACACAGCACCAGCACATAGACAGAGCAAAGCATACAAGACAGGTAAGTAGCGAAGTGAAGACGGAGAAAGGCACAACTTTATCAGTCTTCTGTGTGCGGTGTAGAACGGAGCTCTGACTAGGATCAATCAGCCAGGCATCGGAGCTCAATCAGCTGTGAACACTCTCAGCTGCTCACATCACGTCACTTCAAACTTTTCTAATTCAAATTTTGAAGCACATTAAATTCAATGGGGAATGATTTCTCACTTTTGGCCCTTTGGAAGGCTGCTTGACAAGCTATTGCCACCCAAATGGCAATGTATGGAACCCAAAAACCCTAAAGCCTTGTAGACACCATAAGCATATCGGATGAATGATTGTCTGATTTTTTGCATGCTAGTCTCATATTGAAAACCAATAGGTTACTACAGTTAAGAAAATTCTTGAAGAGCAGAATACAACTTCGGAAGTTATGTAATGTATTATATTGTATTGTAATGCATTCTTTCGTTTCTGACCATGATGCATGGTCATCGTCACACACTTTTTTTGTACATATACTATACATGAAAATAGTTTCTTCTGTTATCGTAAGAGAAACATTTTCGTGCTTGTCCCAAGGCTGTGGTGCAGATGAAAATGTACTTAAAAGGTTCGATTTTTACAATATGACGGTACTAGTACCCTAACATTGTTGGCGAGACACATGAAAGTCACCCAATCCAAATTTAAAAAAAATGACTGACTTTAGATATACTATAAAGTCTACCACTGCTGCAGATCGAGGATTTTGATTCTTTCTCAGAAGGTTCCACAAATTCCACCAGAGAGGGCTTTATGACTGGGGTGCCCAAAAGAAATGAAAAGTTAATAGGTGGGTTAGTCCAAAAAGGTCCATCCCCTAAAATCTTTGGAAATACCAACCCTTTACACCTCTGCATTAAGTCTATACAATTTTTTGCAACTTCGTTGTAGGAGGTTAAACATGGTGCAGTCCACCTGGGAAAGCAGAAGCTGCTGGAATGTGTAGTCCTTAAGCCGGTTGCAGTGTACCCACTCCTTTCATTGATGGAATAAAGAGCTATTGGACCAAGAAATCCATAGATGAGGAAGAATAGTGACATTGTAGTTCTACCACGGCTGACTCATCTGTGACTCACGCTGCAATTATCCTTTCTGTAATGCAGGTCCAAGTGGTTTAGAAAACAACAGAGGATAAACATAGGCTAAAAACATGAAATATTTATAAGCAGTGGCTGTTCTATATATGATTTAGTATACACGTTATATACATATTGATATTTATATATCTCCCACCCATCTCATCTCATACTCTTCTGGGACTACTAAATAAATTTCCACAAATACCAAGTCTGAAACTATAGCATAGAATGTTGAAAAGTATTTCCAACTCTATTCAAATGTGTAAATATTCTGACAAATGTCCCTTCTTTCTTCAGGAATGGTCCCATATTTTGCAAACTGTCTTGGCCACCTCTCATCCCCTCCAACCGATCCTGGAATTTATAGTTAAAGAGAGACCTAGTCATCAATGACTATTTTTAATAATCTGAATCTTCACTGATTTTTTTAATACTTACTTGCAATGCCGGGACAAGGTCATCTAGAGCCCACGGCAAACATGCCAAATTGCGCCCCCCCCCCCCAAGATGTATGAGCATTATTCATCAGCCAAAATTCCCTCCCCCCAAAACAAATTGAGCACTAATCTGCATGCTTACCCTCTAAGCATAAGTTCCCCCTTCTCCCATTACAAATCAACCTCCTGCTGAAATCCCTTTCCCAACAGGAATCTTTGCCCCCCCCCCCAGCTCAGATCCTCCCAGTCCCCATATGTCCCCAGCACAAATGCCCCCCCCCCCCGAAAAATATTCCCCCCTCCTAGTACAAATCCTCTACCCTTCGAATTTCCCCTTTGAGCACAAATCCTCTTACCCCACTCCAAATCCCCCCCTCCCAGTACAAACTCTCACAAATCCCCCATCCTAGCACAAATCCCCCCAAATTTCCCCTTCTAGCACAAATGCCCCCTTTCATCCCTGCTATCACAAATACCCCTCCCCAGAAAAAAAAATCCCCTCCTAGAACTCCCCCTACCATATTACCTTTTTTAGCAACAGTCAAAAAACAGTTATTTCTATGTATACCTCCTTCATTGTAAAGTTTTTGGAAAGTCTCATTCTCTGTTTATGTACAGTTTGTATGCGTTACAATGTGACAAACTGTCATTTAAAAAAGGTGTCAAACTGTAATTTATCAAAGATGCCAAACTGTCATTTATCAAAGGCGTCAAACTGTCATTTATCAAAGGCGTCAAACTGTCATTTATCAAAGGTGGCAAACTGTTATTTAACAAAGGTGCTATTAGAAAGTAATGAAAAAAAAAAAGCCTTTGTCAGTTGACAGATCCCAAGCTATGTGTTGATTATCAGCCCTAAGCTCATGCTCACTCACTTGACGGTCTAAAATTATTCTAATTCAGGTGTAGTGAAACACATTGTTTTATCTTGAGCTTACGGCTGTTATCCCCTGCGTGGAAGTGTTTCATCTGTATCCCCTTTTTAAAGAAAATCCCAATAAAAACATTGTACCAGAAAATGATTCTAATTCTTTGGGTATAACTCTTGTGTACCTGTATCCCAGACTACTTTGGTATCAGTCCCTAGTATAAATATTGGAACCCACAAAGGAGAAGAAAGGAGAGATATTGGACTTTATGATACCCTCAAAGTGTGAAAAAATAAACAGAATATAAAATCACATATTTATTGAGAATATTATTAGAAATAACCCCATAGCCCCATAAAGCCTTGGGGAATAGTATGCTACATACACAGTATCACAAACTGAAGATAAAAAAAATATGTTACATCTTTACATGATTGTACTCTAAATATATGATACCTTGACTATCTCGTTTGCCATACGAACCTTTATGTATGTCCTAGTGATCCTTTAAGACTGCCAATGTCCTGAGGAAGACCTAATTGGTCGAAACACGTTGGAGCTCTGGATATGTGTAAAGGACATCATCATGTTTTCATGCCATTCTTTCATCGTCATCAGTGATGAAATGGTATGAAATGTTATGATATGATGTAACATATTTTTTATCTCCAATTTGTGATACTGTGTATGTAGCATACTATTCCCCAAGTCTTTATGGGGCTATGGGGTTATTTTTCATGATTTTCTCAATAAATGTGATTTTATATTATGTTTATTTTTTCACACTTTGTGGGTATCACAAAGTCCCGTTTCTCCTCTTTCTTCCCCTTTGTGGGTTCCAATATTCTAATTCTTTATACGGAAGAAGCCAAAATAAAAAACCAAGTGAGGTGGCTGTGAATTGATTACCAAAGCAAGTAAAACATTTTCTTCTTCTTCCCATCAGCAGCGGTCATGACAATTGCCTGGATCAATTAATCTGTTGATGAACTGCACTGAAATATCTAGCACCACCTTTCCCAGCAAGAAACCATATCCAGTCCACATTTGAATTCTATTATACTGTTGTCCATCATCCCCTCCATTGGTTGAGTTCCAAAGTCCGACCACCCTTGCAGCAATGTACCTAAATTGGTGATGACATGGTTTTCCTCTCCAAGTGGATTTCAGCCCTCCTTGTATATCCAGTTTGGTTGCCCATTATAAATAATAGCAGACACAAATAGGAAGGCTGGCAGCCAGACAGTGCCTTTACCCGCAGACATGCCATATTTTTATTAATACTACAGCTTGCAATTAATAATCCCCTATTATATTATGCACTAAATTGTAATAGCACGTCATACGATATCTTTAATATTACTTTCCATTTCAAAATGAGGAGACAATTGTCTGAATTGACATTGTGTGTGGGATTGAGACTTTCTAATAAATGTTCTAATGGCACCGCAGTGCCAGGAAGAGGGAAAAATATGACCCACAGCAGGGCAATTGTGTGACTATTGTTTCACCTGTATGGGATAATGATTGCGTAGAACTGCAGTTTTTACTGTCGGGGGTGGCCCGAGGAAGAACAATTGATGTTGTCTGAACGTTCTAATTAAACTCTAGGGATTATCAAATAAGGCAGTGATGGCGCGATATACCCATAGTAAAACCAATCAGATTTGAATTTGCTGCAGTCAAATCAGGGAAGAGGGAGCGCTGATTGGTTGTTAGGGATTAGTTAGTTTTTGCTTTTTGCTCTATTGAAGATGTCTAATAGGGAAATTGAAATCAAACAGTTGTGAAACGAAATGAGGTTTTAAAGTTAAATACGGTGCCTTGAAAAAGTATTCATACCCCTTGAAATTGTTCACATTTTGTCATGTTACAACCAAAAACGTAAATGTATTTTATTGGGATTTTATAAGATAGACCAACACAAAGTGGTGCATAATTGTGAAGGGGAAGGAAAATGATAAATGGTTTTCAATTTTTTTTTTACAAATAAATATCTGAAAAGCGTGGCGTGCATTTGTAGTCAGCCCTCTTTACTCTGATACCCCTAACTAAAATTAAGGGGAACCAATTGCCTTCAGAAGTCACCTAATTATTAAGTAGAATCCACTTGTGTGTAATTTAATCTCAGTATAAATACAGCTGTTTTGTGAAGCCCTCAGAGGTTTGTTAGAGATCCTTAGTAAATAAACAGCATCATGAAGGCCAAGGAACACACCAGACAGGTCAAGGATAAAGTTGTGGAAAAGTTTAAAGCAGGGTTAGGTTATAAAAAAAAAATATCCCAAGCTTTGAACATCTCACGAAACACTGATCAAGCCATCATCTGAAAATGGAAAGAGTATGGCACAACTGCAAACCTACCAAGACATGGCCATCCAACTAAACTGACAGGCCGGGCAAGGAGAGCATTAATCAGAGAAGCAGCCAAGAGGCCCATGGTAACTCTGGTGGAGCTGCAGAGATCCACAGCTCAGGTAGGAAAATCTGTCCACAGGACAACTATTAGTTGTGCACTCCACAAATATGGCCTTTATGGAAGTGTGGCAAGAAGAAAGCCATTGTTGAAAAAAAGCCATAAAAAGTCCCGTTTGCAGTTTGCGAGAACACATGTGAGGAACACAGCAAACATGTGAAAGAAGGTGCTCTAGTCAGTTGAGAGCAAAACTTTTTGGCCCAAAAGCAAATATGCAGTGTTAGACTTGAAAATTGTTGTTGACAGACGCTCTCCATCTGATCTGACAGAGCTTGAGCTATTTTGCAAAGAAGAATGGGCAAACATTTCACAATGTATCTACCAGGGCAAAGCTGGTAGAGACATCCCCAAAAAGACTTTCAGCTGTAATTGCAGTGAAAGGTGGTTCTACAAAGTATTGATTTAGGGGGGCTGAATACAAATGCACCCCACAGTATATAGTCAAAGACTACGGGCATGTTACAAAGTTTGGTCAGAGACTGCAGACATGATACAAGAGATGGTCAGAGACTGTGGACATAATAGAGAAGATGGTGAGAGACTGCAGGAACAATACAAGAGATGTTCAGAGACTACAGATATAATACAAGAGATGGTCAGAGACTACAGACATGATAAAGGAGAAGGTCAGAGACTGCAGACATAATACAGGAGCTGGTCAGAGACTGCAGACATAATACAATAGATTGTCAGAGACTGCAGACATGATACAAGATATGGTTAATGACTGCAGACATAATACAGGAGATGGTGAGAGACTGCAGACATATTTCAAGAGCTTATCAGTGTCTGCAGACATAATACAAGAGATGGTCAGAGACTGCAGACATGATTCAAGAGATGGTCAGAGACTGCAGACATGATACAAGAGATGGTCAGAGACTGCAGACATGATACAAGAGATGGTCAGAGACTGCAGACATATTTTAAGAGCTTATCAGTGTCTGCAGACATAATACAAGAGATGGTCAGAGACTGCAGACATGATTCAAGAGATGGTCAGAGACTGCAGACATGATACAAGAGATGGTCAGAGACTACAGACATGATACAGGAGGTGGTCAGAGACCACGGACATACTACAAGAGGTGGTCAGAGACTGCAGCAATGGTGGTGCATCCATAAGGGCGCACGGGCACCGCCCCCTCTCTCCAGCCACCCCCTCTATGACCAATGGATAGATTCATGCATTTCATGAATCTATTTATGAAATGGAATGAATACAAAATGGATAGATTCATTCCATTTCATAAATCTATCCATGGCCGCCGCTGCCACCCCTTTTCAGGCGCCCAATCCCTTTTCGGGCGCCGGGTGCCTGAATTACAGTGGCGGGGGTGTTTTTGAAGCAGCTGATTACAGCCATAGGCTCTAATAGGCGTCAAAATAGGTGACCTGCGAGAGTCATGCTTGGTGCTCGCAGTTCACCCGGGTGTGCTAGAAAAGCGAATGAATATTCGCTTTCCTAACACTGAATCGCCTCTTGCCAATCAGGTGCTCGGGTCCGTTACCCGTCACCTGATTGGCTGAAACGACAGGCGCTGTGATTTAACACCTATCAAGCATCCGATTGCCTATAGGTGAGGACGGGAGGAGAGGACAGGAGAAGACATGGAGGAGCATGGAGGACACAGCTCGCCGCCGTCACCCGCTGCCCCACCGAGACAGGGTAAGTGCCGGGCAGATAGCGAGTGGGCGGGGGGTCACAGTGGCAGAATTTGATGGGCAAAGTGGCAGCATTCGATGAGCACAGTGGCAGAATTCGATGGGCACAGTGGCAGCATTCGATGAGCACAGTGGCAGAATTCGATGGGCACAGTGGCAGCATTTGATGGCACAGTGGCAGCGTCTGATGGGCACAGTGGCTGCATTTGATGGGCACAGTGGCTGCGTTTGATGGGCACTGTGGCTGCATTTGATGGGAACAGTGGCTGCGTTTAAAGGGAACAGTGGCTGCGTTTGATGGGCACAGTGGCAGCAATTGATTGGCGCAGTGGCTGCAATTGATGGCACAGTGGCTGCGTTTGATGGCACAGTGGCTGCGTTTCATGGGCACAGTGAGGCTGCAATTGATGGGTTTTTTTTCAGAATTTTTCAGTTTGTTTGCACCCCCTCCACAAACATTTTGAGCACCAGCCGCCACTGGACTGCAGAAATAATACAGGAATTGGTCAGAGACTGCAGACGTAATACAATAGATGGTCAGAGACTACAGACATGATACAAGATTGTTGCCCCTAATTGTTACACCTCTACGACTCGCCCCCCCCCCACCTATTAACTCACTGACATTACAGATAACATTTTACTGAAGAAGTAACATCGAAAAACAAAGCTATACTGTTTATCGCATTAAACTTGATCCTTGCGCTGATTTAAAAGAATGTTAATCACTGGAATCCAGTAGGGAGAAGTCATGGCTCTGCTGTCTGGTACACTGACGGATAATACATGACCGCCCCATGCCTTAGGAATGACATGTGAAATGCTAATTTGTCCTGCATTACTGTAATCTTTTCAAGAACACGTAAAGTCACTACAACACAAGAAATTCTAGTATACTTGCTCACAGCCCCCAAGCAGCAGCACTCTTTGAACATCATTGGATGTTTTAAAATGTGAATTTGTGTTAGACCGCATTTTTCATCTGGTAAAACAGACCCCCTTGGTTCTCAGCAGCTTCTCTTCTCTAAGTGGGTGCAGCGACTTTCTGAGGGTGCAGAGGAGCAAAAAGAGCAAACTTCCATATAAGGAAATACACACTCCGGGGGCTGCCTGCTCCGGCACAGCCTATCCTGGAACATTCACAGCTGTCCATCAATAGACAAGAATGAAAACTGAGGGCTAGTTCACACGGGGGTTTGGTATCAGAGCTTTCCAAACACCTCTTTTGTTCAGTCATTGACACATGTTTGTGATACGTTCAGCAAACTCTTTTTTGATGCCTGTTGGAAGTTATTTATGTTGACCGTAGCATCCAGAATGATAGACAATCAACACGGGATACTTCTAAAAAAGTGGTTTTAAAAATCTGAAATGAAAAATGAACAAAGCACATCCTTCTATAGAGTGTACCTGCCTTCATCCAATGCATCTACTGTGATTTTTTGGCTGCCGTCTCGTTACTCTGCTATTTTCAGGAGGCGCTTCTGATTCTGTTTATGCCAACACCAAGTTTCCAGGGGATGGCCCTTCAGCACACAGCAGGTGATTGACACACTCAGTTGTGCATGTTTCCCTATGAGATTGTGTAGAAGGAGTACGTTTTTTCCCTCTACTCGGGTCTCAGTTTACACTAAGCTTCCTGCTCTATGCTGTGCAGTGTGTGACATAAGATCCCTGTCCCCTGACTCCTTAAAACGGACCTTCACCCTCTTCCGCTACTTCCCTCCACTCCACCCCTCCTTCCATCCTCTTTCGTTATTTTTTTAGGTATAAATGTCTGGTCCTACCTCCACATGCATGTCAGTCGTCTTAGGTGAATGACACGCACACTGCCTGCTGTGCCTCCCAGGATATGCACATCACACATTCCAGGAGGCATAGCCTTCCATTCATAAAAGGAGGAGGGGGCCGGCCTACTGGAACATCATCAAGAGGCCCACCCACTGAACCAAGAAGAGCCAGCAGGCCTCTTGATGACATCAGAGAGAGCATGGCAGCGTGGGACGGAGCTCAATGAGAGATAATTAATGGATTCCTCAAACCAGACAACTTTCCAACTATTATATTCAGACAGCCACAGCTCCTGAGACTGTCCAAATAGCCACACAGTGACGGCATCTGATAGGACGTAGTCACTGTTCAACCACTGATTTTCTACCTGGCTCATTCAATTTTTCATTCAAAACTCATCAAGCCGGGTGGCGCCAACAGGGCCAACAAGGGCTCGAATTTCAGCTGATTTAGCAGGAATTGGATGAAATTTGGGCCATTCAATTGCAATATTATGCCAAGCATTTGCTTGTCATAAGCCCCTGTGTGATAAATGTGTTGATAAGATTATCTACATTAAACTGTAAAATTAGATCTCCTTCAATGAATTACCCAAGCCTAGTAAAACTTATCAATGCGTATCCTGTGGTGGCAAAATATGGGGTACCTTTAAAATAATTGTTGATTTTATAAATGATTATAAAATAATTTTTGAAACTAACCTCTACTCTGCTTACACTCTTGAGACATCTAAGTTTTGAATCATATTCAGATATAGTGGAAAGTCCAGAAATCTTCTAAATTTATCATCCACCGTCACCGATGTTTGACCATCATCACCAACATCTGACCAATGACCAAAGACTATATGACTTGCAACTTTTCTATTATAAATACTACTTTCTCTATATAAATAATATAAATGTCAATCCTCCAATAAATCAAAACAGTTCCAACATGCATTTGGGGGGAGATTTACTAAGACTGGTGCACACAGAATCTGGTGGAGCTGTGCACAGTAACCAATCAACTGCTAGGTTTTAGCCTAGGTTCAGATTGCTGCGCATTAGAAATCGTGCAATTTCAGCTGAACTTGTACGATTTTAACCCGGCAATGCAGTCCGACTTCGGGAGGTGATTTGACAGACATCTTTGTGAGTTCCTGCACAGATGTCTATAAAAATCGCCTCCTGAAGTCACCAAAAGTAGTACGGGAACTTCTTTTGCAAATCGGTGTAGTGCCGCAAAGCCGGCGTCGCACCGATTTGAACGGTGCTATTGCCGGCAAATGCCACCAATTTGGCATGCGATTTGACATGTCAAATCGCATTTGCCATATCGTATCAATGTGAACCTAGGCTTAATTGAACAAGCTGACGTTAGAAGCTGATTGGTTACTTTGCACAGCTGCACCAGATTCTGCAGTTTTAGTAAATTTCCCTCTTGGTGTCTATGTCTGATCTGCCATACTGACCGCAGGATGTGCCTTTATATTAGACTTCACTGACTAACTAGGGACAGGTAGCTGTACTTCCAAAAAAATCCACAACAATCCTGAAAGTATAAAAAAGCAGATCTACCTGGACACCTGAAAACATAATGCTGATCTCATTCTTCATAATACAAAGGTGCTCTAGGTTACATGATCTCAAATTATGTGACCTTGAACCAAAGCATCTGTTTTTTACATCTTAAGTTAAGTGTTTATTAACTTAACTATCCCTAACCTACCTACCTTCAGCCTGGGTAATCTGCTGAAACAAATCAGACTCTATAGGTCAGGCTTTCTTTACAGGCATTGCTTTATATCAGTGGCCTCCAAACTGCGGCCTGCGGGCTGAGTGCAGCCCTTTGCTTGCCTTTATCCAGCCCTCGGGCACCATTCCTCCCACTGACACCAGCAATGGATCACTCTTCCTCCCAATGGCACCAATGATGGGGCACTATTCCTCCCAATGACACCAACGATGGATCACTCTTTCTCCCAATGACACCAACGCTGGGGCACTATTCCTCCCAATGACACCAACAATGGAGCACTCTTTCTCCCAATGACACCAACGATGGGGAACTATTCCTCCAATACCAATGACAGGGCATTATTCTAGGTCCTACTGACCAGAGGTCTTTTTTTTCTATTTCTAGTCCCACTGAACATCGTTTACTCCCACTGATGCTGGGGAATATTCTACTCCCAGGGGACCACAGTCCAGCCCCCCTAATGTCTGAAGAACGATAAACTGGCCCTTTGTTCAGAAAGTTTGGAGACTCCTGCTCTATATTGTAGTAGTCAAGAGTTCTGACCTCAATCACATTTAGATGCTGTCACATTATCTTAAGAAGGTAGATAAAAAGGATATCTCAAAAATATACCAAAACTAACTGTATATTGGAACAGGCCAAATACATTCTATCCACTTCACGGTCTAATCAGCAGCACAATAGATATGTCATACAGAGTATCTACAGATGTGCATGTACAACAAAGACAATATAGTTTAAAATGCAAAAAGCATACAAAAGTCGCAAGATAAACATTGTAATAATAATTCAAAAGATGCACTGAAAACACACTCCTGCCTCCTATTTAAAAGCGACTATGTATAACCTTTAACCTCCATATACAAGACAGCCTATAGACTGAATACCATGGAGCACTTTGACCAGGCAGTTTATTGGCAGAAGAACAGACCACGCTGTCATCTTGACTAATATTCATCTTCTGAGAGTTCTGTAACGTGTCTTGGCCTCCACACAAATGCCCTTGGCAGTCTTCCTAAGACCAAAGATCCAAGCAGCACCCATGTGAATGTGGACAGCTCCTTATCCAAGACAAACAGGAACAATTTCCATCCAGGACAATGACCCCCAGTAGAATCTCCGGGATCAAGAACAACATCTTTTGCTTAACATATAATCTCAGCACGGGCAAAGGTTCAACTGTGTTGCAGTATGTGGTTTACTATTTTTTCAAATGCCAAATAATCTGTTTCGATTTAAGATAGTGTGCAAAATAAATACACAAACTAATTGAAATCAAATACAGACTGTTTTCTATGAATGATGTTCTTCTTACATTCATAAATATGCTAAAATATTTAAAGGAAACCTGTAGGATCTATGCAAGCTTCAACTGCTGACTTGTTTTTGAATTTGTGTGGATTTTGAACCTTTAAAAGAGGGTCGTCAATGGCAGCTTCCTAATTGTTTCTTTTAACTATGACAGCCTTTCTCAACTTTTTTCTTTTTCATGTTTCATAAAACCCCTAAATAATTAAAGTGAATTTAAAGGCAAACGAAAAAAAAAAAAATAACAAACATGTTATACTTACCTGCTCTGTGCAGCAGTTTTGCAGAGCAACCCCAATCCCGATGGCGCTCCTGACCCCTGCCTCCTGTGGAGTACTCCCAGAGCAAGCAGCTTGCAATGGGCGCACTCAAGCAGATGCGCTCCCAAGCCAATGCTCTGCATGTCCATTGAGACACAGAGCCATGGTTCAGCCCCTCTCCTTTCTCTCTCCTCATCGGCTCACTGGCTGTTATTGACAGCAGCAGGAGCCAATAGCTCCTGCTTCTGTTTCAGTCAATGAGGAGAGAGAATCCCTGGAGAGCCGATGCTCTTGTGCACATTGCTGGATCGAGAGGGATCTCAGGTAAGTATTAGGAGGGGCTGCTGCACACAGAAGGTTTTCTACCTTTATGCATGAAGGTAAAAAACCTTCAGCCTTTAGAACCATTTTATGATAGCTACAGCTCAAAGTACATTAGCCTGGTGGACAATGGAAAGTATGCTTTTTACAATGGTGGTCAATAGGAAAGAAGCCCCCCTTACAGATAGCTAAAAAAAAAAAAAATGGTATCAGTGGTTACATATCTGAGAGGCAGATAGTGTTCATTGCTCAAGTAAGCCCTAGCAACCTCTGGAGCAACCGTTCTCAACCAGGGTTCTGTGGAACCCTAGGGTTCCTCTGAAGGCTGCTAGGGATTCCTTGAGCTGTAGCTCATTGACTTCCCATCTGATAGTTCCTGCATAGTTCCAGGGTCAATGCCACTTGACGGCGGCATGACACAAATGATCTCTTTAACTATCTGTAAGGGAGCATTCTTCCCACTGACCACCAAAGTAAGGTGGGAACCAACTGACCCAAGATAAATTGGTTTTAGAACGGGTTACCCAAGACCTGAAAATTATTTCAAGGGTTCCTCCAGGGCAGTGGTCTCCAAACTGAGGTCCTTTGCTTGCCTTTATCCGGCCCTTGTGGCACCATTCCTCTCACCAATGTGAGCCACTATTCATCCCACTGACACCAACATTGAGGCATAATTCCTCCCACTGACCCCAAGAATGGGGCAAGATTCCTCCTACTAATACCAGTGATGGGGTACTTTCCCTCCCATTTACACCAATGATGGGGCACACTTCCTCCAACCAATACCAGTTATGGGACACTATTTCTCCTCCTACTGGCCACAGTCACTTTGCAATTTTTTTTTTTTTTTTTACGCCCACTGACCACCAAGCCTAAGGCATTATTTACTTTGACTCTAGGGTATTTTCTACTCCCATTGGCCATAGTCCGCCCCCCCTAATGTCTGAAGGACAGTAAACTGACCCTTTGTTTAGAACATTTGGAGACCTCTGCTCTAGATAAAAAAGGTTGCCCTGGAGGAACCCTAGGGTTTCACCACAGATCCCTGGTTGAGAAAGGCTGATCTAAGACCAATAGTATGCCTGGTCCTGCCTAATGTTATTTGTCTTGTTTAATTTCCATAAAGCAGGGGTGGGGATATGGGAGTTGTAGTTTGTTTAGCAACATGCACATTACCAGAAACTGACACAAAGAGCATTGCATAGTCACTGCCAGCTCTGTTTGAAAAAAAGAAACAGAACCAGAGCATAGAGAACTGCAATATATAGAGATTCTAAAAGCCAAGTGTTTGAGTTTTTTTTTTAGAGAGTAACTGGATATTCCTTATACATTACCTTGACAATGCAATTTAAAAAAAATATGATATACCGGTAACTATAGATATACTTTAATATAGATTTGACACTCTAGTTCCCACAATTATTCACCTTCAGTGCCATTGGTCCCTTTAGATATAAAAGATAAAAGAATAGGCTTAGTTTGTTTCCAATGTAATAAAAATAGAGAACCATGGACCCTGTAAACAAGGGTCAACTGTCCACTTTAAATAATAAAGTGGAGAATCCCTCTTAATTTTGAGAAGCTTCCAGCTATTACTATATAAGTCATGAGCGTTTGATAACTTCCACTTGAGTTAAGTGTTTCCTCTTCATGCACATGCAGCTATGTGTTCTCACTCTGAAAGTGTGATATTTCCAACAATGTCTAGCCTGGCTGTAACTTTTGTTTTTCCATTTCTTCAGTTCACTTCTGGCAGCCTGTCCAAGTGGACATTTTTTGCCAAACACCTGAATTGTGGTTTTCATCTTGAATTACATTCCTAATTACAGTTCAGAAGGTGTAAATCTACACATGACTGATGCTCTTCCTCGCTCGTGATCTGCCAAATCTGCGCAAAGTTCAACTTTGGATGACTGAACTGCATACATGGCCTGGAGCGAATCCTGTATATAAATATAGGTTAGCAGAGGTCTGAGCGGAATTCCTATATTAAGAATTTGGAGAGTTTATTTTAGGGCACTGAATGTGTATTTTCTGTAGATTATTTATATTATGCAATTCTAATTTTGCTCCTTCAGGGTAATGTGACAGGGCCTCTTTAAAGCCTACCATTCGACCCATTTATACTCCCCTTCACCGCTCTTTCCTCCTTCTCCCATGGGTAACCTCCATATTGGCTATTGTTGATACTTACTCAGTGGTAAATATCATCAATACTCTTGGCTGTTTGATATTTGGTTTTAACTATGACCTTGAGGTGGGGATAAGGTATTGATATTGTATTGTATTGATATTGTATTGATATGGAGATGTCTTTACGTTTGTTTCTAGCTCTGATGAAGGGTGCATTTTTGAACCCCCTAAAAAATGGTTAATGGAATAATGTTGTATCTGGTACTCCTAGCAGTGGTCATATCCACAGAGAAATGTAAACACTCCAGCGCTCAGACAGTAGTAAATCCAATGGTGTCACTTTATTGCTTCGCCCGATGCAGCCCTCCTCAGATCGGGAAATCTTTAACAAACTGCCAGTGGTGTGGTGTTTCAATTTCCATTTTTGTTACATTATACTACAAGCCAAGGAGACCATTGAGATCCTCTGAAGTGTAGAAGCTGCCTGCCCGGGAACCAATTTATTTACATCAACATCAAGATTATAAGATAGCAATACCAATAAGATAACCTTTCCAGCATTATTTTCCCATTCCTGTGTGATTCAGGTGTGACTCAAGCATTGAAGCATAGAGGACCTGCTCCCCCATACCCTGAGCTATAGCTGGAAACAAAGCTCTGAGACTGAGTATAACTGGTTAGAGTAGTGGGCTTTCAAGAGACTCTGAATAGGATGAGTGACAAACCTTGTCAATGACCAGTGTTGGTAGGGTAATGGCAAATGCCTATTTTGTCTCTATGTTAAGACAGAAAAAATTTAATTCAGTTTATACTGTAACAATCAAGATTACAATTTTTAAGGAAAGCTAATGTAGAACGTACTTACGTTCTTCTCTGGTGCATCTTACAGATATAAATGAAATAGCATCCAAGGACCAAGGACACGATGAACATGCTGAGCTCGAGACTGGAGACTTCTCCCCCTACTAACACTGAATGGATAGCTTCCACGACCACTCACTTTTCCCTGTATCCTGTAACATCTATCGCACACATATCCTAATTCAGTCTATCATGAATCCTGCTGTCAGATTCATCCACCTCACCAACCGCTATGTTCACTACTCCTCTTTGACAATCTCTCCATTGGCTTCTGACAGCCCAATAAATAAAATTCAAAATACGAACAACAACTTAAAAAAGCCATCCACAGCTCTGTCCTGAGCTACATCACCATTCTTCTCTCAATATATCAACCAAAACATCCTCTGCGATCCTCCTAAGCCCTCCTGCTCTCTAGTTCCCTTGTTTTTCTCCTCCCTTCAGGACTTCTCCAGAGCCTCTCCCATCTTCTGGAATACCCTACCGCAATCAATTCAGCGATCTCCTACTCTGTCCACCTTTAGACGATCCCTGAAAGCCCATCTTTTCAGAGAAGCCTATCCCACCTCCACCCAACTACTGAACTTTTACTTTCTCCATCAGCTCACCCCTCACAGTGATAACCTTTTGTACCACTTGCCCCTTACAATAAGACTGGAAGCTCTCACAAGCAGGGCCCTCTTAATCCTCCTGTATTGAACTGTATCGTAAATTTACTGTCTCACTTTATATTGTAAAGCAATGCACAATCTGTTGGGATAAATCCAGTATAATAATAATAGTATGTTCATGTTTTTTTTTTTTTAGGGCACCAACAATTTACACAGAAATTTACATACTGTGCATTCACCTCGGTTGTTGCTTTCATGGGGCTTACAATGTAAGGTCCCTCATAAGCATAAATACTAAGGCCGATTTGAAAAGGAGCCATTAAACCTACAGTACCATTATGTCTTTGGATTGTGAGGAAATCCACACATATACAGGGAGAACATGCAAACTCAATGCAGATACTGTCCTGGCCAAGATTCAAACCAAGGACCCTAGTGCCACAAGTCAGGAAGCCACCGTACTGCCCATATTACTGGACATGAAAAAATGGCGGTGTTAGCGGCATACCTAGCTCTTTATAAGGTGACACGCTTCGTTCTTTGTAGAACACTAGTCCAGCCAACAGTCCGCAGCTGAGATCTTCCTGTGTTTTAAAACGTGCTGGGATCTTTCAAAACATTGACAGTTGCCTGGCCAATATTGTGGTGATTTGTTCTGGTTTTCATTTCTTTCACACAGAGCAATTTAGTATGTTGAGTAACATTTGGCAAAATATTTCATGTGAAAGGAGAGTTGGAGTAATATTATGTTTTTCCCTATCTTCCCAATCAATTCAGGATTGATTTAAATCCCTGCTGTTTTTAAAGGGCCAGCACACCAAAAAGGTTCATATTTTTGATTTTGGTAGACGTTTGAGAGGTTCCAAAGCTTTGCTTTCTACTCCCTTTTTTCTAATCTACCCTCTAAGGTACTTTTCACATGGGGCAGAAACCGCTGAGAAGGCAGATGAGAGGTCAGATGGACACAGCCCGTTGCTCTCTATGGGGCGGCTGTTTCCATTCGTTTCCATCCAATCTGATCTGCCGAATGGATGGTGAACGTATCCCCATCCGTCTGTCTTTAGCGGACCAGATCGGATTTGATGCCGGTGGGTGACAGCCAACACATGTCCACTGACATCCGCCGCCCCATGGAGAACAATAGGTGGTCCAATCGGGTCTGCATGAGAAATGGACAGGCTGACCCAATCGGTCTGCTGGTATGAAAAGGGTCTTAGATAACACCAAACATCAAAACACAAATATTTATATGCAGTATAACGGTCACCTATCAGTTTTTATCTATAGAATCAAACACACCATTTTGTATTGATCACAAAAAGTTATTTAGTAGAAAGCGGTGGTAACTCTTTCTCTGCTGAATCTCCTTGACAGAAGTGCAAAGTACAAATGCAAAGACCATTTTAATTAGAACCATCGGACCTGTTGGAGGTTGCCTACCTGCCATTGTAGTTAGGAATGTAGCTATCCTCTCTTGCTCAGTGGACTCTGGACTATGGGATTTGCAGTGTGCATATGTAGGCAGGTGTAGTCTACTTTGCCAACTGCAGCGGCATTGCAGAGGGAGATGAAGTCAATAGGAATATCCTTTCTATATGGTTTCCTGAGTCACTAGGGAAGCTATCTGATCAGATGCTGCTGCCTCATGTGACTCTAGTAGCCATCTTGGGTCAGGCAGAATCTATTTAAGACCCTGGCTCCCAGGCTTGGCATGCATTTCGTGAGTGGGTAGTGTAGGAACGGGTCCCCCATCTGTCAGGGACAGTATTAGAGGTAGAGTGAGGTTCCAGATGAGTAGGGAAAGTGCAGGGACATGCTATCCTTCCTGGAAGCCTCCCCATTAGGCACAGAACGGCCAAGGCGCATTCCATCCCTTGAGACAGACACTGTTGGTGCATCCAAGTACTTCTGTAACACCGTCTGCTGCAACGTTCAATGAGTGCACCTGGTTGGGTTGACTTTCCACTGGGTAGATTTGTGTTTGTTTGAATTTTAACTACAATACAGTTTTGTTACTGCATCTGGACTTTGAGTGTTAACTGCCGTCACACCACGCTGCACCTCCCCACACATAGAGCAAAGCACATGACCACAACTAACACGTGTTGCTCATTTCAAACAATTGTAGGTAGAAAAAAAATGAAGAAACGATTCATTAAATATAGATTATCGGTTACAGGGCTAAGTAGTAGATCTGTATGGATTATTTTTGGAGAACAAGGATATAATTTAGCTTCATTTTAGGAGCTCAGAGTCTACAACAAGGACATAAAGGTATAGAAGATTTGGCAGAGGTAACCTTGTTGTAGATAAGAGTACACAGATAAAAGTTAACAAGAAGGGCCAGACTGTGGCAGACAGAGGTTGTGAATCAAGTTTACAAGAGGTAGGATTTAAGGGTGTATTTAAAGAATTGGGGGATTAGTGAGTGCAAGAGAAAGGAAACAACGCAAGAGAGGTTTTGGAGGCTGAAATGAGAGATGTGATCATGAAGTTATCAAGAAGTTATCAAGAAGTTATCTTTTGTTGTAGGTAGGCCACTACAGGGAATGAGAGAGAATGAGAGAGACAAGAAGAACTTGAAAGTATGTGGAGTAGAGAATTAGCTGAAATGTGGCATTTAAAACTGGAGTAGAATTAGTCTATAGCAATTTGGTATATTTAAAACTGGAGTAGAATTCTGAGAGGTACATTTCAAACTGAAATTGTAAGATGTGAAAAGACATGCCACAACAAACCGTGTCCTATAGAAACATCCACATTTCACCATGCCCACAAATCAATGCGGCATCATGGCACACTCTGCCTGGTACAAGCCACTGGCTGGACACAACCTTCACCTGGAGAGCATTGGGAAACTTTGGCCTGGCAGCCAAACACAATCAACTAACTTTTTCATGGTTAGGGCAATTTTTTTATTTGTGGTTTAAAGAGACTGTACCATTCAAAATGTACAATGATGCCCCATGAATTGGTGGGCATAGTGAAGGGTAGGTAGGAATGTAAAGGACAAGGTTTACTGTGGCATGTCTTTTCACATCTTCCAATATCAGCTTCCTATGCACCTCTTGGCATTTGGTCACATGACATTGCAGAGGTTGGTGTTGGAAGACTGCCTTTGTTGCTTGTTGCACTGATTACAGGTCTGTATGGGGAACAGGTATTTATATAAGGCTCAAAGTGTGTGACCTGTGGACTGATGATCCCACTCTGATAAATGTGTGGATGTTTAAGTATCTCCATTTAGGGTCTACAGTCCAATATATCTTATTGATGCCTGCCCAGGGGCACATGCCCCCATGACTTCTAGCCCAATTCTCCTCTGGTTGCAGGAGGACATCATGAAAAGGTTATGACATAAGGGTGAGGCTATCAGCATTGTCACCTCTGACAGTCCCCCTTTGCACTGCCTGTCATTGCTGTCAATGGCCAGACACACCCAAAGGTTTTTTGATTAAAAGCATGCTACTGTCCCCATCACCTGCAGTCTGCTGAGAACTGTAGTTGAGAATTGTAGTTGCAGCAGGCACTTGCACATCATAGGGAAATTATATGCAAGCTCTGCTGATTCCAACCCAGGTAAATAACAACTTTTGAAAAATTCTAAGAAGGCAATATCCATTGCCAGTGTCTGTTTATTACTCTTATGGCAAAAAATGGAGCCCTTGTTACGGTACTGCACTGAGATTTCCAGCCCAAGCTGAGGAAGTTATCTTGTTACTCAGTAGTCATTATAAGCTGGAGTATAGAGCTGATTTTTCATTTCACTGGGAAAAGGGTACACAGGGAACACATTATTCATTCAGGCAGACCACAGTCCCAACAGGAACCTTTGAAATGACTCAAGCGCTTCACACAATGTTCTGCTAGAGGCAAAATAATTGACTTTCAAGCACATTCTTGTAAAGAGAACGATGAATCACAATTTCACATATTACCCGAAGCACCGCAATTCTCACCTTTATAATGTTCTGTCATTTGCGTTATTGTTTTTGTGGCTGTTTATATCATGTGAAGCTTTGTTAAAGGACACATCTATACAAATAGATGTTTCGGTTGAATATCTTCCTGGACATCAGATGGCAAGACAACTGTGTCTCATTTATAGATCTACCACCTCCACCATGCTTATACTAAGGTTGCCTTTAGGTGCATTAGAGATTAGCACAGGCGTATGTATAGTTTAGGTTGAACTAGACTCCTTCCTGTGTGGGGCTCATAGGGTTTACTTACCCATATCTAAAAACCCTTCTCACTACAACTACATTGAGCAATTGTAGTGAAATCACATACAGTATTTGGGAATGGAAGGAACATATAGTGCAACAAGGAGGTGGTTTTATGAGTTACGGTATTAGGTAGGCATATAGAATTATGAGGGTTGGGGGGTTTAGGTAAAGGAAGTAATATGGAGTGAGAATGTTATCTGCATGTGGAGTCATAGGGGTTGGAAACAGTGAATCTGGGTTGAAGCTTAGAGACACTGCCATGTATAGGCAGGTGCAGGTATTCTTCTTTCCTTCAGCTGGTACTGTGTGTGCGCAGCCTATCGCATTAGGGTGTGCACATCAAATGTATTAAAACATGGACTTCTCAGTAGAGCAGAGGTTGGTGTCAGTAGGGCCTGTGGACAGTGTCAATAGCTTTTTATTTTTACAATTTTAATCTTTTTATTTTATGCAATTTTTTTTAGGAGCCCTGTTCGGGGGGATTGGTGCAATATCAGCAGGGGCAATCTGCACCTCAAGCGGTGATTAGGGTGTGCCCAGGCACACCCTGCACGCCCCCTGCGCACGCCTATGACTGTGCCGATGCTACAGGAGTAGGGAAGAGTAGGGTAATTTTCTTAGGGAAGGCAGGTATTTGATTGGATGCCAAGTTCCTGCAAGAGTTCAGGCAGCCATCTTAATGAAGGAGCCTTTAAATACAGGATCCCATGTTATTTAGGTGCTCTTCTAGCGAGTGGCTGGCTAGGGAGAGGAACCCGATGGTTAGGTATAGCATAGGGTTAAGTTCCTGGCGAGTTGGGACAGCTTAAGATAAACTGTTTGGTGTCCAAAGACCTCCCTGAGGATCCTACTTAGTGGACCGGTGCTATCCAGGTATGCAGCATATCGCCACCCCTCTAGCAGAAGCTGTTACAGTGTAACATCATACTCACTGTGTTACACACATATCTTGCATTAGGATCCGAGTGTATCAAGCTACAGCGCTGGACACCAGCACTATATACCAGGCAAGGTCGTCTACATTGACTAGACCTCAGAATTATAATTTGACACCTTTCTGTAGTTGTAAATTAAAGATAAAATGAGCTCCGCCAAGACCACACTCAAGCCTACTCAAACCTTACCTATTCTCTAGGAAGCCCCTTCCTCTTCTACACCAAAGAATTAAAGTTTGCTTGAATTGGAACTACTATTCTGTCTGCTTGTTTGCAGCATTAATAGATAAAGTCTAATCCAACTGGAAGGGACTGTGACTGTTTAGGAGTAGGTTACACGCGCAACATGGCCAGACATATGTTTATGTTGTTGGCATTGAATGCATTTATATAAATAAACCGCAGACAAAGAATTATAAGAATGTCTATTAAGACTCACTTCACACAGACAAAAAGGAAACATGTTCAAAGACAGAAAGATGGGAATATTGAAAAAAGTAAAAAATAAGCAGCAAAAAACCATTCAAGAGACAATGAGCAGATGTTTTTTCGTAATGTATGCCAAACTAATACTTTCAGTTAAAGCCGGGCATGAGTTTGATTGACATGAACATAATCCTAAACACTGATACATAGACAGTCAGTGAGATGGATTACCATCATAGACCACCACAATTTTCCATACTGCTTCCATGACATGTCATATCACATGACGTTACTGCTTCTTCTAAAGTGGCCCAAAAGCTATTCAGTCTTTAGTAGACATATGGTCCTAAATCCTTTGAGAGTGTTGGCCTGGTTCTTAGTTACCTGAAATAAAATTGAGGCATTGGACTTGATGCTCAACTTTCTTCAAATACAGTGGTTGGTGGATTTTGTCAAATAGATGTACGATAGGCTGCCCAGAAAACTCAAAGTGGGGGGATTAGTTTCACAAAAAAGGACTTGAGAACTCCACTATAAAAGAAGTCTATATAACTTTATTCAATACACTAAAATCACACCCAATAGAAAACTGTTATTCAACCTAATTTGGGAGCCAAGAAATCACTCTTCCTGGTATAGACTGTGTTAAATTCTCCTAAACAGATATCTTAAACTGAAAAAGTATGGAGCTCAATGTCTATGTGATGGCTTTGTGTGTGTGTGTGTGTGCAAAGAAACACAAAATGCTTATCCAGGGCTGGCAGCATCCAAGGCCATCCTCACCAAACCAAACTCTAATCTAGAGCAGGGGTGTCAAACTTTATTTCACTGTGGGCCGCATCAGCACTATGGTTGCCCTCAAAGGGCCAATTGTATCTGAGGTGCCTTATGTACGGAGTGCAGGGTTCAGAAGTGAGCTATGTACAGAGTGCAGGATTTATGGGTGTGCTGTGTACAGAATGCAGAGTTCAGGAGTGACCAGCGTACAGAGTGCAGAGTTCAGGAGTGTGCTATGTACAGATTGCAATTCCAGGGTTGCCCAATGCACTATGTGCAGAGTTCAAGAGTACGCTATGTACAGAGTGCAGTTCAAAGGGTGCCCTATGTACAGAATGCAGAGTTCAAGGGTATGCTGTGTACAGAGTGCAGCTCCAGGGGTGCCCTATGCACAGAATGCAGAGTACAGGGTTTAGGAGTGTGCTATACACAGTGATCAACCCCAACAACTCCCCACCAAAGCTTCCTTACATCCCTCTCTCCTACCTGGCCGGCTCTAGTACCTCCCTGTAAAGCAGCTCTACTACCCGTATATCGGCTATGGTACCTCCCTATATAGGCAGCTCTGATATAAAGGGGCTCCTGAATCCTGAAGTGAAAGGGGGACTCTGATGTCATGGGGGCTCCCAAATTCTGATGTGAAGGGGCTGCTGCTGGGGAATCATTCAATTAAAAAAATATTGGAATTGGGCTTTAGTTTATTTTAGGCAAGGAGAGTAGAAAAGGAGAATTTGCACTGGGGAGTGCTGCCAGGAATGGCCCACTTTTATTTGAAACTTGCATTACTACTACATTACTATAATTGATCAGAGCTGACCCCAGATACTGACCAGGAAGGGGGCGTTGCATTGCCTGCTATTATGCCATGATGCCAGCTATCTAATAGGTTATTTCTGCTTACTTCCACAGAACTTTAGATTTTTTTTTTTTTTCCCAGGCAGCTACACTAGAGATCTCAGGCATAGCTTAGCTGATACAGCTATTGCATCGTCCTGGCACAAAACACAAACTCTGTACCCCATTAACAACTCTTTAATATACTTATGGCATGTCTGGCGATGAGAACTTGGCGCCTGATGACGGCGGCATGCATTCATTCAAGCTCTAACAGGCCATTGGCAGCTCAGCATTTTTCTTGATCAGATTAAATAATTGGATAACAAGCAATGTTAAATAATTACATTAACAAGGCACTGCTGTTTGATACTATGCAGGAATGAGAAGATAAAATGTTTGTTTTATGAAATTACAGAGCTTATTTTAGCAAAACAAGCCTTTATGCTAAAAGAAACAAAAAAAAAAAAAAAAAAAAGAGCCTAGATGAAATCTCAGGTTGAATCAGCAGTGCCCCTGCAGGTAAAATCTGGTATTGCAGTTTACCAGTTTAGAATAACGCAATTCAATTCACTGTTATTATACAGAGGGGTCTGAAGCAAGGATCCAGGCGTATTATCTTTCCAAATATGCCTTCAACTCAAGCGTATTGTAAGTAAAAGCATCCATAAATGGGCAGAACTGTTGCCAGCCATGACGAAAGATTAAAAAAATGTAAAAATTTCAGGCAAGCAGCTGTAGCAATCATGACCTGCCTTTACCACTTAATTCATTGTGAACATTTCAACATCTGATAGAACACATTTGTAGCTTGGACAAAATGTTATAGAGCTCGAAATTAGGAAGTCAGCTACCCCAAATATTATTATGTATCGACATAAAACAAAAGCGAATGTATGGGTGTGTGAGACTAATCCTGCCTGCTAATACCGGCATTGTTTGAGGTGTGCCCTACCCTCCAAAAAATGTTTGTTCTGTATATCCTGGACACAAATATCCTGAGAAGTCAGGGAAAGCCCATTTTCAGAGCTGGGAACAAGGAGGTGATGTAGACTAGAGGATCTGTATTTATTTGATGCCATCAGTCTTCTGCAGACTGGAGGAAGCAATTCAAGAGGAGTGTTACTGGCCAGATCACTAGGTGAAAACATAGGGGAAAAAAGCCTAAAAAAAAGAAAACAAATGCAACCACAACTATTTAACCACTTCAGCCCCACATGGTTTACCCTCCTTCTTGACCAGGACATTTTTTTTGCGACATGGCACTGTGTTAGTTTAACTGAAAATTGCACGATCGTGCGTCACTCTTCCCAAATAAAACTGATGTCCTTTTTTTCTCCCACAAATAGAGCTTTCTTTTGGTGGTATTTGATCACCTCTGCAGTTTTTATTTTCTGTGCTATAAACAAAAAAAGACCGACAATTTTGAAAAAAAAAAAAAAAAAACGATATTTTTTACTTTAAGCTATAAAACATATCCAATAAAAAAATGTAAAAAATCTAATGTCTTCATCAGTTTAGGCCAGTATGTATTCTTCTACATATTTTTGTTAAAAGAAAATCCCAATAAGTGTATATTGATTGGTTTGCGCAAAACTTATAGCGACTACAAACTATGGGATATTTTTATGGAATTTCTATGTACTTTTTTTTTTTTTACTAGTAATTGTGGCGATCAGCGATTTTTAGCAGGACTGCGACATTGCAGCGGACAAACCAGACACCTAACTGACACTTTTTGGGGACTAGTGACACCAATACAGTGATCAGTGCTAAATAATATGCACTGTAACTGTACTAATGACACTGGCAGGGAATGGGTTAACATCAGGGGCGATCAAAGGGTTAAGTGTGCTCCTTGGGAGTGCTTTCTAACTGTGGGGGGAATGCTGTGACTGGAGGAAAACAGAGATCTGTGTTTCTGCTTAGCAGAAGCACAAGATCTCCATCTTCCTCCTTCACAAAACAGCGGTCTGCCTTGTTTACATAGGCAGACCGCCATTCTGCCTCTTCTGTGAACGATCACGGCCGCCTGAGCCGCTGATTGGCTCCCGCTGTGTCAAATCACAGCGGGAGCGGTCTGCCGGCATCGCGCACGTGCCCTAGACCCACTGCACGAAATCACATACTTGTATGTGTACTTGCCTGCTGCAGTTTATCTGCACGGGGGATGGTCCTTAAGTGGTTAAGGATTGGTAAGCTGCAACATATTACATTTTTGGTTTAATACCACTTTAACAAGATGCAGGCCTCCCCATGCACATTTACTGCAGCAGGGCGGCCGCTCTGTGCAGAATCACGTACAAGTACGTGATTCTGCCCTTCCGGGTCTGGGGCGTGCAGGCGCGCCACCGGCGACCTGCTCCAACTGTTATTGGACTCAGCGGGAGCCAATCAGTGGGTCCGGTGGATGCGATGTCTGCCGGGACCCGCTGATCGTTCGAGGCAGAATGGCAATCTGCCTATGTAAACAAAGCAGATCGTTCTGTGACAAGGGAAGGCAGTGGTCTTGTGTTTCTGCTAATCAAAAACACAGATCTCTGCCTTCCCACAGTACAAGCAAGCACTCCCTAGGAACACAATTTAACCCTTTGATCACCCCTGATGTTAACCTCTTCCCAGCCAGTGTCATTAGTACAGTGACAGTGCATATTTTTTTAGCACTGAGCACTGTATTAGTGTTACTGGTCCCCAAAAAGTGTCAAAAGTGTCTGTTAGGTGTTTGATTTATCCACCGCAATGTCGCAGTCCTGCTATAAGTCCTTGATCGCCGCTATTACTAGTAAAAATAAATAAATAAATAAAAATTCTAAAAATATATCCCATAGTTTGTAGAAGTTATAACTTTTGTGCAAACCAATCAATATATGCTTATTGGGATTTTTTTATGTACCGTATATACTCGAGTATAAGTGGAGTTTTTCAGCACATTTTTTTGTGCTGAAAGTGCCCCCCTCGACTTATAATCGAGTCAAGCACTTTTCTGCAGCAAAAAATTTCATTTTCCGAACCGATTTTGGGGCCCCAAACTGGTTCAGAAAATGTCATTCTCTGCTACAGAAAAGTGCTTGACATTTTCTGAACCGATTTTTGGGGCCCTGTATCTCGGGGCCCCCTTGGTGCTAGAAACCCCAGCTTTGGATATTTTATGGTTCTAGTTCCTCTGGGTTTGCACACCAAATTTGGGGTTCTTAGCACTAAGTGGTCCCAAGATACGGGGCCCCAAATTCGGTCAACTGTATCCATCTGCAGCAATGTCATTTTGGGACCATTTGGGTTCAGAGACCCCAAATTTTGGCTGCAGCTAGGGGGCATCTAGGAACCCTTAACTACCGAGTTTGAAGTTCGGGGGACCTATGGCTGCAAATGGGCACAGTGAGGCATGCAAATGGGCACAGTGAGTCTGCAAATGGGCATTGTTGACCCTCTTTTTCCACTTACAGTAGCTGTGCATTTCTCGCCCTCGTCTTATACTCGGGTCAATAAGTTTTTCCCATTTTTTTGTGGTAAATTAGGGCCTCGACTTATACTCGGAACGACTTATACTCGAGTATATACGGTATATGTAGCGGAATACATACTGGCCAAAATGTAGAAATTTGATTTTTTATTTTTATTTTATTGGATATGGTTTATAGCAGAATTTTAAAAATTTAGAATTTTTTTTTTCAAAATTGTCGGTCTTTTGTTATTTTATAGCACAAAAAAAAAAAAAAACGCAGAGGTGATCAAATACCACCAAATGAAAGCTTTATTTATGGGAAAAAAGGACACACATTTTATTTGGGTACAGCGTTGCATGACCGCGCAATTGTCAGTTAAAGTAATGCAGTGCCGCATTGCAAAAAATGTCCTGGTCACGAAGGGGGGATAAATCTTTTAGGGGTCAAGTGGCCATGCATTCTTTTATCATGAAAAATTATATCTGGTGATAGGTCCACTTGAAAATGCGAGAATATGCGCATTTACTATACAACCCATCCTCGTGTTTTTATGCAGGAACTGTCTGCCAGGAATCTGACATTAGCACCTTGTGCGAGTGCTCGTAGGCATTGCATGTTCTCCCTGTGCTTGCATGGGTTCCCCTTCGTCTCCCACACTCCAAAGACATGCTGGTAGGTTAATTGGCTCCTGTCTAAATTGGCCCTAGTATATGTACAAATTGGCTATGCACATGTGTTATCCCATTCTACATGCCGGCCTCAGACCTGAGCTATTGGGAAGGGTTAAGGAAAGATCTGGCGACCTACCTCGTAAAAATGTTCCAATTAAATTCTATGGAAAAAAAGTCTTTCAAGCGTATCAGACATGGTACCAGGAGAACTGGCCCAGTTCTCGAAGATATTCAAATACAACTAAAAGGATACATAGCTGTAGGCATCTTTAGATGTAGACCTACATGGTGGAATTTCTCAGAATAAGATCAGCTCTAGACATTGCCAGTCGGTATACCTTAATGAACTCCATAGCCGGTTCCCACTGGTAGAAGTATTCATTTGGAGGTGTGCAGATGATTAGACATGACAGCTGCTTAACAGGTGTTTTCTATCAGCAGCACACATTGCGGGGCGGCCTGTGAAGTTTACATACCTCCGGGCACTCCTTGCCACGGGCCTGTCACTAGTAATTCTTTACTGACGCAGCGTGGGTCTCTGACAAATCCTTTGAAATCCGTCCTGTAAGCCCTAGAAAAGCCTATCTACAATGTGCAGTACGGGAAGAGAAAATTGAATTTTTGATGATAGCGTGAATGTAGAGGAACAACTTCAGACCCTCCAAAACGACCCACTCCGGTAGGCACAAAGCACTCCTCTCCTGATCATCGCATTTTACATTACATTCACCCGGGCTTAGTTCAGGAAGGGTTTTCTTAAATGTCAAGGTGATTGGAATATGAAATTCAGAGAGATGTTTAACCACTTAAGGACCGAGCCTCTTTCTTTTTGAGATTTGTTGTTTACAAGTTAAAAACAGTTTTTTTTTGCTAGAAAATTACTTAGAAGCCCCAAACATTATACATTTTGACACCCTAGAGAATAAAATGGCGGTCGTTGCAATACTTTCTGTCACATCGTATTTGCGCAGTGGTCTTACAAACGCACTTTTTTTTGGAAAAAATACAGTTTTTTGAATTAAAAAATAAGACAACAATAAAGTTAGCCCAATTTTTTTTATACTGTGAAAGATAATGTTACGCTGAGTAAATTGATACCCAACATGTCACGCTTAAAAATTGCGCCTGCTCGTGGAATGGTGACAAACTTTTACCCTTAAAAATCTCCATAGGCGACGTTTAAAAAATTCTACAGGTTGCATGTTTTGAGTTACAGAGGAGGTCTAGAGCTAGAATTATTGCTCTCGCTCTACCGATCGTGGCGATACCTCACATGTGTGGTTTGAACACTGTTTACATATGCAGGCGCTACTCACGAATGCGTTCGCTACACTTACCTGCCTGTAGGTGGGATGCAGCACGGTGCGGCAGCAATAATACACACAATAATGCACACAGTCTAAGTGCAATGAAGGAACCTCGTATTGAAATAGCACAACGACAGTTCACAATATACCCAGTGGGAAGGCAACCCAACTGGGAACACTCACAGGTCCAACAGCGTGTAGAGAGCAGGTTTTACCTGCATCGAAGAATGTGGCCTGGCCTTCTCATCACCAAGCGGGGAGGTGTCCAGAGAAGTTGTGAGCCCTACACTTTCCCTCCTCATCAGGAACCTTTCCCTGCCACTAGTTCTGTCTAACACGGGGGGGGGGTACCTGTCCCTACTCTGCTCACTTCGCAAAATGCCAAGCCTGGGAACCAGGCCTTAAATAGGCTCTGCCTGCCCCAAGATGACCGCCAGAGTCCAATTGGATAGTTCCCCCAGTGACCCAGGAAACCATAGAGGAACCATGTTACTATACTGTGGACTTCCTCTGCAATTGCAGTGCCGCTGCGGATAAGCACCACCTGCAGTGGAGAAACTAGACTGTACCTGCCTACATGCCTGTTAGCAATCCTCTGTAAAATTTACACTGAGCTGCACATGCGTAGCTCAGTCGACCTTCCAGCACAGTGCCTGTGTGCCGGGATTACTGGTGCTCCTGTGCATGTGTGGGAGTGACATTATTCTGCAGCAGCCATTCAAGAAGGCCAAATACCAGTCCGGAAGAAACTGTGGAGAAGAAGCCAGTGCCGGCAAGGGACCTCGCAGACATCAGGCCATTGGAACAGAGGTAAGTATTTTTGACTTTAGTTTTGCTTCAATACTCTCATTGGGTGGGATAAACTGTCGGATCATGTGACCACTGGCTCTTAATCTTTACTAGAGACAATGACAGCTAAATCACTGTGCTAGGTGCAGACAGTGAACGCACTTTCAACACAGAAACCTCATATATGCGGTATGCGGGCTTTAAAGCCTACCCTCTTTTCCACGGCACATATGTGCTACATAGATGGCAAAGGGTCTTAAAAACTGCTAAAAGTACTTAAAAAACTGAGGGTTTAATATCACTTTAAGAGTAGAGTGCTTTTTACCCACTGAAGTGGCTGAAGTGGGTCATGTTGGAGGGTTGTCAACTTTATCTGTTACTATACTAAGTTGCTGCATGTCAACTAAAAATTGAAATCAAACTTGCAGTAGAATTGTCCTCTTTGTAATGCAGGGAGAAGGAAGGGCAGAAAGGGCAAGTCCTTTGGGGGGATAACAGAGGGGAAAGGGTGTATGGTAGATATTCACGTGTAGGCTACATTTTTCAAGCTGATTGTTACTGTTCTTTGGAAATAAGGATAGCGCCATTGTTTGTTCAGTACATAAATCAGTACTCTTGGGTGATACAAGAGTACATATTTATGCACCCATTATCTAAATGTGCATGTACAACCCATCTTTCATCTTTGTGGTCAGCATTATACTCATGGACATCTGAGATGCATGTTGAACACTTACGTAGATAATGCAGGATGATGATCCATAAGGGATCCATATTTATACAGCAGATCAAACAGCCCTTTAAAGCGACCCTTCCAGGTTAAAAAAAAATGCCCTTCTAATAGATGAGGTATTATACTCACCTCTCCGATGCCTCCGTTAGACCCTTCAACATTCATCGCTTAGAGGAGTGGTTCCATCCTCTAACCCCTATGCCTAAAGAATGTGTCCATTTTGTTTTAATGTTCTATGTTTTAATGTTTATGAATCATCATCTGAAGCCTTTGGTAACATCCCTTGTGCTGGCAGCCTACTGGAGACCTGTACCACTGATCAACTGGTCAGGCATGCCTCCTGCACAATACTCCAATCAACATTGTTCGTACTCCCTCAAGCTCCCTTTTTGTAGCCTGACTGCAATGCAGTAATTAGGATTAAGGGTTCAAATAGGCTTTAATTACAATCTATAATTAAAAGCTTTCGTTTATTTTCAAAAATGGCCATTAAAAAAAACCAATGGACGTTTTTACCTTTTCCTAAGTGATGAAAATGAATCTATAAGCTGTTCAGGATTTATTGCCTTAAAAGATTTTGTGTCTCTACGCCAACCTCCTCCTCTAGAACAAGCGAACTGGTAAAAAAACACTTGCAAGACTGAACAGTGTAAAATTAACTGCACCGTGAACCTGGAGCATTTTCCTGTGGTTCAAATCAATGACTTCCTGTCATGAAGAGGTTAAAGGATTGTGCCATAGACAAGTGTGATGGCACAATGCTTTAACCCCTTCATGGCGGGAGGTCATTGATGCCCAGGTGCATGCCATCAAGCATGTCTATGCCACAAAGCTTTAGCCCTTTGCTGGCCAGAAATCATTGCTGCCTGGAGGCATGTCATCACGTATGCCTACGACACAATGCTTTAACGTCTTCACAATGGGGGTTAAAACATTGTGCCATAGACATGCGTGATGGCACAATGCTTTAATCCCTTCACAATGGGAGGTCTTTAATGCCAAGGTGCATGCCATTATGCCAGTATGTCTATGCCACAATGCTTTAGTCCTTTCTTGACCAGAGGTCTTTGATACCTGGAGGCATGCCATCCATACTTACGACCCAATGCTTTAACTCACTCACAACGGGTGTTAAAGCACTGTGGCATAGTCATGCGTGATTGTATGCATCTGAGCATCAATTACTTCTTATCATGAAGCGATTAAAGCATTGTGCCTCAGGCATGCATTATGGCACATAAGTTTGATCCCTTTGCGAAGGGAAGTCATTGATGCCCAGGTGCATGCTATCAAGCATGTCTATGCCACAATGCTTTATCCCCTTCTTGACCAGAGGTCATTGATGCCTGGATAAGAGGGGCTGAAGTATTGTATCATAGAAGTGTGTGATGACATGCATCCAGGTATCAATGACCTCAGGTTGTGAAGGGGCGGTGTAGACATGCATGATGGCTTGGGCCAAGCGTGTAACAACAGTCATCACACAGGAAAATCCATTCATCCCTTGAAATTAGGTGAGCCAGGGGGTCTCTACACATATAAGAGGTGGCCCAAAGGCACATATTCACCTCTCAGTCCAAATATTACGGCCTGGATTAGGCAAAATCATCCCTATGGTGTAGCTTTAGGCCATAACCTCAGATCAGTTGAGGAATACAAAAGGTGAAGCAGATGAGTTTGTTCAACGTCTAAGCAATCCAGCATTTAGACACTGACAAGACGCCCAAATAGATTCCTGTCAAGCAAGTGCTGGAAAACTGACATGTCAAACACACCTCTGTATAAACAACATTCATCCCTCAATCTAGATGGAAATTTTATTGAAATCCCCAGCAGGATTTGGATCCAGCTGATTTCTGAGCTTCTCCAGATCATCTTCAAGGAGGAACTGTGTACTTAACGTTTATAGTTTAATACTATTCATTTCACTGGCATTAAAAGTAATTTGCCTCGTTAACTTCTCCCATTAAACTCTTCAGTTTAATAGCCAGCTTGTGAGTCATGTAAGCGAAGCTCTTGGACTGATTTCTATAGCGAGAAGGTTCTTCTGGTCTCTGTCTTTTTGCCATAACTGTTAATGAGAGGGGTGGTGGCTGGAAACAATGGAGAATCTGATAGTCAATGTAGCGTACAATGGAGATCAAGGCTGCATGTATTATGGATGGCAATCTGAAAGTGTTACGTTCGGAGACACATGTTGTCTTTAAAGTTACCATGTTACTAGGCAGGTCTGATGAGTACCCTTAGGGCACATTGTGGTTTGTGCTAGTCTACAAAGGCTAAGTGGTGAGCTTAATGACTACTGTACAAGAGAGCTGGTAACTCATTGCTATCTAATTAGACCAGAAATTGGACAATGCTTCCTGACCATAGAATGGATTGACATATTAGACATATTAGATTGCAGAAGAGGGGGAGGGGAGATAATGTTCTTTGACGGATGGACCAGCACTCCCAGTTTATGACAGTGAAATTACGGTCCTTTGTTGGTCCAGGAAACATGAATACATTGTTGAAACATTTAGTGCTCATTGCTCAAGGAAAAGGTGGGGTAAATAACAGCAAGCAGATGTTGCATTTAATTAGAAACCTAAGTTTCTGGTAAAATATTTACAATTTTTAGCCCAGCAATAGTTAAAATAATTTAAAAATGTGTTTTCTTTGCTGCAATATTCACCTTTAATCTGGTGCTGTCTTCACTTCTGGCCATTGTCAATAAACCCACTTGCTGTGAACCAAGGCTGCCATGGACACAACACCTAGGGGTGCGTCAACACGCTGGATTGGGCTCATAGTACTGAATTGGCTGAATGGCTCATTATGTGAACGCCATTAAGTGCAGAAAGAAGAATCCGCCATTGGACTAGAAAAGAAAGGACCCATGATGTCAACAGACTCTTGGAAAAATGGTATGTATAAAGGTTCAAGGTTAATGTAAAATAAAACAAAAACATGTATATGACTTTTTCTAGCATTATTTGAACTGGTCCATTGACATCAAAGGAGGGTCTTCTAGCAGCGAGGAGGGAGGGGGGAGGTGGATATTCTTCCAGTGGTACTCACATAATAACATGTGAGCTCAGTCCTGGAGTACTGTAAGCCAAGTTTGTATGACAGCGCCCCCTGGGGTGTAAATGACAGATTGGGTTCATAGGAAATGGGCAGAATGACAACGTGCTATTCACTGGACCGAGCAAGATGTTGGGGACAGTTTTGGAGGAGCCAATGCAGTAGAGAGTAGTGGTAGTAGGCCACAACTGAAGACAGCACTTGCAGAGGGGGGTTGAATGCAGCCTGGCTGGTCCAACCCAAAAGGGAGCTTGGTGAAGGGCAAATATAGGCCCTGAGCTAACCCTACTCCTCCTGGAACCTGTCCCTATTGCTAGTGCTGTCCCTGACCGACGGGAATGCTCTCCCAACAATAGTCACTTTGACAAAGTTCACCAAAACCTAGGGGCAGGTACTTAAAAAGACTCTGCATGACCCAAGATGGCCACCAGGGTCACCTGGATGCAGCGTACTCAAGCGGAACGCTGCTGCTGGGGACCAAGAGAACTATAGTATGGACGAGCACCACCTGCCATGGAGACACTAGACTGCACTTGCCTACACACTTGTTTTAGGAGTAAAATGAATGCTGCCATTGTTGACCTCTTCTTTTGAAAATACTAGTTACCTTTTATGTTGACTTTTCATGCATTAGTCACTAACCCAGATGTATGCACAGATGATGAATTTTTAATGTCTAAATTCAAGGACAGTAAATTATAAACGTTTCCAGCTAAGGACCAGATGTGTTGCATTTGCAGAAGGAGCTCACCAATGGTAACCTCTGTGGTTCTTTTGATACAGTTGTACTATAAAAAAAAAAAGATGATTGATAAGAGTTGGCTTGTGTATCTGCTACCATCGGTCCTTCACTGGTTCCTCCTGCCAAATATTGGTTCCTCCCCCGTGTTCTGTATTGGCATTGAAGTTGGAAGGAGAAACCAATGAGCACAGCATGTAACCAGAAAACTGACACTTTCAGAAGTATCAGTTTACAAACAGTCATCTTAGAAAGATTTCTCTTAAACAGAGGAGTGTTTGGTAGCATGGGAGGCTGGAGAGGTAAGTATTTACTATCATCTTCAAAGCTTTTTGACCAACTTCATTGTTCCAACAGGGTCCTATTAACTCTGAGTTTACTGATCTTTACAAAGGCTTCAGCCTTGTGCTTTTATGTGGTCACCAAATTCTCAGTAAATCCCATTATCCCGATAATTCACAGCAGAGGGTACACAAGTTATTATATAATTGTCATAGAGCAGCATAAGAGGTAGAAAGAGAAGTGTGATCAGGGTACCAAATAGATCCAGATTGCATCCTTTTCCTTCAGGCCTCACTTCAAAGTGAGTTCAGACACAGAACGGGCGTCTGAACAGACTCCAAGACCTAGTCTCCTCTGTTACGAGTCAGGAGGCCGGCCGCTGTGTAATTGGCACATGCGCAACAGTCCATAAAAGTCATTTGTACCCCCTCTCTTTTCCTGATATAGCCACCTCCTAACACATCAAAGCATAGACAGGGCCTCGGGGTCGTATCTAAACTCCGCTTACGTACGCTCATTGATTTTAGGTCTTGTTTCAGGTCACCTTTGTTTTGATTTAAGGGCTGCAGAAGTCTGGAAAGTGATCTGATGTGGAGGTCCCATAGAGGATAGGTAAGGGGCATGCCCCAGAAGGGTCCAGAACTTTGTAGGTTCCACATGTCGGTCCTCTATATAAGAAGTAAACTGCAGGGAAATGCATAGACGCACTTATTCGTTTACTTGAATAATTTCATACAAACGTCAATAAATAATTATTCAACTCCATAAAATCTGTATTTACACCGAGATGCACCAAGTGGATGGGCAGGTGGTGGAGGAAACAGGACGGAAAGTAAAGGAAAATCGCAGAGAGCAAAAAAAAACGGACGGGACTTCATTTGTTCCTCTAAACAAATCAAATCTGATTAGAGATTTTATTTGCATTACTAACATTATCCCATATTAACTGTAATTTCCATGTACTGTCTAATAGATTCCGCCTCTCATTTAATCTCTTGTTGTCTCATCTGCCTCATTATGAAATGCTTATCACAGGCCGCCTATGACAGGGAACATTATCTCCCTCCCCAAGGTTACCGTCAAGGGCACAGCACGAGGTGGGGAAGATGCCATTGATTTTGAAGTAACGAGGTTTATATTATAGCAGATGGAATCCAGATTTTGATTTGAAGGACATGAAGTGAGGGCCCCCTCGAGGGGGGGCAGAGACGTGCCCAAGTCTGGGGCGCAGCTGTCGGCTTAACCCCTTTAATGCAGAGGAGCCGCAATATTACATTTTATTGGAAGCAGAAATAAAACAATTACTAGAGTTATCCGGAGCAGGCAAATGAAAGAGGGGATATTAAGAGCAGACAAAGACTCACGTCTCATGTCAATGGGTTTTTGAACTGGCAGGGCACAGAAACACAATGTACTGAAGCTCAATAAACCCCTAACAGTGACTTTGTACAGAGATCTTAGTTGTGGTGGAAAAAGTCTATTATTATTATTATTATTATTACTATACTGGATTTATATAGCGCCAACAGTTTACGCAGCTCTTTACAATATAAAAGGGAGACAATACAGTTACAATACAATAAAATACAAGAAGATTAGGAGGGCCCTGCTCAGAAGAGCTTACAATCTAATAGGGTGGGGCAGGTGGTACAAAAGGTTGTGACTGTGGGGAATGAGCTGATGGAAGTGGTAAAAGATTAGTTGGAGACGTGATAGGCTGACGAGTATTCAGGAATCGCCTTAAGGTAGCAAGAGTAGGGGATAGCCGGACAGGTGGAGGTAGCGAGTTCCAGAGGATGGGAGAGGCTCTGGAGAAATCCTGGAGACCAGCATGAGAGGAGGAGATGTGAGAGCTTGAGAGTAGGAGGTCTTGAGAAGAGCGGAGAGGACGATTTGAGTGATATTTGGAGACAAGATTGGTGATGTAGCTCGGGGCAGAGTTGTGAATGGCTTTGTATGTTGTGGTTAGTGTTTTGAATTTGATTCGCTGGGTGATTGGGAGCCAGTGTAGGGAATGGAGGAGAGGGTTGGCAGACGGTTGGTAAGGTGTATAAGTCTGGCAGCAGCATTCATGATAGACTGAAGAGGGGATAGCCTATGGAGAGGCAGGCCAATGAGAAGGGAGTTGCGATAATCAGGTAGCTATTGCAATATATGCAGATCTCTGACCTTGGACCATGTTTTAAAAAGGGTTTTCATCCTCATTTGGTAAATTCCCTAGTATTTTTTTTCACAGCTTTGATAGAATCATGTATATATACTTTTCTTTTGTTAAATACCTTTTTTGATCTTCCCTCCCAGTACCTCTGTATTTCTCACCTAGGCGAGAATGACGTCTTTGCCCATTACCCATAGATTTCTATGATATGGACATAGGTATCTCGGGAATCTTCAGGTGACTCTATGTGTTCTAGCCAGAGAATCATGTTATTTACATGTTGCCAATGCAATGGCGAAATGTAACCAATATGGTTTCACTGCTACAGCACTGGATGCACATCCACAGGCAAAGCTCTCAGAGAGTCCACCAATTCTGTGCATGCACACCCATTGATCTAGTACAAACTGCAGCCCAGGGGTCAGATGTGGCCTGTGGCTTGCCTTTATCTGGTACTTGGGGCACTATTCCACCAACTGACACCATTGATGGAGCACTGTTGGGGCACAATTCTTCCATTGCCATCAACGATGGGGCACTAAATTCAAAAGAATAATGGGGGATTGTTTATGCCCCCTGATGCCAGGGCATTTTCTGCTCCCACTGATCACAGTCTGGTCCCCCTAAAGTCTGAGGAACAGTAAACTGGCCCTTTGCTTAGAAAGTTTGGAGACCTCTGGTCTAGTCAGCTGATCATATTGTATACATGTTCCCATGATATCAACTATACAATTCCCCGGTTGGACCTATCATGGAGTGCTGACTATGGCAATCCTTTTCACCTTCCTTCAGCCATTCATAGAAGATCTACTATATCTTTCAAGAATTAAAGGCCCTGTAAGAATGGAGGAGGCAGGCCTATAGTTCATCTGCTGGTTCTCCATTCACAGAGCGCTATAATTGCTGGAAGCAATGATACAGCTTCTATGAATGGAGGAGGGGGCCGAAAAAGACGGTCATAGAAGGCACTCTTGATGTGTGCCTTTGACAAGTCCACAGCTTGTATTAACCCTCGCAACACTGTAAGATTACAAATGTGAGGGTATGGGGGGTGGGGGGCAGAGGACTGAAGTCTAAAGCTGGCCACGGATCGAATATTGACCAGTTCAGCAGGAACTTGCTGAGATTTGAACAATGTATGGCTGAATGTACCCAAGGTGATCAATCGATCAACTTGGATACAGCCAGCCTGCCGGATTTCACATGTGTTTATTGCTAGCAACTGTTATAGCCGCTAGCAATAATCACCTGTATTCTCCCGGTGGAGACAGCTTCCTTCGCCAGGAGAACACAATGGCTCTGCGAGAGGGATTCCCCCATTAACACAGTAAACCAGTGGTTGCAGGAAAGAAGTTTGCTCCATCAATGGCTGGCCTAAGAGAGCAGCCACCAACACAAGGGACACTTCTCATTAAATGTAAGTATTGTCCCTTGTGCTAATAAAAATATCTAAACTTAGGCGCCATACACACTATTAGATTTTCTGCAGATTTGTGTCTTCAGATTTACCAAAACCATATAATATGAGGTCAAACCTTAATGCCGCGTACACACGAGCGGACTTTTCGACCGGACTGGTCCGACGGACCGAGTCCGGCGGACAATCCGATCGTGTGTGGGCTTCACCGGACCTTCAGCAATCTTTTCCAGTCCATGCTTCAAATCTTTCCGATGGACTCGAGTCCGGTCGAAAAATCCGCTCATCTGTATGCTAGTCCGATGGACTAAAACCGACGCTAGGGCAGCTATTGGCTACTGACTATCAACTTCCTTATTTTAGTCCGGTCGTACGTCATCACGTACGAATCCGTCAGACTTTGGTGTGACTGTGTGTAGGCAAGTCCGTTCGTTCAAAAGTCCGTCAGAAGTCCATCAAAAGTTTGTTGAAAGTCCGTTGGACCTGTCCGGTCGAAAAGTCCGCCCGTGTGTACGCGGCATAAGAGTTTCAATTTGTATACAATCAGGCAGGCCCTTGCACTACATGGTTTTGGTAAATCTGAAGACAAAAATCTGCAGAGAACATAGTGACTGAAGCTGGGTAATTATTTTATTACGCTTTTGGGGTGGAGTTATCGTATTTTTAGCACCCCCTTGTGTGCATAGTTGGAATTGTCAGGCAAATTTAGTTGGACTCCACTTTAATCTGTAAAGTCAGTTCAGTTGGGGTCAAGTAGAGTTCAGTGTAGGTCAAGTAGGTTCAGAAAACCTAGGAGGTCATTGTTCTGGCTGTGCTGTATGGTAGGGATGTTTAAATCTAAGTAAATGTAAATCTAAGGACTAGACACATTTTTTTGCAGGTAAAACAGCTCTCGTAAGTATTTTAATGTGTTTTGTGCCATTTGCCTGGAGTTCAGCAGGTAAAATATCTGAACTGTTGAAGGTATGGTTCGACCTCAGAGGCTTGATGGAACCCACATTACACTCAAGTGGGGATCTGGAATTCATCGTTCTAATGCTTGCAACATCTGACCATACAGCTTAGCCGAACTAGCTGGCAGGAGAAATGTAATGTCATGTACTTTAGCAGAAGAAAGGCAAGGTTCTGGTTCTAAAAACTCATGTGTATTACTTCCTCTTTGTAACCTATAAATAATGACTAGTTTATTAAGAACCCACATTTTTTCTTACTGCTTCCAAATGGCAATTGCTAGAAAGGTTAAGCACAGAGGTCATTTGACTGTACCAGAGCATGTCTGTTCCATATGTCTATAGATTGTAGGAAAGGAAAACACTTCTGCTCTGCCTATAGCAGTCAATCAAATTGCGGCTGCAATTTTGCTAATGGAAGATGAGAAGACAGGTAACATTTGATTGCTAATGGTGATAAATTGATCTTATACTGAAAAAGTAAAATGAGACATTGAAAATTTTGGGGGCACAGCAATAAAAACCTGACAGGGGTTCTTATCCCTATCCACTTCATTCAAAACTAATGTTTTTCCTTTGATAAAACTTTTTTAAGGGCTATCTTACCCGGGGATTGGCAGAGATCCCTTGAACAATCAGTTTCTCATCTCCATGCCCCCAGCCACTAAGTTCTGGAACTTACTAGAAACTTTCAGATGCCGGGGGTGGGGGGTGGGGGGGACAGAGACTCAGCCTGCAGAGCCTGCCAGCTAAACTAAACTGAACTCTACTTGACCCAAATTGAACTGACTTCACAGATCAAAGTGGAGTCCAACTAAATTTGCCTGACAATCCCAACTATGCACACAAGGGGGTGCTACAAATACGATAACTCCACGCCAAAGGTGTAATAAAATACTTACCCAGCTGCAGTCACTATGTTCTCTGTTGAGTGTGCAAAACAATTATGTGTGTGACCGCGCTTTAAATATTAAGTGTTAAAATGCCTAAAACAAGAAGGTTATATAACTAACACATTGTTTGTGAACTGAGCAGTATAATTTTTTGTAATCACACAATAAATCTAAAATCATAAACAACACGCCAAGTCTCTGATAATTATGCTTATTGAAGCAGCGCTAAGTGTCCGTTGTTGCAAAACACTATATATAGAGTAAATGTTGAAGAGACAGGAAAGTTCAAAAATAAAGTTGTGGTCTGTGGATATGAAGATGTGCGTAGAAATCCTTCCACCAGTGATGATCACCGCGTGAGGGGGTCACCCCCCGTGAGAATGCACTCACCACAATTTTAATAACCACAAGCCTTTAGGTAATGATCTTTGAAAACCTCTCCGTTTCCTTGGTTCAACCACCGGGTGGTGCAATACCCTCTCGGCAAATGTAACATAGGGAGGAAAATAAATGCTATATAGCGTAATATTGCTTATGAAAGTTTATTAAATAATACACAACATTACACTCCCCCCGTTTAAAATCTGCGTACCAGATGCAAAAGTATATTAGAGCATTGAAAAGTGCACTGTGCCTGTTAATTCGACCTCCGGGAGGAACGCCGGGATGCGCGCTGCAAGCAGCTGGTCTTTTTTCGCTTCCTGGTTTCCTTCTGTGGAACGCACACGTCACTTCCGGTAGATTGCGACCCTGACGCGTTTCGTCACTTCCGGACGTCGTCTGAGGGCGCCAAGTATAATTTTTTGAGCAGAATATTTTTGAAAGTGGATATTTTTTTGATACACTGCTACACATGGGTTTTTTATATAACTTTTTTATGTTAGGTATTTTAACACATAGTATTTAATGCACAGTCACACACAAAATTGAAATTGCACCTTTTGCCTAGGATACGAGAAAAATCACTTTCCCCTACTTTATGCTTTGCTCCACCGGCAGCCGGTGCATGCCTCTTTTCCCCGACGCTCTGGCTTTGGGGGTGGGCCCCCACTTCCAATGCAGGACTGATGGTCCTGCTTTGTATGTGACAACCTTACAGCTGTGACCACATGAAGCACCTAAGGTTTCATGGAAGGAGCAGCCTTTGGGAGCAAGAGATAAGATGAGCGAATGTGCTTTTTAACAGTACCCTAGGTAAAAGTGTGCATTTAACCCTTGCAGTGCATGGGAAGCTCCACTGTAGGCGTATTCTTTTACATTTGCCCGAACTTCAGCTTTAATAGTGAGTGGTTGGGCGGTATATCTGGAAGCAGCAGAAATCCCTCATCCTGGTAGATCCGCCACTAAATAGCACCAATCACAATGATAAGAGATTTAATAGGCAGCAGATACTATTCAAAGTAACAATAGAACATTTCCAACACGGATGCAAAGAGCAACCTAAACCCTCTAGAGAATGGCTGTAAACCAAATAAAACGCATTCATCTGAATCATTGCAAATCAGTCCCATTGTATGATGGCTTTTCCATCGGCTATTATGGTAGGAGCTGATGCTAAAATGTCATGTGTCATTTATATACCAATCCCAAAAGGCAGCTATGGCATCTGTAAATCTGCTAATAAGCAGACAATTAGATTGAAGATACTCACTGTCCAGACAGGGTTCACAGACAGTCTGGTTCGCCCCACATTCCTGTACGACACCCTCTCCAGGTCCGCAGGCCCTGCAGCACTCTCCACCTGTGGTGTATTGTTCTGTCGGGCAGTCCTCAGCACCCACCAACAGCTGAAAAGACACATAATTATACAAGTTATAGCTTCAAACAGTTTACACAATTATATGGCATTTATAGTAAGTGGCAACCCATAGGTCAATTTAGTGCAACTCTGGTGGCATTTGTGACTGGGTGAGCTGGTGGTCCTACTGGGTGAACTGAATGGTCTTTCCCTGTTGTTAACCAAAGGCATGCTACATTAAGCGTTAGGGATCAAGAACAACTGAGCATAAGACAATGGGTACCATTGACCAACATGTCTTCCATAAAAAACATACATTACAAAAATATCCCAGAGCTCATCCTAGACAGCCAACAAAAAAATCTTCACTATTTATTGATATATTCCACAGTGCTGCACAGTATAATATAAACTAAATACAAAACTATAACAAACCATATACCTTCATCATCATTGTGAATCTCAAGCCAAAAAGTTCTTCCAAAATCCATTTATATGGTAACACAAATCATATTTTTAAACAATCATGTGCATCCCAAAAAAATAAAAGTCCATCAAATATTAAGGTGCATGTCCATTATTATTTTCCATCCACTTGTCCTGAAAATGCTATGTCCTTTTTGTGAGTGTATGTGCATCACTTCAACTCGAGCAGAACCCATCACCAGTGGCGGCGGGGCGCAGGGACGGCGCCCTCCTAATCCATGCGCCCGGCCCCTAATCTACATGCAGGGTACCGGACACATGGATTTCAATGGGGGTTTTTTTAAGCACATGATTAGAGCCTGAGGCTCTAATTGGCTTCAAAAAAGGGTGGGCTCTGCGCCCTGAGCCCACCCAGTTGTGCGACAATAGCGAATTAATATTCGCTATTATCTTCCTGATTATTATCCCGGCCAATCAGGAAGCAGGTCCTAAGACCCAATTGGCTGAGAGAAGAAGTGATCGTATTGGCCACCGAGGGAAGGAGGAGGCAAGCCGCCGATTGAGACGCAGGGTGAAGCCACCGAGCAGGAAGGAGCCAAAGTTGCCTAGATGGGGTAAGTGCGGGGCTGATGGGGGGACGGACCGACGAGCGAGGGACGGGGGGCTTTTGACACTATGCGAGCGACTGACCGAATGGGGGGGTGGCGATGGGTGTCTTGTTTGATGCCCCTCCCAAAACATACAGCACCAGCTGCCACTGCCCATCACCAGTATGCCAATACTCTCATCTTCTAGTTAGTCCCAATAATCATCAAGTCTAATGCACTTTCTCTTTAAGTCAGGTCTGGTATGCAAGGAATGCTGATCATCTCCATCCTTTGTAATCCCCCAATAAAAGTGTATGGGAAGCTCAAAGAAGGATAATATACAGTGTATAGTGCACTCTCAGTATATATAAAATTATTTTTATTAACCACTCCCAACCATCAACTGCCTCCCATGCCCTTTAAGAGTTCTAAAACGTAGGAGGTGGAGGCAGCATTTGGGTCATGTGACCACTGTGATTGGCTGTCACAGCGGTCACGTGATTGGAAAGCTCCCAATCGCAAGTATGCATCGGACGCTTATCGATCCCTGCTGGTTACTGTGCTGGAAACATGCAGGGAACACGCTCTCAGCGTTGTAAATTGTTTACAATTTACTCTCTGCGTTAAGGTCCACCCACTGAGAGGTCACATATATGCGTACTGTCGGTGCCAAGAAGTTAAACATATTGTCCAAAAATCAAAACTCACCTTTTACAATGCATTATTACTGGTGCATATCAGGATACAAGCGGGTGTATTAAGAATGGCTAACAGAAAATGGCAGCCCGTAGACTTCCAGATTATGGCATGAGGTCACAGACTCCTTTACAATGTTTTTATGGGTTTTTGTTGAATACACATGCAAATATATGTAGAAGCCACATTGCATTATCAAGACCATTCTGTATAGATTGTTCCCAAACTCAACTCTAACAGAACTCCCACCCTGTTAGACTAGAGATAGGGACCACACCTCACAGAAGGCCTTGAAGAGGAAGTAGAGTTTGCTTTTTTTTGCTGGCTAGCTGGTATGAGTGCTGAAGAACCTTCCTACTGTGTTATTTTGTAAAAAGCTCTATCCATATATACCTTACTTTCAAAAGCTCATTATAATTTGATTGGAATGGTTGCCATTTTTGTTTAGCCTTGACAAAAACAAGTCTCGACTGTGCTACCTTGTAGCAACCAATAAGATCAAAACTGCACTGGATATGCACTGTACATTTAGAAAACGTAACATTTGAATTAGGATTTTAAGCTGGAAGATCCCACTGGAGACCCAGAAGAGCGGGATGCCTGACTCATCTCAACAGGTAGTTGATGCCACAGCATACAAAGACAGTTTAGACAATGGTGGCAACAACATGGTTTGAAGGATTTGGTGTGAAGGAACTTGGGGCCCTATCCACAACCCTACTAGGAATACTGATCGTGAGTCAGGTCCTCTTCAACTCCAGTACTCATATCAGTTATTTTGGCTGACACACGCTAAAATGAAAAACTTTCCTAGAAGAGTGGAGGCTGTTATGACTGCAACGGGAAGAGAGGGGGCTATATATTAATGTCTAAAGTTTGGGAATGGGATGTTCAACAAGTTCATGTAGGTGTGATGGTCAAGTGTTTAGTGTATATTCAGTCTAATATATGCAGCTCCGGAGTGAAACAATGTGAAAACTAAGAGAGAAAGCCCATAGATAAACAAGGCACAGCTGCAAGTCCTACGAATTATTCTTTGTAAGGATTAAATGACCTTCCAATTAGGACGAGGGCATAGCAGCTCGAGAGACTGTCTTTCAGTGATTGAGACTCCTAATAAAGAAAACTAATTTGCCATGAGAGAAAAGGACAGTTTTCCAATAATCAAGCTGCTCTTTTTCCACACTCAGCATGATAATAAATACTGGCAAATGACTTTTTTAGAGCAGTGGTTTCCAATATCCTTTCCCATCACCCCCACCCATCTATAGGAACGTCTTCATTGCATCTTCATTAGAGCACAGATGGTGGTACATATGTCACTGGCCACCTGTGCTTATTGTATCATATGTATTATTATTCTTAATAACCCACATTGCTGGGGGGTCCAAAGGCCTAGGGCCCAGGGCTGCACCTTTAATCCAAATGGATACAGATGTTGCACATGATTAAATGGGGATTAATTGCAGTGCATTCTATGTGATTGTTAAGCTATTTCTACAATAACCCTATGTATGTGTTAACTCTTTTGTAACCAAATATTTGATCTCATAAAATTGCTGAAAACAAATATATTATGTACAGGTAAATGAGAAGGCTGAATTCACAGCTAACTGACCCACCTCTTGTTCCCAAAAGCTAGATAAGTCACAAATATATTATGGGAATTGTTTAAGAATTCTTTGTGAAATCAGCTTTTCCAAAAATTCTGTGTTCCCATCTTTCTCGCGGTAAACTAAATGATGGTGTCATACCTTCCACCATAATTTTGATCAATTTGCAAAAGAGTGAGAAATTCAAAAAATCCTAATCACTAGGGCCTAGGCTTTGGAAACACAAACTGTTGCAGGTTATTGTTTCCAGTAAAGACTATAAGTAGCCAGCATTTGAATTGGCATACTGGTGGCCTTTTTTTTGGCTCATGTTGTTATATCGGTTCAATAGGTTCAACTGATCCTGACAATTTGTGGTATATACACAGTTCCCAGGGGCTGAAAAAAGTAGCGAGGAAAGGAAAGAAAATGCAAGCTACTGAATGAGCCATCATTAAAATGAACCTGTTGTTTTGCATTGCAAGGACAAAGCACCAGTAAATTGAAAGTGTAGGTAAGCTCTAATATTAACTTATTGGAGCCAGTTTCTCATGGCCCTTTAAGGGGTTTAGGATTCTGGGAGGTGGGGTTTATGAACATGTGACCGCTGTGATTGGCTGTCACGCGATCAGAAAGCTCCTAATCGCAAGCAGCTCTCCGTTAGCCGCTGGTAACTGTGGCGGGAGCTCTCGGCACAGCTGTATCCCACCAAATCATGCAAATATACGGGCTCAAGGCCCACCCGCCAATGGGCGGCATATTTGCATGTGGTCGGCACCAACAGGTTAAACATCTTTTATTTGTTCACTTTTGGTCTATTAGATATGCCATTAAAAGTGTTTGGTTATATCTGTTGGATAAGTGCAAAAAGTACCTGGGGACTTTGCCAAAAATCATGTGAGCTGACAACTTTCTGTGCCCTCTGCCCTTGCATAAGGAGGAATTATGGAAATAAAGAGAAGAAGGAGGAGATGGGGCGGGGTTATGGAGACGAGATGGTTTAAATTAGGCAGGGCTGACAACACATGCTTAGGAATTCAGGGCGGTGTTGTCATATCAAAGAGCAAGATAGGAGCATTCTATACTTCTGGCACATCAACTGTTAATTGGGATAAAACATAGTGAAATATGCATGTAGATGGGGTGCAGCGTGGTGTGGCGGCAATAATTCACACAGTCAGGTGCAATAAAAAAAATTGTATTGAAGTAAAGCAGCAATAGTTCACAACAAACCAGGTGTAAAGACTGCCCAGCTGGGTGCACTCATGGTTTCCAGCAACGTAAACTGAGCGGGTTCCAGCCGGACTGACAGCAAATGTAGAGAGGGGTAGAATGGAGCCTTGCCGTCATTCATGCCCAATCAGGGAGATGTCCAGAAGAGCAGCGACCCTAGGCTTTCCCTCCTCGTTGGGAACCTTATTCTACCGCTAGAACTGTCCCTTACAGATGGGGTACCTGTCCGAACTGGCAAAATGCACGTCAAATCTGCGAGGCAGGGCCTTAAATAGGCTCTGCCTGACCCAAGATGGCTGCTCGAGTCATATGGGGTGATGGGATGGCAGCATCCAATAGGATAGCTTTCCTAGTGACCTAGAAAACCATACAGGAACCCTGTTCCTCTGGACTTCCTCTCCAACAACAGTGCTGCTACTGGAGAGCGCCACCTGCAGTGGAGAAAATAGACTGCACCTGCCTACATGCATGTATTCCAGAGATATGCTAAATATGTTTTTCATTTGCCATGACGCTTTAAGGGAAACACAACAATAATAGCTTAGAATTTGCTCTTATGGGAGAAATTTACAAAGCAGTGACTGTTCCTTTAACAAAACACATGCATCTGGAAGATTCACCTATAGTGATTGTTTGGTGAATGTCAGATTATAAATATAATACAATGTAATGACAAGGAGTATCAATTTTCTTACATAGAGCAGTGTACTGTATGTTTCCTTTTCAGTGGTCTTATACAAGTCGCTTTGCATCACCCTACACTTGCTCAATGATAAAGTATGGCATGTCTGGTATTATAAACAATAGAATTAACTTACAGATCATGTATCAATCACTATAACTACTCAAGATTTGGCTGTTTATAAAAAAGGACAAACTGATAGAATGTTTACATTCAGTGGAAACTCAATATCTATCTAGAACAGATTCCCCACCTCACCCGGGTACTTATCGCTATATACAATGGTAAAGGGACCTCTCCTAAAAATATACAAAATGCTATCAAGGACACTCGCTCTCGCTGTAATGATCAGGTGTTTTGTGTCCAAGTTGTCTATTATTAATGGAATGCCCTTGTCGTTAATTCAGCTATTTCAATTAGGCAGTGTAATTGGAATAGTAGATATATGTATACAGTTGCTGAGTGTTTCCTCATGTGCAGTGACCCTTCATGGCTGACAAGTCACAATTAGTTAGTAAGAACATTGGGGTTGGGGGGGGGGGGGGGGGTAGTTGTTACAGATGTGGTTGTAGCATGGGTTACTTGCAACAATGTCAGGAATACATAGAATGCATATAATATGGAATCACATGCTGGTATGCTGCTACTATTTCAAGTAATGGACTCATACAGAGCAATGCATATCGAATCACAATGTAGTACACACGACTGAAATAAAGATTTCAGAAAAAATGCAAATTTTCGGGGACAGTTCCAGGTATTGCTCCTGGATGGTTTTGCTCCTGTGTTGAGAAGAATGGAAGAAGCTCCTGTAGGAAGGTATAAGTCTTGGCAAGTTGTTGCACTGATGTTGCTAATGACGATTAAATTAATGTCCTTGGTTTGCACAAACTGTTTATTAAATTCCACTTTTTTAATCGTCATCATCATTGAAAGGCCAGCTCCGCTAAGATCTGATACGACCATGTACTGAATGAAAAATCACATCTAGCACTAGAATTCAGCATTCAGGATTTCAATATTGAGGAACCCTTGAAATAATTTTCCAGAGTTCAGAAAACCCTCTGCTAATAATTACTATATCAACAGTACATCAGCACGATGGTTATTGGGAGGAGTTCTCCTTATGTAGCGTTTACCCCCCCCCCCCGCAAGGGCCACTGATTCATGTCCCAGGTTCTTCGACCACTAGTGCAGTGGCAAACAGCAACATTTACTCATCTGGCTCAGAAAACAGTCTAGGGGGTTGCCTTTTTTAAAGTTTATTGCAAATTAACTTGGATGGGATTTAGGGGAGCTGTGGGATACTCCAGAATGCTGAACAGGAATGTGAGGACACTCTTTCTTTTTGAGTACTTCTCAGAACAGTCCCTTAACCCCTTGGAGCCGATGCCTCCCGGCCCTTTAAGTGGTTTAGGGTGCAAGTAGGTGGGGCAGGGTTTATGACCATGCAAGCAGCGTTTGGGAGCTTTCCGTTAGCCGCCACCAACAGTGCTGGGAGCTCGCAGGGTGTTCACTCTCAGAAAAGCTGTATTTCCACTAATGCACGCAAATTTGCAGCCAAACAGCGCCAAGGCCCATGCGCCCAGAGGCCACATATTTGCATGCAGCCGACACCAAAAGGTTAAGCAGTAAAATATGAAGTGGACAGCACTGGGACACCATTAGCAATGATCCAGGCTAGGCAAGCTTTATTTTTAGTGCACCAGGGGTTAACAGCAGCAACAGTCACTAGGATCCCTCTTGCAGGTCTGTACCCAAGTGTCCCTGGGAATTGAATGCCCCCCTTCAAACTCAGACAGACAATCTTCTCTGTGAAACTTTCAGACTGGACACCTAGTAGAACTCCTTTCTCTTAGCTCCAAAAACATTGGAGTAGGATAGGTACCCCAGCTATGCTTAGCTGGGACCTCTATGCGAAGCAGAATCTTTAGCTGGACTGCCAGAAAGGGCAGCAGCCCTTCTGGTTGAGAACCTCTCCTCCTGGGGAAGAACCCCCAGGAGGAGGCCAGGCTCCAGACTATTTATAATCTCTTCCAGCCACTATCTGAACACGCTCTCCAAGGGATTTGCTGAGGCTGCATAAATATTCAGACTGTTTGTCTGATTCTACCATGCACAATATTCTGGAATACTCCAGAAGACAGGGGGAAGCAATCAAACTTGCAGCCTTCAGAGCCCAGAGCAGACCCAAGCAATCACATGCTGCTCTGCTGATTACAGCAGAGCAACAAGAACTAAATTTGTTTAATCCTCACTAAGGATGAGCTCCAGCATGTTCGCACACCCCACGTGCAGAGCCCGCCAGGAAGTCTGCACTGCACTAATCACAGGCAATAAGACCTTGTCCCGATGCGCGGCTGCAGAGATCGGGAAATGTCTCACTGCCTGTGATTAGCACAGCGCAGTGCCGACTTCCTGGCAGGCTCTGCACGTGGGGTGTGTGAAAACACTGGAGCTCATCCTTAATCCTCACTAGCAGCCTATCTGGGAGGGTGCTACACTTACATTTGTGGTCACTGTGAAGAACGCTCCTTACATAGGTGGTCATTTGTGGTCAGTGGGAGGAATCCTCTTTACATTACAGGTAGCAAAAAAAAGATCATTGGTGTGAGTATTTTCTTATCTGACAGTCAAAAATTGCCCATTGCTCAGGGAATCCCTAGCAATCTTTGAAGGAAGCCTAGGGTTTCATAGAACCCTAGTTGAGAAAGGCTTCATTAGATCTTCTATTCATAATATCCAGTATTGTGAATGAGACGTTTAAACAAAAACGCTGACTAGCTTTGGCGAGACTGCTTTCATGTAGCAAAGCATCCCAGCATACAATGGAAAAAACAGTAAAGCCCCATATACACTATTAGATTTTCTGCAGATTTTTGTCTTCAGATTTACCAAAACCATGTAGTGCAAGGACCTGCCTGATTGCATACAAATTGAAACTCTGAAGGTTTGACCTCATATTATATGGTTTTGGTAAATCTGAAGACAAAAAACTGCAGAAAATCTAATAGTGTGTATGGGGCTTAAGAGCGTCTTCCCAATGATCATAGAGTCCTAAGAAGATTTTAATGAGTCCATGTTAAAATGAAAACAAATCCAATGCATTTTTGAGGGTTCATGCACTCCAGTTTCATCAGGCTTTAACTGCTGTAAAAGGCCTCATCCACAGGGCACCGAGGCTGATGCGGAACCGCTCGCTTGCACTCACATTATGACGAGCAGCCGCTGCACCCTAATAGACTCGAATGGGCTGCCGGCACTCAGCACATAAAGTTTAGAGATGCTGAAAAAACAGCCTGCTCATGGCATACAGGCTTTAGCCCCCATGTGAATGTAGTCTAGCCTTGAAGTAAGTAGATCCAACAGGATTTTACTGAAACGTATACTGTTCAATCAGGAACCATAGCAGCAGGTTGCACACCAAAGACAAGTTCCATAATCTCTGAAATGCATTAGCTGCTTTATTTTATTCTAACATTGACAAATTAATATAAAATGTATATTCCATGATCATTGGTTAGGCATTTTTACTGCTTTTCTCACATTTATAACACATAACCAGGACTCCAGGGCTTTCTTACTGACCAGCATACAGATTTTTTTTGGAGTTGTGATCAGCAACAGTGTGGCTTTTCACTTCAAAATCGTAATACAGTTAATATGAATTATATTTGGCACATACTGAGAAATTAAAGCAACCAACACTTTTTCACATCTCTTGGGAATGCAAATGGATCTTGAGATCCCAGAGACAATAGGATACCCTACTGTCCTTGTTGGATTTGTTCATGTTACAGAGAATGTATGAGGAAGAGCAGAAGCATAAAGGTAAATGAGAACATTTATCACCTTCACTTGACCAAGAACGGTGTTGGAAACTACGGCAGAGAAAGCTCTCCACCAAACACTACTAAGAGGTCAAGGGTTAAGTCATTCTACCAGTCCAACCAAAATATCACTGTTTGATGGACTGATCCTTTAAATAAATAATCTTCAGGTCAGTGACCCAAGCTGGTTGCTTCCCTGCATGGGGAAGATAAATTGCCAAACAGGTCAGCTTCCACAAGGTCCAGCTTCCAGAAGTACACATTTGCTTTGATATATAAAAAAGTCATTTGAGTTCTGAACTATCTCAAATGCCACATTATTTGACCTGACATGTCAAACTTGACATGTCCTTAGCCTACTTGTCACTTTCTGGCACATCACTGACAATACATTGACATGGTAAGAGTAAGATTATCTATACTCTGGCATTCCAACATTGTTAGCAAGCTAATAAAAAAAAAACACTCCACAGAAAAAAAGATATAAGGTTTTATGTGGAATCCTAGTAGACTTAAGCCGGCCATAGATGGTTCGAATCTCGGCCGGTCCAGCAGGGACTGGCCGAGATTCGAAAAATATATGGGCAGGATCCAAGTTGATTGATCGACTTGCGTACAACCAGCCTGTTGGGTTTTACATGTAATTATTGCTAGTGGTGATTATAGCCATTAGCAGTATCACGTGGGGGCGGGACAACTTCCCTTGCCCTACCCCGCTGGGAGAACACAATGGCTCCCCGGGAGGGATCCCCCTATCAACTGTGACTGCAACCTATGGTTACAGGAAAGAAAATGATTCCATCTATGGCTGGCTTTAGTCAGCCCTTGACTTCTTATGTCTCATGAATACTGTAACAGTAAAATTTTCCTGTTCTAATTTACAACTCTTTTCCTGTCCACTTGGTAGGTTTGGGGATTTCCACCCACCATTGTATGCTCTAGACCATCCTGGTGCATTCTCCAAAACATGAAATAATTAAAAAATAATCAAAACTACTGACAAGTACACACATATCAGGCATTTGACTACGATTACCTACCCTCTCCCTCAGAGGCGAATTCACTCTCTCTACTATGGCTTCCTCAAGTGAAATCTGGTTGGGAAGTCTGCTTGGTCACCAAGAGAAGCGTAACCTCCTCTTTCCCACCCCTAAAAAATTTAAGGAAGCATCAAGTTGTTTAATATCCAGCAATATCATTTTTGGTTGGACTGTCCTAACACTGTGTAAATTATACATGGAATACAGCTTGTCTTCACATATGTTATGCGAAGGGGATAAGAAATTAAAAATAATATTGGCCCCCAATGATGCCACAGAAAAAGTCATTATATCATGGGTGGTCAGGATTGCAGATCATCAGTAAAGATTATTTATCAAGTAATTACAGATGTTTACTAAATAGACTTCTGACTAATTGACCTGTCACTTTCCCCGTGTTGACATTGCAAACTGATGACTGACGCAATGGGGCCACAGTATCACATATACATATACTGACAAGTCAGATGCCATTATAGGAACTGCCATTCAAATATATCCTAAAACATTTCCACATTTCACAAATGTGTGAACTAAACCAAGGCTAGGATCCACCAGCAATCTAAAAATTACTGTGTGGGAGAAATTGCTTGAAATCTTTAACAAAAATAAACTGATTTCACTACAAAGCACTCCCGTCTTTTAAAGGTTTAGAAAACATTAAGGAGAGAGGTGGGGAGCAGAGAGGAAGAGGCTGAAGCTGGCTCATCCGTAGAGGGGCAGAAGCCTCTAATCCACATTTGCTCAATCTTTTTACCCCAGAGCAAGCCTTAAAATAATTTTCAGCTCTCAGGGAACCTCTTCAAAAATAAATTAATTTGGGGTCATTGGAAAAATGCCCTTTACATTGATGGTCAATGGGAAGAATGCCCCCTCCCTTAAAGTGCTGGTCTGAATGGCACCTTTATGGACAGCGAAAAAGATCATTGATGTCATGTGACTGGCACTGCCAAAAGGAGTTGGCCCTGGATTGGATGCTCCATCAGATGGGAGATCAGTCAGCCACAGCTCAATGAACCTCTAACAAACTCTAGATGAATCTTAGGGTTCCACAGATCCCTAAATGAGAATGGCTGCTATAACCTGTCTGCTCAACCATTCACCCCTCCATCTACAGGCAACCGGCAGACATGCCAGCACCCACAGACATGAAATCAATAATATGCATTATTGGATTGCATGTTGGCACCTCAACCTACAGTATAACTACAGCAGAACCAAATGCACTTGCACTATAGCATGCCACAAGCCATAGTAGTGCATTCTCTGTACAGTATGGTACATTATGTCCAATGTGTTCCCCAAAACAGTGCAGGTATTGTTTAGAGCCCAATCGAACTCAACAAGCTGCATTAACACCACATATCGCATGTGTTAAAGTGTGTGTCTTAAAGCATGTGGAGGGTTAAAGGGGCCATAAATTAATCCCTGGTTATCCTACCATGAAGGTCCTAATTCAGGCACTTGGTACAGTATTATGTGGTGATAGCTGTCTCCCAAATACTCTTCATGTAGGCCCGTAAAAAAAAGGTAGAATAATAGGTACAGGACATACATGATTTGTATTAAGAGGGAATTGGCAAACTGAGTGGTTATACCGTTTTATAAGAAGGTTATACTTATCTGATTGAAGGAGCCGAGAGGTAGGAGGTTGAGCAAAAGTAAAGTAGTCTACAGTTGGAGAACATCCAAAGTTCCAACCCAACTTCAGGTTATGAAGAATTTCAAGGCAGTATTGGTGCCGTAGAAACTGGTAGGCTTGCAAGGTCCTTGAAGGTGGCCATTTTGGGCAAAATGTAAATTGGTAGGAATCCGTCGTAGGTACAGTGCACCTTAATATGCGTGGTTTAGGGTCAGTGAGCTGGTTGTTTATTCCATGTCTGTATCTGGGGTTAATTGTGCAATTATCTCCAAGTCAGTGTGATGTGGCTAAAGGCCTACTTTATGGATTCAGACAGGTGCTGTTTTTTTATGTAAAGTTCCTTCAAGGGACCTTGGACCCAATTGGTATTGTGCTTGAATAGGATTTTGTTATTTATATGGTTAATAAACATTGTGTCTTGTTTTGGACATTTACTGCTAATACATTGCTAATACATTGGTGTGGGTGTGGTGGCAATGTGCTCCAGGAGACAAGTCATCTTTAATACCTTAGTCACGTGTTATCACCCTGTCACATGCTCCTCTGATGGAGAATACAAGCGACTGTGCTAGCTCAAATTGTTAAGGCTTGGTCCACTTTGTCACTATCAGGAAGCTTGTTTACAGCAAGGCTGTGCAGCTGACATTGAAGTGAGTACAAGATGATGGAAAGTGTATAAAGGAGGCTGGAGGAGATCCGCAACACTGAGACGGTGCTTTAGCAAACTAAATGTAATCCACTTTGTTTTTACATCCACAGTACGTTAAGCCTGCCAGAACCTTCTTAGCTGTCACTGAATGCTGGGAGTTGTAGTTCAATGGATTGCAATCTCACAAAATTTTCTTAGTAGATATCACGTTGTGTTCTCTACTTTCATTTGACAATAAGGTTTGAATTCCAGGCCTGACCTTAATGTTATATATGAAAAGCATATGTCCCCCCAGTGCGTTCTCCTCCCTGACACATGATCCACATCAAAGTTCATACACCGCCAAAGATCACAGGCCCGCAAATCTGTGAACAAGCAGTATACAACTCTCATATGAGGGAGAACTATGTGCCTTCTATGACCATACCCAGGAGCCTTCAAGATCCCTCGTCCCTGGGAAGGTGGGGGGGGGGGCCATAAGTGTGTCATGAAAGATTATCCAACAGACCACCAAATAAATTAAATTACAAGCTGGATTATGTTAAATGAGGTTAAAGGAAAACTCCACTTGCGGCATGAGCCTTTTCTTAATTCAGCGTTATTAAAGCTGAACTTCAAGCAAGCAGCTAAATTCAGATAACAAACAATACCAAAGTATTTTTATTTCTTTCCATCAAGTCCTTAAATTTAGAGCTCATATACATGAGTGTATAAAATTTTGCATTCAGATTCTATGGGTCCATTCACACAGCTGTGTTGGAGTCAATTATACCCTGTAGATGCGAAAGCCAAAAAAAGAAAAATCTCTGTCTAGTCTACCATCCAATTTTGACCGTATTTTACATGGTATGCACGGAAACATTTATGGTAATGTTTACATATGTAACAAATAAATAGACATGGTCAGTTGCGCCACAACTACTTAGTGAAGTCAGAGCTATGGCCATGGCCATGTAAACATAAACAATGTGCAGGCAGCGGTGGTAGTACAAGTGGAGAATGACCTTGGCCTTTAGTATATCTGAATGGCTAAATGCCATGGTCATTCTGCGCCTGTGCCGCCGCCGCTGCTGCCTACACAGTGTTGATGCTTACATCTTCCCCCCTATAATGAATCAATCACTAGGCAGTGGAAGTGGCACCAAATGACCTTTGCCTTCATTCAAGTTCTTAAGTTATTCAGTAGTGATTGAGTTTTCAAATGGCTCACTAACCCAATCATTGTAATCTTATATAGGCTTCAACATGTTTCAGAAATATTTTGAAAAATGTTCAGCTTTCATTAAAATAATACCTAGTGATTCCGCCATTAAGGTCCTTGTGCAGGCACTTCCTGTTAAAGGGTGACAACACTCTGTCTCTAAATTCTTGTCACCAGGGCTTTTTTTTCTCAGACAATCAGTGCAGGAACTCCACCTTTGTGAGTCACTTCTTGTTTCCACCCACCTACCTACCCACCTCCTGCACCATCCCTTGGTTCCACCCCCTGACTACCTCCTAGTACTGCCCCTTTTAGAGGATACAGAACCAAAGAACAATTGTGGTACTAAGTAATTTGTATGTATTTTGTTCAAAGAAAAGCAATAAAATAGATCACATGCAGCCAGCAACAATAGCTCCACCCCCAGAAAAAATGGACCACCTGCAACAATATACTCCCTCCCCCAGCAACTAAAACACCCTAGCAGCAATAACAGATCTCCCTGCAGCCAGCACCAATAGACTCTCCAGCAGCCAGCAATAATAGACTCCCCAACAACAATGGATCACCCACAACAAAATACCCCCTCCCCCAGCAACAATAGACCCCCAGCAGCAACATAAGACCCACCCCAGCAACAATAGATCCTCCCACCAGCAACAACAGACCTCCTTAGCAACAATAGATCCCCCACGCCCCACAAAAATAGATCCCCTCCAGCAAAAATAGATCCCCCAGCAGCTAGCATCAATAGACCCTGAACCCCTTGCAATTATATATATTCAGTGCTGGAGGTGCTAGAACTGCCTTCCCCCACGTTTTCACAGAAAAAAAGCCCTGCTTGTCACCCTGTCACATGCTGTCCCAATGGAGACCACAAGTGACCATGCCAGTGCACGGTACACAGCCATGGCTAGAGTGGACATAGGCAGGAAGTGGCTGCTAAGCGGAGAACAGCAGCATTAAGATGTAACAAGATGAAAAAAGTAACAAGTACTTTGTAAAAGAAATAAAAGCAGGTGTTTACGATATATAGTACTTTAGTTTACCCCCCCCCCCCCCCAACCATTTCCCCTTAATCTGCAAAATTTGCTTACTACCTTATAGAAATACTAGTTTCTTGGCTATGTACCATGCTTATAAAAAAAGAAGAATATGAAAATATTTCTATCTCGGCTACTTTATTTATGTGGATTAACATCATTAATTATTATAAAATGTTAAAACGTAACAGGACAAGCTCAACCACATGTTCAACGCGTTGCAGATGCTGGTCTGTCAAAATATTTAGCTTGGAGCCCATTAGGGTTCCCAGCAGATAACAAGCCAATTTATGGTTGGATGAAAAATATCAAATAAAGAGAAAATAAAATCTAATTAAAATGTAAGATCGTATTATAAAAGCCTATTTTTAACCAGGCCTGGGTTTTTTCTTTCATAAGGTATGGCTATAAAAATAAACAGTCACAGGAAAGAATACTCTTCAGGCTGAAATACATCTGATTTATAATGATGTAAAAGTTTTAACAATTGAAAAAGGCTTTGAAATTACTGCAGTGTGATCCCTTGACCACAGACAATTAGGAAAGGCTCCTTTTGTGTAATAATACCGTACAATGGTTATCAGGCAGATATAGCGCCATCCAATGATTTTCTGTGACCAGCAATGCTTGCTAAGTCTCTTTGATCTCCAGGAATGGTCCTTCAGCTTTAAATGGAGTGTATTTATCTATATATAATAATTATTTTTATACACTGACTGCCTATTAACCAACACTGTAAATTAAATCGTACCTCTAGCCCAGTGGTTTCACCAGCCAGTGGTTTCCAGCCCTTGGGGCACTTTTCCTACCACTGATGATAGGGACTAATCCTCTCACTGACACCAAGAATAGGGCATAATTCCTGCAATTGGCACCTACTATGGGGCACTATTTCTTCCACTAACACCAACAACAGGGAAATATTTCTCCCCCTGTTACCAATAATGGGGCACTATTCCTCCCGCAGATACCAATGATAGGGGCACTATTCCTCCAATACATTCCATGATAGGTCACTGTTCCTCCCAAAGATACCAATGATGGTGTGCTATTCCTTCCAAAGATACCAATGATGGGGCACTATTCCTTTCACTGACATCAATGACAGTTCCCTATTCCTTTCACTGACACCAACGATGGGGCACTATTTCTCCCACTGACACCAATAATGGAGCACTATTTCTCTTTCTACTGACCACAGGTGCTATGTAATTATTTTACACCCACTGACCACCAAGCCTGAGGCATTGTTTACTCCCACTAATGCCGGGACATTTTTTACCCCACTGGCCACAATCTGGTCCCCCCCAGTGACACCAAAGATGGGGCACTATTCCTCTCACTGATACCATTGATAAGGCAATATTCCTCCCAATGGCCCCCTCCCAAAATATGATGGACAGTAAACTTGCTGTTTGTTTAGGAAGTTTGGAGACCCCTGTTCTAGACATATGGTTATACTGCATATAGCACTGGCTGTATGTGGGTATGTGCTGATACTTGCGTAAACATACACATGTGTACGAGCACATGACCCTTGATGCAGTCTGTCTTGTGTCCATGGGGATAATTGTATGCATACCAGTGTATACCTCACTGATTTATATGAGCGGCTATTTGCAGCACCTATGGCCCCTGTTCTGAGAAATACACCCAATTGTCATATTGTATGGTGCCAGGCGGCCATTTGCATATAACCATAGGCGTGCGCACAGGGTGTGCCAGGTGTGCCTGGACACACCCTAATCACCCCATGTACATTAGCATTATTGCTCTCTGTGCCAGCAGGAAGATGAGAAAGATTTCCATCTTACCGGCTCTGCCATAAGAGAAGTGCTTACACACTTCTCTTTCACTGTGACGGCAGGGAGCGCCATAAATATGTAGACACACATGTGTGTTTGAGCTTTATGGTGCACAGCATAATGCAAAACTCTGCGCACACCTATGCATATAACTCATTTTGGGTTTTTATTTTTTGGCTTTCTATGGCCCTACTCGTGGGATGGGTAAATGTTGTCACCAGGACAGGAAGTGAAGGGAAATCCCTCTAACTGGTTCGTCCTTTACCTAAAAAATTTGCAGACAAAGACAAACACAAAATATGATGAAGAAGGAGAAGAGGCCCTGCATAAACGTGCTTATGGCCTCCTATGAGGTTGTTAGATTGTAAGCTCCTTTGAAGCAAGAAAAATGGCTAAAAATTCTCAGCACAGCACGTCAGTATATGTTAGCAACAAACAAGTAGAGAAGCTGCATTAAAGACAGTTTGTGATGAACTGCTATTGATCGCTCACGTGGTTATAAATTTTATAAATTACACCTGTGCAGCAAATCTCCACACACAGGTACGGCATGCAGAAGCTCCTGCCCCATGCCTCTCTGCAGGCAGACAGACATGGGGCAAGAGCATTGCACCGTCCCTCCCTCGGATTGTTTGCATTCTTGCAGAGCTTTGAACAGCTGCTTTTGGCTCTTTCCTGACTGACAGAACAAAGTGACGTTGACAACCTGCAGGTGCACGTTTACTACAAATCACAGCAGGTTCTTCGCAAACACACAGTGCCCGGAGCGCCTCATGTACCTGTCCTCTTCACACCCTTTGCTACAGCTTTTCCTGATTTACAATCTCATGTCGTCACATACACTTGCATAATACCCATAAGGGCAAGGGCTTAAGACGCAAACATTTTGGGAGGTTGTGGGTCATCCTTGTTTCTCCAGATCTTGTCAACCTATTCTAAAATACGGGTCTCTAGAGTAGAAAGTCTATGTTCACTAAACTGGCTATACAAGAGTAGAATGTCATTCAAACCTTTGTACAAAAATTCAGAAAATTGTTAGATCTTACCATTATGGACAAATTTCATAGAAAAATTGTGTTTGATTGCCAGTGTTTTGAATTCTACGTTCGAAATCTGGATACACATAAGTATTACAATAAGTACAATTTCTGATGACGATCACAGCCTGAAGAAGAAGCACGCATGCTCCGAACGCGCGCCTGCTGGCCCTGTGCCCCACATCCATTGACGTGCAGAGACGACTGCCAGCTTGCCTCGGAGCCTTGGAAACCCCTGCAGCTGGCGAGACAGCAGCAGCACCCCACACCGCCGGCTATCTGGATCAGGACTACACAGCGAGCCTCCCCTTGTGACTAGCCATTTTAACCCTTACCCTGTGAGTTAATTTTTATTTTCATTTTTTATCTTAATAAATTCATCATTAATCATTTTAATATACTGCATTCAGATGAGCACTGCTGTTCTCCACATTATATATCTACAGAGCTGCTTCCTCTTCCACAGCTGGCTGCACCTCTAGAGTGCTATATACATCTTTAACCCACCGGCATTGTTCCTAACCCATTCAAGCCTAAACTGAACTTCCCAGGGTCCAAACTACCCCCAACCACTGGATTTTATTATCATAATCACCTTTACCTATAGTCAGGGGCGTTGCTAGGTCTACAAAAGATCTGGGGCTAGAGCCCATAGCAACGTAGTAAAGAAAGTCATACGCTTGGGCGGGCATACACATGTATATAATATATGTGTGTGTGTATATATCCCCAGAGAGCCCCCCATTACATCAGGGTCCCCAGGGAGCCCCTCCTACATTAGGATCCCCAGAGAGCCTCCCCCTTGCATCAGGGTTCCCAGAGAGCCTCCCCCTTGCATCAAGGTTCCCAGAGAGCCTCCCCCTTAAATCAGGGTCCCCAGAGAGCCTCCGACTTAAATTAGGGTCCCCAGAGAGCCCCCTTTGCATCAGGGTTCCCAGAGAGCCTCCCCCTTGCATCAGGGTTCCCAGAGAGCCTCTCCCTTAAATCAGGGTCCCCAGAGAGCCTCCCCCATGTATCAGGGTCCCCAGAGGATCCCTCACTTACATCAGGGTCCCCAGAGAGCCTCCCCTCCCCTTGGGGACCCCTACAGAGACTCAGGGCTATGGGCCAGAGATTCGGGGCTATAGCCCCAAAAGCCACCCCCTAGCGACGCCACTGCCTATAGTTTTGTTTCCCACCCATCCGTCTCTCTCCAAGTATACTCTCCATTATACTCCCCCCCTCTCTTCTGGATGACCTTATTAGTCTGCTGCTACTCTTTCACTGTCCAATCAGAAGACTGGGATTGGGCAGAGGACATTACCATATTGTACACAACTGGGTAATGGAAAGGACAAATCATTTGAGAGGTTACACGGCTCCCTTTAATGTATCTGTGAATTTAGCAGTATGCCTGGAGTCAGCTTTAAGCTCAGTGAACATTTACTAGATAATAGTCACTGTTCCTTTTAGAAAGTCAAATCTAGAGTATCAGTTTGGAGTCTTTTTTGTAATTTTTTGAAGAATGGCTTAGCAATGAAACCGCTGTTCTCATCGGTTGCTGTCAACGTCACACATCATCTTTGCATGACTGCTATATTGCTCATCAAAACAAATGTTAGGTCTGAGCTTGTTTGGGAGATTTGAGTGAATTTCAGCAGCCAGGTAAGCAAAGCTCTCAAAAGTCATTAGTGTTGGCAGCTAACTCTTTACAGCCGTTTGTATTGACTTCAATGGATGCATCTTCTTTGGCTGCTAGCCTGCTGGCAATCGGACCAGATTGACTGGCTCCAGAATTCTGTTGTCTAATTGTTGTATACAAATAGGCAGAAAGACATTAAAAAGAATATGCAAAGAAGCAGTACTGTGTAACTGGAAATGGAGAACATGGGTTTTCCTTGTGCTCCAATGAACTAGTGAGTCCCTCCATTATCCTTATATCCTCCACACTTCTAATCAATTGTTGAATAGTGATTGTGTGTGTGTGTGTGGGTGGGTGAGGGGGCATGGATTTCCACAGCACTGGGATGCCTGAGCAAGCAGCGTTCACCTAAGCACCAAAATTTGTATGTCTTAGCCGGGAAAGAGTTATGGTGTAATAAAAAAAACACACGAGATTTAGGAAATACCCAATCAGTAATTTTTTTAGTAATCTCTTGACTCTGATTCTAAACGGTATCCAAAGCTGGGCAGGACCAGAAGATATGTAATCTGTCACCTGAATGTGATCCACAATGCCAACAGACATTTGTTGAGGAGGGGTACATAGTGTGTAGAACTGCTGGGGTGTGATACACCTGTGTGAGAATTTTATATCCAGATTCTTGCTATTTATTCCTAATTGAGAACTTATAAGATCGGGAAAGTAGTTTAGTTTGGTCTTTGTGGGTAAAAGTAATACTAGGTCCTTTTCTCATTGGTCAAGGAATCTCAAAGGGAGATTTAGAAGCAAAAAGTAATGGCGCGTACACACGATCGGACTTTACGGTATACTTGGTCCGGCGTACCGGATTTCGTTGGACAATTCGATTGTGTGTGGGCTCCAGTGGACTTTGTTTTCTCAAAAGTTTGGCGGACTTAGATTTGAAACATGTTTCAAATCTGTCCGACGGACTCGAGTCCGGTCGAAAAGTCCGCTCGTCTGTATGCTAGTCCGACGGACAAAAACCGACGCTAGGGTAGCTATTGGCTACTGGCTATGAACTTCCTTGTTTTAGTCCGGTCGTACGTCATCACGTACGAATCCATCGGACTTTGGTTGATTGTGTGTAGGCAACTCCGTTCATTCGGAAAGTCCGTCGTAAAGTCCGTTGAAAAGTCCGCCGGACAAAGTCTGCCGTAAAGTCCACTCGTGTGTACGCGGCATAAGAGTTTATAGGCCCAGGAGAGTGCCGGAATGGAGATTGGCATTATTTTTCAAAGGGTGTAAGATCACAGGCAAGATTCCAGTAAGGAGTGTATGAAAAGGGTCAATTGAAGGATATGGAACTAGACTAGAGAGAAGAAGTCTGGATCTAAAGACATTTGAAAAGGTGTCAACCATGAAGTCCGGGGTAAATAATGTCAGCCAAGACACTTATTCTAATTAAAGGAAAGCCTGACCTCCCATTTAATGGTGCCTACATAGTTTCGGGGATAATGCCACTTGACAAAGCCAGCAGCATGACACCAATGATCTTTTTTGTAGCTATTTGTAAGAGTGGCATTCTGATCACCACTGTACGTGGGCATTCATTCTGTTCACTGACCACCAATATGAGGAACGTTCTTTATACTGATCACCAATGTAAGGGACATTTTTGCTATTGGCCCCTGATAAATTGGTTTTAGCAAGTTTCTCAAGACCTGAAAATTATTTTAGTGGTTCTCATGGGTTAATAAAGTTGAGAAAGGCAGTCCTACAGAGAGGCCCAGATGATCAAAAGTTTAAAGAAGGACAATTTTCAATCCCAACCACTTTGCCTTCCCCATGACTCCTTCTCTTCCATCAATGGGTCATTTTTTCCCTTCTGGGCTACTGTGGAGAAGCAGAAGCTGGTCAGGCAGTGCTGTATGCCAGTCCTTTGAAAGATATATTCCAGTAGCTTTTTGTCATCAAGTCTCAAAGATATGGCATTTTTTATATGCCATGTTGTAACCATATGCCTTTGGCGCTCTTTCCTCCACAGTTGAACTTCTTCCTGGTCTGACGTGCAGACTTTATGCTTTACCCTTTTGTGACCAAACATTTTTCAAGGTTAGATGTCCAGACCAAGTTTAGCAACGTAAACTTGACAATAACCCCAGTTTGACATCGGGACTAAGACCTAGATGCACATTTGCACATCCCTAGTTCTCAAAGGCACTAGCGTTCCCATAACAAGGAGCTTATTTTCATGTGGACTTAAAAAGACATATTGCAGTCATAAAGGGGTTAATGTACTATTTAATTGTCACAAGTTATGTTCAACAGAACTTTTCTAATGGATTGCATTGGCTATCATCAAACTCTAGCATGAAGGAAAAGAAGCTGTATGGAAAACAACAGTGTGTTTAAAGTAGAACTTGCGCACAAATTCTTTATGGTTAATGTCATTGGGGATTGTAACAGGGCGTGTTCTTTATGTAAATAATTTGTGATAAAAGATGTCCCTTTTTCACATTTCAGAAAGTTGGGAGGCATGATGTAAGCATATGTAATATAGGCAAATTACATGCTTTGTGTGAGAGTTCCATGTGCATAACCTACAACGTTGTAAAAGATGTTGTCTGATACAACTACCGTATATTGCACACCCGCATACATAGTGCAGGTCAGCATTGCATTTGACATTGAAGGTCACAGCTCTGAATGCATCAATGTACAGACCTTTGCAATGTAGCCCTGTGTTGTTGTTGTGTGCATAACTGGGTTCCTATACCATAGACTTCAGTGGAGAACCACTGGGGGATCAGGAAGGAATTTTTCTCCCTCTGTAGGAAATTGGAAGATGCTTTATTAGGTTTTTATTTGCCTTCCTCTGGATCAACTGTGGGTGTAGGATTGTATATAGGACTGAGACCACTAGATGGTCTTTTTTAGCCTAACTGTAACTTTGAACATTGCTCCGATGTCCTACAACAGATCATCTACAGTAATACATATACACAAATGAGAAACCCAATAAACATAAAACTCTAAACAGGACTCAAAATTCTACAGAAAACACACACACGCACACAAACAAGCCTGTGTAAACATGCAAAAAAAAAAACACGATCACAAAATTTAACACACGAACAGGCATGCAAATGAACACCGTCAGAGATCCTTAAAGTATGTGTTGACTTGCCTTTGCTTTTTACAAAACTAAGATGAATCACTTAGATTCAGTTCCGGACCTGCTCACGGAATTACCTATATCCTGCGGGTGTGACTCTTGGGATCTGGTCAATTATATGTGTGTATAGGTACGCAGTGAAGGTACGCACTGAGTGTAAGCGAAGGCAAGGTGCCATCAGTAACCAGAAGAAGCTGCTGGATTTTCACCCTTTATTGTCCTATGGAAGGATGACAGATGGGGATAACTGGTTCCTATAAGTAAGACATTCTCTTAGAGGCATACTCTACTGAAAAACTCTGAATTAATGTATATCTAATGCCAAATATTTTTCTTATGAAGTGGTGAAAGGATAGAACTCCTATCAGGTTTTTATTGCTGCTTGTGTCCCACCTCATTCTCTATATTTGCCCTAGTGACTGTCATTACAAAGTCTGAAAGTAAAGGAAAATCCCAAGTTTTTCATTTGGCACCAAAACAGGGAACGAAGGGAGATCTTCCAATATGGGCGCTTGCCCCGTGACAATTGTCCAAGAAGAGATTCCCCTTAGTTTGGAGGAATTTACTCTCACTTCCTGTTGTGTCTATAGGACAGGAAATTAAGAGAAATCTCCCCAATGGGAGATCCAAATAATACAAAAAAAGTTTTGGCTTTAGATACATCTAAAGCAACATTAAGCCTCTTTTTTTTTTTTAAATAATAAACATGTTATACTTACCTGCTCTGTGTACTGGTTTTTCATACAGCAGCCCCATTCCAACTCTTCTGGGGGCCCCTGCCAGTGCTTCAGGCTCCTCCTTTTTTGGCGAGTGCCCCCATAGAAAGCCACTTTTTATGGGGGGCACTCGTGCGGGCTCACTCCTGAAACACCCTGTCTGCATCCATTGACACAGAACAGGCAGCTCGGCCCTGTCCTCAGCTCCCTCTTTACATCATTTGATTGACAGCAGCAGGAGCCAATAGTACCCGCTACAACCAATCTGCCTAGGGAGACAGAAGCATGAGACGCTGCTCTTGTGCACATTGCTGGATCGGGATCAGGCTCAGGTAAGTATAAGGGTGGCTGGGGGGATCCTGCAGCTCATAAGGTTTTTTACCTTAATGCATAGAATGCATTAAGGTAAAAAACCTTAAGGCTTCAGAACCAATTTAAGAAGTATGGGCTTTTGAAAAAAACAAGCATACATACGCACCTCCATGCTGCAGACTGTGAAGCTGCAGCTGTCCCACATCGCCTCTAATACCGAGAACTGAGCAATCACATGACCGCTGAACACTCACTTCTCAGTCTGCTCCAAACGGAGAATGGTGACTGTCAGTCGCAATCTCTGCTCTACTTCTCCAGCACTGACTGGAGCACTGGGCTGGGGAGGGGGAGGCCACGGCTTGTTGGGGAACATGTGTGTTAGTTACTCTTGACCTCTGCACTATTTATTATTTACTGCTGACCCCTCTACATTGCATACTATGGACCTCTGAACTCTGCATTGCTTACTCCTGATTCCTGGAACTCTGTTACCTACTCTGGACTTCTGCACTCTGCCTTACATACTCGTGGTCTCTAAGCTATGCATTACTTACTCCAGACTCCTGCACTCTGCATTATATAGGAGAGAGCTGAGTCAGCAGCGGGATGACCTTATTAGTCTATTGCTACTCTTTCACTGTCCAGTCAGAAGACAGGGAATGGAGAGAGGAAATTACCATATTGTACACAACTGGGTTATGAAAAGGACAGAAATACAAATCATTTGAGAGGTTACATGACTCCCTTTAATGTATCTGTGAATTTAGCAGTTTGCCTGGAGTCATTATATACCACTGAACCTGGATTATGTATTACAGACCCCCTGAACCCTGGGTTACTTACTCATGAACTCTGCATTACATAACACTGATCCCTGTTAAATACTACTGACCCCTGTACTTTGGTTTACTTATTCCTGACCCCTGCACTTACTATATATATTACATACTATACTACTGATATCTGCATTGTGCATTACTTTCTTCTAACCCATGTACTCTGTGTTACATATTATTGACCTGTAAACACTGCAATACTTACTACTGTCCTCTGAACTCTTTCTTACTTACTACTGATTCCTCCACTCTTTCAATCTTCCATATTTTTTATTGAGGCCTTGCTAGGTCAACTCTATAAAAAAAAAAAAAAAAAAAAAAAACATTCTGCATCCTATTGACCTTTGATCTTATTGATGTTATTTAGGTAGCTCTCTACCTGCCGAGGGTTGCCTACTTCTGCTCTAAATCATGAGCCTTTGCTTTTATTGGATACTTTCAGACAACCTAAGTTACGTCACTGAGAGTTGTACTACAATGTTGTCAATACACATCTCCTAAAGTGTCATCACATCCCAGGTGGAGCAGGCCGATAAGCAACTCAATTTGTAAACTGCTGATTTGCCTTAGGTTTGCGGAATCTGAAAGGGCAGAAGTGAATGATTTTGCTGATTCTTCTTTTCATTATTGCTGGGTGAATTTCCGCGATTTTCACATATATACACATGCTGATAAAGGTGTATTGTCAAACCCAATTCCAGTCTGCATTTCTGGATTTGGCAGTTTGTGTGGATATTTGTTCACCTCTAATCTAGTCTCCACACCGGTGCAGTGCGCAGTGCAGGGGTCGTTGAATTCTCTTAAATGAACAGCAATAACAAGCTGCAGCCTTTCATGGGAGCTGCTTGTTTGTTAACCCCTACATTAGCAAATTAATCACTGATCCAAGTACTACTGAAGAAAATCCAACAGCATTAGACCAATCGAATAGCTAAAGTAATATTTACCTTTCACAACATCCAACTGCAGTGGAAGAAGCTACGGCAATGTTATACAGTATTCACAATTTACATGTGTGTTCTCAGTTGGTTGCCAATCTTAGTTTTTAAGTGAAAAAAAACACTGCGCTATGTGATAACAACAAAATTTATATATAATAATGATGCTTGGCGCCAAGGAAATACAAATTGTGAATACCATAGAATAAAGTGTAAAAAAAATATAAAATGAATTACACCAGCTGCAGTAGAAAATTGCTAAATAGCAAATACAGATAATAAATAAATCACTGCGCTAGGTGATAACAGTTTGATCCTAAAAAAAAGAGAACACGCATTAAAAAGTCCTTTGCAATCTCAACAAGTGTTGTGTTCATAGGTGCTTGCGCTCAGTATAAAACAATCTATGCTCCATAGACTTAAACTGGGTGCCCCACATGGATGTGCACTTACCCTTAGATGTTGACCAACTATCTCTAATATGGCTGTTTAGGCATGTGGGGAGAACCCTAGATGAATCCGTTGTTGGCACCTCATGCACTGGATAGACTTCCAAACACTTACTTCTTTTAAAAACCACCCTAACTTTGCGTTCTCCATTGACTTCAATGCAATGGCAACATTCGCCAAAATCTGCAAATTTTTACATAAATTTTAAGGAAATGAAAACTCTCAATTTCGCTCAGCCCTACTCACGACAAACTTGACAGTGTAACTGACACCACCAAATTGAGTTTTATCTATCAAAAACTGATTACAATCACGTCTAAAATGAAGAGAAGTTTACACCTCCACTATGTGTATCTGTATTTACGAGAGCTGGGTCTTTGACCTGGGCAGGTTTATTTTGAAGACATGAAATGTTTGTTACTATTATTTTTTGTTGTACCTGTCTTCATTGTATGTACAATATGACAGGTCTATAGCTGCGTGTGGTTGAGGGTGGAGTAGTTAACAGCCTTTAGGAATGTTGTTCTGGCCTTCTTTAATGTTTTAACTAGAAAAGTGAAAGCTCAGATGTGTGGAAGAGCCAAAAACCAGTCGTGCGTGCTTCTGAAATTGACGGAGATGAGTATCTGTTCAAAAATTCACGTATTGTACTATTGTAAAAAGTAATAAAATGTAAATTGAAACCTAAGCAACATAGCAGGTTAATGTCTCCACAGGAATGGCAGCTAGGGAGACACCACCCATCCCAAATTAGCCCACCATTGTACTAGAGCAATTTGTGTATGTGGTTTGCTACTTTCTTCCTTCTACAATTATAGAGACCCTGTTGGCAGCCTGTGTCTCCTATTTAACCCCTATTCCAGTGCTACAGCCTCTGTCAGTCACTTCGGCATTCAACACTTTCAGGAGTGGCAAATGCTTGTGTCCCCCAATGCACTATGGTTCCATCGTCTGATGTCTAGGTATCTGCTCATTCCTGTTGTGATGTAGGGTTTGGTGGCTGGAAACACAGCATGCAGTGGGTGGAAGTATCAAATGCCAAAAAGACTGATGGAGACTGCAGTGGTGAACTTGTGTTTCCGCTGTCTGGCTTGATCCCTGTGACACGTCCCCTGCTACTCAGCCTGACCTTGTGGATCCATGGACCTCTGCCTAGTCTGATGGTCCTGTGCTGGATGTCCAACTGGTCTTTGAGGGTCCGGGGCAGGGCTGGACTGGGACAAAAATTTGGCCCTGGACTTCACCCAGACTAGCCCACTTTGACAGGTCTCTCCCATGCCGGCTTGCCACCCAAGCCCCCCCCCCACTAGCTATTAGCCGTTCTACATTATTTCTCTTATAGGCAGTACCAGTGGGGAAGCTAGACATTATTTCACCTGGGGCAAAGAATCAGTTTGGCGCCCCCCCCAATGGAACAAGATTAGGCAGGAAAGTGAGGCCGCCCTCCTTCCAGATCGTATGATGAGCTTCTAAGTGTTGACTCCTGAGCATCATGTCTGTATTCAGGCGCGCTGCATAACTAGCCAGGGAGAGGAGGTGAGCACTGCGGGGGGGGGACAGAGGACTGGAGGGAGGCAGCGGTCCACTGTCACTGAAATCGGCCCACTGAGCCATCGGCCCACCGGGAAACTCCCTGTAGTCCCAATGGCCAGTACATGCCTGGTCCGGGGGCCCTAATCAGAGGGGGAGTCATGTCATGATCACTTAGTGCCCCTGTTCCTCATTCCAGCACCCGGGTGTTGGCTGTTGCTTTTCCCCTGTCTGTGTTCACCTGCAAGAGGATTGATCTGATCAGTAACCTGATATAAGCAAACCGAACACTCTATCACTTGCTTGTGATAGTGACAGTTACATGCATTGGTCCTGTTCAAGCCTCCCATTTGTCTACCTTGCTTTGCTGTTGGACTTCCCTGTGTATGACCCGGATCGGATATTGGACTATTCCCTGAACTCAGCCCGCCTTATTACCTAGACTGTCATTGGATCAAATATTGGACTATTCCCTGAACTCAGCCTGCCTTATTACCTGGACCATCTTAGAACCACGCTATCTGTCTGCTAAACTGCAAGTAGTCTGTTGTTTGCTCTGTTCCCATCTGCCCTAGTGTGGTGGCCAGGCACTATAGCATTGTGTATAAGTCCTGGGGGCCACAAAGTAACGGTAGCCCTTCTTGTCTTAAGGGGAAGGGGGTTGCTATAGGTGAAGCACACAGTAGCTAGCTATAGTGTCTGACCACCTGCATTGAGGTAGACGTGACATTCCTGACAACAGCCCAATCCTTGGTCAAAACAATCACGTACATGCTTCATGAACCCTCAAGGTATATCTCTAAATAGCCCAACCCTTAGTCAAGACAATCACATACATGCTTCATGAACCCTCAAGGTGTATCTCTAAACAGCCCAATCCTTGGTCAAGACACTCACATGTAACTTCAGAAACCCTCAAGGTGTATCTCTAAACAACCCAATCCTTGGCCTAGACAATCACATGCAACTTCAGAAACCCTCTGCATTCACTAAAACTGGTCTCCCACAGTACACAGAATATGGACATGCAATTATTTTGGTAAATATAAACTGCTAAATTCCTTTTCTCGACAGTAGTATATAGCAGTCTTGTGACTTCTATCAGTTCCTGGTAAATCTTGTAGGAGGAGTTTTCATACTGCACTGAGCTGTCCTATTAGAATCCATGACCCCTCACCCTCTGTCCGGACAGTGTTGATTGGCCCTGTGCTGATCACATGCACTCTTCCAAGAAAGCAATACACACCAAACTGAGCATGTGCAGCCTGACTTCAGTAACTCTGTCTTATCCGGACCCATTCTGGAATCAGTGGAAGAAGAGGAGGATCTGTGCATACAAGATCAAACAACCTTTTTAAACAATGTAGAGGATTAACCCCTTAGGTTCCACAGTGAGTATAACAAGCAAGCTTTACTGCATATACAGACTGATTTTACTGTTGTGGGTTTAGTAACACTTTTGTATCTCTCAGCCCTATCCTTGACCAAAACAACCACACCCTCAAAGTGTGTCTCTAAACAGCCCAATCTTTGGTCAAGACAATCACGCACAACTTCAGAAACCCTAAATGTATATTTCTAAACAGCCCAATATTTGATCAAGAGTCACGCACAACTTCAGACACCCTCAAGTTGTATCTCTAAACAGCTCAATACTTGGCTGGGACAGTCATGTACAACTTAATAAACCTTCAATGTGTCCCTCTAAACAGCACAATCCTTGGCCAAAACAATTGTGTACAACTTCAGAAACCCTCAGGGTATATCTGTAAGCAGCCTAATCCTTGGCCAAGTGTTGTAGTGATGTTTGGATTGAGGTAGTGCCAAGAGCAATCATGATATGCAAAGTGCTGTAACCCTATAATGGCCAGATCTTACTTGGATTGTTCTGATTGGATGCCAGTGTTTTTTTACACATACGAAATTAGTTTGCTTATGTAAGTATTATATTACACCTGTCTTTTGAAAGATTCAAACCTGCCTCTGTTTTTACTGATAATTTGGACTACTGAAGTCAAGTGACCTATAAACACAGTAATTGTCGTTTTACATTCTTTAAATAACCTCTGTACATTCCACATGTCTAGCACATGTCATTTCACTAATACATTTCTGAAATACTTGTCAAGATTAAAGCACTGTATTCCCTGTCAGTATTCAGTCCTGAGCTTGTGTTTAGAATCACCGTGCTTTAGTACTTGACATGTTAATCTAGCACTCAGTTGTACAAACAAAGCATCAACTTCGTCCATCCGATCCACCCATAACTGATATGTCAACCTCTGATATATGCTGGAAATGAATATATAGATTTCGCAGAGACTTGGAACCTTCACGGGGATTAAGACTCTGAAGCTGTGTGTGGTAGAGTTGGGAACTCACCAATATATCCTGCCTCTGGTGTCCCCAAGAGATGGTATTGGTCAGTAGACGACTCCACCTACCAGCAAAAAATATGTATTTTGGATGGTCTAATCATCAAAAATGCAGGTAGTAATTCAAACGGCCTAGAAATTATCCCTCACACTCAGCCAGCTAATTATCGCACTTTATAATTCCACAACATTTTGGCACCACAGGATCCTACACCCAAACTTTCACTTAATAATAGTATAGTAACAGTGTCTAATGCTTAAAGTGAAGCAGCTATAGGTACAGTGGGGACGGAAAGCATTCAGACCCCCTTAAATTTTTCACTCTTTGTTATATTGCAGCCATTTGCTAAAATCATTTAAGATCATTTTTTTCCTCATTAATGTACACACAGCACCCCATATTGACAGAAAAACACAGAATTGTTGACATTTTTGCAGATTTATTAAAAAAGAAAAACTGAAATATCACATGGTCCTAAGTATTCAGACCCTTTGCTTAGTATTTAGTAGAAGCACCCTTTTGATCTAATACAGCCATGAGTCTTTTTGGGAAAGATGCAAAAAGTTTTTCACACCTGGATTTGGGGATCCTCTGCCATTCCTCCTTGCAGATCCTCTCCAGTTCTGTCAGGTTGGTTGGTAAACATTGATGGACAGCCATTTTTAGGTCTCTCCAGAGAGGCTCAGTTGGGTTTAAGTCAGGGCTCTGGCTGGGCCATTTAAGAACAGTCACGGAGTTGTTGTGAAGCCACTCCTTCATTATTTTAGCTGTGTGCTTAGAGTCATTGTCTTGTTGGAAGGTAAACTTTCGGCCCAGTCTGAGGTCCTGAGCACTCTGGAGAAGGTTTTTGTCCAGGATATCCCTGTACTTGGCCACATTAATCTTTCCCTCAATTGCAACCAGTCATCCTGTCCCTGCAGCTGAAAAACACCCCCACAGAATGATGTTGCCACCACCATGCTTCACTGTTGGGACTGTATTGGACAGGTGATGAGCAGTGCCTGGTTTTCTCCACACATACCGCTTATGATTTAGGCAATAAAGTTCTATCTTGGTCTCATCAGACCATAGAATCTTATTTCTCACCATCTTGGTGTCCTTCAGGTGTTTTTTAGCAAACTCCATGCGGGCTTTCATGTGTCTTGCACTGAGGAGAGGCTTCCGTCGGGCCACTCTGCCATAAAGCCCCGACTGGTGGAGGGCTGCAGTGATGGTTGACTTTCTACAACTTTCTCCCATCTCCCGACTGCATCTCTGAAGCTCAGCCACAGTGATCTTTGGGTTCTTCTTTACCTCTCTCACCAAGGCTATTCTCCCCCGATAGCTCAGTTTGGCCAGACGGCCAGCTCTAGGAAGGGTTCTGGTTGTCCCAAACGTCTTCCATTTAAGGATTATGGAGGCCACTGTGCTCTTAGGAACCTAAGTGCAGCAGAAATTTTTTTGTAACCTTGGCAAGATCTGTGCCTTGCCACAATTCTGTCTCTGAGCTCTTCAGGCAGTTCCTTTGACCTCATGATTCTCATTTGCTCTGACATGCACTGTGAGCTGTAAGGTCTTATATAGACAGGTGTGTGGCTTTCCTAATCAAGTCCAATCAGTATAATCAAACACAGCTGGACTCAAATGAAGGTGTAGAACCATCTCAAGGATGATCAGAAGAAATGGACAGCACCTAAGTAAATTTGAGTGTCACAGCAAAGGGTCTGAATACTTAGGATCATGTGATATTTAAGTTTTTCATTTTTAATAAATCTGCAAAAATGTCAACAATTCTGTGTTTTTCTGTCAATATGGGGTGCAGGTGTACATTAATGAGGAAAAAAAATGAACTTAAATGATTTTAGCAAATGGCTGCAATAAAACAAAGAGTGAAAAATTTAAGGGGGTCTGAATACTTTCCGTCCCCACTGTATATTTGGAATAATCTACATCTCCACTCTTTTGTTATTGTAATAGTGCATTCTTGTCTCTGAGGGTAGCTGTGTGTGCTGTTGTTCACGAATCTATTTTCTCCTTGTCAGAACAGAAATGGCAGCCAAGCCCTACAGGGGATGAACTGTCCCCTGCATGAGCTCAGGGATAACTGACACTCTATCCATGCTGCTGAAGGAGGATACAACTATAAGTTAAAACAGACTTCAGTTTTCTTTCTTGTAATTCTAAAATCTTAGATAACAGTGTTTTGAGTAACTGCTCTCAGGACTGACCTCAAACTAAAAAAGGACACTCAACGTGAATCTGTACCTGGATAATATGTTGGCTGTCCTTGCAAAGCTCTTCTTGTGTCTCCTTGGTTGTTATACAGATCGTATTGCTAATTAAAATGCTTCAATAGTTTGAGTCGTGGACTGGGAACAAGCATGCAAATCAGGAGTAGTGATTTTACTTGCCGCATGTTATGAGTAACTAACACAAGCAATGTTGAAGCTAATGGAGAACTGAAAACTAACATTTTCCACAGGAGGACAACAATGGCAGCCTTCAAGTTTTTGCTAATACAAGTTCACTTAAAGTAGATGTAGCCACCCTCAATAGCCTTTCTGGCCAAATTACCCAGACCTGCTTCCCCTCCAGCTACTTATTTACCTAAATAGGAATGCCACCATCTACTCTGGTGCTTACATGCTTTGAGTGAATTCTTCTTCACAGTAAATAAACAAATAAAAAAATCCTTAAATATATCCCATAGTTTGTAGACGCTATAACTTTTGCGCAAACCAATCAATATTCGCTTATTGGGATTTTTTTTACCAAAAATATGTAGCAGAATACATATTGGCCTAAATTGATGAAAAAATTGGATTTTTAAAAAAAATTATTGGATATTTTTTTTTTCCAAAATTGTTTTTTTGTTTTTTTGTTTATAGCGCAATAAAAAAAAAAAAACAATGACATTTGGTGATCAAAAGAAAGCTCTATTTGTGGGAAAAGAAGGACAGTATTGCACGACCACGCAATTGTCAGTTAAAGTAACGCTGTACTATATTGCAAAAAATGGCCTGGTCAGGAAGGGGGGGGGGGGGTAAATCTTCCAGAACTGAAGTGGTTAATTAATGAAAGTACACTTATCTTTTAGAGCACTGGCCTCCAAACATTATAAGCAAAGGGCCAATTTACTGTCCTTCAGGTTTTAGGGGTCTATGGCTCGTAGGAGTAGAAATTTGCCCGCTGTCGATGGGAATTAGCAATACCCCATCATTGGTTCTAATGGGAGGAATAATACCCCATTTTTGGTATCATTTGGAAGAATAGTGCCTCATTGTTGGTATCAGTTGGAGGATTAGTGCGCCATTGTTGGTATCAGTGGCAGAAATAGTGCGCCATTGTTGGTATCAGTGGCAGGAATAGTACGCCATCTTTGGTATCAGTGGCAGGAATAGTGCGCCATTGTTGGTGTCATTGGGAGGAATGGTGCTCCATCATTGGTGTCAGTGGGATAAAGGCAAGCACAGGGCCACATCCAGTCCCCGGGCCACAGTTTGGAGATCACTGCTTTAGAGATTGGCACTCAGTCTGAAACATCTCCTCTGACAGGGAGAGAATACAAGTAAATAATAAAAAAAAAAAAATCAACTACATTTTTAAGAGGCAACATTTTCACCATTACATGATGTTTGCATTCCTTTGCGCTTTCTTTCTGGTTTAAAAGCTACAACATGCTTCAGTTTTGGTCCAACAGGGCCCGCTTTGCTTCTATTATAATCCATTTTAACATGTTTCTTTTTTTTCAATTGTGAAAAAGTAACCTTATATGAACTGAAAACAGGATGAACCTGCAAATGTTGTTGCAAAGGGAGATTAAAAAGACACGCATTGCTGATTTTTTACAACAGATACAACCATCCATGTGCAGATGCTCTTGCAGAAGTATTCAACAGCACAGAAAAGGTATTATTGCTGATCTGTCCTTATGAAAATGCTGGTTTCCTGGATCTCATGTCGATCCAACAGCTGGGGCAGCACTGACCTAGAACAAATATGTAGATAAGGGCTTTTGACTTCACTCTGACTTTTTAATTTGCATGCTTTTCCAAGTCATTGGCTCGTTAATTTTGAAGCCAGAGACAACCAGGAAACTAGTATTTTTAGATGGGCAATGTATAAGTTTCCTTTTAGGCCTCATTCACACGAGCATACCTATCTGTACACCCATGTGAAGGGCCGTCTTCGCCCATATGGGATACACAACTAATCTACATGCAGGCAGTTCCATTCATGCAGCGACTGCACAGAGACAGCTGCTGGACCCAATTTGACAGCCATGCGGATGCACGTGCCTGAACACACATTCTTTGTGCTCGGGGACATGCACCCACCTAGGCACAGCTGTCAGATTGGGACCAGTGGCTGTGTCCGTGTAGCAGCTATGTCCCAATAGACATAAATGGGACTGCCTGCATGCAGATAGATGGAGCACCTGTGAATCCCATGCAGGCAAGGAAAGCCTTTAGCACGGGGGTGAAGATAGGTACGCCCGTCCCCTGTGAATGAACCTTAGTAGGCCATGAACCTTAGTACCCCATGTAAATGAGAGTTTGACCCAGAAGGAGCTTAAATGCAGTACGCTTTTGTGTTGCTTTGACTTGCTTCTGATGAACTTCTGATTAGCTTGCGTTACTTTGAGCTGCTTTTGAGTTGCTTCCAGCTGTTTTCAACTTCACTTTGACTTGTATAGAAAAGGAAAGATGTTCAGACACAAAGAAATACCTGTGTAGACCAGCTTCGAAAGAATTCTTCAAAAATGTCAGGTGTCACCTTTAGATCGGCCCCACAATAAAGGGGACAATCGCTGATTCTATGATGAATTTACAAATTACACCACGGAACAAAAATTACGATTGGTTCTGGTAACAGGACAAAGAGTTCTCATCTCTCATCTTCTCCTGCAGTTGGCCTAAGGTTACCAACAGGAAATCTGCTGTACATATGTCATCCCCGTGATCAAAGGTTTATCCTAATATACTTAGTTACGATAGCCGCTGCGTAACCTAATACATATATTAGTGAATGTTATTACTAATTCTTTCTGTATAATGTGACTCACATGCTCCTTATTAGACTATGCTGCTATTCCTATTCTGCTCTTTCCACTATCCATACATGACACAGTTATCTGGCACATTAAATTTGCCCGTTGGCAATGGAAGGCAGGACATGCAAGCATGGTGCAACCAATCGAAGGCACTGATTGACATCGCTCAGCTGTCACACCAACGGGAACACATGCATTGGTTGAGTACTCCTGTTTACTCTGTAGAAAGGAACAAGGGAGGTGCTTGTAGACTTTGCAATGTATAGACCCCCCAGCGATATCTTTTCATGTGGAAACAATAGTAATTGAATATTAGTTTTGTAACCCTGACAGCTGGCAGCCAACTGTGTCTGGAGGGCACCCGTAGATATGTAAAGCTGTTAAAAATAGTCATAAAACACAATGAAAATGATGATAAACACACGGATACCTGAAACAAGAAGACATAATAAAAAAATCTGGATCAGGCAAACGTCACTTATTGTTTTTCGGTATCTTAAAGTGTAAGTAAATGAAAAAAAAATTAAGCTGCCCCCTTTTAAATTGACAGTACAGCTACAAACAGCAGATGAAATCAAATCCAACCCGGTGTGACAGTGTCCTTCAGATTTCTAACTTTCATTTGATATCTGTAGTTAAAGGAAACCTGAGAGGAGTATGAAAGCTATCTTGACCTCTACTTTTGCAGATTCTATTTGCCCAACTGTCAGGCTGATCCAATGGCTTCAGTGCTTTCTGAGTCCCAGACCTAAAGTCAAACTAAAGCCATAATTCTTGATCTACTGTCTTTCTGAACCAGGGTTCTGTGGAACCCTAGGATTCCCCCTAGAGCAACCTTTCTCAACCTTTTTAATATGGAGGAACCCTTGAAATAACCTTTACATCTCAGAGAACCCCTACTAAAAATTATTGTAACTACAGCTCATGGCATGTTAGCGGTCAGCAGTCAATAAAATCCTCCCTTACATAAATGGTCAGTGGAGACAGGCTTCCTTTGATTGGTAATCAGTGAGAGAAGAGTCCCTTAAAATTGGTGGTAACTGGGAGAAGAGTCTCACTACTCTGGTGAGAAGCATGCTCATTACACTGGTGGTTAGTGAAAAGAATGCTCTATACATTAGTGGCCATTGGAAAGAATGTTCCTCACATCAATGGGAAGAATGCTTCCTGTACAGTTAGCTAAAAAGATCATTAGTGTCAGTGGTTACCTATATTAGTCCAAAACTGTTGATTTCTCAGGGAACCCCTAGCAACCTCTGGAGGGACTCTAGGGCTTTATTCAACATTGGAGGAAAGGCCGCTATAGATGCTGTTACGGTTGAGCAAGTAGAAATTTCTGCCTTTCAGATATGTAGCCATTGACACTTATGATCTGTAAGAGAGAATTCCTTCCACTGACTACCAATGTAAGAATCATTGTTAACACTAACCACTAATGTAAAGGACATTCTTCCCACTGACCAACAATTTAAGGGACATTCTTCCCACTGATCACCAATGTAAGGGACATTTTTCCCACTGACAGCAACGTAGGGATATTCTTCCCACTGATCACCAATATAAGGGACATTCTTCCCACTGATCGCCAATGTAAGGGCCATTCTTTCCACTAACCACCAACGTAAGAAGCATTCTTCCCACTGATCACCAATATAAGGGACATTGTCCCTTACATTGGTGATCAGTGGAAAGAATGTCCCTTATATTGGTGATCAGTGGGAAGAATGCCCCTTACATTGGTGATCAGTGGAAAGAATGTCCCTTATATTGGTGATCAGTGGGAAGAATGCTTCTTACGTTGGTGGTTTCTTCCCACTGGTTTCTTCTTACGTTGGACATTCTTCCCACTGATCGCCAATGTAAGGGACATTCTTCCCACAGAACACCATTGTAAGGAACATTCTTACCACTGATCACCAATGTAAGGGACATTCTTCTAATTGATCACCAATGTAAGAGACATTCTTCCCTTTGACCACCAATGTAAGGGACATTCTTTCCATAGACCACCACACATGTACTGTGAGCTGTAGATACAGTAATTATTGGCAGGGGTTTTGTGAGACCAGAAAGTTATATCCATGTTACAAAAGGTTGAGAAAGGATGATCTTATTTCAGTAACCTGGAAAGTATTAAATCCAAAGGACCAATATAATTTGCAAGAGGTCATAAGCAGGCAAAAACACATTCTAACAGTATAATCTGTACTTCCCACTGAGTTTTGCAAAGAAAGTGACGTACTTAAAATTATCTGGGTTCTTTTTTGGTGTTAAAAGTCTGGTACAGCAAATTTTCTGTTGTGGATTGCAGTTCAGAATCTGAGAGCATGCCGAACTGAGACTCCTTGCTCTGCTGATTAAGTGATGGCAGCAATCTCTATAGCATGATCCGGAAGTTTATCTTCTTTGCATGAATCTTAAAGTGGAACTTTACTCAGTAAAATGTTTTAAAAAAGTATAATTTGAAGCTTTTTATTGATTTTTGTGCTGCAAAGCAGCACTTCCTGCTTTCCAGCCTGGGCCAGGCACCACAGCCTCCTGGGATAGGTGTGATGTAGCAATCCCCGAAGGCAGTGAGTTACCAAAGGTGCACACACACGAAACTTGATGAAGCGTATGCACATGGACAGCTATAGTGTTCAGCTGCCAGAAATTGTGGCGCTTGTGTGCACAAGCATAATTCTGCTGCACATGTGCAGTTGCGAAACTAGTCTCTACCAGGTCCAAAATAAATGGCCGGTGTAGCTGTACACACACTGGATTTTGAAAGATAGTTGCGTGGAAGAGGGGTGGGGGAGGAGATTTATTCAGCAGTTGAGTTCTGCTTTAAGCGTTCTTTCAGGTGAGCAGCCTAGGAGAGCTGGTAAAAAGAGTGGCTGAGCCAAAATTTTGTTGCCTCCCAGTCACCCACCCGGATTGTTAAAATACAGTAGGACGGGGCTGTATACATTTTTAACTCTGGGTGGTAAGCTTCCCGCAGGTCTGATTAAGACCTACTTGGCCGAACTGAAATAAATTGTTTTTAATGCACAGAGCTCTTACGCTGCTTCCTTCTCCCACACTCCAGCCCTGCTATATGGGAAGAGGGCGATACCAAATTCAGGTACTTACACTGCTTGCATTTCAAAAATAAATGCAATTATGTATTTCTGATTACGGAGTGCCTAGAGTTCGGTTTAAACAGATGCATACATTTTCAGCCTGCTGAAAATTTTAGGCTTCATTTACACCTGTGCATTTTTAGGTGCGGTGCATTAAAATAAATCCTTCTTGCTGTATCTTTGATGCGTCTGCAAGAAAATGCCCAATTTATAGCATTCAATGGTAACGCACCTAAAAGGCACTGCACAGATGTGAATTGACCCTAAAAGTAAACAGTGTTGCAGATTTTGTCACCCCCCCTGACGTCTTACTCCTCATTTTGTACTAGTACCAAAAACCAGCTAAAGAATCCCTCACCATTAACAGCTAAATACAACAACGTAGAAGTAAATCTGCCTAATCTTCCACCGATCAACACAGAGAGGCTCAGAAAACCAGCTCTACCTCTCAGCACGGCTTCCAAAAAAACCAAACCCACCTCGCCGTCCTCCCATTTCCACCCACTAGCACTGACAGATCCATTCATAATTCTTCTTCCTAATTCACAAGCACACAGCAATCCCCTTTCATCTCTCCCAGCTGCATCAGATCCCTAATACCAGCATTTTGCAATATCCCCTCCCAAATCGTGTTCATTCAAGATTTCCCTCTTTCAAATCCCCGAGCTGTACAAAATACGCTCACTCTGAATCCAACGCTGAAACTTCACAAGTGCAGAGAATAATACAAAGTCACTCGAAGCTTGAAACCACCAGGGAAGTACAGTGCTAAAGTTTTCAATGGAACAAACCTGATATGGGAGCGATAATGCTAACGTTGTTTAGAAATAGAGTGCTAAAGTTGTTTAGAAATAATTACAAAAATAAAGATTTGTTTAAAAATAACAAAGAAAATTAAGACATGCAAAAACACTGGACATAGGAAAGAAAATTAAGACATGCAAAAACAATGGACATAGGAAAGAAAATGAAGACATGCAAAAACAGTGGACATAGGAAAGAAAATTAAGACATGCAAAAACAATGGACATAGGAACAGGAGTAACTACCAAACAAAGGAAATTTCATGAGACAGCTTAATGAGAACGCTGTTCATATAATACACGTACTATACATGTGAAGGTTGCAGGATCTCAGTATAACGAAAGCCGATAAAAAGTTTTGAGTTCAACGTAGGTGGAGCAGAATGGACCTCTGTCTTTCTCCAACTGTCTCAGCCATGTAAGAAACATTTTTATACAATAGCTGACTTTCCTGTCCAGTAACCCCAATAAAGTAGATTTAGCACAATGCATTACTTTTTCAGAACAACGTTGAACAATTGTTTCAAGTTGACCACCCATGGTGCCTAGAAGCATCCTTAGCACCAAAAAACTCCAGTTGCATTCAACAGAAGTTGAACAATTGGGTACAATTGTAAGGCTGACACATGACACGGCTTGATCAGAAGAAATGAGAGCTTTTCTGCAATGGGATTATATTTCGTTTTGGATGGAACCACATATCAAATTTTTTTCCTATACAATTAGGATTTAGGATGTTCTTCAATAGTGCAGTGGCTAAGTGGTTAGCACCAAGGGGTTCTTGGTCCAAACTCCGATCAGGACATTATCTGCATGGAGTTTGCATGTTCTCCCTGTGCTTGCATGGGTTTACTCTGGATTTCTCTCACACTTGCTGGTAGGTTAATTGGCTCCTGTCCAAATTGGGCATAGCATGTGAGATAGGGACCTTAGATTATAAACACCTTGGGGGCAAGGACTAATCAAAATGTAAAAATGTATATGTAAAGCACTGCGTAAGTTGTTGGAACAAAATAAATACCTGTAATAAATAGCGTGTATAAACACACTGCTTGTCATAACAGAAACATAGGAACCGATGGGTTTATGAAGGTGCATTCCCCAAAGCTGTCATCCTTACCCTTGCATAGCTACTTGGTGTTTTATCGATCAAGACTTGATGAGGTTCCCCTCAAATAATATGCAAATTACCGAGTAGTGCAAGATGAAAGATGACAACCCTGAACAAAACACCTTAAAAAACAAGTCAGCAGTGACTACATCTATATTCTGTCCTGCCAAGTGTCCCTTAAGGGCTTAAACCATTTAAAAATAATAACTTAGTTACGTACAGAGAACATTGTTCTAAATCACCCCTGGCTCCTTTAACCTCTCAGAGATGTTAATCTCAAGATATCAAAGTGAAATGTAATTGGAAGGGTAAGACCCTCTTAGTAAAGTCAATGGCAAGTAGGCGGACCTGGGATCTCAATGCTGAAGTCTGACTGACTAAAAAAGATACAAGTCACTGGTGATACACTTACCAACCTCTACCCCAGTCTTTCTCAAACTTTTTAACATGGAGCAACCCTCGAGATATCTTAACAGTCACAAGAATCCCAAGCATTTAATTACTATATCTGTGGAGGTCAGTTAGAAGAATTCCCCTTACATTGGTGGTCAATGGTAAGAATGTCCCTTACATTGGTGGTCAATGGTAAAAACGTCCCTTACATTGGTGGTCAATGGGAAGAATGTCCCTTACATTGGTAGTCAATGGGTAGAATGTCCCTTACATTGGTGGTCAATGGAAAGAATGTCCCTTACATTGGTAGTCAATTAGAAGAATGTCCCTTACATTGGCGGTCAGTGGGAAGAATACTTGTTTCATTGGTGGTCAGTGGGAAGAATGCCCCTTACATTGGTTGTCAGTGGGAAGAATGTCACTTATATTTTGTAGTTGGTAGGAAGAATGTCCCTTACATTGGTGGTCAGTGGGATGAATACTCCTTACATTGGTGGCCAGTGGGGAGAATGTCCCTCATATAGGTGGTCAGTGAAAAGAATGCTCCTTACATTGGTGGTCAGTGGGATGATAAATACTCTTTACATTGGTGGCCAGTGGGAAGAATGTCCCTTATATAGGTGGTCGGTGAAAAGAATGCTCCTTACATTGGTGGTCAGTGGGAAGAATGCGCCTCACATTGGTGGTCAGTGGGAATAATGTCCCTTATATCGGTGCTCAAAAGGAAGAATGCTCCTTCCATTGGTGGTCAGTGGGAAGAATGTTCCTTACGTTGGTGGTCAGTAGGAAGAATGTCCCTTACAGTGGTGGTCAGTGGGAAGAATGTCCCTTAAGTTGGTGGTCAGGAGGAAGAATGCTCCTTCCATTGGTGGTCAGTGCGATGAATGTCCCATATATTGGTGGTCAGTGGGAAGAATGCTCCTTACATTCATAGTCAGTGGGAAGAATGTCCCCAATTCTGGTGGTCAATGGGAAGAATGCTCCTTATACTGGTGGTTAAGAGGAAGAATGCCCCTTGCACTGGTGGTCAGTGGGTAGAATGCACCAAAGCTTGGTGGTTGGTGGGAAGAAAGCTCCTTACGTTAGTGGTCAATAGGTACAATGTCCCTTACATTGATGGTCAATAGGAAGAATATCCCTTACATTGGTGGTCCTTGGGAATAATACCCCCTTTCAGTGCTGGTTAGTAGAAAGAATACTCCTTACATTGGTGGTCAATGGGAAGAATTTCCTAAATAACTAAAAGAAAATCATTGGTGTCATAAACATGACAATGAACCCCTTGCAACCTCTGGAGGAACCCTACCTGAGAAAGACTGCTCTACTCAATTGAATCACAGTTCTGGGATTTCTGACTATTAGCTCGATCTCAAAACTTTCCATACAGGACAGGAGATATGATACCGACTGTTCTGTAAGTTACAAATGTAATGTCATAAAACACTGCATGCAAATAGAAAACTAAAAGAGAGAGAAGCCAGAGCCAAGCAGAGAGGAGGAGCAGCAGGGAATGACAGTTTCCATACACCAACTAGCCAGCTGATATATTGCATTAATGGATCTGTACATGGAGAGGGGGGCGAAAGGCTTTGGGACTAGCCTGTGCACTAAAGGGCATTGTGCAGCTTCCACCGAAATCTGAGCCTGTTGTGTTCAGAAAGGTAATTATCACTGCATTATCCACAAGCCAAACCCGTATAGACTGCAGAACAGGACTAGTAAAGGACACACAATGGAAGAATCACCATCAACAACATAAACATGCATAATAATCCAGCATGAATGTGATGGGGAATGTCCAAAATTTCAAATAGGTAAAATAATGATTGCCCTATAATACTGAAATGCAAAATAATTGCTGTATCCAGTTATCACGCCGGTGAGATCAGAGCATCTAAAAACCCATATTGGAGGGGGGGGGGGGGGGTAGAGATGTATAGGATGGATGAGATATAATGGGTAGACTTACTATGCTGCCTAGAAGAAGTAGCAGGGCTGTCTCCATTCCTCCTGGTCCCATAGAGCTGATGATGGTATGGTGTAGTGTAGTGACAGTCAGATGCAGAATGCAGCTCCACGATTCAGCTACACCTGCCCCTAAAGCCCTGACAAGCCATCCCCTTCTGTTTAAAGAGAACCATCCCCTCCGCTGTCCTCCCAATGGCTGCACACAGCCTCCTCTCCCTCCTCCCCTCCCAGGGAACACTTCCAGCAAACCAAGGACTGATTGTCAGGATTGGATTTAGGGAATAATGCTTGGATCGCAGCCCCGAAAACACTTAACTGCTAATAATTAAAGAAAAGAAAGAAAGAAAAAGAGGAGGTGCAGCATTTCCATTGTCTTCTTCTTGGTGGTGGAGCTTCTTGTCCTTCTCACGTGGGGATTGATGGGAAAGGTCGAGGCTGTACACGTCAATTTGCTGCAGGAGGTTCACGTCAAGGAAAGCATGACATCAATTTTTTTTTTTTTTAAATACATCATGTTTTTTGTTAAAAAAAAAAAAAGTAAAAACATAATCTTTTAATTTATATTTTATATTTTATTCTATATTATATTATTATAGTGTATTCCATATTATAATATTATATATTATATTATAATATTATATTATATTTTATTTTCTATTATAATATATTATATTTTATTTTATGTTATAATATTATATTCTATATCATAATATTTTATTCTATATTATAATATTATATTATAATTTATTTCATATTATAATATTATATCATTTTTTAAAACTAGATGACAAACAATAATTGAGAGTCACTTTAGTCTCCAGTCACACATAAGCACTTGGTTGCGCGTTTTCGTACATCTCTCTAAGCGCAAAACGCTCACCATCAAGAATTCCATTTTTTTTTCTGTTTCCCTGTTCGCTTCTCACTTCCGTGTTCACACTTTGTGCACGCACAATTGCGCACTCGTCACGCGCAGAAGCGCGCTGCCTTTTAGCAGATGCGTGGTGGTGCCATTATAGACACCAAAAGGGCGTCAAATGAATTCTTAATGGCACCTCCACACATCTGCTAACGTGCAATTTTTCGCTTACACCAAAATGATGCTGCAGCACCATGTGGTTCAGTGCGGCGCAATTTTGAAAAAGGGTTAGGGACTTCTTTTGCACATTTGTCGCACGTAGTGCTGCCTACTAAAATGAATGGGCTAAGCGTAAGTACACGCACGCGCTCCATCACACCTGCATGGTGCGAATGGTGCCTAAGGCTAGGTTCACACTACTGGGCAGCCCCATGGAGCTACTAACTTACGCGTTTCGCTCATCCCAAAATGCATGATGCTGCAGCACCATGCGGTTCGGTGCGCCGCGCAATTTTTAAAAAAGAGTTAGGGACTTCATTTCCTGCATGTAGGGCTGCCTATTGAAATTAATGAGTTGTCCTACATGCGAAGCGTAAGAGCGCACACGCGCTCCATCACACCTGCATGGTGCCTAAGGCTAGGTTCACACTACTGGGCAGCCCCATGGATCTACTAACCTACGCGTTTCACTCATCCCAAAATGCATGATGCTGCAGCACCATGCGGTTCGGTGCGCCGCGCAATTTTGAAAAAGGGTTAGGGACTTCATTTCCTGCATGTAGGGCTGCCTATTGAAATGAATGAGTTGTCCTACATGCAAAGTGTGGGAATGCGCACGCACTCCACCGCTCCTGCATGGTGTGAATGGTGTCTAAGGCTAGGTTCACACTATTGGACAACCCCATGCATCTGCTAACTTACACGTTTTGCTCACACCAAAGCGCATGATGCTGCAGCATCATGCGGGGCGATGCAATTTCGCAAAAGGGTTAAGAACTTCTTTTGCACATTTCATGTAGAGCAGCCTATTGAAATGAATGGGCTGTCCTACATGCAATCACGCCCTTTCTTGACACGCACAATAGCGCGCTGCCCTTTAGCAGCCTCATAGCGGCGCCATTAATTATTAATTATTAATGACACGCCCATGCATATGCTAATGTGCGCATTTCCATGAACGCCAAAATGCATGGTGATGCAGCACCACGTGGTTTCATGCAGTGAAGGGTCCGGGACCTTTTTTTGCGCATTTCTTGTGAGCGTGCTTTGTCGCACCTGCAGGGTATCAATGAAGTCTAAGACTAGGTTCACATTATTGCGTGTCGGGAACAACACAGAAACGCGCTTCCATTTAGCAGACGCGCGGCAGTGCCATTAATTGTTAATGTAAGTAATGTAATGCAATTATTGTCATTAATTGTTAATGTCTCCCCCCCACACATCTGCAAGCACCATGCGGTTTGGTGCAGTGCGTTTTTGCCCTTTTTTTCCTGCATTTCTTATGCATAAGGCAGCCCATTGAAATGAATAGCCTGCCCTGCACGTGGCACATGGGAACACACGAAAAGCACATGGACGCACCCACGATTGGTCACATCTGTAGGTGTGAACCAAGCCCAAGTCCCTTAAAAGTACATGAGCTTTTTTTTTTTTCGGAGCTGTGCTTCTGACCCCATAATGGAAGCATCTGTAAATGTGCGTTTTTGTGCTTGAAAAACTCTGATCTCCTCCTTCCCTCCTCCTCCAAAACAATAACGTCAGAACTGGCATGCATGTACAAAAAAAAATGCTCGCAAAAGACTTTAATAAAAAAAAAAAAAAAAAATGTTCGCCTACACACTCAAAACGCTTACAAAATCACCTGAAAACCGCTCAGATCAGGTGTGAGACCCTGTTCATGAGTTTCGTGAATGTGCGCTAAATCACACAATTTTGCGCACGTTTATGAAATGCGCAAAAAAAAAAAAAAAAAAGTGTGCTTGCTTTGCTATACTTTTTTTCCAAGCTTTAAAAAGTGAGACAAATGCGTCAAACTGTCAAAATTTAAAAAGCTGCATGAGCTACTTTGCCGTATTTGTTGCAAATAGGGCAGTTCGTTTGCTATAAATGTAGTGCAAAAGTGCGTTCAAAGTGCACGTAAACGTGACACCCGCCGTCATTCATCCTCGTGTGAGTGGGGTCTGAATGAGGGCTTACATATGTGAAACAAATGTGAGAATAAGGTTACAGAAGGTTGGTAGCAACACAGAGGCAACGCACAGGAAATGCGTCACTGTGTTGGGCTGCCATTTATTTTGAACGCCCCCCCCCCCAATGTACTAAGGGTCCCCATACACATTACAATCTGACCATACAAACTTTGTTCAATTAACTATAGATTTACCAAAACAATGTAATCTAAGGACCTCTCTAATCTCTCCAACCAATTATACTACATAGTTGTTGGTAGATCTAGGAGATTGTCCAATCAAATGGTAGTGTGTATGGTGAGCTTAAAGTGGAACTTCAGTCATTTTTTCATCTTTCCATCTATTAAATCTTCTGCCCTTGTTGGTGTTTTAACTTTGGATAATAAAACCTTTTTTTTCTGCCAGTAAATACCTTCTACATTCCACTTCCTCTTTCTTGTCTGGTCATTAGCCTAAGTGATGGTGAACCTTGGCACCCCAGATGTTTTGGAACTACATTTCCCATGATGCTCGCCTACACTGCAGAGTGCATGAGCATCATGGGAAATGTAGTTCCAAAACATCTGGGGTGCCAAGGTTCACCATCACTAGCCTAGGCTTATGACATCATGCACAGCTCTCTCTTTCATCTCCTGAGAGTTTGCCAGGAAGGGAGGAGGGATAAGAGGGCCAATGAGAGCTGCAGAGCTGGAGTTGCGTGTCTGTGTAAATCCAGGCAGTGAACAAGAAGCAGCTTCAGCTGCCCACAGTTAAAATGGTTGCACTCAGTGGAGGGAGATTTCTGCAGCATATTTGGCAAGTACAGACTCACAGTATATATAAAATAATATACAAAGTGGTTGGAGGGAAGCTTCAGAATGGCAAAGATGTTTTTATTACAAATTATGTGAGCAGACTGCAGTTCCTCTTTAAGGCAATGCACTTGCGTTGTAATGTGCCACAACATAGTTGCAATAAAAAAAAGTATAGCCCTATTTTTTGCAGGCTAGGATGTATTTATTGGCAGCCCATTCGTTTCAATTATATGCTTTAATGCAACGCACACAAACGCACAACATCGTATTGCCTTACCGCACCACAAAGAAGTAATTTCACTTACAGGTCACCCCAACCCTGTAACTGTACAGTAAAAAGGAGAAGCAGCAGACTGATTAGCTCACCTCTCTGCTCTCCCCTCCTATCAGCATGCTTCTTGCACACCAAAGGGAGCTGGATGGAGTTAGGCTGAGGCTGTTATCCCCTATTATTACACCCTGGGCTTGCATGGTGTGCAGTGGCTGAGATTTTTCTCTACGTCTATGCTTTTTACACTGCATCACATCTGATTGGCTCTGTATGCTGCTTCTCCCTCCCTTATGCTTAGCTCTGCTGTACAAGGGTGGCAAGAAGCTGATAAAAAAAAAAAAAAAACTAATTCAGGTCATTCTATTAATATAGTGAATACATAGACAGAAGTGACAACTGCCAGGCCATATTAAAGGAAGAATATGGAAGCTGCCATCTCTCACCTCTCCTGGAAATGCTAGTTGCCTGGCTCTCATGATAATTCAAAAGCTTTAGTGATTTTTAAACTGCTGACCCAGGACAAGTATGCAGTTCAGGAATTTTGACTTTGCATTTTTCTAATGTATATTTTTCAGTGTCATCGACCTAGTACTGAACTTGTGGCAGCTAGTATTTCTTACCTAATCCTAGCTCCTGTTTTAACCACTTCAATACAGGGCACTTATACACCTTCCTGCCCAGACCAATTTTCATCTTTCAGCGCTGTCGCACTTTGAGTGACAATTGCGCGGTCGTACTACACTGTACCCAAACTACATTTTTATCATTTTGTTCCCACAAATAGAGCTTTCTTTTGGTGGTATTTGATCACCTCTGCAGTTTTTATTTTTTGCTAAACAAATAAAAAAAGACCAAAAATTTTGAAGAAATAAAAGTTTTGCTTTTGTTTCTGTTAAAAAATTTTGTAAATAAGAAAGTTTTCTCCTTCGCTGATGGGCACTGATAAGGCGGCACTGACAGGCACTGATAAGGCGGCACCGATGAGGTGGCACCAATGAGCGGCACTGACGATGGGCACTGGTAGGCGGCACTGATGGGCACTGGTAGGCGGCACTGATGGGTGGCACTCATATGCAGCACTGATGGGCATTGATAGGCGGCACTGATGGGCACTCATGGGTGGCACTGGTGGGCACTGATGGGCACTGATAGGTGACACTGATGGGCACTGAAAGGCAGCACTGCTGGGCACTGATAGGCACTGATAGGGTGGCACTGATAGGCGGCACTGATGGGCACTGATAGGCGGCACTGCTGGGCACTGATGGGCATTGATAGGCGGCACTGATGGGCACTGATACGCGGCACTGATATGAGGCACTGATAGGCATCCCTGGTGGCACTGGCAGTGGTAGGCATTGGGGATGGGCACTGATTGGCAGCTGCCTGGGCACAGATTGGTATTTCCTTGGGGGTCTAGGGGGCATACCTAGTGGTCCAGTGTGGTGGCCACCCTGGTGGTCCTGGGCGGCTTCCCTGGTGGTCCTGGGTGGGATCCGAAGGGGGGCTGTGCTGATAAATAATCAGCACAGACCCCCCCTGTCAGGAGAGCAGCCGATCGGCTCTCCTCTACTCGCGTCGCAGCGGCTTAATATCCTGATCACATCATATGACGTCCGGTCAGGATATTGAAACCACTTTGCCGCCGTCATTTTGCTATATGACGGACGGCAAGTGGTTAAAAACCGCTCAGTGCTGCTCTCTCAACTTGTGCAGGGTGACTGGTCTTGTCTCCATCCACCTGCTGTAGTTTTCTGCAGGCAGCCTGTAGTGGGTGGAGCTGCTGGGCCCCTCCCACAGATCTGCTCTCTGCACTGGCTTTGATGTCACTACTGCCTTTACAAGGTAATATCTGGGTTTGCAAAGGCATTTGATGCACAAAAGATGGATTTTCTTTGTTGCTATTGAGAAATATTTTTCATTAAAAATTGTTTTGCCCAGGGTTTAGCTTTATAAAGTGTCATTCTATTCTAAACAGAAAATTGAGCCCTGGGATTCATGTAAGGAGTACAGTCTGCCAGCTCAGGAATTACGTTTTTTTTTTTTAATCTATTCTAGGCATTGCTGTAGTGCAGGTTAATACCAGGCTTGAACAGAAGGAGACAGGTAATAATATATATCAATCCTAAGCAGCTTCACAACCACCAATCAGATCCTAAACTGGTTTGATACTGGCAACAGTGGGAGGTCCACCTCCAGTGACCATCTGAGATCCTCTCTGCATTCTGGCTGTAATCAGCTATACAGAGCTCGGATTATTTTAAATTGGTATTTCGGATTTTAGCACAGCTTCAGATCTTGCTGGATATCACAGAAAACCCCCTACCACCCTGAAAATTAATGTTCCATTGCCATGTCATGTTTTGAATTCTATGTTCGATCAAGAAAAATCTACAATCATTCTCCTATGATTTTCCTTGTCACTACAGTCGAAAACGATTGGCTATTTGACCCCATTGTCTATTAGAAAATTGAACATCCCCAAAACTATTTTCTTCAAATTAAATTCTACTGATGTACAGCAAACTTTAGCCAACCAGAGTCGCTCATAAGACAAGAGTTGACCAGAACTGCTCATAAACATGAGATGATCAGAGCAGCTCATAGACACAAGGTGACCAGAGCTGCTCATAAACATGAGATGACCAGAGCCACTCACAGACATGAGATGACCAGAGCTGCTCATAGACACGAGATGCCCAGAGCCAATTCGAGATGTCCAGAGCCACTCATAGACACGAGATGACAAGAGCCTCTCATAGACATGAGATGACCAGAGTCAACGCGAGATGACCAGAGCCACGCATGGACATGAGATGACCAGAGCCATTAATAGACATGAGATGACCAGAGCCTCTCATAGACACGAGATGCCCAGAGCAAATCATAGACATGAGATGACCAGAACCTCTCATAGACATGAAATGACCAGACCCTCTCATAGACACGAGGTGACCAGAGCCTCTCATAGACACGAGATGACCAGTGCCACCGATAGACACGAGATGACCAGAGCCACTCATAGACATGAGATGACCAGATCCACTCATAGACATGAGATGACCAGATCCACTCATAGACATGAGATGACCAGAGCCATTAATAGACATGAGATGACCAGAGCCTCTCATAGACAAGAGATGCCCAGAGCAAATCATAGACATGAGATGACCAGAACCTCTCATAGACATGAAATGACCAGACCCTCTCATAGACACGAGGTGACCAGAGCCTCGCATAGACACGAGATGACCAGTGCCACCGATAGACACGAGATGACCAGAGCCACTCATAGACATGAGATGACCAGATCCACTCATAGACATGAGATGACAAGATCCACCCATAGACATGAGATGACCAGAGCCGCTCATAGACATGAGATGACCAGAACCTCTCATAGACATGAAATGACTAGAGCCACTCATAGACACAAGATGACCAGATGCATTCATAGGCATGAGATGACCAGAGCCACTCATAAACTTGAGATGACCAGATCCACTCATTGACACAAGTTGACCAGAGCCGCTCAAAGACATGAGATGACCAGAGCCTCTCATGGACATGAGATGACCAGAGCTTCTCATAGACACAAGATGCCCAGAGCCAACATGAGATGACCAGAGCCACTCTAAGACATGAGATGACCAGGGCCACTCAGACACGAGATGACCTGAGTCGCTCATAGTTATTAGATGCCAAGAGTCGTTCATAAACAGAAGATAACCAGAGACATTTATAGACAAGAGATGACCAGAACCACTCATAGACACGAGATGACCAGAGCTGCTCACAGACACGAGATGACAAGAGTCGCTCATAGACATAAGATGACCACAGTCGCTCATAGACACAAGATGGCAAGAGCTGTTCATAGACATGAGATGACCAAAGCCGCTCATAGACACGAGATGACCAGGGCCACTTATAGACACAAGCTGACCAAAGCCGCTCATAGACACGAGATAACCAGAGGCGCTTATAGACAGGAGATGACCAGAGCCACTCATAGACACAAGATGACCAGAGCCGCTCATAGACACGAGATGACCAGAGCTGCTCATAGACATAAGATGACCACAGTCGCTCATAGACACGAGATGACCAGAGCCGCTCATAGACATAAGATGACCAGAGCCACTCATAAATGTGAGATAACCGGAGCCACTCCTAGACACACAAAATGACCAAAGCCGTTCATAGACACGAGATGAACAGAGCAATTTATAAATGCAAGATGACCAGAGCCACTCATAGACACAAGATGACCAGAGCCACTCATAGACATGAGATGAGATTACCAAAGCCGCTCCTAGACATGAGATGACCAGAGCCACTCAAATGCGAGATGACCAGAGCCACTCATAAATGTGAGATGACCAAAGCCACTCATAGACACGAGATGACTTGAGTCGCTCAAATAGATACTAGATGTCCAGAGTCGTTCATAGACATGAGATGACCAGAGCCACTCAAAGATGTGAGAAGACAGCTTCCATGATAGATTTTACCAAATGGGAAACAATCTAAAGTCTATGGGTTCGATGTAAGTCTGGCAGACACTCTCTATGGGAGAGCTGGTTGGAAAATGTATTAAATGTTTGCTAATTACTATTATATAGTTAAATATCTGCTTGTGAACCTCTCCTTGTCCCCTTCCCCTCTCCATTGACATAAACAGAAATGTTCAAACAAGCCAGACGTTCCTGTCTATGGAGAACTCTGCCTTCACAGGGGCAGTCAGATGGTGTGTGCATGGCCAAATGCCAAGAGAACCTTTACTGAGATTAACATGGAGGCTGCTAATGCTGACTTTTCATTTAGTTCTGAAAGTGCTAGTTGCCTGGCTGTCATGCTGATCCTCTTGTTTAGGCTTCATGCACACTGGGCCTTTTATTAAAAACTTTTCTCCTGGCAGCAGAAAAGCAGCTTTAAAAACATGCCTAAAGCCGCGTAAACACGGGAGGACTTTTCGACCGGACTGGTCCGACGGAACGAATCCGTCGGACAATCCAACCGTGTGTGGGCTTCATTGGACCTTCAGCAGACTTTTTCTGTCAAAAATCAGACGGACTTTAGATTTGGAACATGTTTCAAATCTTTCCGACGGACTCGAGTCCGGTGGAAAAATCCGTTCATCTGTATGCTAGTCTGATGGACAAAAAAGGACGCAAGGGCAGCTATTGGCTACTGGCTATGAACTTCCTTATTCTAGTCCCTTCGTACGTCATCATGTTCAGTCCAACAGACTTTCCAACGGACTTTAGTCCGTTCATGTGTGTGCAAGTCCGGTCATTCGAAAGTCCGTCGTAACTCCGACGAAAGTCCGTCGGAAAGACCGTCGGACCTTTAATGCTGAAAAGTCCGCTCGTGTATACGCGGCATAAGCCACGTTTTTGCAAAATGCGTTTAGGCACGTCAAGTGTTCGGGTGTTTATTCATTTCATTTCCCGGAATATTACTTTATTCTGATGGATAGGGTATTAACTACATTGTGTCTTGTTGCTGTGCTCAGTCTTGCCATGGTGTATCACCTGTGACATGAAACTGTCTTCTACAACCTCACCTTAGTAGCAGAGTTTGACTGTTCCTCACCCAGCCTCCTACGCAGCTGTTTCTGTTTCAGTTGATTACTTTTTCAACCGAAATATGAAATTGATGATCATTAGCACCTGCTTGGCATAGTTTGTTAATTATACACCTGACTCTAAACCTGCAAAATCACTGACTTTGTGCAAGTGACTTGACTTGACTTGAAGTGTACAAAGTGTGCAAGTGTAAAAACTGATGCTGGTTTGAAGCCAAAGGGCAGTCACACTAAATATTGATTTGATTTAGATTTTTCTTCTGTTTGCTCATTTTGCATTTTGTAACTTGATAAAAATAAACAATTAAAATGTATATTTCTGAAAGCATTCTTACTTTCTTCAACCACTTAAGGACCGGAAGATTTTCCCCCTTAATGACCAGGCCATTTTTGTGATACAGCACTGCGTCAATTTAACTGACAATTGCGCGGTCGTGGGACGTTGTACCCAAAATAAATTGATGTCCTTTTTTTTCCCACAAATAAAGCTTTCTTTTGGTGGTATTTGATAACCTCTGCGGTTTTTATTTTTTGCGCTATAAACAAAAAAAGAGCGTAAATTTTGAAAAAAAACCCCAATTTTTTACTTTTTGCTATAATAAATATACCAAAAAAATGTAAACAAAATAATTTCTTTCTCAATTTAGGCCAATATGTATTCTTCCACATATTTTTGGTAAAATCTCAATTAGCGTATATTGATTGGTTTGCGCAAAAGTTATCGCGTCTACAAAATAGGGGACAGATTTATGGCATTTCTCGTATTATTATTGTTTTACAAGTAAAGCATACCTCCCAACATTTTGAGATGGGAATGAGGGACACCTACTAGCAAACGTATGTAGGCATAGGACACGCCCCCCCTGCCACGCCCCATAAAGGGGAAATCATTTTTTTAAAAAAGGTTAATTAAATCCACATGTGCTTTTTTTTTACCACTACTATTCCTTTATATTGGCTTTTAAAATTGACAAATGCAGCAATTTAGAATTTGGATAAAAGTTTGGGAAACACTTTTTGAAAGATAAAAAGTGAATTTCATATACAACTTTATAGATCAGACCAAAATGGGGGACAAATGAGGAGGAAAGAGGGACAGAGGGACATTGCTCCAAATCAGGGACAGTCCCTCGAAATCAGGGACAAGTTGGGAGCTATGGTAATGGCGATTATCTGCGAAAAGATCGGACACTTTGACACTTTTTTTTGGAACCAGTGATATTTATACAGTGATCAGTGCTATAAAAATTCACTGATTACTGTATAAATTACACTGGCAGGGAAGGGTTAACATTAGGGGGCGATCAAAGTGTTAAATGTTTCCTAGGGAGGTGCTTTCTAACTGTAAGTGGGAGGGGACTGACAGAGAGTAGAGAGAGATCGCTGTTCCTAATCACTAGGAACAGACAATCTCACTCTACTCCCCTGACAGAACGGGGATCTGCTTTGTTTACATTGGCAGATCCCCGTTCCGCCTCTCTGTGGAGCGATCACGGGTCACCGGCAGACATCGAATCCGCCAGACCCGCTGATTGGCTCCCCCCCCTCCGCTAGCGAATGGGCACGCACGCGCCCAGAGATCACCACGTATGCGCCCGACGTACAATGACGGTGATTCGCGCAGGAGCCGCTGCAGTTGTACAGCCGCCGCTGGTCGGGAAGTAGTTAAACCTGCCTAAAACTTTTGCACAGTACTCTATATATAGTTATGTATTTCATTGTATAGTATTGTGTATCTTATTCCATCACCATTATAGCTGACATATGCATAAGCAGAAAAGCTCCCGCTTGTTGGTGGAGAGCTTTTATTTCCTTCCACATTCAGACTTGCTCAGCTATGACATGCTCAGAAGGAGGAGGAATGACTGTATAGCTCCTCATTGTTTTTATTCTTTTACAAGTATGTGGACTCCATAGCCAGTAAACAGAAAAGAAGATTTTTTTTATTCATAAATGATATTCTTGTTATGTGTTCTGCTGATACAATCAGTGCTTCATTCTGAAAGGTTCCTGCCAAACGCCAAGTATGACTTTCCAGCTCTGCCCGATGTCACAAACCAGGAACAATTACTGCTGGAATAGCCGGCGTTACTCTGACTGTACCATGGTGACTTGGCTCTCTGTAAATACAGCACAACATCATTATCATTACTGCTGACTAATCCATTTACATTGATGGAAGATGCCCATAGATGTCCGATCACAATGGAAGTTTTGGGGTGCCACTATCGTCGTCGCACTGCCATATCCCCAATTGTCCCTGATTTCGAGGGACTGTCCCTGATTTGGAGCAATGTCCCTCTGTCCCTCATTCCTCCTCATTTGTCCCTCATTTTGGTCTGATCTATATAGATGTATATAAAATGCACTTTGTATCTATCAAAAAGTGTTTTCCAGCGCTAAACCTTTCATCTGATTTCTAAATTGCTGCATTTGTAAATTCCAAAAGCCAATATAAAGGAATAGTAGTGGTAAAAAAAGCACTTGTGGGTTTAACCAATCTTGTTTTTTTTGTACAATTCTCCTTTAAGGGGGCGTGGCAGGGGGTGTGTCCTATGTCTGCATGCTTTTGCTGATAGGTGTCCCTCATTCCCATCTCAAAAAGTTGGGAGGTATGGACCTGCTGGTCTTGCAGCAACTTTTCAAAGTGAATCTACCACCTGGGAAGCAAGATGGTGTGAGGAACATTGGAGCGGTTTGGAGACATGTAGAAAAGGCTTTTGTAATAAAAATGTTTTGTTGTTTGGTCATGTAATCAGTGGTTGCAAATCAAAACTTGTGGGGCTTTCCAGCTACATCCCTTAGGGCTTGTTCACACTTGCCTAAATTTCAACTAACGCTCCTATAGCGTTTGAATGGCGTTAGTACGGGCGTCAGACAGGCGTCAATGAGCTTTAGTATGGGCAATAGATAGATAGGAGTTTTACAAGCATTAACCACTTAACGACCGCCCGCTGTCATTATATGGCAGTACTTTGAAGAGGAGTATCGTGGTTATGGCAGCAGCTAGCTACCATAACCTCTGTATCCTCTTCAAGAGCGGGTGGTCCGCTTGCAGATTCGCCGCAAGACCACTTTTATCAGTGGCAGGAGAGGGGGGCCCCCCTTCCCGCCACGTTTCAATGCCCTCTCCGCCTCTTACCGGCGGTGGCTATCGCGTCCTTCTCTGTGTTAGGTATAGAGCTGAGTGAGGGGAAGATGGCCCCCACTCGGCTCCATACCAATGCAGGGCGGAAGCGACGTCAAAACGTAATTTCTGCCCATAACTCTTAAAACAACATTTTTTTTTTTTTTTGTGACTTTTTTAAATTGCATTTTAGTGTAAATATAAGATCTTTTTGACCCCAGATCTCATATTTTAGAGGTCCTGTCATACTTTTTTTCTATTACAAGGGATGTTTACATCCCTTGTAATAGGAATAAAAGTAACACATTTTTTTTTAACCGGTTCAATACCGGGCAATTTCACCCCCTTCGTTCCCAGGCCAATTTTTAGTTTTCAGCACTGTCGCACTTTAAACGTCAATTGCGCGGCCGTGCGACGTTGTACCCAAAAGAAATTGACATCCTTTTTTTCACCACAAATAGAGCTTTTTTTTGGTGGTATTTGATCGCCTCTGCGGTTTTTATTTTTTGCGCTGTAAACAAAAGAAGGGCGACAATTTTGAAAAAAACACAATATTTTTTACTTTTTGCCATAATAAATATCCCAATTTTTTTTTTAAAAACACATTTTTTCCTCAGTTTTGGCCGATACGTATTCTTCTACATATTTTTGATAAAAAAAAACGTATATTGATTGGTTTGCGCAAAAGTTATAGCGTCTACAAAATACGGGATAGATTTATGGCATTTTAAAAAAAATAATATTTTTTTATTTTTTTTAGCGGCGATCGCAATTTTTTTTGGTGACTGCGACATTATGGCGGACACATCGGACACTTTTGACACATTTTTGGGACCAATCACATTTATACAGCGATCAATGCTATAAAATTGCATTGATTACTGTGTAAATGTGACAGGCAGTGAAGGGGTTATCCACTAGGGGGCGGGGAGAGGTTAATATGTTTCCTAGGGAATGATTCTAACTGAAGGGGGAGGGGACGCTCAAGGGGAGGAGACCGATCTGTGTTCCTCCGTTCTGGGAACACAGATCGCTCTCCTCAGAGCTGACAGGCTGTGGATCTGTGTGTTTACACACACAGATCCACATGCCGGCCCGGTTAACGGGCAATCGCGGGTGCCCGGCGGACATCGCGGCCGCCGGGCACACGCACCGGGTCCCGAGGAACGCGGCGCGCGCCCCCTAGACGGCTGGGAATCCCAGGACGTCATATGACGTCCACCCAGGATGGGAGATCCCATCTGTGGACGTCATATGACTATGGGCGGGTAGGGAAGTGGTTAAAGAACAGTGTAAAAATAAAAAATAAAAGGTAAAATAAATAAGAAAAAAAAAAAAGAAACATTTTTAAAGCGTCCGTCCCACCGAGCTTGCGTTCAGAAGCGAACGCATAAGTGAGTAGCACCCACATATGAAAACGGTGTTCAAACTACACATGTGAGGTATCGCCGTGATCGTTAGAGCAAGAACAATAATTCCAGCCCTAGATCTCCTCTGTAACTCAAAACATGTAACCTGTAGAATTTTTTAAACGTCGCATATAGAGATTTTTAAGAGTAAAAGTTGCCATTCCACGAGCGGACGCAACTTTGAAACGTGACATGTTGGGTATCAATTTACTCGGCTTAACATTATCTTTCACAATCTAAAAAAAAATAGATTTACTTTACTGTTGTCTTAATTTTTAATAAAAAAAAAGTGTATTCTTTTTTAAAAAGTGTGCTTGTAAGACTGCTGCACAAATACAGTGTGACAGAAAGTATTGCAATGACCGCCATTTTATTCTCTAGGGTGTTAGAAAAAATACATATATATATATATATATATATATATATAAAATGTTTGGGGTTCTAAGTAATTTTCGAGCAAAAAAAAAAAAAAAAGATTTTAACTTGTAAAAAAAAGTTTGAAAAATAGGCCCGGTCTTAAAGTGGTTAATGAGGAGTTAAAAATGATCCTCTATGGGCAGTTTTGAAGCGTTTGACGAGCGTTAAAACTGCTCCACAAACGCCTATTCCATTACAGTAAATGAACAAATCTTAACGCCCCGCAACCGCTCCGCAACTGCCTGCAAGAGAATTTGCGAGGCGTTACCATAGACTTGAATGAGAGGCGTTGAAAGGCTTTAAATGCCTTCTGACTCTACATGAGGCTATTGAAGCAATTTTGAAGCGACGAGACGCTAACGCTTAGTGTGAATAGCACTGTGTGCTGTCGATTGTACCTTGGGCATAGGCGTTTGAGGGGCCCCATTCACACCTCAGCGTTTTTGTAGCTTGAAGCTCGAAGCTCCAAAATGCTGGAGGAGAAAAAAATCTTCACTCCAAGTCGTCTGAAGCCAAACGCCTGAAGCTCAAAAAAGGTCTCAAGCTTTTTTTATAGCTCGAAACAAACGAGATTGGTGTGTTTTTGTTCTATAGAAATGCATGGAAACACATCTTTGTGCGTATCGGAGTGTTTTTCTGCTCAAGTGCAATTATTAAATAATAAATAATAATAATTAATAAATAATAAATATATTAAACATAAATAATAATTAAAATAAATAAATAAAATAGCCCCAACCCCTAATGCCAATATTAAAGAGGTTGTAAACCCTCGAGGGGTTTTACCTTAATGCATTCTAATGCATTAAGGTGAAAAACCTTCTGTAGTGCAGCAGCCCCCCCCCAGAGCCCCTCATTTACTTACCTGAACCCGATCGTTCCAGCGATGAGAACGAGCCCAGCAGCTCCAGCCACTGTCTCGGGTCCTCATTGGATAGATTGATAGCAGCAGCAGCCATTGGCTCCCGCTGTTGTCAATCAAATCCAATGACACAGGAGCTGGGGGGCGGGATCGAGTCCCGCTGTCTGTGTCAATGGAGCACGCCACACACAAGTGTCCCCATGGAATGCGGGTCTCCGAGAGGGCACTCGATGCAGGGGGGAACCAGGAGCGCTGCTGGGGGACCCCAGAAGAGGATGATCGGGGCCACTCTGTGCAAAACCCTTGCACAGAGGAGGTATATATACCATGTTTGTTATTTTTTTTTTTTTAAATAAACCTGTACAACCCCTTTAACCCCTTATATTAACCCCTAACCCTAATAGTAAAGTGATTCTAAAGGCAGAAGGTTTTTTATATCTTAATGCATTCTATACATCAAGATAAGAAAAACTTCTGTGTGCAGAAGCCCCCATCAGTCCCCCCAATACTTACCTAAGATCCCTCTCGATCCAGCAATGTGCATGATGAACCTCGGCTCTCTGGGACTCTCCCTCCTGATTGGTTGAGACACAGCAGCATGCGCCATGGGCTCCCACTGCTGTCACTCAAAGTCAGTGAGCCAATCAGGAGAGAGGGGGTGGGGCCGAGCCTGTGGACACACAGAGCAGAGGCTTGGCTCGGGTGCCCCCATTGCAAGCTGCTTGATACAGTGATACAAAGATACAATGTCCACTGTTAACAGTGTTCTGTCGTCATTCAAAACATGAGTCCAAGTCCACCCACAAAGGGGGTTCACGACCCGCATATAAGGCGTGATATATACATATAAATGGTGTGATTTGGGCGGCTTGGTAATATTCCAGGAGATAGGGAACGCCAAGGTCCCCTTGGAGCTTATGAAGGTACATGAGAGGCAAAATGATACCCCAGCTCCAATGCCAATATGATGATCTATGTACTGTGGACCGGTGCTCTAGCCAGGACGTTCAGGCCCCAAAATACAGTACTTGAATCAGAAAAGGGCTGGCGAGTCAGATGCTCTTGAATAAAAGTCCTTTATTTGGTTACATGGGTACATGGGTACAGGCTATACTGACGCGTTTCGGCTAAGAAGCCTTCATCAAAGCAATTATGAAGGTACATGGTCCATTTGGGGATTCTGGGTTTATGGTACATATTTTTTTTTTATATTGTCCTGCCCGTGTGCACCTTTTACATTTTTGGGAGTTTCAAAAAATCATAGCAACTTCTATAGTTGCTTAAAAACAAAACAAAAAAAAACAGCATAAACATTGGGGGAGTTTTACTAAAGTTGGTGCACACCGAATCTGGTGCAGCTGTGCATAGTAACCAATCAGCTTCTAGGTTTTATTGTAAAAGCTTACTTGAACAAGCCGAAGTTAGAAGCTGATTGGTTACTATGCACAGTTGCACCAGATTCTGTTTGCATCCACTTTAGTAAATCTCCCCCATTGCATCTCTTTTGCAGTCTAGTAGTCCCATCAATCCACCATGCAATGGAAATGAACAAAGGTAGATATGTTTGAAGTCCAGCCTGGGTGACAATCATGACTCCTTCCATAGATACAGTGGAGAAATTAGTGTAGACACAAAGATAAAGGAAGTGTGTTTTTCTGAATCCTGATAAAATAGAAAACGAATGCAGCCACAACATTTAATATCTAGTAAACTGCTATATATAAAATGTTTTCGTCTTTTTTGGGTTTACATACACTTTAACCACTTAAGGTCCACCCTATAGCGCCGGATCCACTGCGCCAGATCACTTATATACGCAATCCTGTTCTTCAGGGTAGCGGGCGCGAATGTGTACCGCCGTCGGCTCGCTCCCGCTGTGATTATACACATTGGGAACTGATCGGTGGGCGGCGCGGACTCGATGTGCGCCTGCACCTGCCGTTTGTTCAGTGCAAAAGCAGAACGGCGGTCTGCCTATGTAAACAAGGCAGATCGCCATTCTGTCAGTAGGGAAGGCATGGATCCTGCGTTCTTGCCAAGCAGGGACATGGATCAATGCCTTCCCTTAGTAAAAGCACCTCCCATAGTACCCTAAAACACTGGCTAGGCGCACACTTAACCCTGATGTTTAACCCCTTCCCAGCCAGTATCATTAGTACAGTGGCATATTTTTAACACTGATCAGTGTATTCGTGTCACTGGTCCCCAAAAAGTTTTCAAAGTGTCTGTCAGTGTCAGAATGTCACAATATCGCAGTCCCGCTATTAGTCGCTGATCGCCACCATTATTAGTAAAAAAAAAGAAATAAAAATATCTCATAGTTTGTAGACTCGATAACTTTTGCGCAAACCAATCGATATACACTTATTGGGGTTTTTTTTAGGAGAATGTAGGAGAATACATATGAGCCTAAATTTGATGAAGGATATATTTTATAGCAGAAAGTAAAAAAAATATATATATTTTTTTTAAATTGTCAGGATTTTTTTGTTTATAGCGCAAAAAATAAAAACTGCAAAGGTGATCAAATACCACCAAAAGGAAGCTCTACTTGTGGGAAAAAAGGGACATACATTTCGTTTGGGTACAGCGTCGCACAACCGCGCAATTGTCAGTTAAAGTAATGTAGTGTCGTATCGCAAAAGATCGCCTGGTCATGAAGGGGGTAAATCTTCCGGTTACCTTCCGAGATCAAGTGGTTAAAAAAAAAAGAGAAAAAACAGCATAAACATTGTATTTCCCTTTTGCAGTCTATTAGTCCCATCAATCCACAATGCAATAAAAATGAACATAGGCAGATATGTTTGAAGTCCATCCTGGGTGACAACCATGACTCCTTCCATAGATACAGTGGAGAAATGAGTGTTCACACAAAGGGACAGGATATGTGTTATTCTAAATCCTGATAGAAAAGAAAACTAATGCAGCCACAACATATAAAAGCTGGGTTTAGATATACTGTTATGCTGCGTACACATGGGCGGACTTTTCGACTGACTTTTCAACGGACTTTCGAATGAACGGACTTGCCTACACAAGATCAACCAAAGTCTGATGGATTCATACGTGATGACGTACGACCGGACTAAAATAAGGAAGTTCATAGCCAGTAGCCAATAGCTGCCCTAGCGTCAGTTTTTGTCCGACGGACTAGCATACAGACGAGCGGACTTTTCGACCGGACTCGAGTCCATCGGAAAGATTTGAAACATGTTTTATTTCTAGGACCGTCTGACTTTTTGGGGGAAAAAAAGTCCGCTGGAGCCCACACACGATCGAATTGTCCAACAGAGTCCAGTCCGCCGGACCTAGTCCGTTGAAAAGTCCGCTCGTGTGTATGCGGCATAAATGGCACCCCAGTGCACTGTTATAGTAGCAGGCAGCAAACCTTTGTGCTTCCACAAAGCCTTCTGCTATGATAATGTGAGTGTCTGATATTTAGTGCGTTAAGGTATCCTGCCAGGCCATTAAAAATACACAAGCTGTCTTGACGCAGCACACCTTAATGTACGGTAGTGTCCTGCGTAAGGGTTCGTTCACACACATGGCTATGCTGCTGCCCCTCTGAAAAGCAATCTGTGGCGGATCACTTTTCAGAGGGCATTTGGCAGGCAGTGAGGAGACAATATGTTGCCTAATTACTGCACGATTTCCCCAGAGTGCCGCAATTGCATGTGTTGCAGGCACGTATGGGTCGTTTGCAGTGAAGCCACATAGCCATGGAGGGTAATATGTTGCCTCCTTGTTGTTTACTTTAACCCTCAAAATGTCAACACACTGAGCTGCAAGTGCCCGCATGGCACATGGTTGCAGAACAATTGCGATGTGTACCTATTCACTTCACCTGCCAAACGATATTGCGGCATTTCACGGCATCACGGCACATTTACAGCTCTGAGTGGCTGCATGTCCTCGTTTAGGTGGGCGGCTGGGGGGGGGCTATGGCAATGAAATCTGAGGCTCAACCGCCTGCTTTTATTGCCCCCAGTGCTGGGACAAAATCATTCAGTGCCCAGGGCAAACATGACAAATTGTACCCTCCCTCCTTCATTATGTACAAGCTTATGCAGCACACCCTGGGTTAAGTGAATGATCAGATGCTGCAACGTACCCTCAAAAGCAAAATGCACATCTGTAGCATGTACGTTCATGTATGGCCGCATTGCGAATGCAATGTAAATACTGTAAGTATACGATTGTGGAGCACCAGACAGCCCCACACATCTATCGGTTTGATTATCCTGGCAAGGAATTGTTGAAATTCCAGCAAAATGTATTTTTTTAGCATTTCTTCCATCCCTGGGCACTGAAGGGGTTAAACGACAGAACGCAAGCAGGGTTGGTTTAAAAGCAATCAGATTGAAAGGACAGAGGCTGGAATTTTTAGCCTTGGGCTTTTGGGGTTTTCTGAGCTTCACGTCGTAGTGGACATCGAGAAATTTGAATCCTCTTCGTTGTGAAGGATGAAGGATTTTAGTGACCCGTGGCCAGCCTTACCTCCCCTGGTATTATGCGGGGCCACGGAGGGAGCTCAGAATAAGGATTAGGTTTAAGTGGCACAAAAGGCAGCATCCTGTGTGGTTATTAAGACAAGGCGATCTTTAGTCCAGACAAGCGCTGATTATCATCTCCTTGGACACGGAGATTTACATGCTTGCTTTTATTCAATGAAGATTCTGGACCAGATAGATTCTTTTTTATGTTGATCTTGATAACCTAGGATGCATGTTCATTGATCCTTAGGTTAAATTTAGTTTAGATTTATAGATAACTGATGGACAGAAAAGATGGTCTGCTACTGGAACACATGACTTTGTACTCCATATGGTATAGCGATCCTGGATTCTGCTCATACTAGGTAATAGGTACACTTTACAGGAGGTACCATATACAGCCTGTACTCTCCTTTCCTGCATTCCCCAGCCTGCTACTGGAACATGTTTAAAGGGCTTTGTACTCCATATGGTATAGCAATCCTGGATTCTGCCATACTAGGTAACAGGTACACTTTACAGGAGGTACCATATACAACCTGTACTCTCCTTGCCTTCATTCCCAAATCTGCTCCTGGAGCATGTTTAAAGGGCTTTGTACGCCATGTGGTATAACGATCCTGGATTCTGCCATACTTGGTAACAGGTACAGTTTACAGGAAGTACCATATACAGCCTGTGCTCTTATTTCCTTCATTCCCCAGTCTGCTACTGGAACATGTTTAAGTGGCTTTGTACTCCATATGGTATAGTGATTCTGGATTCCGCCCACACTAAGTAACAGGTACACTTTATAGGAGGTACCATATACAACCTGTACTCTCCTTGCCTTCATTCCCAAATCTGCTACTGGAACATGTTTAAGGGGCTTTGTCCTCCATATGGTATAGAGATCCTGGATTCCGTTCATACTTGGTAACAGGTACACTTTACAGGAGGTACCATATACAACCTGTACTCTCCTTCCTTCTGTTCCTCAGTTTGCTACTGGAACATGTTTAAGTGGCTTTGTACTCCATATGGTATAGTGATCCTGGATTCCGCCCACACTAAGTAACAGGTACACTTTACAGGAGGTACCATATACAACCTGTACTCTCCTTGCCTTCATTCCCAAATCTGCTACTGGAACATGTTTAAGGGGCTTTGTCCTCCATATGGTATAGCGATCCTGGATTCCGTTCATTCCGTTCATACTAGGTAACAGGTACACTTCACAGGAGGTACCATATACAACCTGTACTCTCCTTCCTTCTGTTCCTCAGTTTTGCTACTGGAACAAGATCGTGGTAAAATCGTGCAACTTTCAAGTCATGGCAGTGTGAAAGGGGCCTACTAGGTACACTCTACAGTAGGTACCATACACAGCCTGTGCTCTCCTTTCCTACATTCCCCAGTCTGCTACTGGAACATGTTTAAGTGGCTTTGTACTCCATATGGTATAGTGATCCTGGATTCCACCCATACTAGGTAACAGGTACACTTTACAGGAGGTACCATATACAACCTGTACTCTCCTTGCCTTCATTCCCAAATCTGCTACTGGAACATGTTTAAAGGGCTTCGTACTCCATATGGTATAACGATCCTGGATTCTGCCATACTTGGTAACAGGTACACTTTACAGGAAGTACTACGGTATATACAGCCTGTGCTCTCATTCCCTTCATTCCCCAGTCTGCTACTGGAACATGTTTAAGGGGCTTTGTAATCCATATGATATAGTGATCCTGGATTCCGCCCATACTTGGTAACAGGTACACTTTACAGGAGATATCATATACAACCTGTACTCTCCCTCCTTCTGTTCCTCAGTTTGCTACTGGAACATGTTTAAGGGGCTTTGTACTCCATATGGTATAGCGATCCTGGATTCCGCTCATACTAGGAAAGGCCCCTTTCAGACTTGTGTGACTTTTCTTGCAACTTTGGACACCAGAGTCACATGACAAATCGTACCCCATGATTCCCAATGATAACCATTCATATAAGTGCGACTTCAAGTTGCACCAACTTCAAAGTAGTCCCTGTACTACTTTGGTCTGATTTTGATGCGAGTTGAGGTCCATAGACCTCAATTCTTCACAGGAATTCCCTGAAATCGCATCAAAATTGTGTCAAAATCGCGGCAGCAAGATCGTGGTAAAATCGTGCAACTTTCAAGTCATGGCAGTGTGAAAGGGGCCTACTAGGTACACTCTACAGTAGGTACCATACACAGCCTGTGCTCTCCTTTCCTACATTCCCCAGGCTGCTACTGGAACATGTTTAAGTGGCTTTGTACTCCATATGGTATAGCGATCCTGGAATCCGGTCATACTAGGTAATGGGTACACTTTACAAAAGATACCATATACAGCCTGTACTCTCCTTTCCTACATTCCCCGGTCTGCTACTGGAACATGTTTAAAGGGCTTTGTACTCCATATGGTATAGCGATCCTGGATTCTGCTCATACTAGGTAATAGGTACACTTTACAGGAGGTTCCATATACAGCCTGTACTCTCCTTTCCATTATTTTCCTGCCATTTTAATCAGTTCCAAAAACCATTTGGTACTTCTGGGTATTGGGGAGTAAATGACACTACCCTGGCTTCCACATAATGCAATGCTGAGTGCAGACCAATCACTAGGCTCAAGTGCTGTCACATAGGGCAAGAAAGATTTGGATGATCCCTTAGAATATAAAAACTTGCACAGGGATCGCATGACCTTCTGGTAGTAGATCAGCAGGGGACGGCAGAGAAAGTGACTATAGCCTGCTTGCCTCCCATTAAAGGAGACCTTCACTTTAAAGCTAATCCCCTCTTGCACGTGTAGGAAATACTCTGCACGTGCACAAATGTGCCGAAGAGCTCTACCAGAACCCAGCAGCCAGGCCAATCCCTTCAACATGTCTGCTCTCACATGATAATTGTGGCACAGAAAGGGAGGGGGGGGGGGTTGACCACTAAGACCACGAAGAACAGGGGCTTAAATAATTAATAAAAAAAAAGTTTTGCCACCCCCTCCTCCCCTAAACACTTACCTCTGTATTGATGAAGCGATGTGCCCCGCTGCCAGGCTTCTCTCCCCGCTCTCACTACACTGACAGCAGGAGCCATTGGCTGCTGCCAATCAAACCCTGTGAGCAGAGAGCCGGGGGGGGTGAGCAAACCACGCTGTGTGTGTCTATGGACTCACACATCTGCCCCCATAACAAGCATTTATAAATGCTTTAAGTCAACCTGGTTGCCTAGTATGGACAAAGCACGGGCTCTCCATATAGTAGAGCTAGCATTATATACATTTTTTCATGGTGTGCATGCATGCTAATAATGTGCAAATGTAACACACCCATGTATTACTTGGAAGTATTCCTCTTACCAGGATGTTTATGTGCTATTCTCTCCAGTAGGACGGAACCATATATGTTCAGTCATCTTCTTCCTGGATTGAGAAGAGATGTAGATCCTGGTGCCTGTGCAATTCTTAGCTGTGTTCAAAAATGTCTGCCACAGATCAGCCACCGTGCTATAAAGTTACAATGTACAGTCTGAGTGATCACTGGAGGAGAATAGACTGAGGAAATGATCCCTACTGCCTGCAGCAGACTGAAGACATCCTGGTGGCCAAATAAAAAATGTAGCTGTTGCTGTATGTAGTGACATGTCAGAACATCTACACGGAGATTTGCTGTTTTTGTTTTTGCCCGCTAAGGATTCTTGACCAGATAGCTGACATTTTTTTTAATCTTGATCTTGATAAGCTATGACAGATGTTCAATGATCCTTGGGTTATACTGATGGACAGAGGAGATTATCTGTGACTGCGGCATGAAAAAAAGGATCTGAAATAGCCGTGATAAAGAAGAATATTGGTTTGGAATGAGGTGATGCTTTTTTTGCTTTCCTTGCAGTATGCTGCCCAGGACCTGACATCCATAAAGTAGTATTAAACCCTTTAGTAATTTTTAGCTTAACACATTGAGCACAATAAAATAATCATTCCCAGTCAACTCATTGATAAATTTCATACCCCAACACTTACAGTTTACAACTTTCAATGCTGCTCTCTCAGTGCTGCTTCCCTGAACTTCCAGAGTTCATAGGAAAGTGATAACAGTACACAGAGCAGTATAGAGTCAGTCTGTTCATTTGGAGACAGGAGGGGAGAGAAGGAGGGAGGAGCAGGGGAGTGACTTGCCATCCTAGGCTATGGGGATGTGTGCAGAGTTTTATATCCAGGAACTTTTGTTCTACAGATACTTTGCTATATTATCTAAGCCGTGATGAAGGAGGGTGTGAGCCCCTGAAACGTGTTGGCTGCCTTTTGTTTTCCAGTTGTCACTTTTAATAAAAGATGTTGGACTCTTAATATGACTGGTGCTGTTTTTATTTTATCTACATGTGGATCTATTACTTTGTGTGACTCCTATTTCTCAAGCTATGTGGGGAGCTGCAGAATCCTAGGCTCACCTAAAGACTAAGTGGGAAGGTTAAACCCTTTCGTTGCCAGAGACGTTTTTATATTTTTTGCACACATGTTTAACTACTTCCTGCCTGGCCTATAGTAGAATGACGGCCGGGCGGTGGTTTCGTTATCCTGGACGTCATATGATGTCTTTCAGGATAACATGCCGGCGCACGTGCGTGGGGGCGCGCAGAGTGGCACTCAGTGGTGCTGTGTGTCACTCTGACACACGGCATCTCCGATTGTGGTAAGGAGCCTCTGACGGAGGCTCCATACCACGTGATCAGCTGTGACCAATCACAGCTGATCACAGCATGAACAAGGAGGTTCTAGTAAACGTCTTTCCTCGGTTCGCGCTGACAGGGCTCGGTTTGCGCCAGTTCGCGGCTCTCCCTGTCCAAGGAGGATCTGCGCTGATAATCAGCACATTGATCATCAACGCAGCCCCCATGAGAGATGCCCATCAGCTGCAAATCAGTGCCCATCAGCTGCCAGTCTGTGCCCCATCAGTAACGCCTGTCAGTGCCCATCGAAGTGCCAATCAGTGCCCATAAATGTGCCAATCAGTGCCCTATCAGTAATGCCTGTCAGTGCCCTTCGGATGCCAATCAGTAATGCCTGTCATTAGCTCCCTATCCAGTGCCATCTATCAGTGCCCATCAGTACCACCTATCAGTGCCCATCAGTGCTGCCTATCAGTGCCCATCAGTACTGCATATCAGTGTAGCCTATCGGTGCCCATCAGTGCTGCAAATCAGTGCCGCCTATCAGTGCTCATCAGTTCTACATATCAGTGCCTCCTCATCAGTGCCCATCAATGCCACCTTATCAATGCCACCTCAACAGTGTCCATCAATGCCACCTTATCAATGCCACCTCAACAGTGCCCATCAGTGCCGCCTCATCAGTGCCCATTAGTGCAGCCTCATCAGTGCCCATCAGTGAAAGAGAAAACAAAATTTTATAACAGAAACAAAGAAAAACATTTTTTTTTTCAAAAATGTCGGTCTTTTTTCGTTTGTTTAGCAAAAAAATAAAAATCCCAGAGGTAATCAAATACCACCAAAAGAAAGTTCTATTTGTGGGAAGAAAATGATAAAAATGTAGTTTGGGTACAGTGTAGCATGACTGCGCAATTGTCATTCAAAGTGCGAGAGTGCTGAAAGCTGAAAATTGTCCTGGGCAGGAAGGGAGGAAAGTGCCTGGTATTGAAGTGGTTAAAAAATCAGTTTAGGCCTGAAGATTATCTAAAACTCCCAAACATGATATGTTTTCTGAAAGTAGACACCCTAGAGCAGGGGTGTCAAACTCAATTTTATTGCAGGCCACATCAGCAGTATGGTCGCCCTAAGAGGACCTGTTCTAACTGTAGCCCCACACCATCAAAAGTCAAGAGTCCCCCACCCTCCCTTACATCAGAGTGCAGCCCCCTTACCTTGTGCTGCTTCTGTGAAGAAGCTGGGGGCGGAGCTGGAAAGCAGAAAGTGCAGGGTCTGGAGGAGGACCAGAGGAGGGCTGGAGTCAGTTGCTGGAGTCTGCGGAATACTGAGATCAGTGGAGGTGGAGACAGGGGAGGTGCTGTGGCTGCACAGAGAGGTGCTGAGAATGGAGGAGGAGTTCTGTCCTCCTCCCTGCTGAGACAAGATGGGGGCAGAGATGAGGGAGGTGCAGCAGCTGCAGGAGAGGTGCAAGGGTCACATGAAATGGCCTGGAGGGCCGGATTTGGCCTGCGGGCCTTGTGTTTGACACATGTGCCCCGGAGAATATTATAGTGGCAGTTCCAATTTTTATGTCACATGATATTGGCACAACAGTTTACGTAATGCAAACTTTCAACACAAAATACATAAAAGTTAAAGGGGTTGTAAAGGTAAACATTTTTTCACCTTAATGCATTCTATGCATTAAGGTGAAAAAACTTCTGACAATACCGCCGCCCCCAGCCCCCCCGTTTTACTTACCTGACGCCTCGAAAAACAGCTGCTCGCTCCTGACATCTATTCCTCCGCTCAGGCTGGCCGCTGATTGGCTACAGTGGATGGATTGGAAGCAGCGCAGCCATTGGCTCGCGCTGCTGTCAATCACATCCAATGACGCGGCGCAATAACTAACCACCATGCGAGGGAGCTCGCATTAAGGTGGTTAGTTCTTGCGGGGAGGAGCTGAAACAGCCGCCGAGGGACCCCAGAAGACCAGGTTCGGGGCCACTCTGTGCAGAACGAGCTGCACAGTGAAGGTAAGTATAACATGTTTGTAATTTAAAAAAAAAATTACCTTTACAACCCCTTTAATGTTAGGACACATGATTACAATATATTACCCATTTTTTTGTAATATATAAAAGATTAGGTTGCACCAAGTAAATAGATACCAAACATGTCAAACCATGAAATTGTTTGTGCCTGTGAAATAGCAACAATCTTTAATTACCTGTATTTTTCATAGAAAAACACTTTATAAGCCCCTACTGGTCATCAGTTTAGAGTTCCCTATGAATAATTGGCCTAGAATTTTTGCAACATGTGTAACATGTAACATGTTTAGCGCAATCAATGTTTTCACATGTAGACATCCCTGACGCATGCATTTTACATTTGTATATGTGGGGAGGCTCAAAAACATTTTTGGAGGGGAATTTAAGTGCTTGGGTGTAACTTTAATTTTTTATACTTCTTAAACTTTTTTTTTTTATCACATGGGGAAGAAAAAGTCCCCTATGTGATGCATTTTTTGGAGACAGGTTCTCTTTAATGAAACATTAGGAGTCAAAAAGACGCCAGATATCTCGCCTACTCTCTAATGAACCTAATGGGGTGCAGATCACACTCCATCAGCTTCTTTCCCGACCGTACTGTCTGAAGAAAGCGACACCAGGACTCAAACAGGAACTGTGTCTGATTGGATGCTGTTGAGAATTTTACACTCACCTCGGTTCATTTTGAAAGTGCTTGTAGGGCCACCAACAGGTCAAATTTTGGACGGTTCAACAGGAACTGGGCAAAATTTGAATATTCAATTTCATTTCAACAACAATCTTCCCATAAGACGATATGTGCGTTCAACATATTAAAATCATTTTATTTACCCGTAAAAGCCTCCATTGTGTAGACATCCAAAACCCCAGAGACGGCTGCTGGGTGCTGCCATCTTGAATGTGAAGTCAGCTCCCAGCAGGCTGTCTATCCACTTGCCGACTACAATACGTATATATATACGTTGCGGCCTGCAAGTGGTTTAACAGGGTTATGGCTGAAGCTATACATAACCCTGATATTTTTTTTTTCTTTCGGCCGGCGATTAGCTTTCTCATAAAAGCAGTCCGAGCTGCTAATTATCCACTGGATCGCTTTCAGAAATGGTGTTTCTCGGGCTTATCGTTTTTACCAACGCACCCGTGAAACAATCAGACAATTTGCATGGCAAACCAAACACTAGTGCATTATAAGTGACCTAAAATTTCCTTCTTGATTAACTAACTTGTTAAAACATTTTTAGTTTGAACCTAATGTGCCAAGACTGCTGAAGCTGTGTGTACATAATATATGAAATATAAAATATATGTTATAGATTATTATAATATACTGTATATGAAAGGCCAATACCCAAACTTCAAGCTGCTAATTACTGCAGTGGTAATCCATGTCTTGGTTACGGAACAAAGATTACTGTATAATGACAGTCCCTCAGATGGTAATCCTGTAATCCGCCAGCGTTTGGGATTTCCCATTGAATTCCAGGTATTGTTAGCAATTATCTAACTAAAGCAGATTTTTGTATCATTTTAGGAATACATTTTTAACAGTAAGAGAGATTAAAGCGTATGTCTAGGCAATATGAAAAACTTTAGTACATCTGTTTAATACATATAAATGTTCCATATTTTCAATTGTGCTGCAAGCACAGAAAAAAAAGTAGACAGGTGCAGTTAGTTAGTTTGCCACCAGGTGGCTCTGTCTCAAAGTAGTATGGTAATAGAGAATTATGTATTTGGGTGTTAGGTCCCCTTTTAGACAAAGTTTTCCTGCAGTGTAGTGATGAAACGGGTGGAGCTAGTTCCCATATAAATGCCAGGAAGAGAGCCAAACACCCCACAACCATGCAGAAGATGTAGTCAGCTAGTGCAAAGGCCTTGCATAGGGCAGAAGGTCAGGATGAAAAAGGCCTACACCCAGAAGAGCCAGTTTTAGTCATCCTGACTCACAAAACATGGTCTATAAGACTGAGAGTGTAATGCAAAGGGCCTTTTATACCAGTGTTCTCTGTTGTAGGTGCTAATCCACCTGCAGATCCTGGGAGAAGTGTACATAGTCGCCAACAGTCCCAATGTGCCCCAGACATTCACGTAATTCTGACCCATGTCTTGGTCTGAGCCTGTCCCAGGCAGAATCCTGGAAAACAGGCTTTGTCCTGGGAAGGGGCGGACTGGGGGGGGGGTCTGGTCCCCCATAAAAAAACTGCACCACTCCGCCGTCACCTGGAGTGGCGTGAGCGTGAGTGGCGTGAGCAGGGCCGCCCACATTGTAAGCTGGATGGGCTGGGAGTCGGGATTGGGTGATGGAGGGAGAGGGAGGGATGTAAGAGAGAACTTACTCTAGTGGCTGTGGAGGTAACACGACTCTCTCTCTCTCTCTCTCTCTCTCTCCCCCCCTTTCTTTTTATTTTTTCTCTCTCCCTCTGTCCCTCTTTCTTTCCTTCTCTTTTTCCTTTCTCCCTCCCTCTCTCTCCCTCCATCCCTCTTTCTCCTTTTCCGTCTTTCTTTCTTTCTTTCTTTCTTTCTTTCTTTCTTTCTTTCTTTCTTTCTTTCTTTCTTTCTTTCTTTCTTTCTCTCTCTCTCCAGCTTATATGAGCCGTACACTGTGGGCAGTAGTTAAATATACAGAGAAACTCTGTGAAACAGTCTCTTCCGTGTTACTACACACCTTTACTCGATGAATGTTGCATTTAGGAGGGACAATGCTGAGCCTATGTCCTCTCCAACAGTCCAGCATAACTCTGCCACCTCACTCCCAGTGACAGAATGGGGTCCCACCCTGCACCCAGTATGGACTTCATGCGTGCACTGATTTTTACTCCTTCTGCTCTACCATACCATGTGGCTAGGTATATGGGGTCTCAGTACCACAGGTGCTTTTGGAGAAACCAACTGCTAGGGAGGGAGCCAGAGCACCGACCCGCTCGCTACCGAAGGACCTGTCACCTACGCCAGGTACCACGCTTTATTGCCCGGCTCCTGTTCAGTTCCCACTGTTTCTTGGTTACCCATGGCAACTGCTCTACTCCTCTGACTTACCCTCGTAATGGCTTTTCCTGCCCGTGTGTGTGTGCTTTAACCCTTTTGCTGCCAGGGCTGTTTTTGCATTTTTTGCATACATGCTAAAAAATTATTTTAGGCCTGAAAATTACATAAACCTCCTGTTAGGGTTACTTCTGCTTAGACCTGGACAATCAGTGAGAATCCCGGAGCCCCCGGGAGGTACTCAATCTTTTCATCAGTTCTATTTCCCATCCTGTCCATGAGGGAAACCATGCCCAGGCCTGATCCTTTTCGAGAAATAGCTCTCTTTTCTCTATGTGTTTAAGGGGGTAACTTGGGTATGCGTTAGCTTTCAAAAGATGTTGGTGCTTTCCTTTTTCATCCCCTATGATTCTCATCACTGGAATCAATGAGGCCAAATAACACCACCCATGGGTACCAACCAGTATCCATGGATATCATTCCTTTCCGCAACATACATATACACTATCCCCTAGGGAAAATGATCGTTGGCTTATAGTATCCTGAATACTTTCAGAAACGGCGGCCATGGTCAACTGGTTTAAAACGAAACTCACAGGGTTGTTGGTACCAGCTCCACGATTCAAGACAGTATTTAAATTTGTATTAAGTTCTGGGTTATTGGTGTGAAACTTGGAGGACAAATCTCTGTTTAAATAGATATTAAACCGTGAGCTTCGGCATATCTTTTGACCTTTATTTAAGGAATTTTAAGAAAGTTAAAACACCAATCTGGAGAGTGGCTTTTACCAATTATCGGGAAGGAAATTGTGTTATTTGCATATATGGCCAATATATTGGTTATAGTTACAGTAGTAGTACCATTCAAAAATGAAGTTATGTTCACAGGGACGGCTAAGAGAGGAATTTGAAGTGTGCTCAGGTGAAATTTACTACATACCCAACATTTGTCATAACCTGACTTCTGAGCATAAGAATTCTTATACTGAAGTAACAACATTTTATCAGTAGGGGGGGTATGAGTCCTTTGGGCTCTCCACATTGGATTCCCTCCTTTGTCTAGTTACTGTTCCATTAGAAGAGGGGCTGCATATGGCCTTTAGGGCACCCAAGTCCTCAGGATAAACAAAGATTTGGGGGGCACACCCTAAAAGATGCATTAGAGATGGTGCAGCCATAAGACCATAAAACAGAACAAAATATTACAGAGCACACATGCAAAAAATTACATTTAACTTCTGCAAGTCTACTTAAAACACCTGAACTTTTTCAAAAAATATGGGGATTTCCTCACACCATATGGCTATATGGTGCTTAAGCCCACTTACTGCGACAAAATACGCCATTATTAGTGGGTCCTACGCTATCCATAGAATGGAAGATCCTGCTTCTCTGAACCATGGGAGAAATACACTCCTCTATATGGGAGAACTAAACGACTCCTCCTATAACACAGGTGGACACTAATGAGAGGCAATGATGAGGGAGTGGGGTGCTCCAGCCCAAAAGGATTCGGTCAGAATCCATACAATGGACAAACAAAAATTTGGGGACACACCCTAAAAGATGCATTAGAGAAGGTGCAGCCATAAGACCATAAAACAGAACAAAATATTACAGAGCAGGCATGCAAAAAATTACATTTAACTCCTGCAAGTCTATTTAAAACACCTGAACATTTTCAAAAAATATGGGGATTTGGTCACACCATATGGCTATATGATGCTTAAGCCCACTTACTGCGACAAAGTACCCCAGTATTAGTGGGTCCTCAGGATGATAGATATAGTTAGTGATGATCCATGTGGGCAGAAACACCATCAGTGCCAGCATACAGAGTAGGCACAAGGCTTTCCCAGAAGTCTGTGGTGAGAGAAGTGAGGTAATCTTTTTCAGAGTCTTTTAACACCTGTTTCACTCGCTCTTCGAGGATTTGCATCACCTGCTTGACCTCCTTTATTTGTGTCTTGCTTCTGGGTCCTTTGTGGTACTTTGTTTAGCCTCTCATCGTGGATCCAGGCTCCGGATTGTGCCGTGAGGACATCGGTTCTGGTCACTGCGACTATGCAAGTGGGAAGGCCAAAAGGATAATCTTGCTTCTTGGTCCGGTTCAGCTGGTGAATTACGACCACATCTCCGGGTTGGTTCCTGTGAGGGTAATGGAAAAGAAGAGAATACTTTACCGTAGATGCCATTCAGCTTCGTAATCAAGTTTCTACAATATTCTTCCTGTATCAAACTCAAATGTCCCTGCTCTATCACCAAGGGTTTCTTAATCCAGGATGTGGGAAAAGGTTGACCCATCAGGATCTCAAAAGGGGACAAGTGATTGGTCTTGGAAGGGGTCATTCTTATTTCTGCTAAAACCGCAGGCAGCACAGTTTTCCATTTGTCAAATGTGCCACCCGTAGCCTTCCTTATTTTATCTTTAATCGTTAGGTTTATTCTTTCCACTATACCTGAACTCTGTGAGTGATATGGAATGTGGAATTTCCACTCTATTTGCAAAATCTTGTGTTAACATTTCAGCTGTAGCTTTCCATCCTTTATGTCCTATGCCATGGTACTGTGAGATGAATAAAGGTGCACTTGCTTTTGGTATGCCTTGTTTCCCCTCTTTGGCAACTGTCTCAGGACTCAATGTCAGACCCTGTTTATGCCAATAGGCCAGATCTTCTGGTGAAGCCATAGCCTGTAGGTCCTGCAAAACCTGTTCCAAGGGCAAAGTTGGGGGTGTAAGGGGGGGCATTTGGATAAAAGCTGGGACCGTCAAAGCAGCTTGTTTAGCAGCGGTGATCGGCCAGTGCATATCCCTTTGAAATATCATTAGTAATGTGTGTGTGTGCATCTGTAGGGTGAGCTAATGTAAATGATGTGGCCATTTCTACAGCCATGGCACAAGAGGCCAAAGCCCTCAGACAAGCCAGCACGCCTTGTACCGGAACTGGGACTACTCTAGAAAAAAAGCTACAGGTCTCAGCTTTCCTCCATGCTCTTGTGCAAGGAACGCAGCCATGGTTTTACAGTTGTCCCTTGCAAACAAATTAAACACTTTACAATAATCAGGTAATCCCAAACCAGGAGCCATTACCATACCAGTTTTAAGATACACAAAAGCATTAACCATTTCATCATTCCATTTCACAAGGTCAGGACTGTCAGGTAGAGCAGCTTGTCTCAGCAAGTTATCATAGTAGGAGCAATCAGGTATCCATTGGCGGCAGTAACCAATCATACCTAAGAAGGTTAACATTTCTTTCTTGGTATGTGGGCGGGGCAGACCCACAAGAGCCTCTTGTGACTGATTCTCCTTTCACCATGGGACACCAAGATACTAAGCAGTTTCCTGACACCATTGCAACTTCTTCTTAGACACTTTGTGACCTGTTTGTGCTAAATGTTCTAACAGTAAAACAGAATCTTTCTGACAGGCTTCCTGGGAGGGACTACACAACAGTAGGTCATTGACGTACTGAAGAAGGACGGAACCATGGCTAGGCGCCCGAGGCTGTAAGGTGGCCTGGAGAGCTATTGAGTAGGCTGCAGGTGAGTCTATATAGCCATGGCAAGCAATTCCAGGTTATCTGGTGCCCTCTATAGGAAAAAGCTAGTAGTACTTGTGTCTCTTCGTCACCTGGGACGGAAAAAAAACATTACTTAAATCAATAACTGAAAAACACACTGCCGAGGCAGGTATGGAGTTAATGAGAGATGGCACATTAGGTACAATAGGGGAAATTGGAATCACAAGGATATTTAGGGCTTGGAGATCTTGCATAAACCTGTATGATCCATCACTCTTTTTGACTGGGTTTATGGGAGTGTTTTAAGGCGATATGATGGGTCTTAAAATTCCTTGTTTCAGGATTTGCTCAATAATGGGTCTGATACCTTCCTCCTTCTCTTTGGAGAGATGGTACTGCTTGTGGTAAACTGGGGATACTCCTTGTTTTAGTCTGGCCTTGTAAGGCGTACATTAAATGTATCCTACATCAAGGCTGTCTTTAGCCCAGAGAGGGTGGTCCTGTGGAAATGGGGGAGGGACTTCAGTTTGAAAGAACAGTGGTGATACTATAGCTACTCCCCCTCTTTGAGTCAAGAAAATTTCAATTTCTAAGACTCCTATTAAATCCCTTCCTAAAAGATTTACTGGGCATGAAGGTGATATCCTGAATGAATGATGTTAGAGTACAGTTCCAGTGACAAAGTCACTCACTATCAAAGATCGTATCTCCCGAAGAGGTGGCTTCCTCTTGGCCTATTTGAGTGGTGGGGGGTCCCTGTTTCCTTCATGTCCCACTCGGGGTCTCCTGTGTACCATGGGAAAGCTTTCTTATCCCCCAAATAGAGTCCCCTGACCATATCCATATGGAATTGGTCATTTGCGCCTGTGCGCGGGAAGGGTGAGCTACTGCACATACTTTCAGTCTATCCGGCCAGATTGTCTATGAAAGGATTTATCAAAAAATAATCTGTTCCACATACTGTGGCCACATAGTCTTTACATGTCTCTCCGGGATTAGGAGGGGGTAGTCTTTACTTTCTCCCTTACCCATTCTTAATTTGGTTACAAACAACCTATACAAACTTACAGAGGGTCGTTGTCCCACCTTACAAGACCCTTTTGCAATGTACAACAATAATATAAGCTCTAAACAATATTCTTATACTCTATACAGCAATAGAAAAGAAAGGCAAAAAGGTTTGTCTGTCTGGCTCTTTCCTTAAAAGCCTCTATTTTACTATTTTCAAATCAATCTCCCGAAGACAATTACTTTAATGTGCTTCCCAAAAGCATGTGTGCTTCCCAAAAGCACGGCAGTTTACAATTAACCTCTCTACAATTTTGCACAAATTTCTCCCGAAGACTATTGCTTTAATGTGCTTGCCAAATGTTTGCACTTATACAAGGATGCGGTATTGTCAGAGCCAAGGCAAGAAGAACAGTGTCAACAAAGCAGACACATTCCACATACCTCAGATGATTATCGCATTCCACACGCTGCCACCAGTGACTATTAGGGTTAATTCTGCTTAGACCTGGACAATCAGTGAGAATTTTGGAGCCCCCTGGGAGACACTCAAATCAACACACACAGGAGAGTTGTTTCAATGGATGCTCCAATTTAATGGCAGGTAAGGTGAGTTTTATACAGGATATGGAAAAAGAATATTACACAAAGAAAAGGAGAGAGGACAGAGTTCATCACATGAGGCATAAATTTAAACATGTAGCATCTCAGACATAGTTTAAACTAGTATTATAGTTGACGGTTGATATTGCCTGAAAACATAATTCCAAAACCAGTTCTTTCCTGGACCCACCTAACCTGTGACCATCGCGACAAACAAGGCACTAAAAACAAAAGATATTTGTCTATCAGCAATTTATAGAGTGTTTCAGTCTTGTTAACTCTTCTCACCCTTCATCTCCCCAAAACTTTATATATTTTCTGAAAGAAAACACCCGAGAGAATAAAATTGTGGTAGTTCCCATTTTTTTATGTCACACGATGTTACCACAAAGGTAAAAAATGCACTAAAGTTAATTTTGGGGCACAGAAACTAAATAAATAATCCCCCCCCAAAAAAGAAGCATTATATATTTTCTGAAAGCAGATACCCTAGAGAATAAAATAGTGGTAGTTCCCATTTTTTTATGTGACATGATATTACCGCAATGGTAAAAAATGCACTAAAGTTAATTTTGGGGCACAGAAACCCAATAAATTACCAATTTTTTTGTAAAGTATAAAAGACAAGGTTGCACCAAGTTAATAGATACCCAACATGTCAAATTCTAAATTTTGTGTGCGCCCATAAAATGGCAACAAACTTCATTACCCTATATTTTCTATAGGCAACACTTTAAAAGGCCCCTAGAGGTTTGGTGTTATGAAGGAGATCTGGTGCTAGAAATATTGCTCTCGATCTGGCATGCGCGTCGAAATATAATGTGTATCGCAATCAGCTTTTTCATGTGTAGGCACCCCTGAAGCATGCGTTTACGTTCGTACTTGCGTATATATGGGGTGGGGGGTGGCTCAAAACAATTTGGCGGGGATTTTGTGTGCATGGGTGTAATTCTATTTTTTTACAATTTAAAAAAATAGTTTTTTGCAAAAAAAAAAATTCATCACTTAGGGGACAGCAGGTGTACACTGTGTCGCAGTTCTTCCTCTGAAATCCCATGTGGAAGAGGCCTTGCTCTGAGCCCTCCCCTAGTATTTATTTGGCTAGCAGCAGGGGGCAGGACTCAGAAAGCCTGGGAAAGAGTCTAGATACTGTTAACCCCTTCCCATCCTTTGCAGCCTGTAACTGTCTGTATAACTACACAGTGTAAAGAGTACAACAGCAGAAATACCTTCAATGACACTTCACAGGCACCTGCCTACAAGCTGTTTTATTACCCAGCTTAGCTTTGGAAGGTTTAACCTCCCTTCATGACCATGCTGTTTTTTGCTATTTAGCATTGTACTACTTTAAATGATAATTGCAAAGTCATGCAATGCTTTACCCAAATGAAATTTATATATATATTTTTTTTTTTACACAAATAGAGCTTTATTTTGGTGGCATTTGATCACCACTGGGTTTTTTATTTTTTAGTATATAAACCAAAAAGTAACGAAAATGTAAAAAAAAAAAGAAAAACAATATTTTTTACTTGCTGCTATAAAACATATCCAATAAAAAAAATAAAAAAAATGTAATTTCTTGATAAATTCAGGCCAAAATGTATTCTGCTACATATCTTTGGTAAAAAAAGAAATCCCATTGAGTGTATATTGATTGATTTGTGTGAAAGTTATAGCGTCTACAAACTAAGCTATACAGATGCATCTCAAAAAATGTGAATATCATCAAAAAATTTAATTATTTCAGTAATTCAATTCAAAAAGCGAAACTCATATATTATTTATGGATTCATTATACACTGAGTGATATATTTCAAGCATTTCTTTCTTTTATTTCTGATGATTATGGCTTACAGCTAGTGAAAACCCAAAATTCAGTATCTCAGAAAATTAGAATATTATGAAAAAGTTCAATATTGTAGGCACATCGTGTCACACTCTAATCAGCTAATTAACTCCTATAATAACATCTATAAAGGTTTCCTGAGCCTTAACCCCTTCCCGCCGACCGTACGCACATCTGCGTACTCGGCTTTCGGGGGTTATACCGGGATGATGCCCGCAGCTGCAGGCATCATCCCGGTAACGTTGCTACCCGTATATAACAACCGATGCGGCTAAAAGCCGCTCGGCTGTTATACCGGAGGAGCGGGAGGGGACATCCCCCCCTCCCGCCGCCTCCCGCCGCTCTTACCGGGCCTCCCGTGCGATCGGGAGGCCCGGTGTCCAATCGTCTGCCTCCGGTATCTGGGGGCGGGCTGGAACGAAGCTGTGGGTGGCTTCGTTCCAGCCTTCTCAATGTAAACGCGGAAGCGACGTCATGACGTCACTTCCCGTTTACTTGGCTGCCAATGGCGCCGAATTTAAAAAAATATACAGTTTTCAGAATCGCCGTTTTCAGCGATCTGAATACTTTGAAGTGTAAAGGAGGGATGGGGGGTCTTTTAGACCCCCGATCTCTCCATAAAGAGTACCTGTCACCACCTATTACTGTCACAAGGGATGTTTACATTCCTTGTGACAGCAATAAAAGTAAAAAAAAAAACATTTTTAAACACAATTTAATTTTTAAGTATAAAAATAAATAAAATAAATATAAAAAAAAAAAAAATTTTAAAGCGCCCCCGTCCCCGCGAGCTCGCGCAGCAAATAAAACGCATACGGAAGTTGCGCACGCATATGTAAACGGTGTTCAAATAACACATGTGAGGTGTTGCCGCGATCGTCAGAGCGAGAGCAATAATTCTAGCCCTAGACCTCCTCTGTAACTCTAACCTGGTAACCGTAAAAAAAAAATTTAAAGCGTCGCCTATGGAAATTCATAGCTACCATAGTTTGTCGCCATTCCACGAGTGCGTGCAATTATGAAGCCTGACATTTTTGGTGTCTATTTACTCAGCGTAACATCATCTTTCACATTATACAAAAAAATTGAGGTAACTTTACTGTTTGGATTTTTTAAAATTCGTGGAAGTGTCCCTTTTCCAAAAATTTGCGTTTAAAACACCGCTGCACAAATACCGTGTGATATAAAATATTGCAACAATCTCCATTTTATTCTCTAGTTTCTCTGCTAAAAAAAATATATATAATGTTTGGGGGTTCTAAGTAATTTTCTAGCAAAAAATATGGATTTTAACTTGTAAACACCAAATTTCAAAAATAGGCTTAGTCATGAAAGGGTTAAAAGGTCTCTTATGCCCCGTACACACGGTCGGACATTGATCGGACATTCCGACAACAAAATCCTAGGATTTTTTCCGACGGATGTTGGCTCAAACTTGTTTTGCGTACACACGGTTGCACAAAGTTGTCGGAATTTCCGATCTCCAAGAACACGGTGACGTCAACCACGTACGACGAGACTAGAAAAGGCCAGTTCAGAACCAAGCGAGGCACCCTTTGGGCTCCTTTTGCTAATCTCGTGTTAGTAAAAGTTTGGTGAGAGACGATTCGCGCTTTTTCAGACTCGTGGTTTTCAGATCATTTTCTGCTGTTCAGTTTGTGCTTGTGGGTTTGTATCTGCTCTTCAGTGCGTGCAGCGAGTTACGCGTATCATTGTGTTCTTGTTCATTCGTTACTGTTTTTCAGGTCGCTCTTCACAGGACTTGCTGTTCTTCAGTGCGTTCTGTTACTTCGTTCTGAGCAGCCGACCGTTTTCTAGCCATGTTGCGTATACGTACTCCTCGTAGAGTTTGTGCTGTGCGGGGGCTTGGTGTTGGACTCCTCAGGCCACCAATTTTGCAGTAAAATAATTGATGTCTGCCCTGGGGGCCAAAGGCTTCACCAATTTCTGCTGTTTCTCCAGTGTTTCCTCCCTCTTTTTTTGGTTGTGAGCCCTTAATAAAGGCATTTTTGGTTCAATTATAATCGCCTATGTGTGTTTTCCTTCAAAAAAAAAAAACAGTTTGTTCGTGAGGAGGCAGGTACATTTCAAATATACAATGTGAAATTAACAAGGGACACCAACACCAAACAATCTCATTAAGATTCAATAATATAAGATATCAATGGTGTTGTGGTAACTTGACACACAAAACACACCCAAAAAAATTCTTTATTAAAAAGCATAAAAAATTTTTACCAAAAAACAGCCTTGAAAAATAATTTTTTACAATTAAAAACAAACCAACAAAAAATTGGTCAGATGTGACAAATCAAAATATATTGAGGGAATCACAATAAATAATAAAGAAAGAAGTTTGTGAGAAGTCTGTGTGAATATAAGCAGCAAAACTACTTCATTCTTCTCACATTATAAAGAAGAAGAGAGTGCGCTGTATTAAACCATTTTTACATAGCACCATGACGAAAGTGCTGTATCCATTGCGAACGCTAATTTTACCAGACCGAGCTGTTCCGTCTCTGAATTTCTTCTGAGCATGCGTGGCACTTTGTGCGTCGGAACTGGCCACACACGGTCGGAATTGACGCGATCGGATTTTGTTGTCGGAAAATTTTATAGCCTGCTCTCAAACTTTGTGTGTTGGAAAATGTCCGATGGAGCCCACACACGGTCGGAATGTCCGACAACACGCTCCGATCGGACATTTTCCATCAGAAAATCCGACCGTGTGTACGGGGCATTAGTCTGGTTCAGTAAGCTACACAATCATGGGGAAGACTGCTGACTAACAGTTTTCCAGAAGACAGTCATTGACACCCTCCACAAGGTGGGTAAGTCAAAAAAGGCCATTGCTAAAGAAGCTGGCTGTTCACAGGGTGCTGTATTCAAGCATATTAAGGTGATTGTAAAGGCAATTGCATGCTATGTGTACAGCAGCCCCCCTCCCCCCTCAGCCCCCCTAATACTTACTTGAGCCCATCCCTATCCAGCGATGTTGCAGGAGAGACTCAGCTATCTGGTACTCTCCCTCCTGATTGGCTGAGACACAGCATTTGTAGACATGCCGCAGGTTGCTGTCAGGTGTCTATGTGCACACAGGATATCGGTAAAAGATGGTGGCACAGAAGCAGAGACCAAGAAGAACTTTGGCCGAAAGAAAGACAACGCTGGACTCCATGGACAACTTGCAATAATACAAACCCTTGCTTTCTGTATGGAAGCAGTGGTCTCTCTGCAGAGGTCCGCCATCCTCCCCACCCCCCCGAGTCAGAGCAAGGACTCTCTAATCAGCAAAGCCTATGCCCCCTGTTGATTGAAGAGCCCTCTGACTCAGGTGGGGGTCTTTTGCTACAAGGCTGACAGAAGACTGGCTTTTCTACCTATACTATGGTTATTTTCTAAAGAAAATGACCTGTAAGACTTTACCTTTTTGTTTTGATGTACTTAACACATATTTAGCTTATTCAGGCTGGGGCAAAAGGGGGTGCCCCAGGGATTTCTTGGGCAAAGGGTTGTAACCAGAAATGGGAGTAACAAGCGTATAAAAATATACAACATTTATTGAGTACAAAGCAGTAATAGAATTAGTACACAAGGTATATCAACCTAAAAACAAAATAGTCAGACTGAATAGTTACAAAACAGCTAGATTCTGAGACACACAGTTGATCTCATATTGAGAGGTCAAACGATGTGCGCGTACACAGCAGTCCCAACATGTTTCGGAATACAGGTATGGATAATTCATTCCTTCTTCAGGGATGATTTGAGTTAAGCTGTTTTGTCTGGTAATAAAACAGCAGAAATATAAAAAAAAAAGGTATATGGAAATAAATTAATATGCAAATGTAAGTATACAGTAAGTAATAGCATGGCATATAGAGATGGCAGGTAATAAAAACAGGTAATACTCACAGTATGATTATCCTTTGTGAATGAATTACACATCGGGGTTAACACAAAGGAGGGGCTTCCATCTCTAAGCTGCTCCATCGCACAGTGGAATGCTCTAGATTATGGCTGGGGGGCTAAGTATGCATCCCCACAGCGCCAATGATACGCGGTTGTCCGTGCCAAATCGGTTAGAGTGTATTGTGTGGCGTGAGTGGAATATGAAGCATCCCTGCTGACAAAGGACACCGGGGCCCACGAACATCGACCAACATTTTTGAGTCGGATCTGGCACAAAAAATGTGTCTATGTAAGAAACAGACAAACAAGATATTTGGGGGGCACACCCTAAAAGATGCATTAAAGCTGGTGCAGCCATAAGACCATACAGCAGAGCAAAATATTACAGCGCACACATGCAAAAAAGACATTTACCTCCAGCAGGGCTAGTTTAAAACACCTAAACAATTTAAAAAAATATATATTATTATCAAAAAATATTGGGATTTGGTCACACCATATTGCTATATGGTGCTAAGCCCACTTACTGCGTCAAAGTACCCCATGATTAGTGGGTCCTACACTATCCATGGATTGGGAGATCTTGCTTCTATGTAAGAAACAGGACATAATAAACCCAAAAGGATATAAGATAATATAAGGTGTATAAATGCATTGCCATGTCATGCAGATGCATGCATGGGGGTGCATCACCGTAAAGGGTATCATGGTGTGAGCCTCCCACTCCCAACGGCACACCGGCACTGCTGCACGGGCCACCTGACCCATTGGTCATATCTATAGGTGATTTTCTTCCATATATATTTTTCTATTTCAAACATGTAATGCTTTGCGCAGTTGTGTGCATTTTTATATAATTCAGTTCTCTTGCACGTGAAATAACAAGGCAGTGCGGTTAGGAAGGGGTTAAATAAAATTTAATAAGGCTTCTCTACTTGAAGCTGTATACTATACACCCCGGCTATATCACACGCATATATGTTATGTGTCCCCTATGGGACCTCCGTAGCTTGTGAGCTAATGCAGCTGCTTGCATCTGGAAGTGACCCTTATAAAACCGTACACTGCTGTAACCTGCCAGTAACCAAGCCAGACTTACATCACAGCACTAGGGACCCTCATTTCCGCTACTCTACAATACTGGAGGTCTTATGTATCAAGGTGCTGGCATTCAACATCGCTTGGGCAAAGCTGGGAGCTTGTTATTTAAACCGATACAGTGAAAAGTCTATTAAGGAAAGCAATTGCCTAACATTTAAAATTTATCACTCTATAACATTGTTTGATCCGCTTAATCTATCTGTTATTATTTCCTTTAAGCTCTCCATAAACCGTCTCTGTGTGTAAGTAATACCCTTATAGTATAAGCTTCTCATTTTACCTAAATCGCCGCTATGTCTAAAGACTTCCATTATTTCATGTATTACATATGTTCTCTGTGTGTGCTAAAAGTTAAAATCCAACTATGTCAGATTGTTGGACCTGAAAAGTTGCGGTGGGCTCAGTGGATTGGCGATTATGGTGGTCATTGCAATAAGGGCTACATGTTGCAGTGTTCTCAATGAAAGCACTGTGAAATATGCGTCAGTGTTAAAAAAGTTTAGAATATAAATGCCTTAGTGATCACTGGCGCATCCCCTATATCCTGTCTTTTCTCAGTCCACATTTGACATGCCAGTGGTACACGTATATATGTCAGTCATGCTCAACCTGGGTTTCTCCAGAGGTTCTTTGAACTGTGGCTTATTGGCCTTTCATTTGATGGTGCCTTCCTAGTTCCAGGTCCATCACCACTTGGCACAGCCAGCTACATAACACTAATGATGCCTTGGCAAATGATGCCATGACACCATAATGCCATGACACTAATAAATGCCTTGGTTATCACTAGCACCTCTCCAATATCTTGCCTTTTCTCAGTCTACATATGACATATCAATGGCACATGTGTATATGTCAGCCATTCTTAACCTGGGTTCCTCCAGAGATCCTTGAACTGTGGCTTACTGGCCTTTCATTTGATATTGCCTTCATAGTTCCAGGTCCATCACCACTTGGCACAGCCAGTTACATGACACCAATGATCTTTGTAGCTTTCTGTAAGGGGGGCTATCTTTCTACTAACCACTAATGTAAGGGACATTACTTCCACTGACCACCAATGTAAAGAACATCCTTCCTGGTGTCCACCAATGTAAGGAACGTTCTTCCCATTGATCACCAATGTATAAGACAATTCATCCCACTGGCCGCCAATGTAAGGAACATTCTTTCCACTGATCACCAATGTAAGGGACATTCTTTCCACTGACCACCAATGTTAGCGACATTCTTTCCACTAACCAACAATGTAAGGAGCATTCTTTTCACTGATCACCAATGTAAGAGACATTCTTTCCACTGGCCACCAATGTATGGTGAATTCTTCCCACTAATCACCAATATATGGAGCATTCTTTTAACTGACCAGCAATGTATGGAGCATTCTTCCCACTGATTACCAATGTAAGGAGCATTCATGCCACTGACCACCAATATATGGAGCATTCTTCCCAATGATCACCAATGTGTAGAGATTCTTCCCACTGATCACCAATGTATGGAACATTCTTCTTACAGACCACCAATGTATGGAGAATTCTTTCCACTGAATACCAATGTAATGGGCATTCTTCCTATTGACCACCAATGTATGGAGAATGCTTCCCACCGACCACCAATGTATGGAGAATTCTTCCCGCTGATCATAAATGTATGGAGCATTCTTTCCAATGACCACCAATGTAAGGGGCATTCTTACCACTGACCACCAATGTAAGGAGCATTCTTACCACTGACCGCCAATGTAAGGTCATTCTTTCCACTGACCACAAATTTATGGAACATTCTTCCCACTAACAAACAATGTAAGGAACATTCTTCCCACTGACCGCCAATGTAAAGGACATTTTCACTGACTAATGAATTGGTTTTAGCAGGGGTTTCCCCAAGACCTGAAAATTATTTTAAGGGTTCCTCTGTGGTAAAAGGGTTGAGAAAGGCTGGACTATATACTCCCAGACATCGTTGATGTCATTCTTCTCATTACAACAGCTGATGGCCAAGAAAATTCAACAGGGGCAGCAGACCTTTAATTCCCACCCCTTCCAGAACCTAATTAGCGTGGGTTGTTTGCTGAGATCAAAATCTGCCTGTAGATACAGCAGTCATCAACTAATCCTGCCAATTTAGTAGGATTACACAGGATTACTCAAACCACAATATGTGTGGTACCCATAGATATCAAATTATCACCACTGGATATAAACAGTTTTAAAAGGACTTGGAAGGAATCACCTATTTATGAACATCGTAAAGGGCCAATTTACCCAAAAGTGATATTTAGGTAAAGGTGGACCTTTGTGGACTGGGTCAGCCTCTGGTTTCTTATGGATCTTGGATACTCCAACCACAAGACCTACCTGCTATAATTCCCTCCTCTGTTCCATCTCCTCCTGGTAAATTCTCCATAAATGAATAAACCCAGCAGGGAGAGTGACCTGGGAACTAACACAGATTTCACCAATAGAGTCTCTTAAAGGTATGTTAGGTGATTTCAAATCTCAATATCTACCAAATATGAGTTTTGGATGGTCTGATCTTTTTATTACTTTTTGATTATCATTAGGGAGAAAGTTTATCAGATTGCCTGGGTTTCTGGTCAGTTGCTTCTGTTCCCTGAATAATACTGAATAAAAATACTGCATGAGCAACCTGTGCTTTTGAACAGGGGCCCCGAAAAACATGGCAGTCTAGTAGATAATACCAAGAGGAGCCAATTATTTGCATGAAGGTCTGCTCTAGATTGGGTGGAGGTCTCCCTTGTATCACTGATCCTCTGCTCACCCCTGCAGAGGACTGAATTAAATTAGCTGCTTAACCCTTAAAGAGCTGTAGAGCTGAACTGGGGCTCTGTGTGTTTGTAAAGTGACCCTGTCACCTCCTTTTACTTAATAGGCCACTAATTGAGCTGCTCTGCTGTTTAATGCTTGAACCCTCCCCTCATGCCGGTGGCTATGGTTCCTCATGCCAACTCATAATTTACTACAAGTAGTTAACTTATCTGATGGATAAATACTTGCAGCAGTTTTTCAATATATTGGCTACCAGAAAGAAGAATAAGAAACTATATGGCAAAAGTATAACAATAATACCAGTTTACAACCCTAACAATTAATGTTATATCTGTTTAATGAGTGGAAAAATAAATACCTGTTGATCTTGCCAGAAAAAGAGTGGTTCTGTGTCTTGTGCACACCTCATGTATGATCTCCGGGAATTTAAATAGTCCTCCTAATTCTTTATTAGACTACAGGATAATTAGTGTCTTCAGTGAGGGAAAAAATTATTTGATCCCCTGCTGATTTTGTATGTTTGCCCACTGACAAAAAAATGATCAATCTCTAATTTTAATGGTAGTTTTACTGAATAACAACAACAACAAAAAATCCAGAAAAACACATTTCAAAAGAGTTATACATTTATTTGCATTTTAATGAGTGAAAAAAGTATTTGACCAAGATTTGACGGTACATGGCCCCATCCATGGTCCCTTAGATGCTGTGAAATTGTCCTGTCCCCTTAGCAAAAAAACTCCCCCAAAGCATAATGTTTCCACCTTCCATGTTTGACAAGGGGAATGGTGTTCTTGGGGTCATAGGCAGCATAGGCAAGTTGAGTTTAAGGGAGTGCTCCTAATCTCAGCTTGTTACCTGTATAGAAGACACCTGGAAGCCAGAAATCTTGCTGTTTGATAGGGGATCAAATACTTATTTTACTCATTAAAATGAAGATTAGTTTATAACTTTTTTGAAATGCGTTTTTCTGGATATTTTTACTGTTATTTTGTCTCTCACTGTTAAAATATACCTACCATTAAAATTATAGACTGATCATTTCTTTGTCAGTGAGAAAATGTACAAAATCGTATTTGCCCATACTTCAGATTTAGGAATATTCCATACAGTGAGGCATGATGTCAAACATACTAAAAAATTGCTTTAGAGTTTACTTATATTTTATAAAAGCTCTTAGATGGCAATGTCCAAGCATAGCACACTTATTCTCACTTCTTATTTCTTAACCAGGGTGCCATCTGGGTTCCTTCAGGGTGCTGCAAGTACGTGACCCAGTTTGCCTTGGATCAGTGTTGTGAGTTGCCACAGTGTGGGCAGACCAGCTGCCAGCACCATAATAACCAATGACACTCCAGTGCCAGGATGCACAATGCCATTTGTTGCTATTGTGATTGCGGCTAGCTTGCCTGCACCATAGAAAAGCATGTCTCTGATCCAGGACAGGCGGTAGGCTTATGTCTGCCCTCCTCTAGATCTCCTTCATCCCTTACCCTCTGCCTTGCTGCTGGAGCAAAATGGTACATCTCTGATGTGAAGAAGCGAGTGGAGTGGTGTTTTCCTCCATCACATCAAAGGTTCACCCAACATGTCAGAGGTTCACCCATCACATCAGAGGTTTTTTTTTTTTACATGCGTGTGCATATGTTCCTTGAAGCAAATGCTAGTTAAAGGTAAGGTTTTAATGTGATAGGGGAACCTCTGATGTGATGGGGGAACTGCTGATATGATGGGAGGACCTCTAATGTGATAATAGGACCTCTGATGTGATGAAGGAACCTTTGATGTGAAGGGGGGGCTTTCTTATATGAAGTTAATTTCATCAAGCTAGTGTGCATTGTTCCAGGCTCAAGTTTCCCATTGATAAGTAACATTTGCGCTTTTTATATTTTAGACTGGGATGCATCAACAAATTTGCACACCTTTAAGGAGTGCCACAACTGGAAAAAGGTTGAGATTTGCTGCTCTGATATTTGCCTTTGTATTATTGTCTATTAGTAACACTGCAGTCGCTCTGCACAAGCTCCCTTCCTCTTCTTCCCTTCCTCTATGGCTAGAAGAATGTTTTGGCAGTGAAGGAGTGCTTCCCATATAAGAGACCCTTTTAAAGAAAGATTGGAAGTGAGCTTCCAAGTGACATCCATTATTAAAACCCACAATAAAGCCCATTTATCCCGGAATAAATCCCAGAGGATCATCATAAAAAGCTTTTTAGCTGTGAAATCTTAGAGGATGATAATTAACCTGGCAATTTCTGTATCCTATTCATATTACATGTTAATAGTTTTTAATATACCATATAGCACTGAAGCATACATATATTATTATATTATACATTCTCTGTATATGGCAGTTCTGGCTTATTCATTGGCATTATTTATGTGTTCTGCTAAGTAGAACATTTTAGCCATATAAAATGTGTCAAATGAAATATATGAAGACTATTTATTTTGCTATAGGCTGAATTAGACCATTTCGGACACTCTGCTTAATAGAAAAATTTGAGTTCCCGCAACTACTGGAAAACAAGGAGAGGGTGCGTGCTTGAACTTTTGGTTCTCCAACAATTAAAGGACAAAACGTTGGGTATAATTATGTGTACAATGCTTTTTTTATTTTAGAGACAAAATTTAGGTTGTCCTCATCCCTCATGGAGTGAGCCATTTTTAAATTTTGTATTCTTACTTTTTATCCTGGGATTTTTGATCTGGGCACAGTAAAAATATAGTTCATTTTCCTCATTGGCACCACACAGTAATGCAGTTCTCTGCATCATTATCCTGTAAGTCCAGTGTGGTCTAATGATGCTCTTCTGGGGGGGGGGTGTTCTTGATGGGCTCATAGGAAGTGGGTTGAATGATACCCTAACCTAAATCCCTAACACTAATCTCAACCGGGTTGAATTATATTGGACATCATCCAACCCCGAAGAAGGACAGCACTGTATTGTAGTATGGTGAATCTTTATATGCAGAGCCTAAAATAGGGTAAGTAGAATGATATTCTAACCCCAACACCAACATTGGATGTCATTCAACCCGGAAGAGGACCAGAACTAGACTACAGAGCTGTAAAGCTTTGAGCATAGCCCCTAGCATTGCAGAGCTGCATTTTTAATGTAAAAAGGCTTTGATAAATAGATTTTTTTTTTAATTTGTATTATAAGTATAATATTAGTATAGTATTTAATAATTGTATTACAAATAATTTGTATTATAAAGTGGTGCTGGGCTTTAATATAGCAGTAAAGTAACATACTAATGGGTCTGTTCAAAAAGAGCTAAACATCATATTAAATAAGATATCAATGTAGCCATCTCCTTGCTATAGGGGGGGGGTTGTATTAAACCAAGAAATTAGACTTCCTTAAAGGTGAACACTACAATAGTAACTGTAATGATATTCTCACTGAAGATAAGTTTTACTTTTTCTTTAATCTGCTCCTGCAAGGATCATGGTGGTGTGGTATAGCACAGCAATTTCTCCAATTAAGGTAACCGCTGAATACTTATCTCCAGCTGGCTAGCAGCACTTTTTTTTTTCTCTTTGCACTGTCATTAAATAATGTATCGGCGCATTCACTGTAAGCTCGTTTTTGGACTTCATTCCTGTCTCTTGCTCTCCTTTTATCTCATGACTGTCATACAATATAACTCACGAGGCTGCCTACAACAAACAGGCTGTATGGTGAGTATTCATTAGGGGATGATTAGGAGCCTTGATACAATCAGAACACAGAAAGTTGCAAAGAAGAAAAGGATCCAAAGTAGAGGAGACAGCTGAGGTTGAGATAAACAGGAGGTGGAGGCTGGCCAAGAGTGAGACACAAACTGTATAGAAGGAGCAGCAAATGTTGGGGTAAAGGGCACAGAAGATTATGTGATACAGTGATCTAACCGATTATATTGCGATCATTTTGGGTGAACAGAACAAACATCAAAGGGGCCATATGTGGAAACGTCTACAAATAATTGTTGGACATGCACATACCCAGCAATGCATGGTGAATTAACTGATGAGGGCAGCAAAGCCACCATATCAAAATTAAGCAATTAGACATAGGCCCACTATGTTTTGGAAGACTTATTGTATAAAGCCCCAAAATGTTACAAATAATAGTTTCCCATTCCCAATAAGTAGGGTAGGTCCCTGCATCCAATAAACATTTACAACTTATGATATATAAGGAAGAAATAGGTGATAACCAGGGACCACTACTGGGTATTTTTCATTTTGAAATTATTCAAAGAAAAATATGTGATAACCAGGGACCACTACTGGGTAGTTCCATTTTCAATGTTTTTAAAAGAAATATATGATAACCAGGGACCACTACTGGGTATTTCCATTTTCATTTTTTTTTTCAAAGAAATATATGATAACCAGGGACCACTACTGGGAAATATCCATTTTCAATTTTTTAATGAAGAAATATGTGATAACCAGGGACCAATACTGGGTATTTCCATTTTCAACATTTTTAAAGAAGAAATATGTGATAACCTAGGAACCACTACTGGGTATTTTCATTTTTAAATAAAAAAAGAAAAATGTGATAACCAGGGACCACTACTGGGTATTTCCATTTTCAAATGTTTTAAATAAGAAATATGTGATAACCAGGGACTACTACCGGATATTTCCATTTTCAAATGTTTTAAAGAACAAATATGTGACAACAAGGGACCACTACTGGGTATTTCCATGTTCAATCTTTTTTAAGAAGAATAATATGATAACCAGGGGCCACTACTGGGTATTTCCATTTTCAAACATTTTAAAGAAGAAATATGTGATAACAGGGGACCACTACTGGGTATTTCCAATGGTTCTGGTAGATGTTGGAGAAGAGATTTTGGAAAACATGAGCATAAGTCAACTTTTCTTCTAGTAAATTATAATTTTGTCATGCATCAATACTTTAAGGAATATTTAAAGTGACTCTGTTGCTTAAATAAATATGTAAAATAAAGTTCTCATTGCAAAGAAGGTAGCTAGAAAAACGCTGCCCAAAGAATCTTCAGAACGACACACCTAGGAAGGTTAAGCTGGTTCCTGATGAACTGGCCAGATTTTAATCATTGGGTGGCCCTGTCAGCACCACCATGCCCAGCATCCTTTAATTGAAAAACTGAAGGAGCTGGGTGGAAAATTGTCAACCAAATCGCATTTAGTATTCAGGTGTCAGAATACAACAGCTGAAGCAGGATATTTATCTATGGAAGAATCTGTTAGATCTCTTTAATTTAGCTTGGAGGCTAAAACAAAGTAATCTATGAAATACATTTTCCTCCAAAATGTTCAGTGCCTCCTACCTAAAGTGAATCAAAAGCAAAACCTTTTCCAACATGTCTTTGCAAATATCAATTTTCTCAAAGTCAGTACCTGCATATGCAAGCTCCACCCCATGTGACACCATCCATCCTGAACTGTAAGGGAAAGGAGGCACTTTGGGAGGACTTTAGGTTTACTTGTGGGTCTACTTATAGGTTAACTTTAAAAAGACTGTCACCAACTTAAATTGCAATTAAAAGCACAGAAAAATCAAGTATTTTAAATGCTTACTTGCAGCATTTTACCTTTCCATAAATAATTTTGTATTGACTTGCAAAGTGCCTTTGAACTTGCAAGCAAAATGACTAGTTCAGAAAGAGCCAATTCCCTAGCACAGCTGCCTCACTCCTTGCATGTCATAGCCCTCTCCTTTTCTGGGAGTGTCAAATCTATCTGTGCTGGTGCAATTTCTTCTGTCTTCCCCTCATCTTCCTACAAACATTTTTGGATAGCTGCTGGGGGAGAAGCAATGGTGGCTGCTGACATCACACCCAAAAATGAGGCACCCTGCGGCAATCTGTGACTATGTTTTAGTTTATATTACATGGAAAAATATACAATGTATACAAATAGACAAGAAATCTAATTGGTCATTTTGATTCCTTCTACTTTTAACGTATTAAAGTTAACCTGGGGCAAGGCTATAAACATTTAAGTATCAACACATCACTAACAAGCTCTAAATAAGCTTTGAATCAAGCCATCACTGACCTCTATAACTGCATGCACCATAGAGTAAATCATCCTCAAATTTCATAGCAAGAACACTAACGTTGTTCAAGGACAGGGCAGGCAGAAGATGAAGCATAATCCAAAAGCAGCCTGAGGTCAGGGCATACAGAAGACTAAATATAATACAGAAGAAGCCTGAGGTCAGGGCAGACAAAAGACCAAGCACAATCCAGAAGCAGTCTGAGGTCAGGACATTCGGAAAACCAAGTAAACCAGAAACAGCTTGAGGTCAGGACAGGCGTCAGAACAAGGATAATCCAGAAGCAGCCTGAGGTCAGGGTAGGAAAAAGGTGAAGAGTAATCCAGAAGCAGTCTGAGGTCAGGGCAGGCAGCAATCAGAAGAGTTGTCCATTATCCAAGCAACACGGTAAGTAGCAGGAAAACCCAAAGGCAAGGCAAGTCGGACTTGAACAAACTAGGCAGGATGAGGGTACAGGAGCCAGGTAGCAAAACACTATCACAAACCTAGAGCCTTGGGCATGTGATATTGAAATGGAATGCCACATGCCACAGCCAAATTGAGAGGAGAACGATAGGCCAACAGAACTGACCTACTGTCTAAAAACACTTTTGTCAATAGCTGTTGACATTGTTAATCTGTCAAAACAGGGGGATTATTTTGCCAATACGATGCCGGCGCTACCTTTGATAAAGTCCACTGTGGCCAATAACAGCAGATCACATGACAATTATACACAATGCGCTGATTCATGTTATACTGTCACCAGTCAATGTCCCTGATCACCACCACATCAGTTATATGATGATGCTGTACTGCACAGGTGACAGTATGTATAAACATTTTATAAATTGTGAAAAAAAAAAATCATAAAAATTGTGCCAAAAATTAAAACTTAAAAAAACTTGCCATGCCTCTTACTAAATACATTGGACTGTCTACTTTCCAAAATGGGGTAATTTGGGTTTGGGTTCTTTTCACCAAAGAAATGTAGTAGTCTACATTTTGGCCTAAACTTATAAGGAAAGAATATTTATTTACAAAATGTTACTGTATAACGGAAACAAACAAAAACACGTTTTTTTTTTTTCTTCTAAATGTTTGGTCTTTTTTTGTTTATTTAGCAAAAAAATGTAAAACCCAGTGGACATTAAATACCACTGAAAGAAAGCTCTATATGTGTCAAAAAAAATTATGAAAAATTTTGTTTAGGTACAGTGTTGCATGACCGCACAATTGTCATTCAAAGTGTGACAGCGCTGAAAGCTGAAAATTGGCCTGGGCAGGAAGGGGGTGAAAGTGCCCAGTGTTGAATTGGTTAATATATTCTTTACTATAAATGAATAGTACACACTATAAGATTCTCCTTGTTTCTATGAGTTTAACCACAAATGATTCTGATGGTTACACACTGGGGTGTAAGAGGACCTCTGGAGCCAGTCTTAAGCCTGGTACACACGATCAGATTGTTGGCCAACAGAGTGTCAGATTTTTGTCTAAAGGGTGTGTGCCTAGATCTTGTCTCGCATACTAACAGCACACAATTGTTGGCCAACAAACACGAACGTAGTAACGTACTACGTGGAATTTCAGCTCTTGGGCGCCACCCTTTGGGCACCTTCTGCTAATGTCGTGTTTGGTGAGCATTGATTCCAAGCATGCGTGTTTGTACTTTGGACTTTTTTGTGACGGACTTGTGTACAGACGATACGAAAATCTGATAACAGACTGTTGTCCTTCGAAAATTTACTAGCCTGCCATCCAACATTTGTTGGCCGAAAGTTGGACAACAATTGTCTGAAGGAGCGTACTAATGGTCGGATTTTAGGCCAACAGTCTGTGATCACACAATCCCCTGCCAACAATCGGACCGTGTGTATGAGGCTTTAGAGTCTGTTCAGCTGAGGAAGATTACTGTGGAAGGATTTCAATATTAAGCTTTTTTTTATGGGCAGCACAGTGATGTAGTGGTTAGCATTCTCACCTCGCAGCAAGAGGGTCTCTGGTTCGAATCCCAACCACGACACTACCTGCCTGGAGTTTGCATGTGCTCCCTGTGCCTGCGTGGGTTTCCACCGGGTACTCCGGTTTCCTCCCACACTCCAAAGACATGCTGGTAGGTTTATTGGCTTCTGTCCAAAAATTGGCCCTGGTGTATGGGTGTGGGTTGGGGACCTTGGATTGCAGACCCTTTGGGGGTGGGGACTGGTGTGGGTGTGTGTGGAGCGCTGCGTAGATTGATAATGCTACATGGGTACCTTAAATATATAAAAAATAATATTATGGTGGATGGGCATCTTGATGGGACGCAATGTGCGGGGATGGGGACAATTGTGGGTGGTCACTCAGGTTGAACTGGATGGACTGGTGTCTTTATTCAACCTTACTAACTATGTAACTATGTAAGCTGACCCTACCTATTAATGAGGTCCACGAAAACAAGTGAGAATCCAGTCGATTTGGATACAGAGGTGTGTGAAGCATATTCACTTTGGATTATGGAGTCTCTGCCCTGATCTACACATTCAGATTTTTTATGATTTTTTTTTTTTGCATGATACTGCATGGCAATAGTGCGGAGTGTACAGTATTGGACTGTATATGGACACTTTATTCGTTATAAAATGTGTATTTCTTTTGGGTTGTCACATATGTCAATTTCTCAAAAGAGTGCTGCAGTGATACTTTTGGGTATATATATGTTGATAGAGAACAGGACTGTCAAAGCAGTTCTTTCAGTCCTATCTTGTTTTGCTCTATACAATAATTTAGATTATAGTTGTGATGTTAAAAAAACCTGGGAAAAAGATCTATAGGTTAGATTAAAAAAGGGGGTTTAATGCTGTGCCGTGTACCCCTATTATAATTTTTATCACCTCTCATAACCTTGTCTCCAGACTCACATGAGGTATGCATTTAGTGTCACACCTTTATTGCTCCCATGTGGGTTGCCAGGCTGTATAATGCTAGCTGCCTATAGCTTCCTCAGGAAATATGCAATGTGCTGGTATTTAGGGCTCTCTTCATCATTGAACATGAGAAATGGGGGATTGTGGATGGCAGGGGGCATTAAAGAGTTAATCCGCAGACCGTTCTGCATATCACAGGCTGTGGCAAATGACGTTTTGCAGGTCCCGGGCGCTGACACATTAATTGGGCTGTTTAATCCCGTCTTTCGCTCCACATCTGTCTTTATTTTACCACCCTCTCCTCTTAATCACCCCCTCTTTCAGCTTTCCACTCTCCCCATTCCATTGTTCCCTCGCTATTTCATCATATGCGCCTTAACAGATGCTGGTCAATTTCTTTTTGCCATTGTTCTTTTTTTTATTCTTTGGACAAACATTTAATATATATATATATATATATATACAGTATCTCACAAAAGTGAGTACACCCCTCACATTTTTGTAAATATTTTATCATATCTTTTCATGTGACAACACTGAACAAATGACACTTTGCTACAATGTAAAGTAGTGAGTATACAGCTTGTATAACAGTGTAAATTTGATGTCCACTCAAAATAACTCAACACACAGCCATTAATGTCTAAACAGCTACCAACAAAAGTGAGTACACCCCTAAGTGAAAATGTTCAAATTGGGCCCAATTAGCCATTTTCCCTCCCCAGTGTCATGTGACTTGTTTAGTGTTACAAGGTCTGAGGTGTGAATGGGGAGCAGGTGTGTTAAATTTGGTGTTATCGCTCTCACTCTCTCATACTGATCACTGGAAAATCAACATGCCACCTCATGGCAAAGAACTCTCTGAGTATCTGAAAAAAAGGCATTGTTGCGCTACATAAAGATGGCCTAGGCTATAAGAAAATTGCCAAGACCCTGAAACTGAGCTGCAGCATGGTGGCCAAGACCATACAGCAGTTTAACAGGACAGGTTCCACTCAGAACAGGCCTTGCCATGGTCAACTAAACAAGTTGAGTGCACGTGCTCAGCGTCATATCCAGAGGTTGTCTTTGGGAAATAGATGTATGAGTGCTGCCAGCATTGCTGCAGAGGTTGAAGGGGTGGGGGGTCAGCCTGTCAGTGCTCAGACTATACGCCACACGCTGCATCAAATTGGTCTGCATGACTGTTGTCCCAGAAGGAAGCCTCTTCCAAAGATGATGCACAAGAAAGCCCACAAACAGTTTTCTAAAGACAAGCAGACTAAGGACATTCCTGGAACCATGTCCTGTGGTCTGATGAGACCAAGATAAACTTATTTGGTTCAGATGGTGTCAAGCGTGTGTGGCGGCAGCCAGGTGAGTAGTACAAAGACAAGTGTGTCTTGCCTACAGTCAAGCAGGGTGGTGGGAGTGTCATGGTCTGGGGCTGCATGAGTGCTGCTGGCACTGGGGAGCTACAGTTCATTGAGGGGACCATGAATGCCAACATGTACTGTGACATACTGAAGCAGAGCATGATCCCCTCCCTTCGTAGACTGGGCCGCAGGGCAGTAATCCAACATGATAACGACCCCAAACACACCTCCAAGATGACCACTGCCTTGCTAAAGAAGCTGAGGGTAAAGGTGATGAACTGGCCAAGCATGTCTCCAGACCTAAACCCTATTGAGCATCTGTGGGGCATCCTCAAATGGAAGGTGGAAGAGCGCAAGGTCTCTAACATCCACCAGCCCTGTGATGTCTTCATGGAGGAGTGGAAGAGGACTCCAGTGGCAACCTGTGAAGCTCTGGTGAACTCCGTGCCCAAGAGTGTTAAGACAGTGCTGAAAAATAATGGTGGCCGCACAAAATATTGACACTTTGGGCCCAATTTGGACATTTTCATTTAGGTGGCAACAAAAGTGTACTCACTTTTGTTGCCAGCGGTTTAGATATTAATGGCTGTGCGTTGAGTTATTTTGAGGGGACAGCTAATTTACACTGAACACTCACTACTTTACATTGTAGTGAAGTGTCATTTCTTCAGTGTTGTCACATGAAAAGATATAATAAAATATTTACAAAAATGTAAGGGGTGTACTCATTTTGTGTGTTTTATATTGAGATGAGTGTGTTCTGAGCACTCCAGTATTGTTTTCAGGTGTGTCTGGAACTCAACTGGGTGTCTATGAGTATCAATTCCATGTCCATTATAGGGAACAGTAGCCTCAGTGGTCTATGGTTTTTCTGTCCTAGTCCTACAAGGAACACAGGTTCTCAGGTGACAGAGTGCGGGAGGCTTGTGGTCTAAAAGCCATTTACAAGCCAAATAAAAAGCCTAGGTCCACTGTGTTTTATGCTCTGTTGCTCTTATGGCAGATGCCTTTATTGTGCTTCAGTAGCTGCCTGAATCTATTTTCTGGTGTCAATATCTATCTATCTATCTATCTATCTATCTATCTATCTATCTATCTATCTATCTATCTATCTATCTATCTATCTATCTATCTATCTATCTATCTATCTATCTATCTATCTATCTATCTATCTATCTATCTATCCTGGACAAAAATAGACTGTGTTCCATCAAGACACATACTCCCGCTCAAGACCCGTGAGTACCTCTACTACGAGGTACCTTCTATTTATCTATTGATGTTACTTTGCTGCAGTATGCCCAGGAAGATACTCCCTGGACAGTGTGCAGTGACTTCCAGTGGATCCATCCTGTCCTCCCCTCCACCTGGCTGCATCCACCCTATCCTCCCCTCCACCTGGCTGCTCCACCCTGTCCTCCCCTCCACCTGGCTGCTCCCACCCTGTCCTTCCCTCCACCTGGCTGCTCCATCCTGTCCTCCCCTCCACCTGGCTGCATCCACCCTGTAGTCCCCTCCACCTGGCTGCTCCATCCTGTCCTCCCCTCCACCTGGCTGCATCCACCCTGTCCTCCCCTCCACCTGGCTGCTCCACCCTGTCCTCCCCTCCACCTGGCTGCTCCCACCCTGTCCTTCCCTCCACCTGGCTGCATCCACCCTGTACTCCCCTCCACCTGGCTGCATCCACTCTGTCCTTCCCTCCACCTGGCTGCATCCACTCTGTCCTCCCCTCCACCTGGTTGCTCCACCCTGTTCTCCCCTCCACCCTGTCCTCCCCTCCACCTGGCTGCTCCACCCTCCCCTCCCCTCCACCTGGCTGCATCCACCCTGACCACCAATACTTTTTCAAGACACTGTGTATGTATGTATCTATATCTATATATATCTATATATATATATATATAGATATATATAGATATAGATCTAGATCTATATCATCTATATATATATATATATATATATATATATATATATATATATATATATATATATATATATATATAGATGTATAGATCTAGATCTATATATATAGAGAGATCTATCTATCTATCTATCTATCTATCTATCTATCTATCTATCTATCTATCTATCTATCTATCTATATATATTTACGTTTTATAGGTCCCCCCTACTTTTGTCCCTGTCCCTCCCATGTGCCCCCTAAATATGAAAGCTGGAGACACTGTATACACCGCTCCTCCACCGCCCCTGCCCATTGGAATGCATGGGAAGCGCTGCCGAAGCGCCTGCAAAGCGCTTCAGCAGTGGCGCTACATGGATGCTTTTAACCCCTTTTTAACCCATTCTAGGGGGTTAAAATGGCCCGCTACCCCCCGAAAAGGTCCCTACATCTATCTATCTATCTATCTATCTATCTATCTATCTATCTATCTATCTATCTATCTATCTATCTATCTATCTATCTATCTATCTATCTATCTATCTATCTATCTATCTATCTATCTATCCAACCATCTCTACAAGGCTGTTATCATAATGGCAGAAGTGGGCTGCTGGCAACAGGGGCAGCTCTAGACATGAGCAAAAGAAAGGGGAGCAATGAAATTTTAATGTTGGTGATCATTCTTGCTATGGAGGTGTTATCATGGTTGATGATGTGAGCATGACATGAGCAACTTGCAACCACTCGTCTTCTCCTACTGAAAATGGTTCTGATTCTGGCATTGCATACTAGCATAGTGTGGGATTGAGCATGATAGTGTGCACTGTGCTGAACTGGAGGCGATAGTGTGGCTGACGTTTTCAAGCAGACATCAGATATGCTCAGGTTGTTGCCTCTCGTCTACTCTTCCATGCCTAGAGCAGCATGATGTCCAAATAAAGTGTCTATTACAAAAATAAACACTTGTGTATTTTATAGGGCAATTTTCCAATTCTAAATAATTTTATAAGGTCTTTCAAAGTACATCCAAGCACTCCACTAAACTGAGCATGTAATAACTTGATCTTGCTTGATCTTTAACCATTTTACCAGCACTATTTTACTCACCATCACTTCTGGCATTAGGGGCAGACATACCATTTCTACAGACTACGCAGCTTAAAAAGGGTCCTCTGAGAGTTACAGTTAGACTATATGAGGCTTTTGAGGCACAGCATTTTACATAAACATACTTTATTTTGTCCATATTTAAGAATTCTTACAGAAAACATCTTTATAACATAAATAAAATGTGTTTTTAATCCCCAAATATAAATTGACATATTTTTTGACCAGATAATCTAGACAGAGTCACATAGTCCTATAGTCATTGTAATAACACTCTATAAAACATTCAAAATCCCACTGTATAATGAAGCACCCAGGACATGCCAAGAGGGAGGGAGGGACCCAAAGGGGGAGCTCAAGTGGGAACTCCCAACTGATGGACCCCCCCCCCCCCAGGAGATGTCAAAGTGACTCCACAACTTATAAAACCATTTCAACATCTCATTGAATCATATCCAGACGTGATAATTCATTGTGGCCTGACGCATTTCCTGGACTTAGTCCACTACTTAGGAGCCATTGACATATTTTTCTCACCAGATAATCTAGGCAGTACTGTATTTTTTAGTTAGTATGTGGCTCTCTGGAGTCACTTTGACATCTCCTGGGTGGAGGGGGGTCCATCAGTTAGGACTTCCCACTTAAGTCCCCCCTTTGGGCAGGTCCCTCCCTCTTGGCACGGCCTGAGTCCTTATTTTTTATACAGTGGGATGTTAAATGTTTTATAGTTATTACAATGATTATATGACTATATAAGTCCATCTAGATTATCTGGTGAAAAAATATGTCAATGGCTCCTGAAGAAGTGGCCTAAGTCCAGGAAATGTGTTGGGGCTCAATGAATTATCATGTCTAGATATAATGCATTGAGATGTTGAAATGGTTTTATAAATTTATATTTGGGGATTATAAACAAATTTTATATGTTATAAAGATGTTTTTGGTAAGAATTTTTAAATATTGACAAAACAAAGTATGTTTTATGTAAAATGCTGTGCCTCAAAAGTATCATTTCGCTAATAGATGACTTATACTTCCGCATTTAAAGTTTACAGGGATGCAGCACTATATCCTCTTTTTTTTCTATGAATCAAGACTATATGAGGGTTTGACAAGTGCTGGGATCTCCTCATTCTTCATATAGATGCAGACGCAGGCACTTTTAGCGGGGGGCTTTATTTTTCTTTGTGCTACTCTGAGTGTTTCTGATTTCTCACTCCCTTTCTGATCATCACTGTCAGGGCAGTGAGCAATCGGTACCATTCAATATGCTGAGCCACCTGTGTGCTCTCAGCAGCTGCAGGTGGGAGAGGAGGGAAAACAGCAGCACTGCGAGAAAAAAGAGGAACACAGGGGTCCAGCAGGGGGTACGGGGCGCAGATACTAGAACTGTTTTCCCTGCAGTGCAGCCAGGGGAAGAAAAGAAAAGTAGAAGCCAGCAGCACTGCACAAGACTCACAAGTGTCAGCAATAAGGCAGTACTGCTGGCCCTCCAGCTCGACAGGTGCCCGGGCCCCCCTTTGAAACTGATGAGGCCTGGGCCCAGTACAGGAGGGCTGGCTGTACTGCCATATCAGTGGTTCTGATCACTGCAATATATAAAGAATGCCTGTTCAATTTGTTAGTGATTCCATTTGGATTGGAACTAATTGGGATATTCACTGCCTGACCCTAGTTGCATATTATAAATCATGACAGAGTTTAGGCTATCGCTATGTTTTGAATCCAATGCCAAGTGTCCTCCCTGATGCATAGTAACCGTAGGTGGTTGCTCACACTGCCCCGCCTCTCCACCTTGTCCAATCAGAAAATGCTTTGTATTCATTGAGAACATGCAAAGCATTCTCTGAATACTACCCATGCCTAACAAGGGGCTATGCATAAGGGCAGGCACTTGGGATGGGTCCCGGAAAACAGTGAGGAGCACTGTAGTAGTAGCAGCTTCTACAATGATTCTTTGCTTCTACAGGGATCGGCCAGGTATGGAATATGCATACTTACATTAGTCCAAGCTAGACCAGCAAAAATGTTCATAGCTGGAGAACAGCTTTAGGCTTCATACAAAAGTGCATCAATTTATGCTCCAAATATGCTGCCAGGAAATGGGAGAAAGAAATGCCTGCATTCCTATGTACTTTAATGCGTGTTTACAGGTCTATGGTGTTTAGAAGTGTATGAGCGTAAACTCATTCTGTTGGCTAGAATACTCATTCTAGCCACTAGAATAAAGTTATCTGCATAAGCACTCGTTTATGCACGCTTTGATGCTCTTGTGCATGGACCTTAGACCCCTTTCACACTGGGGCGTTTTTCAAGTGCTTTAGCTCTAAAAATAGCGCCTGTAAAGCTCCTGAAAAATGCCTCCCCTGCAGCCCCAGTGTGAAAGCCTGAGTGCTTTGACACTGGGGCGGTGCGCTTGCAGGACATTAGAAAAAGTCCTGCAAGTAGCATCTTTGGGGTGGTTTGGGAGCGGTGTATAGACCCAGTGGCGTCACTGGGGGGGGGGGGGGGCAGAGGGGGCCATGGCCCCACCAACATTATGCTGTGCCAACTCATGTGCTCCCCCCAATTAAAACGCCTTTTTTTATGTAGCGGGTGCTGATGCTGGGTGCTGACCCCCCCCCCCCCCGCACATTCCATCAGCTGCTGCTGCCACAGGACACAGGGCAGCGGCGCCGAAACTGACAGGCTCTGTGAAGGGACACAGACAGAGCCGCAGCTGCGGGGGATTTCCACCCCTCTTTCTCCTCCTTGAGCCAAGCAACTCTCATTCATCCGGCCCAGCAATGCCTGCTCCTATTGGCTACATTAAAGGTCAATGGCTGGAAAACTAGCAGCTAGAGGATTATGGGACATATAGTCTCGGATATCAGCAGGCCCAGGACCATTCCCTGAGAGTGCACTGCAGCCCCCAACATGCTGAGCGGGAGGGGGAAGAGGAGGAGGGGAGAGAGGACCATGAGAGGAGAAGAGGAACCATGAGGCTGTCGGGTGGAGGGAGCCAGAGAGAAAGTGTTTGGGGGGAGCGATGGGGATGGGGGGGCAGCCAGGGATGAAGGCTTCCATAGAGGGACAGGACCTTATCACTGGCTGCATCCACCCTGTCCTCCCCTCCACCTGGCTGCTCCACCCTGTCCTCCTGTCATGAACAGGTGTGACCAGAACTGCGTGGACAGCAACAGAGGAAACCAAATGTATATAAAGTGAAATTAGTGTAATTTATTAAGGTAAGTGAAATATAAATACAAACACCTCCAATACAACACAGTACACAACAATCCAACTACCAGACAGAGACCCAAAAATAACAACAGTAAACAGGTATATACAATAGATGGGAAATACCAAAATCGTAAACGTAGCCAGGCCAGGGTCATCAACGGGAGATTAGCAGATGGGGACAAGGAGCAAACAGGACAGGGAGAAGGTGCACGGGATCAGGCTGCAGGGCAAGGGTACAAGGTAACAGGATCACAGGAGGGACAGGTACAGGTTCCAGGTTCAGAGTCAGGTTCAGAGATCACAGCTACAGGTCCGGGCGCAAGGACAATACCAAGACAAGTGTGTGAGTGCTTGCTAGGTATTAATACACATCTCCTGCAATCAGTCTCAGGTGACGCCTGATCGCAGGAGATAATGTCAGCTCCACACTGCCGGGAAACACCTGCTGGTGGACGCCAGTACTGCGGCCAAAGGATCAGACAGTGCCACCAGCAGGTGAAACCTTTCCTGACAGTTCCAGACTGCCAGGAGACACCCGCTGGTGGACACCAGTACTGCAAGCCAAAGGTCTGACAGCGCCACCAGCAGGTGGAACCTTTCCGGACACCTCAGCTCCCCCAGCTGCTCCACCCTGTCCTCCCCTCCACCTGGCTGCTCCACCCTGTCCTCCCCTCCACCTGGCTGCATCCACCCTGTCCTCCCCTCCATCTGGCTGCTCCACCCTGTCCTCCCCTCCACCTGGCTGCATCCACTCTGTCCTCCCCTCCACCTGGCTGCTCCACCCTGTCCTCCCCTCCACCTGGCTGCATCCACCCTGTCCTCCCCTCCACCTGGCTGCTCCACCATGTCCTCCCCTCCACCTGGCTGCATCCACTCTGTCCTCCCCTCCACCTGGCTGCTCCACCCTGTCCTCCCCTCCACCTAGCTGCTCCACCCTGTGCTCCCCTCCACCCTGTCCTTCCCTCCACCTGGCTGCATCCACCTTGTCCTCCCCTCCACCTGGCTGCATCCACCTTGTCCTCCCCTCCACCTGGCTGCATCCACCCTGTCCTCCCCTCCACCTGGCTGCATCCACTCTGTCCTCCCCTTTACCTGGCTGCATCCACTCTGTTCTCCCCTCCACCTGGCTGCTCCACCCTGTCCTCCCCTCCACCTGGCTGCATCCACCCTGTCCTCCCCTCCACCTGGCTGCTCCACCCTGTCCTCCCGTCCACCTGGCTGCTCCAACCCTGTCCTTCCCTCCACCTGGCTGCTCCATCCTGTCCTCCCCTCCACCTTGGGGCGATCTCCCCTTCCTTACGCTGCTTAGATTTTATTTTAATTGTGATCACTTTTATCCATTTTTTGTATGGTATTTTTAGAAATAAAAATCCCTGGTTTACCTGCACTATGCAGAAGCTTTTTATTTTTTATTTGCATATTATGCCGATGCAAGAAACTGCCTTCCAGTAGCCCTACTTCCATCACGGGGTCTGGATCAAATCTGTCCCCGGCTTCTCCTTGGAACACATCCTTGAGGTCTATTGGCTGATATCCAGTTGGCGGCCCTTCCTGATGTTTCTTCACCCCACCAGAGAAGTCGAGAAGTGAGACAGAGGTTCCACCGTTCCGGATATCGTTTTCCAGCCTAGGTTTGGCTCCATGCACCATTGACTCCATGTCATATGACAGTGGAGTCCACGTCATCTGGTAAGAGTACCCATCTTATCTTACTTCCTGATGTTTTCATTCTGATGCCCCATATCGAGATGTTGGTTTACAGCTACGGAAGTTCTGTACCCCGTTGTTGACTCACAGTCACAGATCCACACCGTGCACCATTGACTTTATTTTCTAGTTTCACATCATTTTTTGGTCCATACCAGTTCCTCTTAATAATTTGAGTTTGGAATCATCCATTTACCATATGTGGACACTTTATACTGTGTTTGTTCATTTCATTTCACTTACGGTTTTTGCACATATGCTTTACTGTTCAGTACAGCATCTCTTACTTAATTGTTTCACTACACCCTAACTTCCTATTACTTCTTAGCGCTGCATTTTTTTCCCATTTACCAGTTATTGTTTGTCACAATGTATGCAGCTGCTGGCTCACATATATTTTATTTTTGCTATTAGAGCGCAGTGTTTTCTTATTCTCTCCCCTCCACCTGGCTGCATCCACCCTGTACTCCCCTCCACCTGGCTGCATCCACTCTGTCCTCCCCTCCACCTGGCTGCATCCACTCTGTTCTCCCCTTCACCTGGTTGCTCCATCCTGTTCTCCCCTCCACCCTGTCCTCCTCTCTACCTGGCTGCTCCGCCCTGTCCTCCCCTCCACCTGGCTGCATCCACCCTTTCCTCCCCTCCACCTGGCTGCATCCACTCTGTCCTCCCCTCCACCTGGCTGCATCCACTCTGTCCTCCCCTCCACCTGGCTGCTCCACCCTGTCCTCCCCTCCACCTAGCTGCTCCACCCTGTGCTCCCCTCCACCCTGTCCTCCCCTCCACCTGGCTGCATCCACCCTGTTCTCCCCTCCACCCGGCTGTATCCACCCTTTCCTCCCCTCCACCTGGCTGCCCCATCCTGTCCTCCCCTCCACCTGGCTGCATCCACTCTGTCCTCCCCTCCACCTGGCTGCATCCACTCTGTTCTCCCCTTCACCTGGTTGCTCCATCCTGTTCTCCCCTCCACCCTGTCCTCCCCTCCACCTGGCTGCTCCACCCTGTCCTCCCCTCCACCTGGCTGCTCCCACCCTGTCCTTCCCTCCACCTGGCTGCTCCATCCTGCCCTTCCCTCCACCTGGCTGCATCCACTCTGTCCTCCCCTCCACCTGGCTGCTCCACCCTGTCCTCCCCTCCACCTGGCTGCTCCCACCCTGTCCTTCCCTCCACCTGGCTGCTCCATCCTGTCCTCCCCTCCACCTGGCTGCATCCACCCTGTACTCCCCTCCACCTGGCTGCTCCATCCTGTCCTCCCCTCCACCTGGCTGCATCCACCCTCCCCTACCCTCCACCTGGCTGCTCCACCCTGTCCTCCCCTCCACCTGGCTGCTCCCACCCTGTCCTTCCCTACACCTGCCTGCATCCACCCTGTACTCCCCTCCACCTGGCTGCATCCACTCTGTCCTTCCCTCCACCTGGCTGCATCCACTCTGTCCTCCTCTCCACCTGGTTGCTCCACCCTGTTCTCCCTTCCACCCTGTCCTCCCCTCCACCTGGCTGCTCCACCCTCCCCTCCACCTGGCTGCATCCACCCTGACCACCAATACTTTTTCAAGACACTGTGTATGTATATATTTATATCTTATATATGTATCTAGATCTAGATCGATCGATCTATCTATCTATCTATCTATCTATCTATCTATCTATCTATCTATCTATCTATCTATCTATCTATCTATCTATCTATCTATCTATCTATCTATCTATCTATCTATCTATCTATCTATCTATCTATCTTTACATTTTATAGGCCCCCCCTACTTTTGTACCTGTCCCTATCACGTGCCCCCTAAATATGAAAGCTGGAGACGCTGTATACACTGCTCCTCCACCGCCCCTGCCCATTGGAATGCATGGGAAGCGCTGCCGAAGCGCCTGCAAATCGCTTCGGCAGTGGCGCTACACGGTTGCTTTTAACCCCTTTTTAATCCATTCTAGGGGGTTAAAATGGCCCGCTACCGCCCGAAAAGGTCCCTACATTTATCTATCTATCTATCTATCTATCTATCTATCTATCTATCTATCTATCTATCTATCTATCTATCTATCTATCTATCTATCTATCTATCTATCTATCTATCTATCTATCTATCTCTCACAATGAATAAAGCAGTCCATACATTAGTCATTTATTAGTCATTTTTTTCGTTCAACCAGCGGGTTGAATGAAAATTAATGACTCAATTCTCCCTTCCACATAGTCAATGTGGATGGGAGAATCCTCCCACTGAGCCTTTATATTCTGGGCTGCTGGATATAGCCTGCGGCTCTGATAGATCAGGAAAAACCCAACAGGATAGTTGTACAGAAGTTTTACTTCTGTATAATCTCCCTGCCCATAGATGAATCAAAATTCAGCTGGTCCCTGCTGAACTGGATGAATTTTGATCCATGTATGGCCGGTGAATCAAAATGTAATTTTTTTTAAAATAACCAACATGACATACTTACCTGCTCTGTGCAATAGTTTTGCACAGAGCAGCCTAGATCCTTCTCTCCTCAGCTCCCCCATTTCTGGCTTCTCCCCCCCAGCCAAGTGCCCCCACAGCAAGCCGCTTGCTATGGAGACACTCGAGCAAGCTCGCTCCCAACAGCGGGACTTGGCCACACCCCCAGCACCCTCATCACTTGCTGTGATTGACAGCAACAAGAGCCAATGTCTCTCACTGTTGTCTCTGAGCCAGTGAGGAGGCAGAGAGCAGACAGAGCCTCTGCTCTAGTGCACATCTCAGGATCAGAGAATGCATTAAAGTGATATTAAAGTGATATTAAAGTCTTGTTTGCTTAAAAATAACAAAAATGCTATACTAATCTGCTCTGTGCAGTGGTTTTGCACAGAGCAAGCCAGATCCTCCTCTTCTCAGGTCCCTCGCCCCTCCCTCCTGCCGAGTGCCACCACAGCAAGCAGCTTGCTATGGGGGCACCCGAGCCGAGACGCTGCTCTATGTGTCTATTCATACACGGAACCGCGGTTCAGCCCTGCCCCTTCTCTCCCTCATTTGCTCGTTGACTTTGATTGCAAATGAGGAGGGCGAGTCTTGGACATCCGAGGCTCTCGTGCAACATCGCTGAATCAAGATGGGGCTCGGGTAAGTATTAGGGGGGCTGAGGGGGGCTGCTGCACACAGTAGGTTGTTATCTTAATGCATAGAATGCATTAAGATAAAAAAACCTTCTGCCTTTAGAACCACTTTAAAGTGGTTTTCAACCCTTTTTGTTGACTTTTACCTATTGGAAAGCCTAGAATAAGGCTTATCTATAGGTAGTGGAAATATCTCCTAAACGTGCGCCATTTAGGAGATATTTCACTTGTAGTGCATGCACTGTGAAGAAATGGACCACTGTGCCGTTTCTTTCCCCAGCGTGTGCCGTGACTGATGGCTCCCACGCACATGCACGGGAGTGACGTCACGCGACTTCAGCCAGTCACAGAGCCGGAGTCCGTGGCCCCGGAAGGAAGAAGGGCAAAGATGGACGTGGCCTGCTCAGGGGAAAGCGCGGGCTTCGTTTGCAGGTAAGTGTCGTATAATGGGCTAGTATGCAATGCATACTAGCCCATTATGCTTTTCATTTGCAGGCCTTGCAGGGAGCAAAATAGGAAGTAAAACCCCTGTGGGGTCTACTTCCTCTTTAAGGTAAAAAAAAACCTTCTGCCTTTAGAACTACTTTGGGTTAAAGTGATTGTAAAGTCTCGTTTTTCTTTTCCCTATAAAAATAACAAACATGTTATACTTACCTCCTCTGTTACAGTGGGCTTGCACAGAGCAGCCCCTATCTTCCTTTTCTCGGGTCCCACTTTGGCTCTCCTGGCCCCTCCCTCCTGTTGAGCGCCCCCACAGCAAGCGGGGGTACCCGAGCCAAGTCACAGCTCTGTGTGTTCTTTCAGACATGAAACCCCGATCTGTCCCCCTCTCTCTCCTAATTGGCTAGCTGACTTTGATTGACAGCAGTGGGAGCCAACGGCGGCGCTGCTGTGTCTCAGCCAATCAGGAGGGAGAATCTCAGACGGTTTGTGGACATCGCTGGACAGAGATGGGGCTCAGGTAAGTATTAGGGGGGCTGCTGCATACAGAAGGCTTTTTATCTTAATGCATAGAATGCATTAAGATAAAAAACCTTCTACCTTTACAACCTCTTTAACTTCTTGTTTTCGTCTAGGGGATTGCGAAGCAAAGATATACTTACCTATTCTGCCGATCCGCCAACCGCAAGACAGGTTCCTGCTGCTCCTGACCACCTCCCCACACGCTAGCAGTCTTGTGAATGGACTGTTCCTTTAGGTAATCACGCCCATAGACCAGTTCTGGACGAGAGAACGGCAGGAACAGTCCACCACTGGGGGATCGCGGTTTTCCAGAGGATCGAATGAGTATAGCTTACCCTTGTGCCCCTAGACAAAATGAGCAGTTAACCCATGTAGTGCTGGCAGAGCCCCACTGCAAGGGAGAATAAAATGTTCTCATGGAGTTCTTCTGTAATTGCTTGGGGCCCCATAAATTGTTTTCGCACAGGGCCCTTTGGTGACTAAGTCCACCTCTGTCTGACATCCACCAGAGTTGCCATTCTGGGCCTTCCATCCTCAGTTCTTCATTGTTCCTCTACATCTTCAGTTGTTCCTTATCTTTCCTTCCCCTCTATACACACAGCATGCTTTATTCCCCAATGTAGCGCTCTGTATTTAATCATCCTCCTCCTCTATTTACAGTTTGTACTTTAATTTTCCAGCTCCTTTACATTTTCCCCAGTCTTCCCGTTCTGTTTCTATCTCTGCGGACTCATTACTTGGCTCCCCACCCCACCCCATTAATCACTCTCACACTACACACGCACATTCCCTTTCACCCTCTTTATGTTGGATTCTCGGCTGGCCCTGCATCCTTCACTTTCCCTCCCTCCTCCTCTCCATCACTCCCATTCACTTCTCTCCCGCCTGCTCCTGTTTATTTATCCCTTTCTGTTTTTAGCTCACTCAATAATGTTTCCAATCAGTTTCTTGTCTGCCTTGCACTAGCAGGGCGGCCCGGCTTGTTGGTAAAGGACACACACACATGAAAGCCCATTCTTGTGGTCATATTGCAGTTGGTAAATATACAAACAGAAGGGAAGCTGGTTCATCTTAGCAGGGGGGGGGGCAATTTGAGCATCAAAAGAGTCTTTGGGGCCAATGAGAGCCAACAAATTCCCAGTCTGTGAGTTCTGGAGGATGTCATGCTTGTAGAAAGAGTTTCGAGCAAGGAGGAAGACGAATCTAATATGAGGAGGAAGAAACTAATACGAGGGGGAGGAATCTAATATGTGGAGGAGGAATCTAATATAAAGAGGAGGAATCTAATACAAGGGAGAGGAATCTAATATGTGGAGGAGGAATCTAATATGTGGAGGAGGAATCTAATACAAGGGAGAGGAATCTAATATGTGGAGGAGGAATCTAATACAAGGAAGAGGAATCTAATATGTGGAGGAAGAAACTAATACAAAGGGGAGGAATCTAATATGTGGAGGAGGAATCTAATACAAGGGGGAGGAATCTAAAACAAGGGGGAGGAATCTAATATGTGGAGGAGGAATCTAATATGTGGAGGAGGAATCTAATACAAGGGGGAGGAATCTAAAACAAGGGGGAGGAATCTAATATGTGGAGGAGGAATCTAATACAAGGGGGAGGAATCTAAAACAAGGGGGAGGAATCTAATATGTGGAGGAGGAATCTAATATGTGGAGGAGGAATCTAATACAAGGGGGAGGAATCTAATACAAAGAGGAGGAATCTAACATGTGGAGGAAAAAACTAATACAAGGGGGAGGAATCTAATATGTGGAGGAGGAATCTAATACAAGGAGGAGGAATCTAATACAAGGGGGGGAAGAATCTAATATGTGGAGGTAGAAACTAATACAAGGGGGAGGAACCTAATACAAAGAGAAGGAATCTAATACAAGGGGGGGAATCTAATACAGAGAGGAGAAATCTAATACAAGGGGGAGGAATCTAATACAAGGGAGAGGAATCTAATATGTGGAGGAGGAATCTAATATGTGGAGGAGGAATCTAATACAAGGGAGAGGAATCTAATATGTGGAGGAGGAATCTAATACAAGGAAGAGGAATCTAATATGTGGAGGAAGAAACTAATACAAGGGGGAGGAATCTAATATGTGGAGGAGGAATCTAATACAAGGGGGAGGAATCTAAAACAAGGGGGAGGAATCTAATATGTGGAGGAGGAATCTAATACAAGGGGGAGGAATCTAATACAAAGAGGAGGAATCTAACATGTGGAGGAAAAAACTAATACAAGGGGGAGGAATCTAATATGTGGAGAAGGAATCTAATACAAGGAGGAGGAATCTAATACAAGGGGGGGAAGAATCTAATATGTGGAGGTAGAAACTAATACAAGGGGGAGGAATCTAATACAAAGAGGAGGAATCTAATACAAGGGGGGGGATCTAATACAGAGAGGAGAAATCTAATACAAGGGGGAAGAATCTAATACAAAGAGGAGGAATCTAATACAAGGGGGAGGAATCTAATACAAACAGGAGGAATCTAATACAAGGGGGGGGATCTAATATGTGGAGGAGGAATCTAATACAAAGAGGAGGAATCTAATACAAACAGGAGGAATCTAATATGTGGAGGAGGAATCTAATACAAACAGGAGGAATCTAATATGTGGAGATAAAAACTAATACAAGGGGGAGGAATCTAATATGTGGAGGAGGAATCTAATATGTGGAGGAGGAATCTAATACAAGGGGGAGGAATTTAATATGTGGAGGAAGAAACTAATACAAGGAGGAGGAATCTAATACAAGGGGGGGGGGGATCTAATACAGAGAGGAGGAATCTAATACAAGGGGGAGGAATCTAATACAAAGAGGAGGAATCTAATATGTGGAGGAGGAATCTAATACAAGGAGGAGGAATCCAATACAAGGGGGAGGAATTTAATATGTGGAGGAAGAAACTAATACAAGGGGGAGGAATCTAATACAAGGGGGGGGATCTAATACAGAGAGGAGGAATCTAATACAAGGGGGAGGAATCTAATAAAAAGAGGAGGAATCTAATATGTGGAGGAAAAAACTAATACAAGGGGGAGGAATCTAATATGTGGAGGAGGAATCTAATATGTGGAGGAGGAATCTAATACAAGGGGGAGGAATCTAATATGTGGAGGAGAAATCTAATACAAAGAGGAGGAATCTAATACAAGGGGGCGGAATCTAATACAAAGAGGAGGAATCTAATATGTGGAGGAAAAAACTAATACAAGGGGGAGGAATCTAATATGTGGAGGAGGGATCTAATATGTGGAGGAGGAATCAAATACAAGGGGGAGGAAGCTAATACAAAGAGGAGGAATCTAATACAAGGGGGAGGAACCTAATACAAAGAGGAAGAATCTAATACAAGGGGGAGGAACCTAATACAAAGAGGAGGAATCTATTACAAAGGGGAGGAAACTAATACAAAGAGGAGGAATCTAATACAAGGGGGAGGAATCTAATACAAAGAGGAGGAATCTAATACAAAGAGGAGGAATCTAATATGTGGAGGAAGAAACTGATACGAGGGGGAGGAATCTAATACAAAGAGGAGGAATCTAATACAAGGGGGAGGAATCTAATACAAAGAGGAGGAATCTAATACAAAGAGGAGGAATCTAATATGTGGAGGAAGAAACTAATACAAGGGGGAGGAATCTAATACAAAGAGGAGGAATCTAATATGTGGAGGAAGAAACTAATACAAGGGGGAGGAATCTAATATGTGGAGGATGAATCTAATATGTGGAGGATGAATCTAATACAAAGAGGAGGAATCTAATACAAGGGGGAGGTGTCTAATATGTGGAGGAAGAAACTAATACATGGGGGAGGAATCTAATACAAAGAGGAGGAATCTAATACAAGGGGGAGGAATCTAATACAAAGAGGAGGAATCTAATACAAGGGGGAGGTATCTAATATGTGGAGGAAGAAACTAATACATGGGGGAGGAATCTAATACAAAGAGGAGGAATCTAATACAAGGGGGAGGAATCTAATACAGAGAGGCGGAATCTAATTCAAGGGGGAGGAATCTAATATGTGGAGGAAGAAACTAATACAAGGGGCAGGAATTTAATATGGAGAGGAGGAATCTGATACAAGGAGGATGAATCTAATCTGGAGAGGAGGAATCTAATACAAGGAGGAATCTATAATGGGGAAGAAGAATCTAATACATGGTGGACAAATCTGATACGCGTAGGAGGAATCTAATATGAGGAGTAAAATTCTCATACAAGGAGGAGGAATCTAATTCAAGGGGGAGGGATTGAATACAAGGGGGAAGGAATCTAATATGAGGAGGAGAAATCTAATATGGTCAGGGGGAATCTAATATGGGGAGGAGGAATCTAATATAAGGAGTAGAAATCTAATACAAGGAGAAGGAATCAGAGGCATATAAAATAACTAGTTCAATGTATGAACACGTGACTCATTTGCTTTCCTACCATGTGACTTGTACTTTGTAATTGGTTCCTCCAACACCTAGCACAGTCATATGGGAGGGGGCATAGAATACTTGGAGCATACAGAGGGCTGCCTCTCTTCACTCCCTGATGCAGAAAATAGTAGGAGAAGCAAAAGGAAGGCATGTACATCTAGCTCTAACTATAGCAAGGGTTAGTTAAATGATGTTGGGTTCCTTATCCCCTGGCATAACACCTGGGGCGTGCTTTCATTATACTTGATTGACAGATGACAATGTCCCCTAATGTTATGTTTGTGGACAGCCAAATCTAAAAAATGTGTACAAGCATATTAAGCTTTGTGGAAACTGAGGAACAAAGCTAAATTTTGATGGACTACATAAACTTTGGGTAACGAAATACCGTTAACACCATTAAGTATTTATAAATGCCCCTGAAACAGGAATGTATATTTAGAAGCCAATATGAAAGATTGTGACTTCAGAGGAATTGACGCTTACATGGCCCCAACATGATGTTTTACTCAGCAAGAATAAAATGAAGGACTTTGTTTTCTTCTTTAAATTTTTTAAACATTACCTAAATTTGTTTATACCTTAGACCATGTTGTGTACTGTTGGCTCCTGTATAGCCCAAACCAAATGTAACTGCATACTGTTGTATATATAAACATAAACCACTGCATGCACTGCCAGGAATGTTAAAAAAAAAAATATATATATATATATATATATATATATATATATATATATATATAATTTATTTATTTATTTTTATACATACAGTGCCTTGAAAAAGTATTCATATCCCTTGAAATTTTCGACATTTTGTCATGTTACAACCAAAAGCTTACATGTATTTTATTGGGATATTACTTAATTTTATAGACCAACACAAAGTGGCACATAATTGTGAAGTGGAAGGAATATGATCATTTTTTAAAAAATTTTTTACAAATAAATGTGAAAAGTGTGGTGTGCATTTGTATTCAGCTCCCATTACTCTGATACCGCTAATTAAAATCTAGTGGAACCAATTGCCTTTAGAAGTCACCTAATTAGTAAATAGAGTCCACCTGTGTGTAATTTAATCTCAGTATAAATACAGCTGTTCTGTGAAGCCCTCAGAGGTTTGTTAGAGAACCTGAGTGATTAAACAGCATCATGAAGGCCAAGGAACACACCAGATTGGTCATGGATAAAGTTGTGGAGAAGTTTGAAGCAAGGTTAGGTTATAAAAAAATATCCCAAGCTTTGAACATCTCACGGAGCACTGTTCAAGTCATCATCCGAAAATGGAAAGAGTACGGCACAACTGCAAACCTAACAAGACATGGTTGTCCACCTAAACTGACAGGCCAGGCAGGGAGAGCATTAACTAGAGAAGCAGCCAAGATGCCCATGGTAACTCTGGAGGAGCTGCACAGATCCAAAGCTCAGGTGGGAGAATCTGTCTACAGGACAACTATTAGTCGTGCACTCCACAAATCTAGCCTTTATGGAAGAGTGGCAAGAAGAAAGCCATTGTTTAAAGAAAGCCAAATAAAGTCCGTTTGCAGTTCGTGAGGAGCCATGTGGGGGACAGAGCAAACATGTGAAAGAAGGTGCTCTGGTCAGATGAGACCAAAATTGAGTTGATGGGAAGATGGTTGGTGCCAAATACAGGGCAATCCTAGAAGAAAGCCTGTTATGCCCTGTACACACGGTCAGATTTTTCGACGGAAAATGTGTGATAGGACCTTGTTGTCGGAAATTCCGACCGTGTGTGGGCTCCATCACACATTTTCCATCGGAATTTCCGACACACAAAGTTTGAAAGCTTGCTATAAAATTTTCTGACAACAATGTCCGTTGTCAGAAATTCCGATCGTGTGTACACAAATCCGACGCACAAAGTGCCACGCACACTCAGAATAAATTAGGAGATGAAAGCTATTGGCTACTGCCCCGTTTATAGTCCCGACGTACTTGTTTTACGTCACCGCATTCAGAACGATCGGATTTTCCGACAACTTTGTGTGACCGTGTGTATGCAAGACAAGTTTGAGCCAACATCCGTCGGAAAAAATCCATGGATTTTGTTGTCAGAATGTCCGATCAATGTCCAACCGTGTGTACAGGGCATTAGAGTCTGCAAAAGACTTGAGACTGGGACAGAGGTTCACCTTCCAGCAGGACAACGACCCTAAACATACAACCAAAGCTACAATGGAATGGTTTAGCTCAAAGCACATTCATGTGTTAGAATGGCCCAGTCAAAGTCCAGACCTAAATCCAATTGAGAATCTGTGGCAGGACTTGAAAATTGCTGTTCACAGACGCTCTCCATCCAATCTGACAGAACTTGAGCTATTTTGCAAAAAAGAATGGGCAAAAATGTCACTCTCTAGATGTGCAAAGCTGGTAGAGACATCCCCAGAAAGACTTGCAGCTGTAATTGCAGTGAAAGGTGGTTCTACAAAGTATTGACTCAGGGGGCTGAATACAAATGCACGCCACACTTTTCACATATTTATTTGTAAAAAAATGTTGAAAACCATTTATCATTTTCCTTCCACTCCACAATTATGTGCCAGTTTGTGTTGGTCTATCACATAAAATCCCAATAAAATACATTTATGTTTTTGGTTGTAACATGACAAAATGTGGAAAATGTCAAGGGGTATGAATACTTTTTCAAGGCATTGTAGATACATAAATTAGGTGTTGAAAAAAACTCTAAAGTCTACTATGGGTAGATTGCTTTATTAGCTCATTTCGATGTGTGATTAAAGTGTTGTGTAGGGTTATGCATTCTCTAGTGCATTTTCAGTTTTGCAGAAATACACTACAGTCTATTTAACATGGTTTCCTATGGATCACGTTCACATCTGTGCATTTTATGGAAAGGGCCAGGGACTTTTCTCTGGTTTTTGGTTCCATAGACTTCAATGGATCAAAAACGTGTATTGAAAAACACGAAATGCACCTGGGGTATGCAAACTACATCCTGCATAGGTGTGAGCCAGGACTTAAAGCCCTGCAACAGGAAGTTAAAGGAAAGCAAAGTTGACTCTCCCTCTCTACACACAAGCGAATTTTCCATTGGAAAAACTTGGATGGTTTTTCCGATGGAATTCTGCTCAAGCTTGCATTGCATACACACGGTCACACAAAAGTTCTGTGAACTTTTGACCGTCAAGAACGCGGTGACGTACAACACTACGATGAGCCGAGAAAATGAAGTTCAATGCTTCCGAACATGTGTTGAATTGTTTCCGAGCATGCGTAGGAATTTTGCGTGTCGGAATTTGTACAGACGATCGCATTTTCGAATAGGAACTTTTTCCGACCGAAAAATTGAGAAGCTGCTCTCAATCTTTTGCTGGCGGGAATTCCGCCAGCCAAAGTCCGATGGAGCATACACACGGTCGCATTTTCTGACCAAAAGCTCTAATTTTGCTGGCCGAATTTCCCATCATGTGTACGCGGCATACAACAATTGTCCCATTAACAGGAGTCCCCATTTAAAGATTTTCCCTTACCACTTGTCCCATGGAAAACTCAAACATTTTGGAATGCTTCGCACTTTCTTTCTGGGTAGGGTCACCAGGACAGAGGGAGAAAGGTGAATTCCCCTAATAAGGACAGCAATAAAAACGTAGTCCGTCCCTACATGGTTCAAATCTAGGCTGGTTCAGCAGGAACCGGCAGAGATTTGAACCGTTAATGGGCAAGCTGTCTGTACCGATCGATCAACTTGGTTATAACCATCCTGCCATATTCTCTTACGATTATCGCTAGCGATTCCTACAGCCACTAGCAATAACCACTGTCTTCTCCTGGCAGGGATGGCTTCCCTCGCCCAACAACCCCCCCCCCCTTCCGGAACAAACATTTGCCCGGCAGGAGAGATTCCCCTGTCAACACTGTCTGTGTTAATTGGGAAATCGTGCAAATTTCTTTCCTGCAACCTGTGGTAACAGGAAAAAAATTTGCACCGTGTATGGCCGGCCTTAGTCCCAGTACAAGACATTGTAAGGCACTGAGCTTGGACCTTTCTGTCTGTCAAAACAGAAAGTTTTGGACTTACCTACTAGAACGCAGCAGCTCTACTACAACGTGGGGCCCTCCTAATGGCTGCTAACCTCCACAATTGATAAATTCAAATGAAATCAACAAGAGCTCCAGGCAGCAGTCTTAGGAGTCAATTATAATTTACTATAGATTACAATGTGACAACAGGAAGAGGAAAAGTAGCCAACACATTTCAGGTGTAACAATCCCCCTTCATCAGGGCTCAAATAAAAAGGGATCAAGGCCACCAACAGTATCTCTCTTCGGAGCTGCCAGGGCTCCTTGATTACAAACTTTTGTTAAAACGATTTATTTGCAAAGACAACCAAATAGGTTAAGGGCACCAACATTATCTCTATTTGGAGCTTTCAGGATTCCTTGATTACGAACTTTCCTTACAACTAATTAGCTGCAAGCCGGCCACTGTCACCCTTAGTAATGTCAGTATCAGAGGCTTTGCAGGGAGCCTAACAATGGGAGCTGTCCTTACAGCTAACTTTATGGAAGCTGCTTCTGCTGTCAGTATCAGTGGGAGGTTTTTAATGGAGGTGTGACATAGCAGCTATGGTAATCGGATGTTAGTAGGATCCGAACCTACTGGAAGGGTTGTACATAAAAAACTAGCAAATTTAAAAAATGAAACCCAGCATGGGTTCTTTATGCTTTATATTTAAAAAAAATATATATTAAAAAGTTAGACCCTGGGGTCTCTATTATAAATACATTTTCTCGTGCTAGCCTTATGAAGTTAACCCATAAACCTAACCACAGTATTACTGGGCACTAGCTATCTATAGTACTAATCTTGACCTCAATATAATTTTTGCAAAAATGTAATGTAACAAAATAGACCTTTGCCACACCATAGCTCCAATTGGAATTATTGGTTCCTCCAATAAATATAACAAGAAATCTGAACAGAAATATTTACTCTGAATACAACCACTCTAATGGTCTACTTTTATCCATGTACTAGACTCATATGTAAATGCCCCTAAGTACAGAAAGAGAAATGTAAATGTTGTTTCATTTGAAAGCTAGATCCTTCTCATGGCATGCTTAAACTATTATGAGATCTAAAAGTCAGTTATTACAGGATTAAAGGAGTTTATACAAGAGCTGATTAGGAGCAGATGTAGAGTGTAAGCTCTGCAGGTCTTCAGCCGAAGGTAGTGGCATCATGGGAAGTAACGTAAGCTGGTAATGAGAAGGTCGGCAAGTTTTTCGTAGAGCTAATTAGGATGTCCTGTATTGAGGGAGAATGTAATTCTAAACAGATTCCTACCACATGTTCGGCCAAGCCTCACAAGTGTTTTTGGATCAATGTTAGTGAGGCAGCTGTTGGAAGGCTTGTTAACCCGTTGTCTGCAATAGAAGGGAGAATAAAGACACTGGGAATGTTCTACAGTGTGAATTGTCTCTGGTCTGCCAAGCGAGTGAAACATGGCATTTTGGTCTAGAAAAAAAGGCTGAAAGTTGGAACAACCAAATTCTAATTCAAAATTGGTTCATTTTTTTAAAAAGGATAATTAGAAGAAACATGGAGTCTGTCCTTGCTGAACTTCTGAAAATGCTAACAACCTGGCTGGCATGCTGGTCTTCTAGCCTAAATATTTTGAATCCATGACCTAGTTTAAGTCTACAGATATAGACGCCTGATCTGTATTTTTGCTCAGGAACAGAAGTGATCCAATAAAAATGTGGTCAGGGATAAAGTGTTTTCTTACTTTGGTGGTAACTGGGAAATCTTCTTGTTTACATTGACAGTTATGTTCGTCCTTTGCCTGATTGTGTTTTTGACTAAAGAGTTTAGATTTTGGTCATTTAAAAAAAAAAAAATTTTGATTTGTATTCCTTGAGTAGAATTGCTACACTATCTATATAATAGGAGATTTTTTCTTTCTATGAATCCTCAGGGGTTGAATCTGAACCATGGTTTTTGTGGTTGCTTTGTATTTTGATAATTACCAGTGACCTCCCATGGTATTTATATAAATTTACAAGTTGGGACTTTTCTTTATTTTACTGTTACATTGGTGGTTACCTTTCTTGAAGGTAAGCTCTACCAATAAAAACCAAGAAACTGCATTTGCTGATCTCATTCTCACTGGCTATAGGATCAGAATGTTTGAAAGCCTTCGAATTAAAGCTCAGCAATTCAAAAAGAGAGTTTGGGGTTTAAATGCTGACAAGCTTTATTTATCTGAACAAACTGATTAAAGTTTGTTCAGATAAGGCATGGGGTCCCCCCCCCATGCCTTTCACCCACAAACCTGGGCTTAGTCACAAAAGATTAAAGTGTTTATTTAGCCTATTTTTTTTTACGTTTTAGTGGAAAAGTCCCGCAACAGAAACTGAGAGGACATTTTTACTGAGGGGAATGTCCATCTTGACAGCTATCACAGGAACAGATGTCCCCATTGAAATATTTCCCATCATCTCTTTTTCAGGTGACATCTCTACCATTCAGGATTTTGGATAATATTCTTTTTTTTTTCCAAATAGTTTCTTTTATTTATATGCAAAAGTAGCATTTACAGAAAATTTTTGTAGACAAATAACCAAGGAGGATACATGCGACACCAATATACCGTAAACTGAAAGACATAAACATTTCGATTAAAATTCCTAAGTACGAAGTTTCTGGGCCTAATCCGTGCTTCCCTTAGTACTTGTATGTCTTAGCTACCTAATCCCTAATGGGCCGTTAACCAAAGAAACAGGAGTTATCCTGGGCTATTGGTGTTGTAAAAAGAGGGATGAGTTTATTAGGTATCTTTCAGGCCTGGTATCTACCGCTCTGGGAAGCATAAAATAAAATGTAGGGTGTTTATTTGGTACTCAATGTGAGCTTGATTGTGGTAGAAGATGAAAATGAGTGCATCAGGGTGGGTGAGCATATATGGGGGGTAGGTAATTGGGTCAAGTATCTCTAAAGGGGAGGGGGATGGGGGTAAGGAGAGGGGGGAGGGAGAATAATCATGTGGGGGAGAAGGGGGAAGGGAAATGGGGGGCCAGGGAGAAAAAGTAGGGAGGTGGGGGGTCCTCTATGACCTCCCTTCTCAGTTTGTGTATTTTGGAGGCTTAGTTAGAGGTGTTCATCCTAAAGGGGATGGGATGATAGGTTAAAAAACAGATTTGGTAAGGTGTTGGCATTCCTTACATATAGGATAGTGTTTCAAGTATGTGTTTGACTATTTTGGTTAGGAGATTCGTTGAGAATGAGATATTCAGGCGTTGTCTGAAAGTGTATCCAGCAGCTCCATTTCCTGTTGAATTTGGTAGGGTTATCATGAGCAATATGGATTAATTCTTCCATTTCTGATACTTTTCGGATTCTAGCAAACCATTCTCAAATCGTGGGGGTGTGTGTCCAATTCCAGTGTATAAGGATGCATTGTTTTACTCCATTTATCATATGTATCGCTAATAATTTGTGGTATGTCCTGTGTGATAGAATAATATTCTATCTTGGTGACAATGGTTATCAGCACTAATACAGTGTTTGAAATAACCTAGTGGGGACACAGACATCATCTTGAGCTGGCTGCCTCTTCTTCCCACTTTGACGTGTGCCAGCTCTGCCTAATGGCTACTGTTTGTTCCAATCAGTGATTTAGATATCCCAGGAGACGAAAGCAGGATATCTAATTCCTAGGTCAGAATGGTGGTTGGGCCTGATAAAATAACATAAAAAATTGTAAACAGTAACCAAAAAGGGGGGGACTTTCCAAAATGCGGAGACAGGGGATTGAGTCAGGGCAATAGTCTCACTGGAGCAAATGAAGGGTCTACTTTACAGAATCTCCTTCCCTAATGTTGTAAATCATTAACGCAAATCAAACTACACGGTTTACATCACCATTTAAAGATGTATGGCCCTGAAACTGTTAGAGGAAAAAATATTCTGGTGAAGAGATGAGTCTAAAGCTGGAAAAATAACTGATTCAAATTTTGAAGAAAGGAATTCCAAAGGAAAAAACACAGTTTAAAGGATTCTAAATTAAATTTATCAAGCCCAGCAACTAGTCTGAAAAATCAACTTTAACTAGTTTTGTGCCAAGAATGTCCATAAATATTTCACAGAACTTCAAAGTATTTTGTTCTCTATGAGAAGTGAACATCTGTAAACGAGATCCAGAGTCGGAGGTGATATATATTAGTCAAAGGCTTAGGAGGCCCATGTTTATCTTGCCATTTGTTCTAACCAGGGCATATTTTGGTTTAATGTGCCCTTAGGCACAGAACTGTGGTTGGTAAGCTGATATCACATTGTATGTGCTCTCGGCTCCTGCCAGTAACACTTAAACAAGTATCAGTTTAAGAAGTGTTAAAACCAGACATAGTCACAGCAGCTGGGGGCCAGGCACGCTCCAACTCTAAACTGATCATAGGAATGTGTCAGTATAAGATTGCTTAAAGAGACTATATATTCCTAAAAAGTGTTAAAATTAACTTTTTTCTTTTTATCTCTCCAAGTGTGTAAAATAATAGCACCTTCATAATTTGCACACATTTTTTAGCCTGAACAAGTTATTACCAAAAGTTAACAGCTTAAAGTGACCCTGTCAGCAAAGGTTCACCTGCATTTAATATTATATCGCCTAAAAGAGAGAATATACTTACCTTTCTTTGGCCTTTGTCTTGAAATGCCACCTTCGCTGCTGCCCGTCCACTGAGTGCGGCAGGGGGATTTGATGTTTGATCTATCCAACCAGTCAAATATATTCATCAACCAGCTAGAATTGAAGCTGCCAGAAAATTAGACAAGTGCCATCAGAAAGGTAGGTATAGTCTCCTCTTCTTTTAGCAGGTATGTTATTGTCACATACCTGCTAGCGAGAGATGGGACTTCTGTTTCACCTCTTGTCAAACACTGCTGGAAGTGTGAGGACAGAGAGTGGTACAAGCACCAATGTTGCAGTCCACTCTGGCTGCTGTTCGTCCGACGCGGGGAGGGGGGCTTTCGCCCGCTGAGGGGAGACGGAGAAGGCAGAGGCAGCGCTGAGACTGTGGACCGCCCCGCCTATCCAGAGACATAGTGAATGTAAGGAAGCGGGGAGTACACTCAAAAATTAAGTCAGCAGACCTGCTGACACCAAATGAGAGAAGGCGGGGGAGGAGCTCTCCTCTCTGTGGCTGCGTGGAGTACCTGTACCGACGTCTACCCACGAGGCAAGGCATCCTGGTGGGAGAAGGCACGGTGACGGAATTCTCGGGGAATCGCTTTAAGTCAATCAAGCGACATTTTGCAGAGCTGAGCAATCGATCCCAATCTCCACCACCTGTGCCTCTTACTGATCCTATCCCCCCCCACCACTGATCTCATCCCTATCCCCCATCACCTCTGTTGTAAAAGTAATAAGGGGTTAGGGATGAGATCAGTGGTGGGGGGGATAGGATCAGTAAGAGGCACAGGTGGTGGTGGGAGAGGATGGCACCACCACTGCCACCGCTACCCCCCCTTCCCTTTCAAGTACCACCACAGCCACCCTCCCTCAAGTACCACCCCTGCCACCCCCCCAAGTATCACTGCTTGCCACCCCCCTCAAGTACTTCCGTTGCTACCCCCTCCCCCCAAGTACCATCGCTGCCACCCCCCAAGTACCACCGCTGCCATCCCCCCAAGTACCACCGCTGCCACATCCAAGTACCACCGCTGCCACCCGCCCAAGTACCACCGCTGCCACCCCCCAAGTGCCACCGCTGCCACCCCCCCAAGTACCACCACTTGCCACCCCCCTCAAGTACCTCCGCTGCTACCCCTCTCCCCCAAGTACCAGCGCTGCCACCCCCCAAGTACCACCGCTGCCACCCCCAAGTACCACCTCTGCCCCCCAAGTACCACCACTGCCACCCCCCAAGTACCACCGCTGCCACCCCCCCAAGTACCACCGCTGCCACCCCCCCAAGTACCACCGCTTGCCACCCCCCTCAAGTACCTCCGCTGTTACCCCTCCATCTTAAGTATCACTGCTGCCACTCACCTCAACATCACTGTTGCCATCTTCCCTCAAGTACCACCGCTGCCACCAATAAATAATTTGTGCATTTGTACTGTCCCATTTCAATCTGTAATTTCTTGTTTTTCAATTTCTTGCTTTTCAAGCTCGTGTTATATTGTCCAAACGTTGTGTTAATGTTTGAACACTGATTTTGTTAGACGTACCAATAAATATAGTCTTATTGATAATTTGCATTTTTATTCACGTGCGTGATTGTGTAGACAGGACCCCAGTGCACTGTATTGCCCGGGGGCCTATAATGCTCTTAAGATGGCACTGACCAGCTGTCAGATGTGTGAGTCAGACCACTGTAGTCCACCAGGTAGGTATCAGCTTTCAGATGTGTGGATCAGACCACTGTTGTCCACCAGGTAGTAGCAGCTGTCAGATGTATGGGTCCGACTACTGTAATCCACCAAGTAGAAACCAGATGCAGGAACTCAGCATCAACTGAGCAGGAGACAGACTGGCCATGCACCTGCACCCACATGGCTCTCAAATTGGGACCAGCTGCTGTGTTCGTACACCTCAAGAGACATGAATGGGACATCCCGTGCGTGTAAAGAAAGTTCTTTTGAATGGGTGTACGGATTGGTACATTCATGTGAATGAGGCCTAATGTTGAGTATCCCATTATCTGCAGGTTGCTGCTCCTGCTACGAATCCCCTGCAGTGCCTCCTCACAGCTGCCAGATACTGTCCCGACCCCTTGTTCGCAAGGGATGCCTCTAATTTCACCTCACACTCTAAGCTGACCTCTGGAGAAAGCAGTGGCCCAATACCTGGTTATGCAAACAAACAATGTACAGGAAGCTACCAGTGGAAGTGGAAGGAAAATAAATGGTTTTCAAAACTTTTTACAAATAAATATGTGAAAAGTGTGGAGTGCATTTTGTATTCAGCCCCCCTGAGTCAATACTTTGTAGAACCACCTTTCGCTACAATTACAGGTGCAAGTCTTTTTGGGGATGTCTCTACCAGCTTTGCACATCTAGAGAGTAAAATTTTTGCCCATTCTTCTTTGCAAAATAGTTCAAGCTCTGTCAGATTGGATGGAGAGCATCTGTGAACAGCAATTTTCAAGTATTGCTACAGATTCCCAATTGGATTGAGGTCTGGACTTTGACTGGGCCATTCTAACACATGAATATGCTTTGATCTAAACCATTCCATTGTAGCTCTGGCTGTATGTTTAGGGTCGTTGTCCTGCTGGAAGGTGAACCTCCGCCCCAGTCTCAAGTCTTATGCAGACTCTAATAAGTTTTCTTCTAAGATAGCCCTGTATTTGGCTCCATCCATCTTCCCATTAACTCTGACCAGTTTCCATGTCCCTGCTGAAGAAAAGCATCCCCACAACATGATGCTGCCACCACCATGTTTCACGGTGGGGATGGTGTGTTCAGGGTAATGTGCAGTGTTCGTTTTCCGCCACACATAGTGTTTTGCTTTAAGGCCAAAAAGTTCAATTTTGGTCTCATCTGACCAGAGTACCTTCTTCCACATGTTTGCTGTGCCCTCCACATGGCTTCTCACAAACTGCAAATGGGACATCTTATGGCTTTCTTTCAACAATGGCTTTCTTCTTGCCACTCTTCCATGAAGCCAGATTTGTGGAGTGCATGACTAATAGTTGTCCTGTGAACAGATTCTCCCAACTGAGCTGTGGATCTCTGCAGCTCCTCCAGAGTTACCATGGGCCTCTTGGCTGCTTCTCTGATTAATGCTATCCTTGCCTGGCCAGTCAGTTTAGGTGGACGGCCATGTCTTGGTAGATTTGAAGTTGTGCCATACTCTTTCCATTTTCAGATGATGGATTGAATAGTGCTCCGTGAGATATTCAAAGCTTGGGATATTTTTTTATAACCTAACCCTGCTTTAAACTTCTCCACAATGTTATCCCTGGCCTGTCTGGTGTGTTCCTTGGCCTTCGTGATGCTGTTTGTTCAATAAGATGCTCTAACAAACCTCTGAGGGCTTCACGGAATGGCTGTATTTATACTGAGATTCTATTACGCACAGGTGGACTCTATTTACTAATTAGGTGAGTTCTGAAGGCAATTGGTTCCACTAGATCTAGTTTTCACATATTTATTTGTAAAAAAATTTTGAAAACCATTTATTATTTTTCTTCCACTTCACAAATATGTGCCACTTTGTGTTGGTCTATCATATAAAATCTCAATAAAATACATTTACGTTTTTGGTTGTAACATGACAAAATGTGGAAAGTTTCAAGGGGTATTAATACTTTTTCAAGGCACTGTATGTTACATAGATTCTCTTTAAAGAAAGTGGAAATACCCTTTAAACAAACCCCACCCATTGCCACTAATACATTTTGTATAGTTACAGGTTCCTCTCTCTAAGAGGTGCACAGGCTGTTCTGTTATAATTGTTGTATGGATTTATTGCCTAGTGTTTTAATGAGAGAGACTTACACTAAAGTGGAAGCAGAAACTATATTGCTTAAGTTAAATTGTGCTGCAATGTATTTCTTGAATGCATGCCCACCCATGGCAAGCTGTCCCCTAGGAAAAATGTATTAGTAATATTTCTCCAGCTAGTGATGATGTTATACTTAATTCTTTGCTTTATAATAATCACTAAAGGTCTTCGATGCTACGTAGCTTTTACAGTAAGTGACTCTGTTTTAGTCTAATGCATGCAGTAAAATATTCAGGGATTTAACCAAAGAAAGCCAGCAAAGGATTCTGGGCCCTAAGCTACAGTGTTATTGTCTGATAGACTAATGTGCTTTGATGCCCAGTGTCTGGTATTGCAGCCATCACTTTCTGATTCTCAGTGCTCTAATTTAGTTTAGGCTGCAATAGAATAAGGTATCCATTTTTATAACATTGTTTTATGGCATATGATACCTCTATTTTACCACCAATACATCTTCAGAAGGAGCATGATGAGCAGTGAAGAGTCTTGGGCAATGGATAAATTGATGGATTAAAGGTACACTCTAGTTAAAAACGAAAAAAAAATGAAGTTTGATAAAAGGTATGATAAGGTTCTCCATTGTTTCTGCAAATACGAGGGATAAAACAAAAGTAATGCAAAAGTGGGCATAACTTTTTATATTAACTTATACAGGTCGTTCAAATTTCATATGTTGGTAGAGCAATTCTTCCACCTGTTCTCTTTCTTTTTTCTTTGAAGTTAAATAATGGATTCCAAGCAGAAGAAAAGTGCTAATATTAAAAATAGAGTATTCACTGCGCCTGGGTTCTAAGGAGCATCTAGCATACAATTGTTGGTAACAATAATAACACAGAAAATGGGTATATGCAGCGCTGAAAATAAATATGTACATTTATAAATGTCCACAAACACTGGCACAAAAGTCCATGTTTCTTTTTTGGAGTCACCCAAGGTTTAAATCAGACAGACTAGAGTGAACAAAGATATCCTCCACCGAACATCAACACACTGGGCCTCTTACCCTAAATAGTGGACCACTAGATTATAGGTGGTCAAACAGGCATAGTGTATATCCACATCTCCACTAAGACAACAAGCAACTGGATCTTGAAAAGCCCTCACAGGTGGTGAATCCACAGGTTCATGCATTGAAATAAGAGAAAACAACTCCTCATGGTGCAGCATATCAAGCCAGTGTATAATTTATTCCAAAAGGAGTACTCACATTTAGCCGAGAGAAACATTGAGTGTACAATAAGGAAATGTGGGATACAAGTTATGTGAAACTGGTAGACCTTTATAATTGACATATAAATAAGGATAAAAAATTTAAAAGGTTTAATGGTTCTACTTACAACAGCAAAAGCATGCATTTTTGATTGGGAGAACTAAAATCCAGACTTTGGTTTTCAGCAACAATTTCTTTACTTTCCCTTTAAATGTGCAATGCATTTCACATATAACTCTATACTGCATCTGGCCTACAATGGCTAGTAATAAAATTAAATCATGTTTCACAATTTTAAACCGTTTCCCATCATAAACTATGCTAGCTAAGCTATAACCTCAGTGAACAACTAAAAGCTGCTGTATATGGTTTTCTATAGCTCATGTAATTGTCTGTCCTCTAAATTTAAAGTTAACCACTGCCTAAATTTTCAAAAACTGCCAATAATAAAAATGTAGTTGCTCTTTGGTATTTGTCCAAACTTCCATACAACTATGGCTTTTGGGAAGCCCAAGGTGCTCTAATGTTGCCAGTTTACTTTTTCAGAGAAAGTTGAGCCGTGGTTTGACCTTTCCTATCTCTAGCAGATTGCTATTGGTCATTTTTAGGTGCTTGTAGCACCACTTTGCTTGTCTAAGGCCAGCCATACATAGGTTGCAGGAAAGAAATTGGCTTGATTTCCCCATCAAGACAGACAGTGTTGATGCGGGAATCCCTCCTGCCGGGCCATTGTCTTCTCCCAGCGGGAGAGGGCGAAAACAGTGATTATTGCTATAGCAGCCGCTAGCGATAATCGTAAGTAAAACCCGGCATGCTGGTTCTACCCAAGTTGATTGATCGCTCAACTTGGTACATTTAGGCTGCCCATACACGGTTCAAATCTCGGTCGGTTCCTGCTGAACCAGCCGAGATTCGAACTGTGTATGGCCTTCCTAAACCTCACCTAGTAGAAAGGAGTGGCATTCCTCAAAAATGACAGGGTCATTTTAAAGATCTGTAAACCCCTACATTATTGATTAATAAGCCGGTTCTCAAGCTAGATGGCCTACCTAAGAAAGTTTCTCTGCTCAGGAATTTGGAGACCTCCATCCCAAGCCCTGGCTCATTTATTAGGTGTTATCCTAGTGAGTGGAGAATTTTGAAGAAGCAAAAAGAGAAAAACCATTCCACTAGAAATAACACGTGTTTGAATCTCATGCTACTTGCAGGGGGGTCCATTCCTTCCGGTGAGTGCGGGAACATCAGAGGGAGCACAAAGCAATTTTTTTGAGCAGGGAGTCACTTTATTATTGATGGTCACTTTATTATTGCTCTGCACTGAGCACTTCACAGCGGATAACCAAGAGACTTTGGAGTGTATAATTTGGCAACTGTGTTTAATTTTCTATTCATTTTTGTATGTATGTACTGTATAGCACTGTGAGAAAGTACCCCTGGTTCCCTAGATACATGTACTGTAGCTAACAGGGTCCCATCTACTGTGGTACCCAGCATGGTCCTTACAGGGTCACAACCTCCTAGCCTCAAGGCTACCGAATGAAGATGACCTGTATCTACCAACTTCACCAGGCCACCACCACACCTCACTGAGCTATGTTCCAAAAAAAGTTCCCCAGGTATATACTTAAAATTGGCAAGAAATAGACTGACTCCATGTGCTTCTTTTTCTTGCTTTACTGAACGTGAATGCAGCTTAATTGATAATGCAGGAAACTCTTCATGGTTACATAAAGTGCACAATATAGCCTAATTGAAGACATGGGGAACACTTTTTAGTTGGATAAAGTTTCATTCTCTGCCTACTCAGCCCACTTAGCTTTTTCACAAATAGTCCTCCAGCTACCCTGGTCTGACCCCCTCAGGGGTAGTGAATCTCCTGGTACAGTGTATTACAAGAGCACATGATCCTCACTCTCTACTACTTTACACCCAACTCCTCCCCACTCTTCTATTTATATGGTGCTTACCTAAACAGGAAGACCCCTAGTGGCCAAACTAAGGACTATCGCTTAACCCAAATGGGGGAGCTAAAGCACTGTCCTACACATTCCCTACACTCTCAACTAAATAAAAGATTTTGTATATTGATGTACAATTCCTATTAAATGTTTAAATTAAATCAACAGTAATCTATATTAAAATCCATACAAAAGTAAGTTACAGATATTGCCACTAAGGAGGACTGTTCTAGTGTTATCTAGAAATCTTTAAATGAACCAGTTGCCCCTGAAAAATAGCAGTTACAATAAAGAAGTGGGTCAGTGACATTGTTTAGTTCCAATTTTATACCCCAATTAGCGTTTCCTTTGATTCTGTGTCTATGTGTCTTTTTTATAGAGCTTTACAGGGAGCAAATGGTTTCTTGCTGTTTATATAGGGTGTCAATTACAGACTAGTCACTGGGGCCGAGTTACAAATACTAGCGGAAAGGAAAGGTAAGGAGATGCTTATAGAAGCTGTTTAGAAGTTTGATTTATTTTTACTACCTGGGCTAGAAAAACTACAGCTAAAATATGATTGGGTTTTTGGTTCAGACTACCAGTTTCAGCTTCCTCCATTTTCCAAAAAACAGATGTAGCATGCTTTAATAGCAGCCAGCCCTACTTCAGCCTTCTTTCAATTTCCTGCTGGTTTTGAATGACTATTGGAAGCTTCAATGGTGAGATGATCCTTTTTGTTTGTGTCTTCTCATAAAACACAATTTGGATGCCTCTCATTGGGTTGGTAAGTGTCCTGGCCTCTATCATAAGACACCTGTAGGGCTGGCCACACAAATTATATCTGACTAAGCAATCTCAACCATGTCATTTTGATTTACCGATTATGTAAAGTAGGGACCTTCCAAAGCAAACCTTTTGCTGGTTTTGAATGGCTGTTGGAATCGCCTATGGTGAGATTATCCTTTTGTTTGTGTATTCTCCCTAAATACATTATGAATTCCTCTCCTTGAGTTGGTAGACAAAAAATGGAAGGGTGTGCCTCGGGCACTGTACGGGCAAGGGATAGAACCAATAGAAAAGTACAAAAGGTATTGAACAAATAAGAAAAATTATATATATCACAAACTTTTATTATACAAACATATTACATATAAAATCTTGGTTGTAAAAGCAAGAGAAAATATGGTCTAGTTACAACATATATACAGCTGAAATCTGAAATATATGAAAGGTCTCACAGTAAGAGGCCAAATCATTCATATAAATTTCAGGGTGCCTAACATGTTTCGGAATAAATTGTTGCATTCCTTCTTCAGGGATGGTTAAAGGTAAGCTGTATTATCTAGCATAAAGATAAACATGGCGAACAGTTATAGGGCCGTTTAAAAATCGAAAAATACTTACAAAAAATACTTACAAAAAGTAGGACCATAAATGCATATTGAGAAATGTTTTGTACAAGGATCCACGTCACCCCAAGACCGGGTTGGTAAGTGTCCCGGCCTCCATCATAAGGCACCTGTAAAGCTGGCCACACACATTAAATCTGATTGAACAATCTCAAAAATCTCCTTTAGATATATCAATAGTTAGGAAAAGTGGGGGCCAACCAAGGCAATCTATTTAATTGGTATCTAAGCAGCCAGGTCCTTGTAATGTATGGTTGTTGATAGTTTCAAAGGAGTTTGTAAGATTGTTTTGTACCATAAAGACAATTTTATGAGGAAGCAATCAGCAATGCAAGATTTTGGTCCTAACCTCAATCTATTCAAAATGAAAAAAAAATAAAACTTTACTAAGATGGGGTAAGGGTCATGCATCATAGCTCATCCCTATTTCTTAATATCTTTTACAAGCTCAGATATGATATCATTGGCATGAAAGCGTTAGCAATTATTAATTTATATTTCTATAGCGCTTTTCTGCCTGGGGACTCAAATCGCTTTATCTGCTTTTAGGACAGATGGCGAGGTAGCCATCTTGGGTGTGCTCAGTAAAGTATCATACTAGGGCTATTTTTCTTTTTAAGACTGGGTTTTCCAGTTTCCACACTCCAAAGACATGCTGATAGGTTGATTGACTTCTTTCTAAATTGACCCTATTTTGTGAGTGTGTGTACTGTATGTGTGCATGTAATATATATACCTTAGATTTTAAGCTCCTTGAGGGCAGGGACTAATGTGAATGTACAGTATGTAAGGAGCTGCCTAAAATAGTCAAAGCTATATAAATACCTTAAATAAAGTAAAAAAACTGGGAGCACCAAAAAATATGTCCATGGTGAGGTTTTATTAAATTTATCTTTTAAATACATAAGGGGTGCCTATTACTAATTGCCTGGGCTATTCATATAAATTAACCTCTACACACTTTATGATCTAATTCCCGATACAATGCTGATGACTTCGCACTCGCCGTATAATGATGTGATATATAAGAACAAGGCGCAATTATACATCCTAATGAGGTCACACGTGAATCTCGCTAAGTGGCTCCAGCTCATTGTCATTTCTGAGCTGCTGCTGGCCCTGTAGTCATCCCATCACAAAAGCACATTAAAGACTCTCTTTTATTATGAGAGAGTGTGTGGAGTTTTGCCAGTGACTTAAGCGTGAATCACTATGTCATTTTTTCATATTTCCAGTCCTACAAGAAATGACCGGAACGCTTTCTCAGCATATTCTTTGTCCACTGAATGTTCAGACGAAAAAAATCGTCTTCCAGTTTTATATCTATAGGATTTTCCTTTGCCTTCTTGGTGTTGAATTAATGGATTCAGCCCAGAATTTTTCCATAGCAGTCAATAATAGTGCTGTATATTACTTCGTACTAACACACTGCCATCCCATAACCTAATTTTGGAAACAAGAAAATGCAAGGTTGGAATAGTTTGATAATCTCATTGAAACGTTGTTTATTTAATTCATTATTCTTTTGAAAAAAAAAATTCCTCTGTGCTTTATTTTATATATTACCCCATTTATTGATATACTTTTATTTATCAAAATAAAAGTATATTGATTGTACTGTTAAATTCCAAAATGTATAATTCTTCCATAATTAATGAATATCTAAAGACAATTTTTTTTTACTATTTGGGATATATACAGTAGGGAATGATTAAACCCCTGTCAAGTTTTTTCTCTAAGAAGGGAAATTTGTTCTTAGACAATTGACGCCAGGACAAGTGTCCAGTTTGGTAGATTTTTCCATCACTTTGTTTCTACGTGACAATGGTCATTAGTAGAAATACAGAGGACAAATCTACCTAGCAGGAGCAAAGACATCAATAAAAACTTGAAAAAAACTACTCTATCCAATGATATTGTCAGGAATGTCACATCTACCTCAATGCAGGTGGTCAGACACTGTAACTAGTACTGTGTGCTTCACCTATAGCAGCCCCCTTCCCCTTAAGACAAGCAGGCCTATCGGTACTTGGTTGCCCCCAGGACTTATACACAATGCTATAGTGCCTGGTCACCACACCAGGGCAGACGCGAACAGAGCAAACAACAGACTACTTGCAGTTCAGCAAACAGATAGCGTAGTTCTAAGACGGTCCAGGTAATAAGGCAGGCTGAGTTCAGGGAATAGACCAATATCCGATCCAATGACAGTCTAGGTGAAAGGCAGGCTGAGTTCAGGGAATAGTCCAATATCCGATCCGGGTCATACACAGGAAAATCCAACAGCAAAGCAAGGCAGGCAAATGAGAGGCTTGATCAGGAACAATGCAGGTAACTGTCTCTATTCACAAGCAAGGGATAGACTGTTCGGTTTGCTTATATCAGGTGACTGATCAGATCAATCACCTTGCAGGTGAACACAGACAGGGAAAAGCAACAGCCAACACCAGGGTGCTGGAATGAGGAACAGGAGCACTAAGTGATCATGACAGATAAAAAGCTTTTTGCATTTTTGCTGTATGCACATCCCTCTTCAATGACATCCCATGATGTATTGAGCTCCTTGTAGACTCCATCTTGTAAGTGCTGGCATGTTGATATCAACTTTAAGTTCTCAAGGTCACCCTTAGACCGGAAGTTGGCAGGATCACAAGGTTAAAAAAAAGGCAAACTTAATATACATTTGGTGTATTACCATTCAAGTTCCCTAGCTTATTCCACCATAAAAGTAAGAAGACCTGGGACCATCCTTTGTGGACATAACAACTCAAAAAGAAAAAGGCCAGCATCTTAAAGCTATTGAAAGGAGGATGCCAGATTATTATTTAGAAAGCATATACATTTATATGAGTTGTAGAGTTAAAATTCCAACACATTACTAGAAAGTCCAAAGTTCCCTCCTGGTCAACATTGCACTAAGTTACTTAAATGGACTCCTACAAGATCACACTCTGGAGAATTGGTTAATCTACTTTCAATTTAGGGATTACTACTTTAATGTGGATGTAAACCCTCACATATACACAATGTAGTGAACAGCCTCAAATGATACACAGTGATGAACCAAATGAACCAAATCTCCCTACATAAGTTTTACATGTATATCTGCTGTCTTCAGCTTGCTATATTCTTTAGAAAGTGCAGATCATGTTGAAAATGTTCTCTTCCTGTTCAGCACTGGCAGTGAAGTCTTGGCACACACTGTGTGACAGCTGAAAGGAAAGGCACATAGGCAGAGGAAGGAATGTGGAGAGTCGTGCTGTGAATAGACCAGCTCTCTGCTAATCTATTTATAGCACCCACCCGACACAAGTTTCAGGCTGGCTTTCGGAGAACTTGTCAGAAGTTATCATGCTGATAACAGAAGAATGGAGCAGCAGAAAATCACGGGACTTAGTGCTTTGGAGAGAGATAAGTAAACACTACATATATACAGTATTTCACAAAAGTGAGTACACCCCTCACATTTTTGTAAATATTTTATTATATCTTTTCATGTGACAACACTGAAGAAATGACACTTTGCTACAATGTAAAGTAGTGAGTGTACAGCTTGTATAACAGTGTACATTTTCTGTCCCCTCAAAATAACTCAACACACAGCCATTAATGTCTAAACCATTGGCAACAAAAGTGAGTACACCCCTAATAATTTGTGTGGCCCCCATTTTTTCCCAGCACTGCTTTAACCCTCTTGGGCATGGAGTTCACCAGAACTTCACAGGTTGCCACTGGAGTCCTCTTCCACTCCTCCATGATGACATCACAGAACTGGTGGATGTTAGAGACCTTGCTCTCCTCCACCTTCTGTTTGAGGATGCCCCACAGATGCTCAATAGGGTTTAGGTCTGGAGACATGCTTGGCCAGTCCATCACTTTTATCCTCAGCTTCCTTAGCAAGGCAGTGGTATCTTGAGGTGTGTTCGGGGTCGTTATCATGTTGGAATACTACCCTGCATCCCAGTCTCTGAAGGGAGGGGATCATGCTTTGCTTCAGTATGTCACAGTACATGTTGGCTTTCATGATTCCATCAATAAACTATAGCTCCCCAGTGCCGGCAGCACTCCTGCAGCCCCAGACCATGACACTCCCACCACCATGCTTGACGATAGGCAAGACACATTTGTCTTTATACTCCTCATCTGGTTACCGACACATACGCTTGACACCATCTGAACTAAATAAGTTTATCTTGGTCTCATCAGATCACAGGACATGGTTCCAGTAGTCCATGTCCTTAGTCTGCTTGTCTTCAGCAAACTGTTTGTGGGCTTTTTTGTGCATCATCTTTAGAAGAGGCTTCCTTCTGGGATGACAGTCATGCAGACCAATTTGATGCAGTGTGCTGCGTATGGTCTGAGTACTGACAGTCTGTCCCCCCACCCCTTCAACCTCTGCAGCAATGCTGGAAGCACTCATACATCTATTCCCCAAAGACAACCTCTGGATATGACACTGAGCATGTGAATTCAACTTCTTTGGTCGACCATGGCGAGGCCTGTTCTGAGTGGAACCTGTCCTGTTTCAGGGTCTTTTAGTCTAGGCCATCTTTATGTAGAACAACAATTCAAGAAGAATTCAACAAGAGTTCTTTGCCATGTTGAAATTCCAGTGACCAGTATGAGAGAGTAAGAGCGATAACACCAAATTTAAAAAAATAAAAATAAAAGTCAGCAGCTACAAATACTGCAGCTGCTGACTTTTAATAATCGGACACTTACCTGTCCCAGGGTCCAGCGATGCCGGGGAACGAAGCCCCACTAGTCTCCCCCTCCTCTCTGCGGCACCGGCATTGTCACTGTGGGCTCCCGGCTGTGGCTTCACATCCGGACACACACTGCGCATGCGCGAGCCACGCTGCACTCTGTGACTGGCCGGGCATTCATCTGGGACCTATGATGTGTCCCAGATGATTGGCGAGAGGGTGGGGGTAGAGGTGATTTTCCTTCCGGCATCACGGGTGCGCCAGGAGGAAGTGGGAGCTGGAACCCTCTAAAAAGAGGGTTTCCGCTCCCCCCAAAAAAATGACATTTTTGGGTGGAATTCTGCTTTAACACACCTGCTCCCCATTCTCACCTGAGACCTTGTAACACTAACGAGTCACATGACACCGGGGAGGGAAAATAGCGTATTGGGCCCAATTTGGACATTTTCACTTATGAGTGTACTCACTTTTATTGCCAGCGGTTTAGACATTAATGGCTGTGTGTTAAGTTATTTTGAGGGGACAGCAAATTTACACTGTTTTACAAGCTGTACACCCACTACTTTACATTGTAGTAAAGTGCAATTTCTTCAGTGTTGTCACATGAAAAGACATAATAAAATATTTACAAAAATGTGAGGGGTGTACTCACTTTTGTGAGATACTGTGTGTGCTTAGGTCAAATTTCATGAATCCGGTTTACATCCACTTTAACTTGCAACATAAAGGCTCACTACATAGAAACCTTTTCACCATTGAATTTTTATGCCTCCAAAAAGGAGGGAACCATAGAGTCTTAACACTCTATACCTTCAAAGTTCCTACTATCATATTCATGTATCATATTCATATTCACCTCTCCTCACTATATGGCGGAAAAGGCTGGAGAACTTGGATGTAACTTCTCAGAGAATGAAATTTATAAATATAATTTATTCTGACTCACAAGCTCTCCATGGCTAGTTGTATACAGGAGAGGAATTTTAAAATTCTCACCAGGTTGTACCAATGTCTTTGTAATTTACATTTTCGTTGTCTACAGGTGATCACTAATCAACCTGGTATAATATTGCATATATGGTATCCTTGATCCGAGCTTACTAAATGTTGGTCTGCTGTTTTTTTAAAACCTATGATCACTTAACTTCCTCCAAGGTAGGACGCTTCCCACAATTCTCCCTACATTTAATACTACTTGGGTCCATAACTTCCGCCAAGAGAAGCCAACTCATATTTTTCTTCATAATCTCTAGGGCAGTAATACCTGGACACTGGAAAAAACACTACCACTCCATCAATTAGGGAATGGGTAGAAGATTTACAATATCTTATGTGTATTGTTGAACTGACTAGACTATATGGTCTTTGTACACAATACTTTAAAGTGAGGTACACACTATAAGAAAATCGGGCAAAGGTTCGTCCAATTTTTCTCGATGTTTCACAGCAAATCGGAACCGATGAAAGAAAATTCGTACGAAAATTCTCACGAATATTCTCATATGACAAAGGCTTTTTTGTTGTTTATTGTTTCTGATCATGCGCAGTCTTTCTTTTCTGATTTTTCTTGTACAGAAATCGTAAGAAAATGGTACATATTAAACGAAAATCATTCGTTCTGTTCCGGTACGAGAAAAATTTGGAATTTGTCCCATAGAGGAATTTTCGTACGAAAATTTGGAATCAGAATTTTGTGTAGACACTATATTAAATTGGACGAAAATGTTCGCCTGATTTTCTTATAGTGTGTACGTGACATAATACATGGAGCTCTTGGCTTCTCTTTCAAATTACAGCTCACCTTTGAGCATACTGGCCATTTGGTATCTCTCTACTGTGTTGAAACACAGTAGGGATTACACATCTTGGTCTGCTCTTCCCTTTCTAAGAAGGACAACGGACTTCCCCGTACCTAATATTACAGGGCAACCCTGTAACTACACAGCATGCAAAAATCCCCATTCCTTTTTGAGCTGAATGTTTTTTGTTCGATGCCAGAGCAAATTGTATTGTGATTGTGCTCAGCTTAAATATTCTTCATGCTTCCATACCCAGAAATTTTGTCCTGTAATCTGTCCTTTCATTTCATATAAAAAAAAAAAAAAAACAACTAGCACATTGTGGGGTTCCTAGAGGCCCCTTCATCAAGGATTTACAATGCTGAACTATTTTTTTCTAACTGTGTCCCGATCGGTGTCCCTGCCCTACTTCCTGTCCCAGAAACTTGACAGGAAGTGAGAGGAAATCTCCCCAAACTGGCAAGAAGTTCCCCCTTTGATCCTTTAACAATTGTCATTGGAACACACATCCGCACTGAAAGACATCCTCTATTCTTCTGTTTTAGGAACAGCAGTTAGCATGATAAAAAGAAGGAGCGAATCTCCTCAACTGGGATACAGATAGCGATAAAAACCTGGAAGACATTTTAACCCTTTTTCACCTAGATCAAACTAGAAAAATTGTTTTGTTTGGAATATCACTATAAAAAAACTGCAGGATTCAAGGTTAAAAATAAGAACCCCCACCTGAAAAAACCCTTAAAGTGATACTAAAGTCTCGTTTTTTTCCCCGAAAACTAACAAACATGTCCTACTTACCTGCTCTATGTAATGGTTTTGCACAGAGCAACCCAGATCCTCCTCTTCTCGGGTCCCTCTTCGGTGCTTCTGGCCCCTTCCTCCTGTTGAGCAGCTTGCTATGGGGGCACCCGAGCTGCTGTTCTGAGTCCATTCAGACACAGAGCCATGGCCCACCCCGCCCCCTTTCTCTCCTCATTGGCTCACTGACTTTGATTGACAGCAGCGGGAGCCAATGGCGCCATGCTGCTCTCTCAGCTAATGAGGAAGGGAGTCCTGGACAGATGAGTCTCTCTTGCAACATCGCTGGATTGAGATGGAGCTCAGGTAAGTATTAGGGAGGCTGAGGGGGGCTACTGCACGCAGAAGGCTTTTTATCTTAATGCATAGAATGCATTAAGATAAAAAACCTTCTGCCTTTACAACCATTTTAAGGACTTAAAATATGTATCCAGATTTTGTAAAAGGGGCATTTATAAGGATTTTGTGCTAAAATTATTCAACAGCTGTATAGTGAGCGGTCCTCAGAGTCTCCTCTACTGCTGACTTGTTGGAGGGCTACCATGTAAGAATTGGATTTAGTGATGACAGAGGAGAGGAACTGTAAAAGAGATCTGGAAATGTGGGAATTGAGTTTATGTCCATATGCAGTTTGTCATTTGCAGCATGGAAGTAGTAGAGTGAGAGATTGATGTTGGAAGGGAATCGGAGTAGAAGTGGGAGCATTCAAGGTTAAATAATGTCCATCACAGTGTGGGAAACAACAGTCCATTGAGAGGAAGCCAAAGTCTAGAATCACTAGAGTGTTTTTTGGTGTCCATGGGGATGTTTGTGTTTTACAATATACTATTAATTTGGTCAGAATAGGAAGCCAACCAGAAGGATTTGAGAAACTTTAGAAGTTGGACTCATTTCCCAAAAGGGTCCTTGAGTGAGAACTGGACAATGCAGGCTGCTTTTTAAAGTAGAACTAAACCCAAATTCGATGGCATTTATTTTGCTAAAGCACTGTGTGTTATAAATAATGAAATTTTGTTTAAATCGAATACTGTTTTCATCTTTTTTTTAATAGTTTTATTACATCTCAGTGCTGTTGTACACAACTTCTTTGCAGCCACTTCTTGTCTACATGCACTCATCCCAGTGTCAACTTCAGATCACTGCTGAAGTGATGAAGCACAATTGGGAGACAGTTGTCAACCCACTGGACGGTGCCTGAACAAGAATCTTCATGGCAGGATCACCAGGTAATTTTTAATGAAAGCTGTAGATTTACAAAAGATCAAAAATGACTTGTAGCGCCCCAGTAGGCTACTAGTGTTACATTTCATTTATGGCTTCCCTGTAGCCGGGGAGAGCGATGATCACTTAAAAGTGTCTGTTCTGGGTTCTGCTGGTGCAGGCTTGGTTCATTTCCACTGCATCTCACTGAGTTATGGGATACCGTGGGTGAAAGAACATAGACCCTAGTCTGCATATTGATGCCTCTTCAGCCAATCCCTGGCCAGGGGATTGAGTGACCTGCAGGGGGCTGAGAGGGGTATAAATAGTCAGGGATTCAGAACAGATGTACAGGCGGTCCCCGGGTTACAAACAAGATCTACAGTGTCTGTAGGTTTGTTCTTAAGTTGAATCTGTTTGTAAGTCGGAGCAGGTACATTTTTAGGTGTAGCTCCAGCCAAAAAAAATATTTTTAAGCTTTTTGGATAGCATAGGGGAGGGTTAACACCCCTGTAACGTTTGTTTTGCTGTCTGTGCCCCTGTTCAGAAGATTTCACCTCACTTTCTGTCCTAATGAAAATTGGGTTTTGAAATTTTTGGGTTGTTGTGGAAACAAGCCTTGGTTATAAAGCATCAGTGGAGGTACAATTTTCCCATAATAACTCTTACAGGATGAATTTCCCTTCCTAGGGGTACATTTCCTCTCACTTCCTGTTGTCTCCCTTCGTTTGTAAGTAGGAGTCTTTGTATGTCAGATGTTTGCAACTAGGGGACCGCCTGTATCTTGTTTATGGGGAAGTAAGACCCAGCCTGAGGGCTGGGGCATCTAAAGGAGACTACCTGCAGCTGCCCGAATCCTTTTTTGGGGGCTCCCAGCTTCTGCTTCGGCTGGGGGACCTCTGACCTAGCCTCCTGAATTTCTGCAGAGATCTCATCTAAGGATCCAGGACACAGGCAATTCAAGTACAGAAATGGATTGATACTGCAGGTGGCAACACAGTATTCAGGACACAGTGTGTACAAGCCTCTTGGACTTTCTTTTGCTTCATTTGGGAGAGCTTTTCACAGTACATCCAGGACTATACTCCTTTTCAGGAGTCCCCATTTAGTACCAGTTTTCCTTTACTTTAAAGGGGATGTCCTCATCCCGAAGGAGCAGTTCAAATAAAGAGTTCTCAAATACAGTTAGAAGTTAGAATTTTTTGGGGGTATACCAAGGCTCAACCTCACCCTATCCCAGTTCTTGTAGCAAAATAAAACTGCAAAAAGACATGTACAGCTTGTTCTCTCACTCAAGTGACTGCAAACTACCTTGTGCCTATCATGGAATAGAATCTGGGACCAAACAGTCATACCATCCCAGGTCTGTGCTACAAACTTTTGAAATTGTGTTAAAGCCCCTATGGGATTTCAGTGAATTGGTTTTAGATCTATTTTAAAGTGAAAGCAATGAAATAACTTTAAGGCATAGGATCCAATATAGGCTATGAAAGGCCATGTGTGCCTGAAAAACATATATTTTTAGTTTTGAATGACTGTTGGCCAATTGAGTCACTCTCTGGGTGTTCCAAAAAACTTCCAACAGCCATGACCGTGACCAAGTTTATATTGTAGAACATAATCTCACCTACCTGATGTATTCTATAATCTAGAAGCACTAAATAAGAGTTTTAAGTAAGGTTGTAATCCTTCCATACTATATCCTAAAACTGGAGCTGGGCTTTAGAAAATAAATGTTCTTTTTTCTCCTTCCTATTATTTTTGCCTGTAAATCATCTTTCTTTAATTCTGACTTGAGGTATTGGTAAGGGCTCTGCAGAAACCTGCAACGTTTATCAAAAACCTAGGCTGGTGAAGAAAAAGTAAAGTGAAAGGGGACCCAAAACGTGACATTTAGTTAAACACTTAGATTACATTTTTGTCACAGACCAAAAATCTCCAGAACATCTCTAGGCGTCTTCAGGCAGACCATGGAAATTCTTAATGGAGTCTTGACATCTCCGGCAACGTGTTTTAAAATAGAAGCAACTGAATCTAAAGAATGCGTTCTACTCCATTTGTAAGTGACCCCCACATTTCTCCAGAGAATTCATATAATATATATGTCTTCTTTTTTATCAGAGCTTCCCATATCCTGGGCCTGTATGCCCCCTCCCAAACAGTCTTGGTTATTGTAACAATCTCAGGTCATTAATGCTAGAGGTTATTTTCTACCTCTTTTAACAGTTTGTTTTAATTACAAATGAAATCACATCCCTGACAAAATAGCCTATCAGCAATTGAGATGATGCAGTGATACCAGCTGACAGTTTTCTTAGCTTAGTTGCAATGTTTCAAGAGCAAAAAAAACAAGATGGCCCTTTAGAAAATGCCATCTATGTGCTATAGGGTAGGGAGATTCTCCTAGACTTCTGGCACAGGGGGGTTGCTACTTGTCCTCAATTGAAACATGCACATATGCTCCTCTACATTAACACAACTTCTTCTGGAAACCTTCCAACCAGGGGAGGACTGGCCTGAAACATTGGAAGATATGCTTGGCCGTTTACTCTGGACCAGTACTGAAGTACTAATTAAATATATTTATCTGTTGGGAATAGAGGCACTTCGTTATTTAGATATCAATTAGAGTGGGATCCACACTCAATGACACATGGATGACATTATATACATATTTTCTCCTTGTTCAGACTTGTAACAACAGTGTGGTCTTGCAGCATCGTCTTCCTTTGCTTGGCTCAGTTTCAGGGTAATGCCATTGGGTGATTGATGGAATCATGGACTGACCTAACAGAAAAAATAAAGATTTTACAACCATGCAGTGGTCATTATGTTTGCTTGATAAGATATCTTCATTTTTTTTAAATGGAGTTCCCCTTAAACTATGTCTTTCTGACTTATGTTTATAATATTAACAGCTGTATGAGCATTCATAGAATGCCATTGGTGTTGGCTATTTTTAACCTATCTGCATTATATATGCCTCTGGTCTTGTTTAGCTCAGTCTGTGCTGCTGCTGGCCTCCTCCTACTGTATTGTAGAAGCTCTTCTATGTCTACTTATACCAGATACCTCCCCTCCCCCGCAGCATTCAGACACTGCATTGATTTTCACAATTAACCTCAGAGCTCCGTTATAGCTATAAAAACTCCCTGTCCTCCCTTTCCATCCTGACATGGGGGGGGGGGAGACATGGAAAGCGATAGATGGGCAGCTATTATTCACTAATATTATATCTTTCCTTCTGTAGTGATACATTTTGACATGTTACAAGCTTATCTAGAACACAAGAGGACCTGTCTCATTCCAGATGAAGGTTGATGGTTCTACAGTCCAACATTTGAAGAGGCAATGGGGTTGATTTACTAAAACTAAAGAGTGCAAAATCTGGTGTAGCTGTGCATGGTAGCCAATCACCTTCTAACTTCAGCTTGTACAATTAGGCTTTGACAATAAAACCTGGAAGCTGATTGGTTTCTATGCAGAACTGCACCAGATTTTGCACTCTACCAGTTTTAGTAAATCAACCCCACTGTTTCTTTTGGGTCATCTGATCATTTTTCTCCATGATGGTCTTTCCACATATATTGTACATTCATATCAGTAAATAGATGTATTTTTTAAAGCGTATCTAAACCCAAATCAAATATGTAATATATTGCAGCTAACCAGTCCTTAGGAACAGGAGTTGAATTCATTTTCTTTTTTTTAAAGGTTTTTCTCTCTTTTCTTTCACCTGGTGATCCTACAAATAACATACTTTCTGTCCCTTCACGTCTGCATCTTTTTCTCGGTTGTATCTGTAGGGGCAGCCCTTATCATGTACCTGGCTGAAGGCCAAGGTGACAAGAGGGCTTCCCTTACACCTCTGGTTCAAACATCCCTGGAGCGTGTTCTTTTCTGGAACCCCACTGAAGAAATTTCATATCACTTTCTGTCCTAGCGGTGTGTTGCCACCTGGCCAGTAAACATGGGACGCATTGCCAATTATATCAATATGGACAATATTGTAAGGTCTGTATTTTATTTCCTGAAAAGGTAATAACATTACCAAAGATTACATGTGATAGTTCTAGACATCACTGGGAGCTTCCCAGCTTTGGCTCACATGTCAAGGTAATCAGTTTGAATACTGGAGAGCCAGGCTTATCTTCCAAATGGCAGATGGGGGGATTGTCATCAGTGACTACTCCTGTCACCCAGAAGACAATGCTTTGGGCCAGTGCTGAAGAAGAGAAGAGAGCTGGGAGGTGTGGACTGCACGCTCTACTTACTTCCTTCATGGCAGGCAGACTGGACTCCAGTTGATGTCACTGGTATTGTCACAGAGGTTAGCACTTTAGCTTGCAGCACTTTAGTTCAAATCCTGACAAGGGTACTATCTTATTCAGATCAACAAAGTAACATCCACATTGAATTTTAATAAAACACCACCGTCTTTTTTTCCCTGAATCCACAGCAAATGTAAGGTGTCCCGAAAAAGTCATTCTCATAAGATAGTCACTTAATAAATCACACAAAACGATTTTCCCAGTAATTTGACAGGAACACCAATTTTCTCAATTAATGCACTGCTTACAAGGAAAGCTCGTATACAAGCTTTTTATATTCTGTGAAACTAATAAACAACAATTTTGTGCTAAAGTCATTAATTAAATTTTGTCTAGAAATCCTTTGTATCCCCGAGGTAGGATGTTTGTTGTCAGACACCAAAGATGACAATACTGAGTCATGAACTGTAGCTAATGGCTGGAACATGCAAGCAACTGTAGCGACAAAAGGTCTGCTTGTGGTTTAAAGATTTTCTATGAGTTTTAGGCACAGAATTAAGGCTGTACAAACTCCAGGCAAATTAAAACATGTGGACACAACCTCCAACAAGCAGGAGAAAAGTTCAAAACTAGCCTTAGAAAGTATTCTTTTACTGAATGCGTAGAGGATGCTTGAAACAAACGTACAGCAGAGGTATTGAGTCAGTCAACTCCATCTAGTGGCCATAATGTGTTATTTTTTTTTTTGATTGAGGTATTTCAGGAAAATACAGCATTATGACCACTAGATGAAGCTGATGATCATAGGAGATAATCATATGGCAAACAATTTGGCAATCATTCGACATGTGCATAGAACATTTTTTATACATAGATACCCAAGTGAATTTAAACATGTTTGGATTAAACATAAATCTATAATTAGGCAAAAAGGGTTAAAAAAATTCAAAAAAGGGGCAGACACAATGGACCATTTTCAGCCTTCACTCTTCCATGTTTCTATTGCAACATTTTATTGGTTTTCAAAACAAGGCATAACAAGACACAAAAGGCACAATAACAGTAATGTGATTCACCAATAGCAAACAGGGGAGCTGGACAGAGAGGGCAGTTCAGGACACATTAGAAAATCAGAAACCCAAGCAGGGCGATCTTGCTTTCTGTGATAGAGTTGTGGGTGGGTGCAGTGTGGTGCGGTGGCAATAACACAGTCCAGCTACAGTTAGTAGAACTTGTATTGGGGTAAAGGAAAAACAGTTCACAAAAAACCTGGTGGGAGAAGGCTCAACCAGGAACATTCATGAATGCCAACAATGTGTAGCAGAGCAGGTATCAGCTGAACTGACAGCATCTGTCTGAAGGGGCAGAACATGGCCTGGCCGTCTTGTGCCCAAATGGGAAGATGTCCACGGATATTGCGAGCCCTAAGCTTTCACCTTTCCCCATCGCTAATACTGTCCCTGACAGATGAGTGACCTGTCCCTACACTCCTAACACACTAATGTGCTACAAACCCAGAGCCTAGGGTCTTAACTAGACACCGCTACACCCAAGATGGCCACAAGAGTCACATGGGTGGCCAGCATCCAATTAGATCACTGCCCCGGTGACTCAGGAAACCATAGAGAAACCATGTTCCTCAAGACTACCTCTCCCTCTGCATTGCTGCTGCAGTTGAGCTCCACCTGCAGTGGAGACAGCGGACTGCACCTGCCTACACAGTCCTCTCCCTTGTTGAGGCTGGCATAAAATGTGGGATCTTGACTGTAAGTAAAGATTAGGAATGGAAAAGTGAATTCTGGGAAGAGAGTCAGGAAAAGCTGGATGGCAACAGGTAGAGGGGTAATTCCCACTCGGAGCTCAGAACTTGATAAGAGGAAGGGGTGTTCATAAACAGCCAAGAGTAGATGGGTCCAGAGTTGGAAACATGTACCAAAGCCAAGGTTCTGGAATCTTTGCTGGGAATAGGTGAGGATGCTGAAAAATTTCCTGTTAACAAGCAACATATTTGTCAATCGATTGTTTAGCCATGATAGAAAGAAAAGTAGTACTGTATGTTTTGTTGAGTATCTGTAAGGCCCGAAACTGAATGATGCACATGCATTCTTCTATGTTTCCACATAGTCGTTATCTTTATTATATTCAATTTAAACAAATGTCTTATGCCCCGTACACACGGTCGGATTTTCCGATGGAAAATGTCCGATCGGGGCGTGTTGTCGGACATTCCAACCGTGTGTGGGCTCCATCGAACATTTTCCATCGGATTTTCCGACACACAAAGTTTGAGAGCAGGCTATAAAATTTTCCGCCAACAAAATCCGATCGCGTCAATTCTGACCGTGTGTGGCCAGTTCCGACGCACAAAGTGCCACGCATGCTCAGAAGAAATTCCGAGACGGAACAGCTCGGTCTGGTAAAATTAGCGTTCGCAGTGGATACAGCACTTTCGTCACGGTGCAATGTAAAAAATGGTTTAATACAACGCACTCTCTTCTTCTTTATAATGTGAGAAGAATGAAGTAGTTTTGCTGCTCATATTCACACAGACTTCTCACAAACTTCTTTCTTTATTATTTATCGGGATTCCCTCAATATATTTTGATTTGTCACATCTGACAAAATTATTTTTTGGTTGTTTTCTTTTTTTTTTTTTAAAGGCTGTTTTTGTTTGTTTTTTGGGTTTGTATTTTTTTCAAGGCTGATCTTTGTTTTATTTTTTTGTTAGTTTTACTCCCTAATATTTTTGTGTGTGTTTTGTGTGTCAAGTTACCACAACACCATTGATATCTTATATTATTTAATCTCAAGAAGGTTGCTTGGTGTGGTGTCCCTTGTTAATTTCACATTGTGTTTTTGAAATGTACCTGAATCCTCACAAACAAACTGTCCTTTTTTAAGGAAAACACACATAGGCAAGTATAATTGAAACAAAAAATCCTTTATTAAGGGCTCAGAACCAAACAAAGAGGGAGGCAACGCTGGAGAAACAGCAGAAATTGCCGAAGCCTTGGACCCCCAGGGCAGACATAAATTATTTAACATCAAAATTGGTGGCCTGAGGAGTCCATATCTAAGGGAGGGCAGTCTGGTCCAGAAGTCCCAGAGATCCGGAAAGCAGCAGATGACATCTGTGTCCCCAGGCTGTGGTGCTACAAGAGGCTGCATCTTTTGCCAGACCAGACTGGACCCAGGGTCATCACTTTCTGGTCTTCTTTCCATGCTTCCTTCCCGGCTGTGGCTCTGGTGTTGGAGATGTGGCAGAAGGGGGAGTAGGACCTGGAGGAGGAGGAGGAGGAGTAGTAGGATCTGGAGGAGGAGGAGTAGTAGGACCTGGAGGAGGAGGAGGACTATGTGTGAGGTCACAAATGTGGGTAGCAGATGTTATTTGGCCCCTCAACCCCTTATTGAGAGCTTCCAAAATTAAGGACTCACACAGGAGTCGTTGGCCCTCCTCCATCTGCAGCATTTTGCAGGCAGTTATGCAAGCAAAGTCCTCCTCCACAGTGTGGGGGGTTCTCAGGGCCTCTGTAGCCTTAAAAAGAGGCCTATGGCAGCCTCCTCCAGGTTACTCCTCTTCCTGCCACTTTGTCTTTGCAGGTGTAGGGGAGGGACCTGGATATCAGGCAGCCTGCTTGGCCCGGCCACCTAGTGGGTCCCGAGGACAGGAGTTGAGAACCACTGATCTAGAAGCAGTATAGGCCCAATGTTAAATCTTACCTTCGTTATCACGATCGGCGCCTCCGTTACTCCTTCCTCCGCTCACAGATCGTACGTACTACGCACGCGTGTTACGCTTTATTGACACTGCGCATGCATGAAACTCCGCCCACCCCTGACGTTCTTTCTAGTCTATTCCCCACCCCTTTTCCCGTTCGGCACAGTGGGGAAGAACACATGGCGGAGTCAGAGCAGGTGTCTAATAATTACACCAATGAGGAGGAGGAGGAGGAAAGCCCGGAGCCAGAAACGTCCCGATCCAGAAGGAGACGATTTAGGGCATCAAATATGTCCTTTGGGGAGATGGTGGAGATGGTCGACATAATGAAAAGGGCCGAGGGAAGTATGGACCTTACCCCAACCCCAATGTCCGAAAGGCCAAAATCATGGCAAAAGTGGTCAAAAGTCTGCACCGGAATTTCGGGGTACGACGATCGAAAGATCAGCTCAGGAAGCGGTGGTCGGACCTCAAATTAAGAGAGCATGAGCAGTACAGAAAAATCCGGAAAGTGCTGCAAGAAAGTAAGTAGTTGTCCTGTGTTCCTATTCTTTTTATGTTTATTACGTTTGTGCTGCTCCATGTGCTTTTCTTAACTGTTAATCCAGTTTAAAATGTCAACTTTCATGTTCATGGGCACATTATTCGTTCATATCAAACATTTTTCTTTTGGCCTATAAAACACCATTGTTTGGGCCATATGCATTTGCCAACATTTTTTAGGGCCTACTTGTCCCGAATTTGGTTGTGTCGATGTGGTTGTGTCGATGTGTTTGTTAATAGAATGAAATGCAAACTAGATTCTGTGAAAGGAGAGCAGCTGTTTAGACATCTGGACGCTGGAGCACTAGTGTGGGACACAAGAACACCCTTTTTATTAGGGGTCCCACACAGGTGCTCCAGTGTATACTATAGGGGTGTCTCCATCTGTGAAGCTTGTACAAAACAGGTAAAGTATTGAAGCTTGACAAAAGACACTAAAAATTCTACATCTTGGAACTCTCACAAAACAGACAATTGTACCCCACTTCCAAGCAATGTTTCATATTTATAGTTCTGCCATCAAATATCTGTGTGCTAAGCATACCATTTTTTATTACATAGGAGAGAAAAGACTCGGAGGACACCCCTCATCCAAGGAGACCACAGACCCCCCACCTCTGGAAGAAGGCTAAATCCCCCAAAGACAAGAAGAGCAGGAGGAGGAAGACGTGGTGGAAATTGGCACCACAACAGGTGAGTGTCTGCGACCACAGGCTCAAGTAAGAGATGGATGCCTGCATATTTATAATACATGTTTTTTTTGGGTTTCTCTCTTTTTAGGTGATTGTGATGTTGTGGATCCAGGGCATTTCACCTCGGAAAGTGCACAGATCCTGATCGGGGAGATCATGGGGTGTAATAGGGACTTGGAAAACATCAAGAAAAGCATCAATGATGTTCTTCAAAAAAATAAGAACATCATTGATGTTTTGGGGAGAGTTTAAAACCCCTCCAAAGCCCTTTCTTTTATGGTGTGCTACAAGTTTAAATTTTTTTGTCTAATTGGAGAAAAGCCAAATTTTGAGGATGCACACAGTGTGTCAACATGTGCTATCTGCCATCACGGGAGATCAATGGACGCGTTTTGGGGGTGCAACCCCTTCCTCAATAATAAAGTAGCTGTGAGGAAGGGGTGGCTCCCCCAAAACATGTCCCTTGATCCACCATGATGGCAGCTAGCACATGTTGTCATTCGGCTATTTGTGTGCATCTTCAAAATTTGGCTTTTCCGGGGGTGACTTCACCCCATCTGAACGCAATATCAAACACAGTTCCTAAATACTCATGTCTGATATTGCCTTCAAGTTCTACCAAATGTGAACTTTGTAAGTTCAAGATTTGTGTCTTTCTTGTTGGTTTTAAACATGCCTGTTTTATCTTAAATGGACATTTCTATTTTTTCTAATGTGACCCCAAAAATTTTTATACAACAAACATGTTGGTTTGTTTGAAAAACCTTTTCTAAATGCACATGTGATTGCGCAGGTATTAAAAAGATTGCTCATCAAGAATGTGTGGATTATTGTCTCAACGCTACAACACTTTTGTTGTGCTCTAATTGGTGTTTTCAGTGACAATGGGGGTTATTTCCTAAGGGCAAATTCACTTTGCACTACAAGTGCAGTTTCAAGTGCACTTGTAGTGCAAAGTGTCTTTGCCTTTAGTAAATAACACCCAACAATGCTTTGTATAAGGTTACACAATCACGCCATTTTCAGGACTCAACGCATTTATGTCAGTGTCAGCTAAAACAAACACAACAAGCAGTAAATGTCACCAAAGATTTGCTTAATGCTTTTTTTTTATTTGATAAATGTTTCACACATTGTCTGGCATATTGATAGCCCCCCTACCCGCAAAGAATTCAAGGTATCTTAGCCAGACATCACAGGCACTCAGGGAGGGCAAGCCAGGACGGCCACTTTCAAGCGCCGTCAGGGTTGTTTCATTTTGAATTCTGGCCTCAGGCCCAACTGAGCCAGCATAGTTGGCAGAATGTTGCCGTAAAAAGTTGTGTAGAACACAGCACGCCAGGATAATATGATTCAGTTTGTACTCCGCCATGTGTATGGGTGTAAGAAATAGGCGGAACCGGCTGGCCATGATTCCAAACGTGTTTTCCACCACTCTTCTGGCTCTGGCCAGCCACTAATTAAAAACCCTCTGGTCCGAGGTGAGGGTCCTCATCGGGAATGGCCGCATAAGTTGGTCCCCCAGCGCAAAGGCTTCATCCGCAATGAAGAAGAATGGGAGTCCTTCCACATTGTCTTCTGGAGGTGGCAAGTCCAAGCTGCCATTCTGGAGATGCCTGTAGAACTCGGTCTGGGCGATGACTCCACCATCGGACATCCGGCCATTCTTCCCCACGTCCACATACAGGAATTCATAAGTAGCCGACACCACCGCCAACATCACAATACTATTGAACCCCTTGTAATTATAATAGTATGACCCCGAGTTGGGTGGTGGGATGGTGTGGACGTGTTTCCCATCAATTGCCCCTCCGCAGTTAGGAAAGTCCCACCGCTGGGCAAAGTGGGAGGCCACAGTCTGCCATTCCTGTGGCGTGGAAGGAAACTGTTGAGGAAAACAAAAAAAATTAGTCTTTTTTCACATAAAAACATGGAAAGCAGATTAGACACAAACATTCTTGGCCAACATCAATATAACATTTATTTATGGGAATTTTTAAACACCAAAGTATAAGGTACACCTATCATATTCCCCCTCCCTCCCTCTCCTGGGCCATTTCTGACATTATGGGGGGGGGGGGGGACTCTTGGACAGGTAACCCTCTCCACTTCATTGAGAGATTAATGCCTAAATAATGGGTATTACTTTGAACAGCCCCTCCTTAGTTACACTATTGGCAGCCCACTGGACAGGTAAGAAGTGTCATAATACAAAGATATAAATACACATTGTACACATTTGAGCACATTTGGACATTCTGCTATTACCTATCAAGATAATAATAGGATAAAAAAACTTGAAACAGTACCATTTGAAAGTATACAAGTATGATAGATAGAGAATTGGTATCAGCTGACTTAGCAGTTGGGGGGAGGGAGGGTTCCAAATGATTTGGGGACCCCCCCAAAAAAAACTCTGCCTGAATTTAAAGCACAAATCACATTTAAAAACTTTTTAGGGGGTGTTTGGGGTAAAGCACTACTATGAAGCTGATAAAATACATTGTTAAGTGACTACATGAGGTGAATATAGGGCCAGGAGAGCATGCTGGGGAGGTTAGTGAAGGCAAATATGTATGAAGGAGAAAAAAAAATCCAGCATGAATGAGGACAAAGGGGACATTCACAGCATATTACAAATCATGGTAATTAGGGAATGAGGAAGGAAACATTAAATACAATAAAATGTGAGGTTAAAGGATACAAATCTTACCTTAATATACTCCTTCTGCAGGACCTGGATGATGGCAGAACAGGACTCTGGGATAATGATCCCCAGAGCCTGGGGGGAGATGCCTGTCGAGAACTTCAAGTCCTGCAGGCTTCTCCCCGTCGCCAAGTACCGCAGGGTGGCGACGAGCCTCTGCTCCGGAGTGATGGCTTGCCTCATGCAGGTATCCTGCCTGCAGATATAGGGGGTCAGCAAAGCCAACAAACGGTGAAATACGGGGTCCATCATCCGGAGAAAGTTCCTGAAATCATCAGGATTATTCTCACGGATCTCATGGAGCAAAGGCATATGACAGAACTGGTCAGGCTGAAGCAACCAATTCTTGGTCCATGAACTCCTCCTCACCCTGTTCATGGACTGGACTTGTGTCAAGGTCAGGACCCCAACACCAAGCCCCCGCACAGCACGAACTCCACGAGGAGTACGTATACGTAACATGGCTAGAAAACGGTCGGCTGCTCAGAACGAAGTAACAGAATGCACTGAAGAACAGCAAGGCCTGTGAAGAGCGCGGAGCTTGCTTGCACGCACTGAAGAGCAGATACAAACCCACAAGCACAAACTGAACAGCAGAAAACGATCTGAAAACCACGAGTCTGAAAAAGCGTGAATCGTCTCTCACCAAACTTTTACTAACATGAGATTAGCAAAAAGGAGCCCAAAGGGTGCCGCGCTTGGTTCTGAACTGGCCTTTTCTAGTCTCGTCGTACGTGGTTTACGTCACCGCGTTCTTGGCGATCGGAAATTCCGACAACTTTGTGCGACTGTGTGTACGCAAAACAAGTTTGAGCCAACATCCGTCTGAAGAAATCCATGGATTTTGTTGTCGGAATGTCCGATCAATGTCTAACTGTGTGTACAGGGCATTAGTGTACTATGACATCAACTCTTTTAAAGTGCACTCCTCTTTTCCCCACAATTTCCAGCCTAAGCAGACCAATCAGTGCTGTTGTTGATTGCACATTTTGACTTTTTGTCAGTAACTAAGCCCTCTATTCCATCTCTAACCTTTCCCCTGAACAATTGGATAAACAGAGAGCAATGACACTTGACTTGCATAGAAAGATCAAATATCCTTGATGTAATTGACAGCTTGACTTCACCTTCTCTATGTTGTGTAAAAGGCAAGATGGTGGCACCCAATGTGAAATAACTGAGTCTTAAGAGATAGAATTTGTATTGGTTTTATATACTGATGATGCACCGGTGACTTGCTTATATGCTGAATTATTAATGGCAATGGTTTCTGTAAACCTTTTGGAACAAGGGTCTCCAAATTTGTCAGTACCGGGCCTGCATTGTATATTTTACATATACAGCCGTGGCCAAAACTTGTGGGAATGACACAAATATACATTTTCACAAAATCTGCTGCTTCAGTTTTTATTATGGCAATTTGCATATACTCCAGAATGTTCTAAAGAGTGATCAGATGATTTGCAATTAATTGCAAAGTCCCTCTTTGCCATGAAGATGAACCTAATCCCATAAAAAAACATTTCCACTGCATTTGTGAAGAAGGCTTCAGGGCGCCCAGGAAAGTCCAGCAAGCGCCAGGACCATCTCCTACAGTTTCAGCTGCAGGATCTGGACACCACCAGTGCAGAGCTTGCTTGCAGCAGTGAGGAGAAGAATTTTGGAGGTTAACCTGGTGTCAAGAAGGGCAGCAAAGAAGCCACTTCTTTTCAGGAAAAACATCATGGACAGACTGATTTTCTACAAAAGGTACAGGGATTGGACTGCTGAGGACTGGAGTAAAGTCATTTTCCCTGATGAATCCCCTTTCTGATTGTTTGGGGCATCCTGGAAGAAACCTTATTCGGAGAAGAAAAGGTGAGCGCTACCATCAGTCCTGTGTCATGCCAACAGTAAAGCATCCTCAGACCATTCATGTGCGGGGTTGCTTCTCAGCCAAGGGATTGGGCTCACTCACAATTTTGCCTAAGAACACAGCCATGAATAAAGGATGGTACAAAAACATCCCCTGAGAGCAACTTCTTTCAACCATCCAAGAAAACTTTGGCGAACAACAATGCCTTTTCCAGCATGATGGAGCACCTTGCCATAAGTCAAAAGTGATAACTAAGTGACTTGAGGAACAAAACATCGAAATCTTGGATCCATGGCCAAGTTCCCAGACCTTAAACCAATTGAAACTTGTGGCCAATCCTCAAGAGGCAGGTGGACAAAAAACCCTACAAATTCTGACAATCTCTAAGCATTGATTATGCAAGAATGGGCTGCCATCAGTCAGGATGTGGCCCAGAAATTGATTGACAGCATGCCAGAGTAAATTGCAGAGGTCTTGAAAAAGAATCATCCCTCTTTGGAGTCCCTCTTATATCAGGGTTCCCATCAGAGTCCCCCCTTAGATTAGCATTCCCCATCAGAGTGCCCTGTTACTATAGAGTCTCCATCAGAGTGTGCTCTTACATCAGAGGACCAGATAAACTTTGCAGTGGGCCAAATTGGCCCACAGGCCATAGTTTAGAGACGCCTGCTGTAAGAGAAAAGGGTTGCTTTAATGTCAGTGATAGCAGTATATGTCATGTAAAGGTGGTTGAACCTATAGTTGGGTAATTACAGTATAGTAGGTCTTTCTCTTACTCATCTCTTTGTATTTGTGTTAAGAAGCATCTATCAGATTTCCCTGTCTATATTTGTCTATTCTCCTTGTATTACCATCTCTTACATCCTGCCTCCCTCCCTCTCCACTCTTCCTGCCTTTCATGTTCTTCTCACAAGAGGACAATTGTGCTGAGCTGACAAGCATGCCGGAGAGACAGCGGAGCCTCAAATTCAACTCTCTCCAACTCTAATCTACTCGGTTTGACTCTCCCATGATCCTTGGGGAAAATGGCTGGTTTAGTAGGGTCATCTGGAGAGGCATTTTGCATTGTCTCTAGACTATAGACACTATAGGCATTGTTTCTCTTTTGCTGTATTAATATGGAAACTGATTCTGTATTTAGATAATGCCTAAAAGACCAAAGCAGTTTACCATGAATCACAAAAGTGAAAGTTTCCTTTATGTCTGTTAAGAAAAATCAGACACCGTAATTATCTGAACCATCCAAATGTCTCCTCCTTTGTATTATATGATTCACAAGTTTTGAACTGGAGCAGACATTACAAATATTTCTGATGGAGCTGAATTTCCACATTTCTGACCTCAAGGTCATAGGTTTTCCATCAGTAGTAGGTTTACCCCATGTGTTACATCTCACATAGTTAGGATGTAATACTTCTTTGGTAATTTTGTCCCGCAAATTATTTTTTTGAAGTGTTAAGAACTTTAAGTGAACCTGTGATTTGGCCATGCAGGGCAAAGAAATAGGTCCACTTTAATGTCCCCGTCCCCAGCAGCACATTCTCACCTGTTCTTGTCCTCCTACAAACGTCTCATCTGCTTCATTTAGTCACAAGGAATGGAGAATCATGGCCCTTCTAAATTGCTTCTCCATCTAACCCTGAAGTTATTTTTAATGAATGCATACAGACAACAGAAGGTGAACCTAATTGTAATTTTATACAAAAACACTTGTCTGATAACCCCTCCCTCTACACCCTTTTAATCAAAATTTAAAATATAAGTACAGACCTCAGATTCAGACACTATTGGAGTTTCACTGCTGTGGCATACCTTTATCTGTAGTTTGCTCAGTGCATGGTGGATACATATCCCTTTTGTCCAGGCCAACTGTATAGTTAACTTTTCAAAGTGTAGCTGCGGATGATGTTTAGATCTATGGGCTTGAATTATATTTTATGTTCTATTGGCTATATAAAGATTCTCAAGTAGGGAATCTTTGGTATACTAGTCCAGACAGAAATGTTCCATGATACCTAGCAGGGAGATTTTAGGATTTGGGGTTTTGGAGGAGATGTTATTTGTTTCCAGTACTGGATTTTTGGGCACTCCCATATTAAATGATAGAAGGTACCTGGAAATTGTTGACATTTAGGTCATATCGCGGCTTAAATATGGACTGCAATTAGGCTTTATCTTTTTAACTGCTGATTGATTTTAGAAAAAACATACTCAAAGCAGAACCCATTTTTGGAAGGTCCTCTCTCCTGCCTACTGCCCCTCCCATTTACACATTAGTAGACCCCGCTATATGTGTGACATAGCCACCTCAGGAAACATTTGCTCGATGTTGTCCACAGGACCTGGCAGAGACTCACAGCATGCCTGCGCATGTGCCGATCTCCATTAAAAATAGCGGCACTGAAGAAGAGAACTGTAGGAAGAACTTTCGCCTTAAGCAAGACAACACTGGTCTCAATAGTCTATAATGTTTTAATTTCATTTTAAGGCTGGGACAAATATTAAGGATTTTTTTTCTTTTTTTTTTTTGGTGGGGCGGGGGTAGGCACAGTGAAGTTCCTGAAAGCAGTAGTAAACCACCGTTTTTTTTTTATTAAAACCTGCAAGTTATAATGAGCTAGTATGCATTGCATTATGTAAAACGTACTTTAAAATGAAGCCCTCCAGGGACGTGCTGTCACCGCTGACAAAGCTTCCATCTTCACCCAGTCTTCCTTCTGGGTTGGCGGGCTCCAGTCCTTTGATTGACGAGCCGCAATGACATCACTCCCACTCATGCGCGCGAGAGCCTCTGTTACTGTGCTGTTTCTTCAGAGCGCATGGGCCAGTGACGTCATCGGCGGCTTCACAAGTAAATATCTCCTAAACGGTGCACGTTTAAGAGATTTTTACTGTACCTATAGGTAAGCCTTATTATAGGCTTACCTATACAGTAGGTAAAAATCATGCATGGGTTTTTACTCCTCCTTTAATATTTTGTTGCAAAATGCTACTTTAGATCACATGGTCTGTACATGATACATTGTTAATTTGTTGTTATAGTGTGCTCGAGCTCTTCTAATCTTGCTTAGTGGAAAATGCTAAATATTTTCTGCTCCAATTTTAGTGCAAGAGTTATCTTCATACCAAAGCCACTGGGGTTAGTTTACTAAAACTGGAGAGTGCAAAATCTGATACAGCTCTGCATAGAAACCAGTCAGCTTGTAACTTCAGCTTGTTCCATTATGCTTTGAAAAAAAAAAAAAACTGGAAGCTGATTGGTTTCTATGCAGAGCTGCATCAGATTTTGCACTCTGCAGTTTTAGTAAATCAGCCCCATAGTAGCTCTTCTTGTCCTGGATATTAAGAAACCACAACTTCGAAGAGCTTACAGTGTCTGTAGTAATGTTCTTAAAATAATCTTTAATACCGCATTATGATATATCCCTTTCATGACTAAGCCTATTTTTGAAATTTGGTGTTTACAAGTTAAAATCCGTATTTTTTGCTAGAAAATTACTTAGAACCCCCAAACATTATATATATATATATATATATATATTTTTTTTTAGCAGAGAATCTAGAGAATAAAATGGAGATTGTTGCAATATTTTATATCACACGGTATTTGTGCAGCGGTGTTTTAAACGCAAATTTTTGGGAAAAGGGACACTTTCATGAATTAAAAAAAAAACCAAACAGTAAAGTTACCCCAATTTTTTTTATAATGTGAAAGATGATGTTACGCCGAATAAATAGATACCAAACATGTCATGCTTTATAATTGCACGCACTCGTGGAATGGCGACAAACTACGGTACCTAAGAATTTCCATAGGCGACACTTTACATTTACATTTTTTTTACAGTTACCAGGTTAGAGTTACAGAGGAGGTCTAGTGCTAGAATTATTGGTCTCGCTCTGAAGATCGCGGCGATACCTCACATGTGTGATTTGAACACCGTTTACATATGTGGGCGTGACTTCCGTATGCTTTTTTTTTTGCCGCGCGAGCTTGCGGGGACAGGGGCGCTTTAAAACATTTTTTTTTCTTATTTATTTTATTAATGTTTATATTTATAAATTGTGTTAAAAAAAAATTTTTTTGATGACTTATATTGCTGTCACAAGGAATGTAAACATCCCTTGTGACAGTAATAGGTGGTGACAGGTACTCTTTATGGAGGGATCGGGGGTCTAAAAGACCCCCGATCCCTCCTTTGCACTTCAAAGTATTCAGATCGCTGAAAACGGCGATTCTGAATAGTGTGTATCTTTTTAAAATCGGCACCATTGGCAGCCGAGTAAACGGGAAGTGACCTCATGACGTTGCTTCCGCATTTACATTTAGAAGGCTGGAATGAAGCCGCCCATAGCTTCATTCCAGCCCGCCCCCAGCCGCCGGAGGCAGCCGATTGGTCACCCAGCCTCCCGATCGAACGGGAGGCCCGGTAACAGCGGCGGGAGGGGGGGAGTCCCCTCCCGCTGCTCCGGTATAACAGCCGAGTGTCTTTTAGCCGCATCGGTTGTTATACCCGGAAAGCCAATCGCCCGCTGTAAAAAACGGTACCAGGATGATGCCTGCAGCTGCGGGCATCATCCCGGTAAAACCCAGGAAAGCTGAGTAAGCACATCTGCGTACGCTCGGTTATGAAGGGGTTAATAAAAGAAACAAGTAACTTGAATTAAAGTTGGAGGTGGGTCATGGAGAGTAACCACCAATGGCAGTCCCTGTCTGCTATACAGGAGCCTGCAGTTATTTTTACATATGTGCAAATAAAGTGTTGTGCTAAGCAAATACAATGAGTGAAATCAAATTATAGCAAATACATCTGTGAATATGAAACATAAAAATAAAAAATAATAATATAAAGTATCCTTATAAAACATCCACTTTAAGTCCCAAACAAAACTGAGTACTCCAGGCTCTACCACCACCACTCACTAGGGAAATCGCCACCTTGAAGGTGCAGATATAAGTTTACCAACAGCAGTGGACTCTCTAACTAAAGAGCAGTCAAAAATGGCTCATATAGTAGTTATCCGGACCACATAACTTCCATTGGCGAGTTCAAAGGCTTCCACACTGAGTATCTCATGTATCCTCCTCACCTCTCCTTACAACCAGTACTCAAAAGGAAATAAAAGAGATTGCATAGCATAAAATCATTTAAAACATTTATTTGTGCTTAAAATAAAACTCACGTGTGAATAAAAACAAATGAGCAATGATAAAAGGCTTTCCAGCCAGCATACACAGCGTTTACCATCACTTCCAGATTAAGCGATGACGTCAGCACGCCACTCTGCCCAGTTCTTTTGACATATATAAATTTCATCAACCCTGTGCCTCTTAGAGGTAGACAGAAAGCATAGAGCAAGCAGAATGTAAGATGGAGGTAGTAGACATGGTGCAGGAAGCAGACCTGCAAAAATACAGGTAGGAGTATGGAATATGAAAAAAAATTTGACAGGAAGCATTGGACAAAAAAGGTAGAAGAAGAAGGTAGAAGGCATGGACTGTGGATTCGAGATAGCAGGCCTGGAATTTAACTAATGGAAGAGTACAAAGGAGGCATAGAGTATGAAGTGGAGATAACAGTCATGGAGTATGCAGAAAGGAAGAGAACGTAGGAGGCATGGAGTAAAGAGTGGAGATAGCAGACATGCAGTATGAAGAATGAAAGAGAATGGAAGAGGAATAGAGTATGAAGGGGAAGAAGAAGACACAGAATATGAAAGGAAGGAAGGAGGTATGGAGCAAGAGGTGTGGAGGAGGGAGATAGAAGGCACAGAGAATCAGAGGTAGGTAGGAATCAAGGAGCAAGAATAATGGACGTCGGAAGTAGAAGGCATAGAGCAGTGGTTCTCAACCTGGGGGTCGGGACCCCCTCGGGGGTCGAATGACGATTTGTCAGGGGGTCACCGAATCCTGGGCTCTTCCCGAAGCCTTTGCTGCTCTCCCAGCCTTTTCGCAGCCTCCCAGTAGGGCTGCTCCTGGAGCCTGCGGCCGCCCACTCAGCCTCTTCGCAGCCACCCATTCAGTTCATGGCATGGTTGGGGGGCAGAGACTAGAGGTCAGCTGACTGGTGAGGAATGTGAAGTGGAAGGGGCTGGAGGAGAGCCTATCTCCTGATTTCGGCATAGGTGTCACTGCTATGAGGCACCACAAGTCGGAGACACAGTGAGTAACACTACCTGTGATTATAGGTGTCAAAAAAACTCCACACTACAGTTCCCAGATCAGCAGATGACCTTGATCAAGAGCACCTAAGTTGGCTGATCAGAACATTGCCACTCATCCCAACTCCCTGCCAGCACTGCCACTCATCCCATCCCCACCAAGGAGTAAGAGAAGGAATAAAAATAGAGAAAACATGGAAGGGAGAGGAAAAGAGAAGGAGGAACAAAGAAAATGGGAGAGAAAGAGTAAGAGAAAAAACAAAAAAAGATGGCTAGAGAGAGGGACGGAGAAAAAAAAACAAGAAATTAGGATAGAGAGGGATAAAAGAAGAACAAAGAGAGTGGTATATCCTAAAATGTACCATAAGGACATAGTCGTGCGCACAGGGTGTGCCAGGTGTGCCTGGGCACACCCTAATCACTTTGTGTGCTGCAGATGCCCTCTGTTTAGATCCATGAAATTGGAAAAAAATAATTAAAAAAATAAAATTGTAAATAATAATAAAAAAATAAATAAAAAATGTTAAAAATAATAAAAAATAAAATAATAAAAATGAAAACCACTGACATTGTCCACTGCCCCACTGACATCAAATTCTGCTCTACTGACACCGGCAGTACATACTGAATACACACGCATATGTGTTTGAGCTTTGGGGTGCACACCCTAATGAAATAGGCTGTGCACACCTATGCATAAGGGGTTTTAATACTGTACGAGTGGAAGGGACTCAGGGAGTGCTAAATGTCCGTGGGATAGGGGCGCAAATTACTTGTCTTGCCTTGGGTACTGAAAACCCACGCTATGAAAATAATTTTACTGTTAGGGGTCCCCACAATTTGGGAAATTTTACCAAGGGGTCACGACACTAGGGAGGTTGAGAACCACTGGAATAGAGTAACAGAGAAAGGAAGAAGGCCCACTTTATGAAAAGGGAAAAGGAGCCATGGGGCAACAATCACTGGGCGGGTGGTAGTAGGAGTCACAGAATATGACAGGAAGATGGAGCACAAAGTATGAAAGGGATACAACAAAAAAGAATTACGCCCGTGGGACTTTAAATGAGGTAAGCACAAAACGGTCAATAAGAGTAAACATAGTTTCGAAATTTATTAAAATTGTATAACATTCATCATATGTGAAATGCATAAACAGAGGTTCCAAACCACTTGGCAGTGATAGACACAGCATACCAAGCGGCCACATACATATATATTTGAAATTGTTGATGTACAGTAATACAGTAATACAGAGGCATCATAAAACTCCACGTGTTTCCCAAGTTACTGCTCGCTTCTTCAGGAGTAGATGTAAATGCAGTGTATCTACAGAAAAAAATATCAATGAGAAATATATAACATAAAGATAAATGCCATAAAGCAGATATGGGGGACCTTACACAAAGAGATCCCATACTCACATATGGACTGAGCCAACATCTCAAAAGCCAATTAACCAACAGGTGGCATCAAGGTGTGTCTGTCTCAGGAGCTGAGGGAAAGTAACCAGCAAAGACCCCCCCGGGGGACAAATGGAGGGCAGGCATAACATGGGAGCCAGAAAGTGTAACTTTCATGTCCCTCAATGTCCAACATGATCAGCAGCTGCAACAAAAGTGTATATTTAAGTAGTCAAATAAATACTAGGAAGGCCATATGTGTCATATATGTATATATATATATATATATATATATATATATATATATATATATATATATATATATATATATATATATATCTTTGCAAAGTATAAAAGGGAGGTCAGAGGAACAGAGTAGGACGCATGTTAATAATAGTAAGAAGCAAAGAGCGCGAGAGGAAGATATGAGGCCTAAAGTAACAACAAAAACATGCTAGGGGGATATGGGAGGCAGGTAGTATGTAAGGAAAATAAAAACAATAGAGTAATGACGCGTACACACGAGCGGACTTATCGACCGGACTGGTCCGACGGTCTATCCGAGGGACTTTAGGCGGACTACCGACGGACTTTCTGAACAAATGGACTTGCCTACACACGATCACACCAAAGTCCGACGGATTAGTACGTGATGACGTACGACCGGACTAAAATAAGGAAGTTGATAGCCAGTAGCCAATAGCTGCCCTGGTTTTCGTCCGTCGGACTAGCATACAGACGAGTGGACTTTTCGTTAGGAACTGGGTCCAGCGGAGTTCCGACGTAAAGATTTGAAACATGTTCCAAATCTAAAGTCCGTCAGATTTTTGACCGAAAAAAGTCAGCTGCAGGTCCGATGAAGCCCACACACGGTCGAATTGTCCGCTGGACTCGGTCCGTCGGACCAGTCCGGTCGAAAAGTCAGCTTGTGTCTACGCGGCACTAGAAGCATTTAGAGGGAAGTAGGAGGCATGGATTGAGAAAGTATGGAAGAAGGAGGTAGGTACCATGAAGAATGAGAGAGAAGTCATGAAGCATATACAAAACAGGTAGGTAGGTAGCATATTAGGAGCCAAGGGACAAATTTAAAAGAGGGAGGTAAGGGTCGAGGCATGAGAGCTTTGTTAAAGGAGGATGGTGGAGGACAAATAGAGGACAAAAAGATTTGAAGCAGCAAGACTGGAAATAAAGTTTAGAGGAAGGCCGATGTAGCATACTGGCACATAGAAGGATGTCCAATGGACACTATAGACATTAATGAAGTGTTAAGTTACATTTCCTTCTTGTGTCAAGGTGTTCTATCTGTAGTGAAAGTCTAGATTAAAGTGAAGTAAAAGGTTGTTGCACCTGGACCTTTAATACGTGAGGGCAGAAATAAGATATGAATGACATCTGTACTCTTCCACCAGTTAAAAATAAAAGGATGGACAAATGGCTATTATATGCACATGTGGTCAGAGCAGCACTCTCCTGTGGGTAGAAGTGCATATCATGAAACAATTAAACTGTATCCAGTTTCACTGTTCTTTATCTTCAAAAGAAGCTGCAAGCTACACATCTTTGATATAGGTACGCTGTCACTGGTCAATCGGCCTAAAGTGCTGGGAGGATACACCATGATTTATCACCAATGTCAGCACTCACTATACTAATAACTTAAGAAGAAATCAGAATGGGCTTTGACATGCAGGTTGAAAAGACGCAGCTTAAGAACAGATGTTAAGTGAATCTGTGGATAAAAAGCATTTTTAATGATATGTCTCCAGTCACAGAGAAGTCTGTTTGAAAAGGTCCTTTAAAGTATATGTTATGGCCAAAAGAACAATAAATGCAATACATCTCTGCAATACATGCAGCAATTACCATGTTGTACCTCTTGAATGACCTAGCAAATGTGAAAAATACATGTGGAACCTGCAGGAAATTCCCTGTTGTTGACTGACACAAAGGTGCCTTTTCTGGACTGAAATTGTTAGAAATGGTGTCAGCCCTGCCCAGTTGGCGTTTGTTGAACTACACAACACCTCTCTCTCTCTCCTTATCTTTACAACATAGAGGGGAAGTGTTTTATACTCCAAGTATAACTGGGAGGGCTGATTAGGCTCCTTGAGATAACACGGGCAAAGTGAAAAGGGCATAGGACAGCTGCAAATTTAAGACAGGGTCAACGGGTATTTTTTTGCACTTATCAAACAGATACTGTATAACACAATGCTTTCAATGTGAACCGGTAGTGGAAAATGTGTGCCGTTCAGGCTACAAGGGAAAGCAATCCGTGTCCACCACTGTGAGTGTAGGCCAGGGAAGTAGCTTGTCTCGGCTCCAAACAACTGTTGAGCAAAGAATGGATCCCATGAAGCTGCACATCAATGCAGACCCACTGATATTGGAATGAATGGTAGTCTCAGCCTGGGCTCCCACCAGGCCATACCCCCAATATATTTCACTCTGCCCCTCGGAACTTAATCATGGGGACAACTCTTTCAATGATATATTTAATAGACCAAAATGGGGCAAACGGAATACGTTCATTGTTAGCGTTTACACGCACTTTAAAGTGGAGTTCAACCCATTTCTGGGTTTATTAAAAGTCAGCAGCTACACAAAGTGTAGCTGCTGACTTTTAATAAACAGCCACTTGCCTGTCCCATGGTCCAGCGATGCGGCCACCGGAAGCTTCTCTCTCTCCTCTCCGCGGCGCCGGCATTGCAAGCGTTGGCACCCGGCTGTGACAGCTTGCGGCTTCACGGCCGGGTGTGCACTGCATATGCGCGAGTCGCGCTGCGCGTTCTGAATGGCCGGGCAATCTTCTGGGACCTGTGACGTGTCCCAAAAGATTGCAGGGAGGGAGGGGAGAGGAGAACTTCCACTCGGTGCCGTGGCGTCAGGAGCGGAAGTGGGAGCTGGGTACCTGTCAAAATTAGGTACCCGCTCCCCCCCCCCCAAAAAAAAATGACATGCTAAATTACATTATAGTCACTGCTAGGAGGGCAAGCAGGGAGAACTGAGCTGCTGAGCCAATGCTGGGAAGGCTGCACGGGGAACTAAGATGCTGGGTCAATGCCATGAGGGGGGGGTGCAGGGGGAACTGAACTGTTGGATGAGTGTCATGAGGGGGATGCAGAGAGACTGAGCTGATAACTCACTGCTTGGAATATGGGCTGAGAGAGTTTATCACAACTTTGTTAGTATTGCAAAGGTAAGTACAGTACAAGTATTTGGGGGAGGAGGGGCACCATTAACGTGAACTTGCTTCTTCAAAGTAGAGAAGACACTGATAAGACCAACACTGGTGAATATCACTAAATTTCGGACCCGAACCGCAAACCCTATTAATCACCTCGTATGTAATTTTTCTCCTTCACTGATGGGCGCTGATGAGGCAGCACTGATGGGCACTGATAGGCTGCACTGATGGGCATTAATGAGGTGACACTTATGGGCACTGATTAGGTGGCACTGATGAGGAGGCACGAATATTCCGCACTTACGGGCACTGAAAGGTGGCACTGATATGTGGCATTGATGAGCACTGATAGTTGGCACTGATGGGTGGCACTGGTGGGCACTGGGCATAGATAGGTGGCACTGGTGGACACAGATAGGCGGCAATGGTGGGCACAGATAGGCAGCACTGGTGGGCACCAATAGGCAGCATGGAAAGGCAGCACTGATGGGCACTGATGGGCATTGATGGGTGTCATTGATGGGCAGCAGTGATGAGCATTGATGGGCAGCACTGATAGTCAGGACTGACTGGCATCACTAATGGCCACTGATTGCTGGCACTTGTGGGCACAGATTGGTGGCAATTGTGGGCACTGGTTGGCACTGATTGCTGGCAGTGGTGGGCAATCATTGCTAGCACTGGTGGGCACTTAATTGTAATCATGACGCTGATCAGCTCTCCTTTCCTCACACTCTGTCAGTGTTAGGAGAGGAGCGCTGATTACCGGCATCTCCATGTTTACATGTGACCGGCTGTGATTGGACACAGCCGATCACATGGTTAAAGAGCTGTGGCCGTGGCTCTTTACACAGATCAGAGTAGCACTGTGTCCTAGCGACACAGTGTGGCTGCGATCGCCGCGCTGCATGCCCCCGGGGGAGCGCGGGATCGGTTGTTCTGGGAGGCTGTCATATGATGTCCACCTAGAATGAGAGCCGCACCGTGAGAGCCGCATTTGACAGTGGGCGGGTGGCAAGTGGTAAAGTCTATGGGACCCGAACGTGAAAAATCAAAAGTCCCCATTTTGAAGGCTTTTATGCAAGTTATTGGCCATAAAGAGAGTATGGGGGCTCGGGTACTGCCCTGGGGGACATGTACCAATGCAAACATTTTTTTTTTTTAAAGATTTATTTTAAATGAGTTATTTTAATGAGTGATTTTAATGAGTGATTTTAATGATGCTTAAAGTGAAACAATAAAAATAAAAAAAAATATTTAAATATAGTGCCGGGGGGGGGGGGGGGGGTCCCCCTTAGTCTGCCTGTAAAGTGGCGCATCTGTACCAGAACTGTATAGAAATTACTGCAGGAAAGCTAACATTTAAGAAAAATAAATAAAATAACATTTCAATTTTTTTTCCTGCAAGTTTTCTTTATTTAGTAAACAACAGCTTGAGGTCACCATTTAGTGCACTCGAAACAAGATCAAAAATCTTTTGGATAAGTTCTGGTGTCTCTTTGGCAGATTTTACTCGGCCTGAACCTTTCGCCCAACACTACTGCACACTAAGCTGAATCACTGCTAGAAGGATGAGCTGAGGAGTAACTGTTGGGAGGAGAAGCAGGGAGAGCTAAGCTGCTGAGTCACTGATAATAAGGGGGAGCAGAATCAGTTGGCCTGCTGAGAGAAGGGTGAATTGCTCCACAGTGTCTGCAGCTAAAGAGGTCAGTGAGGGCTCTTTGACTACTCACTAAGAATGTGCAAATATTTAATGTCAATTTCAGGCCACAGCTACATATTAAAGTTAAACTGTGTTTTGCTAATGCAGGACAAAACAACAAGTGACTTTATTGGCAGCTAGAACCTTACACTTACATATTCTTTCCCCAACCACTGCTCTGTTGGGAGACTCATTCTCCTTTGTCCTATGTGACAGTACTGGTGCTGAACAACAGGCACACAGACATTCAACCCTGTAAAAAGATGGCTGGGAAGGAGTTCTTATTTTTTTTTCCCTATCTCCAAGTCACAACTCTGTTAGTATTGTAATTGTATTGTACGTATAAGTAGCTGGGAGGGCACCATTAAAGTGAACTTGCTGCTTCAAAACAGAGAAAATACTAATAAGCCCAAACACTGGTGATTTGTAGAAGTAGGCAAATTCAGCTTGAGTTATTGAGCTCTCTACACACTAGGCTTTTTTAGCAAAGAATATAAGCATAGCCTTGAAAATATGTGAAAAAGACCTTTAGTCTAGAAAAGAGAATACAAAATATTCATATGCTATATCTGTTTACCTGACTAAAAAAAAGTGTATTTTTTGTAATGTGTATATTTTTTTTTTTACTCCTGGTCGCAGCAAATAAAGAAAATATATAGAAACCGTTGTACATTCCCTTTAATGTACTACATCTATAGTCAAGAAGAGACTAGTAAATATAGTACAGAGTGCATGTGGTTTCTAAGAAGCTTTTAAAAAGACAGATTGTCCAAGCTTATTGGGTACAAGAAGTCATGTTGGCTTTTGGTGGGTGATTCATACATATATTATAAAGTACTTATGGACCAAATACTGATAACATTGCTCAGCATTTATCAGAGGCATATATGCAGCCCTGCACTGAAAACAAGAACCCACTTTTACAAAAAGTATTTTTATTAGGCTTAAGCCACAATCTCTCCTAAAAGTGATCATTAAAATAGACATGCATTTAGAACAGCTGCAATAATTTTTATGGCAAAGCTGACCACACAAACAGCAGCTTCTGATTTCCGACCCGTGTTACCGCTTGACCACGTCTATGCATTATAATCACAGTTTATGATTTCTTAGGAAGTCAAAAGCCACATGCTGATGTTACTTTCAAGGCTTAGCCCACTGAAAACTCATATTTGAGTTAGAGGTGGACTGACTGGTTGCAATCCTTTTTTGGATCTTCATCTACCATGAACCTCACTAGATCTCACCACATGCTCCATTACATGCCTAAGGAAGAGGTCCTGAGTGGCACAGACACTCTTTGCGATGTCTTGAATGTATACATAGGAGTGCCTGGTAAAAAGTTCATCTCGAAGGACTTTTTGAAACATTTAATGGTTAGAAGCTTCAGATACAGCCAATGCATTTCAGAAAAAGCATCTTTCTTCTTTAGGGCTTGAGCTGTCGGTGTTAATACAATCAAGACGGAATGCACAAAGGAACTTGTATTAAGGATTGATGAGGACTAGTGTCTCCTAATGGCACTCTGGGCAGCTGCGTTGTTGTATTTGATGCTCCAGAACCATTAAATGTTTCAAGAAGTCCTTTACGTGAGATTAACTTTTGTACCAAGTGCTTCTCTGTACATGTTCAAGAGTCTACTAACTGGTGAGCACTTCCTTCTTCTCACTGTCAGAGAGGTAGCAGCCTAGAACAAGAACGGGGTCCACCTACACTAGACTTTATTCATAGATTTGCTACAGTAGACCCATTGGAACTCATTTTTACTTCTTTTTTTTATGGTCCAGGGATATCATATCAGACATGAACTGCTTGCGATTTGATCTCTTCAATAAACATTTGGACAATTGATTATGGATCTATGGTGTTCCGGTGTGGTTCATTTGTCCTTTACAGTGGAAGTTCAATTTTTACATATTTACATTGTTCCAGCTTGGGGTGTTTGGTGACATCACAATTTCCACATCATCTAATCAGAGAACACTTTGCATTCAATGAAAAATTGCAAAGTGTTTTCTGAAAGACACTCCTGCCAAGCAAGCGACCTACCAGTAAGTAACAGGACAGCCACTGGGCATGGGACCCAGAAGCTATCTGGGCATACTACAATGATTTCCAGCAACCACAGGGATCTTGCAGGTATAGCACATACTGTATATACTTACATTGGTCCAAGCTGGACCAATGCAACTGTAAAAACTGCCATAAATAAACACTCTTACTGTGGCTTATAGCAAATGTTCAGATCACATTTATTATTTGGAAACTGTAAAAAGCCAATAACAGACATTTATGAGAAGAAATAAATTATGGAAAATTTCCTATGGGGACAGTAGATACTTCAAAAGCTTAAACAGGCATACTGTAAGAAAATAGGAAGAACCAATAACAGGGTTTACTGTCCCATATCTGTCTTAAATATCACATTTCTCAGAAAGGTTCACAGAATTTCATCCAACTGTGAATATTAGATAACACAAAGAACAACAAGCCAGTTTAGAAATGCTGAAAAAATTAGGAAGCTTTTGGCAGAAACATGCAAATAATGAAATCAGGTTTTTTTTTTTTTTTTTTTTTTTTTTTTTGTGAAAAACGACAAATGCAACGGGGATGTTGCATAAATAAGGGACTAATTTACTGGAATGAGAGAAAGAATAATAAATTCATTGCTAAAATTACACAAACAAAATTAATACTTCATTGTTTGCCAATAAATATTTCTTAATTACGGTACTTTAATTATGAATATTATTTCTAATCTAACATGTCTAAAACATATGCCCTTTTCTTTTAATGTTTTTTTAATGGAAAATTAAAAAAAACAAACTCATAATTAATGTTTATTTAAATCTTCTAATTTCTGCAAATGTATTTATTTATTATTACAGGTTCTTATGTAGCACCATCAATTTTCCATGACTTTTGCAAAGAAAATTGCTGTATTCACATCCTACAAACATTTAGAAATGTTTAGCGGTAAAGATCTGAACTGGGTGTTGGCAATCCAGTGTTTGCTACGAATCTCAGTCTAACTGGAACTCAATTCATCCAACTGATAAAGGAGTCATTTGGACCTTTTGGAGAAGAACCCATGCTCATTCCAAAAAAGTGGACTACACTAACCACAAATAATGAATGCAACCCGTGGATTAACCAGTGGTCCCAATTCAATAAGCACAATAAACTTAAAGCTTACATTCTGATTGTGCAGTTTTTGAATAATATCCTTCGTAAATTCTAACCAAAACTACATACAGTATTATGAATACTAAGGATGAGCCAAGGTTTATGCCTGAACCCACTAGAAAATGTCACATGACAGCAGATTGTCATCCCAATCAGCTGCAGCTATGAAATTCTCTGCCTTGGAACCACACATTACAAAGGGGCGGGGATGCTGGTGGCATCACCAACCTATAATGACCACATGAAGACACTGTGTGGCATTATGCATTTGTTTCTTTATTGTGTAGCACTAACTCACGGTGGAGCTGCTGGTTTAAAGCGGGCTGTTACCTTCACTCTCGATACCTCTGTTTCACCGGCACCGGGTCTAGGGTCCCGTTGAGTTTACCTCTGGACGATATAAGCACCAAACACTTGAGTATATTTTCCAATGCTTTAATGAACAAGTAATAAAGGAAGTAGCAGGAAAGAGGCAGAAGGAAAGTTCAAATACCTTTCCTTAGTATTCTTTAGAATATCTTTGGAATTGAACACTTGTAGTTGAATGAACTCCCCTTGTGGGATTCAATCTTTGCCCGCCTGGATAGGCCTCTCTCACTTGCCTAGCAGCCAGTACGTAGCACCAACAAAAGTCTCTGCCACAGACTTGTTTGGAATAAAACCCGTACGATCCTCTGCCACAGGATGTATTGGTTTGCGATGAATGTCAGACACAGTACTTGAACCTTTAAGCCAACCCGGCAGTACTATGCAGTAAGATTACTTCAGGATACGTCCTCCAACTGAGTCACCAGGCCCCTCTGCAGACCAGTACTACACATGATCCTTCCATGACGGGTCCTCTCCTGGGATCTCCTCAGTTGTCCAGCTTCTTCACTCAGGATAGACAGCTCAGGACCATTCCTCTGCTGCTGTGGTAGGCCCCAGACAGGCTTCTGGGCCCACCCACACGGCGCAGCGACATGGGCCTCCGGAACGAAGGACCACGAGGTGGTACTCTTAACGCATACCTGTCGGCCAGGAGGGCCAGCAGGTGGCTGAAAACGAACCCCTAAACATGGCGTCTGTCCCATAAATACCCTCTCCCAGAATGACCTCCTCCACCGAGTTTTTCGGGACAGAGGAGCACTCATACGCTTCAACACGTTGCCTTTCCAACACCAGCCTATGGTGAGGACACCCACCGGCGTAGTGTGGTACTACACACAACTCAGCCAAGCTGGAACAGAGGCAAATCTAACTTCACCTAACAAGTAACCCACAAGCGGTAGATTAAAAATCTACCAGCACTACAATTGTATAGATGTCTTTTATTTTATAAATCGTACATAGCTATTATTTATAGTATATGTATATTTATTGACTCAGATACACTATATTGTCAAAAGTATTGTGACGCCTGCCTTTACACGCACATGAACTTTAATGGCATCCCAGTCTTAGTCCATAGGGTTCAATACTGAGTCGGCCCACTCTTTGCAGCTATAATGGTTTCAACTCTTCTGGGAAGGTTGTCCACAAGGTTCAGGGGTGTGTCTATGGGAATGTTTGACCATTCTTCCAGAAGCACATTTGTGAGGTCAGGCACTGATGTTGGATGAGAAGGCCTGGCTCGCAATTTTCACTCTAATTTATCCCAAATGTGTTGTATCAGGTTGAGGTCAGGACTCTGTGCCGGCCAGTCAAGTTCCACCACCTCGATCCATGTCCTTATGGACCTTGCTTTGTGCACTGGTGCACAGTCATGTTGGAACAGGAAGGGGCCATCCCTAAACTGTTCCCACAAAGTTGGGAGCATGAAATTGTCCAAAATGTCCTGGTATTGTGACACCTTAAGAGTTCCCTTCACTGGATCTAAGGGGCCAAGCCCAACCCATGAAAAACAACCCCACATCATATGAGATGACTACCCCTAGGGTGGGTTCTTTGGGCTACACCAGACGATGAACAGCGTCACTCGTCCTAACACAGAGGTAACACCTTGCCCAAAGGCGTGCTTACCAATGCCTGGGCCCAGGCGGGGGCCATGGTCATGTGAAGAATTACACAATAACGCAGTTTCCCAAGTCAGAGATGAGCCACTTGTGTGTAGTGTTCCTCCAGAAATCTTGTCCCTTGTTCTTGTCCCTGTTTGCTTCCAACATTCAATTTTTAAATGAATGGAATTTCTTGAACAAAAACCACATTCACTGTTAGAAATGTGTTCGTTCAATAATTATTTTCCATTCTACTCCTTCAAATTATCGCTTCACTGTGGTCAAAAACAAATGTCACACACATGGTTGACAAGAGGGTTTCCCCTTACACCTATTGTCCTGCTTCTCCTGTGGATGATGACAGGATATAACAGGGCACAGAGTGGCATGGGTGTCTGTAGAGGATCCAGGATCAGGAGATCTGGTAGCAGATGCAAAGCTGAGGACAGGCAGGCTGGTAGCTAGCAGATGCTGGATCTCAAATATGTGCTCAGACAGACAGGAGTCGACAAAAATCAGGCAGCAGCAGTGCAGAATCAGGAACCAGGAGTAAAGTCAAAGCCAGGCCAAGGTCAATATCAAGCGGGCAGCGGGGGGGACCCAATCAGCAGGCAGAAGGCAAGGTCAGAGTCACAAGAGATAGCAACAGGGGTTGAGGAACAAAGTCAAAAATCCAGGTCCAGATACAGAGGTCACAGGATCAGGTCACAGGCAGAAGAAACTGACAACCACTCAGAAATAATCAAGAGTCCTGTATGGCTTTAAATAGACCACTGGGCGCCAAAGTCCAGCAAACATGCATGCTTATGCGCATGCACCTGTAGATGCGAGCAGGGTCCTAATTCCACGCACAGTTCTATATACTGTTCTGCACGCATGCACATTCATTTGAGAATAGGCTCAAACATGGGCTTGATCATGAGTTCAAGCACAGTTTTCCAGACAATTTGATCCCACTAACAATAAAAAATGGATAGGAACGTTATTTTAAAAACATTACACAAATGCTTCTAGTATATGGCACCTAACAGATGCCAAATAGACCCTGTTGGAAGTCCAAAGGTGTTTTATTTGTTCTGCAAGAGACAACAGGAAAGACAATAGGCATCCGATGTGTTTCAGGGGCTAGAACATTTCCCTTTTTTAGGCTTTTGTAATGGTCACGCTAGTTATTGGAGGCAGAGTTAAACTTCTGGCTATATCAGTCAAAGGCAGGAAAAAAAAAATGGTAAGCAGGTATCCTGTCAAATAGCAGCATGAACAAGGACTGTGCTGTGTAGCAGAGTTGTGTAAATCTCAGGAGTGGATGGATAGAAATACAAATCCTTTGGTAAGTAAAACAGCTTCTTTATATGTATCTCATCTCTATTTTTTCCCAAATAGCTAGAATTGAGCACCAGGGAAAAAGAGAATTGTCAGATCTAGTTCCAAAACCAGGCTTTAGGTTACGCAAGATAAAACAGAATATTTAATGAAAATTGATTAAACAAATAATTTTTTGTGCCTTTAAAATTTGCACAAAGCAGAGGGTATAGTAGACTCATTTAATGATGGTTGCATGTAGAAAGGCGAGATTTATTCAGAGGAAGGGGACTTTATTTACCCAAAGCTAGACAAGCTATGACCTCCTGTGGACCCATGCACGTGTACTAAGAAAACATAATGCAGTGATTAGAGACTCAGAAGTATGCTAATTACCATTAATGGGCGCAGTGTTCAGTATGCACGTGCAAGGCTTTGACAGCGGTGGTGGAAAGAACACATTGCTGGGAGGGTATTATATAACCAGAGATGGTGCTTGGGCCTAATATAACAAGGCATCAAGGTTTACAATCAATGCCCTGAGTATATTTATATCCTTGAGACTTTTTACATGATTTAATTGATTTAAAAAAAGGTATTCTATTATTCTTATGGTCATGCATCATAAAGGGAAATATCTCATAAAGTTCTGAAGATATGCCCCTGTTATTTTTTTTTTCCAAGAAATTTCCTATTTATAATATTAACCCACCCGTCCTCCCCAATTTGTCTTGCAAGCATAGTGCACATGGTGTTCATAGAGGGCACTTGGTACATATCCCTAATGCTTCCCAGATGCTAGGGGCAATGGCGGTGCTCCAGATAATTGCCAACGGAAGGCTAATTATTTTTAAGCTCAGAGTTGGGAAAAAATGGGACTACAGTACCAATGTCATGTTCACAATCAAATAGCCATTAACTTTAAGAAGGTATACATGGCCATTCTGAGATCGCTCAGGTGCCAACTTTCCCAGTCTGTCCTCAAGGTCACTGGAATGGGGGCTGGAGTCCCCTTGCTGCCTTTAGAATTCATTGAAAGAAAATAAGAAGCCTGTAGAATAACAAAAAAGAGGCAATAGCCCTATGTAGAGGCCTTCTGAAGACCCTCTTTAAAGTGGTAATAGAATAAATTAAAAACTATCATTCCTTCCTTTCTGGGTTTGGGTGGTTGGGGGTTGAGTCACTTTCTTGCATATATATTGCCCCTGCAGGAGAGGAGAAGGCTTCTCATAGAAAATAGTGACTGGATGATAGCAACATGTGAGGCAACAAGAGTTTGGGGAAATGCCCCAGGGCATCCATGAGGGAGGAGAATCTGGGTCTAGGAAACCTCTATGTAAACCTAAGTATGGGTGGCTGAGCGGTACATACACCCCCCTAACCCTCCCTTCCCAAGTTTGATGTATAATTTTCCAGAGTTTTATTGAGAGAGGTGAGATAAAATATGTTGGAACTGCTTTGCACCATGTTCTATGTTCCTAAAAAAGGACTTAAAGGTTGATTACGTGGACAAGCCCCTTTTGGGAACCATATCAAGGTATTTGGTGACAGTGGGCCTTGGGCCGGGCATATGTGAACCAAGGTGCACTGCTGGAGTTCCTCCATAGTCAACATGTGTGGTACCCCATCTTGCTCTGATCCAGCATGCCCATTGCTAATGGTCAACCATTGACCTGCTTACAAGTGTGTCAGGGACCCATTCTCTGAGAGACCTCACCTTGGGGACCTTGTGCTCACAGGGCTTGATTTACTAAAGGTTGTTCAATTTGCAAGGGAATTTTCCCCGCAGCTTATTGAATATGGTGAACATTCACTTTGAAAAGAATACCCTTTCACGGGCAAAGAAAATATTTTGAACTTGAACATGAATGTGATGGAAGCCAGCAGGGCTTCACCTAATTCACTAAGCTAAGGGTAAGTTCCCCTGAAAAAGTGCAAATTCCCTTGCAAAATTAACAGATTAGGCCTTTAGTAAATCTACACAACAATGCAATCAAGTCAGTGCTGCTTTCATCATCACTGAGGACCACCCACTGCTGATATAAGATCCAAAGACAAAGAGAACCCTGCACATCATATGATCCCTCTGAAGACCTTTGAAAAGCGATATTACCAAAAATATTGGGATGCCTGCCTTTACATGCACATGTACTTTAATGGCATTCCAGTCTTAGTCTGTAGGCTTCAATATTGAGTTGGCCCACCCTTGCAGCTATTAACAGCTTCAACTCTTCTGGGAAGGCTGTCGACAAGGTTTAGGAGTGTGTCTATAGGAATGTTTGATTATTCTTCCAGAAGAGCATTTGTGAGGTCAGGCACTGATGTTGGACGAGAAGGCCTGGCTTGCAGTCTCCGCCTCTAATTCATCCCAAAGGTGTTCTATTGGGTTGTGGTCTGAACCTTGTTTGTGCACTGGTCCAAATCATTTGGTGGAGAGGGGATTATGGTGTGGGGTTGTCTTTCATGGGGTGGGCTTGGCCCCTTAGTTCCAGTGAAGGGAACACTTAAGGCATCAGCATACCAAGACATTTTGAACAATTTCATGCTCCCAACTTTGTGGGAACAGTTTGGGAATGGTCCCTTCCTGTTCCAACATGACTACGCACCAATGCACAAAGCAAGGTCCATAAGGACATGAATGAGTGAGTTTGCATAGCTCCCAACTGTCCCTGATTCCGAGGGACTGTCCCTGATTTGGACCAATATCCCACTGTCCCTCTTTCCTCCTCATTTGTCCCTCATTTTGGTCTGATCTATATAGTTGTATATAAAATGCACTTTTTATCTTTCAAAAAGTGTTTCCCAGTGCTAAACCTTTTATCCAATGTCTAAATTGCTGCATTTGTACGTTTTAAAAGCCAATATAAAGTAATAGTAGTGGTAAAAAAAAGCCCTTGTGGATTTAATTAACCTTCTTTTTGGTTAATTTTCCTTTAAGGGGGATGTGACAGGGGCCGTGTCCTATGCCTACATATGTTTGTTAGTAGGTGTCCCACATTCCCATCTCAAAATGTTGGGAGGTATGAGTTTGGGGTGGAGGAACTTGACTGGCCTCAGTGGCCTGCACAGAGTCTCACATCCAACATTTGTTGTCGGAAAATTCAATCGTGTTTACGGGGCATTAAAGTTCATGTGTGTGTGTAAATGCAGGCGTCCCACTACTTTTAGTAATATAGTGTATATAGTTAGGAGGAACTTCAAGGTGAAGAGGGGGGTCACTAGGGGGAAGGTGGGAGCCCTGATTTGGGCTTTAAAAAGAGCCCAGCCCAAGTTAAAAAAAAAAAAATAACCATAACAACTTCTTACTGAAAAATGGTTACCAGCATGTGCCTCTCCCAATGTTTATATGACTGTGATTGGGGCACTAGACTAGACAGTAAGCTCCTCTGGTGAAAAGGCTACTTTTTAAGGTCCTGTGATGTCAATGTGATACATCATGTTATACAAATACAGGAAATAAGATGAACAGATCCAGTTCACCTGCTGAACAAATATATATAAAAAACCAGAGCAAGTGAAAAGAGCCAGATGTTAAAACAAATGAACTAGTTACACAAAACCCGTGTACAGATTCATCCTACGTTAATTTAATTTGCTCTATAAACATCTGCAGACAGCCCTGGAACAATGCACATTAACAGCCGGCAGGAAGCAATGAAGTTCCCTTTGTGACACCTTTGTGTTTAAATTTCCCATTTGACTCGCAGGTCTTCGGCTACAAGTCGGTATCTCATAACAGTAGAAATTACAGAAATGAGCACTGGGGGAATCCAATTTCATCTACCAGTTCCTGTTCCTTTAAGGAGGTTAAGTTACACACGCTCTTCTCCCTCGCTCTTCTATAACCTTTAGTCCGCATTCGAATAATTACCTTTAACAGTTCGGAAAATGCAGTCGGTTTACATTGTAGGTGGCTTGAAACGCCTCGGGGGATCAGTCTGGGACTTTCTCACGATATGTTCTTCGTTAGGGTTAATTAGCGCAGAAAGTGACTTTGGATCCACAGAATTTGGAGCAGGCGTCATTTTGGTGCAGGTATTGGGGAGTTAATGAGAATCTCTGATCATAAATCAGTGAACTAATATTTACATATGAAAATGGCTTCAGGTAGTGACTGGAATTTTTTTGTTTTGATGGTGGTGTTTTTGTTTTTTGTATTTTCCATATTTTTGTTTTTGCTTTTTCTTTCTTGGTATAGGATTCCCATTGGTTAAAAATAATGTAACTCTATTTTCACAACTCATATTCATTAGGTGCACCTGCTACTGAAAATATTTTTATTTATTTAGTATGCCAGCACATAGTCCAATAATGAAGTGCAATAACCCATGGCAACCAATCAGCTTTTAGCTTACAATAAATCATCTTTGAATGAAGAAATCTGATTGGTTACTATGGGTTACTGCACTTTCCACATCAGTGTTGTCGGACATTGATCGGACATTCCGACAACAAAATCCATGGATTTTTTCCGACGGATGTTGGCTCAAACTTGTCTTGCATTCACATGGTCATACAAATCTTGTCGGAAATTCTGAATGTCAAGAACGCGGTGACATACAACACGTACGACGAGCCAAGAAAAATGAAGTTCAATAGCCAGAGCGGCTCTTCTGCTTGATTCTGAGCATGCGTGGAATTTTGTGCGTCGGAATTGTGTACACACGATCAGAATTTACGACAACCGATTTTGTTATCGGAAAATTTGAGATCATGATCTCAAATTTTGTTTGACGAAAATTCCGATGGAAAATGTCTGATGGAGCCTACACACGGTCGTAATTTTCGACAACAAGCTCCCATCGAACATTTTCCGTCGGAAAATCCGACCATGTGTATGGGGCATTACTGCCAATTGTCATTTATTTTACTATATACAATGCTAATATCTTTAGTTCAGTTAAATAATGAAATAAAGTTGTTTATATAAAATTGATATATCGTACCATGCAGAATTTTGTGGTTAGATCATTTTAAATTTCCTTTAGATTCAAATTAAATAAACATGTCCTCTTACTTTAATTGCCTACATTGCTCCCGCCTTCTATATGCACTATATTGTCAAAAGTATTGGGACGCCTGCCTTTACACGCACATGAACTTTAATGGCATCCCAGACTTAGTCCGTAGCGTTCAGCATTGAGTTGGCCCACCCTTAGCAGCTATAACAGCTTCAACTCTTCTGGGAAGGCTGTCCACAAGGTTTAGGAGTGTGTCTATGGGAATATTCAACCATTCTTCCAGAAGCGCATTTGTGAGGTCAGGCACTGATGTTGGACGAGAAAACCTGGCTTGCAGTCTCCGCTCTAATGCCGCGTACACACGGCCGGACATTTCGACCGGACTGGTCCGACAGACTTTGCAGCGTACTTTCGACAGACTTTTGACGGACTTCCAACGGACTTTCTAACGAACAGACTTGCCTACACACGATCACACCAAAGTCCGACGGATTCATACGTGATGACGTACACCGGATTAAAATAAGGAAGTTGATAGCCAGTAGCCAATAGCTGCCCTAGCGTCGGTTTTTGTCCGTCGGACTAGCATACAGACGAGCAAATTTCTGGGTCCGGCGGAGTTACGACGTAAAGATTTGAAGCAAGTGTCAGATTTGCGACTGGAAAAGTCCACTGAAGGTCCGGTGAAGCCCACACATGATAGGATTGTCCGCCGGCTTTGGTCCGTCGGCGTCCGTCGGACCAGTCTGGTCGAAAAGTCCGACCGTGTGTACGCGGCATAATTCATCCCAAAGGTGTTCTATCGGGTTGAGGTCATGAAGTTCCTAATTTTTCCTAGTCTTTATGGACCTTGCTTTGTGCACTGGTGCGCAGTCATGTTGGAACAGGAAGGGACCATCCCCAAACCGTTCCTACAATGATGGAAGCATGAAATTATCCAAAATGTCTTGGTATGTTGACGCCTTAAGAGTTTCCTTCATTGGAACTAAGGGGCCAAGCCCAAACTCTGAAAAACAACCCCACACTATAATCCCCCCTCCACCAAATGATTTGGACTAGTGCACTAAGCAAGGTCCATAAAGACATGGATGAGCGAGTTTGGGGTGGAAGAACTTGACTTGCCTGCACAGAGTTTTGACCAAGTTGACAGGCCTTGCAGTACTACACATGAACATCTCTTATGCACATGGCCTAATGTTCTTCATAAGAAAGATCGGTGAATGGATGGATGTGTCCATTCTGACACCAGCCATGGAGGTCCTGGGCAAACAGGAGGGACAAGTGTAAAAGAAACTAAAAATGGCGCATAAGTGAATTAGATGCCAGGTCATGTAAAGGCAAAAGTTCATAAGGGTCCATCAAGGGTTAAAATCCTTTGGTTTACAACACTAAGTGCAACTCCTCAGAAACTGAAGGAATCTCTAGAAAATGTAAATGAACATCAGAGGGTGCCAGACTAAGGCCCCTTTCACACTGGGGCGGTGGGGGCGTCGGCGGTAAAACAGCGCTATTTTTAGTGCTGCTTTACCGTTGTTTCAGCGGTGCGGTTTTAACTCCCGCTGTTGGCCGAAAAAGGGTTAAAAGTGCTCGCATAGCGCGGCTATAGCCGCGGTATTGCCGCGGTATAGCCGCGCTGCCCCATTGATTTCAATGGGAAGGAGCGGTTTAGGAGCGGTGAATACACCGCTCCTTCACCGCTCCAAAGATGCAGTTTGCAGGAGTTTTTTTGCCAGCGCACCGCTTCAGCGCTTCAGTGTGAAAGCCCTTGGGCTTTCACACTGAACAAACAGCAGCGGCTGTTTTGGGTCGGTTTGCAGGCGGTATTTTTAGCGCAATAACGCCTGCACACCGCCCCAGTGTGAAAGGGCTCTAAGTGTAGTAAATAAGCAAAGCTTTAATGGTAAAAAATCAATTGGCAACTCACAGAATAGTCAGTAATATAGTGCTTGACACAGAGACTGCCCATCGTCAGGAAGACTCTGCGGGAAACACATTCATCCAATACTGCGACCTAATGTACTGCCAATTGCTGGGTCATGTAAGGGAACCAGCACACCAAGGAAGCACACCAGGAAGAGGAGATAGTTCTTGGAATGCAGAGCCGACATGAAATGATATCACATGCCAAGCGACGTGCTTTGTCCAGCCTATATGAGAGATCTCTACTGTGCTATTTAAGCCCGAGGGACTACAAGGTCCAGCAATACTATATCCATCCAAAATATACAATAATAGCATAGTGTAAGTATGGTGTAAGTGTGGATGTAAGACACACTTTGCCCACACTATTATTGTTTATTTTAGATATTTAAGTCCCTCGGCCTAAATAGCCCATTAGACTTCTCCCATACAGGCTTGACAAAGGAGCTTGGAGGCTTTGAAACGCATAGCCACTCCCCATGCACATCTCTCGGCTCTGCATTCCATGGACCATTTCCTCTTCCTGGTGTGCTTGCTGGTTCCCGAACATGACCCGGCCAGTGGTGATGCATTGGATCCCAGGATAGAATGAATGTGTTATCCAAAGAGTCTTTGGGCCCATTAAAGTTTTGCATATTTACTACACTTAATCCTGCTACACACTAGGAGTTTTTTCTCTTCAACCCAACCCAGGTCTGGTCGGAGCCACCTGTACTAACTATGCAAAGTTAGTACAGCGATCTACCCCGCTGAGCTGTTGTGTTCTGACAGGGGGGCAGCCATTGGCTGAGAGTGCCGGTTGGGAGCCAGTCCGCTGCTGTTTTTCCAGCATGCTCGTCCGACAGAAGCCGGCCAAACTGACGGCTTCTGTTGGACGGGGTGGCATACACACGGGCCAAATGTCGGCCTTTTTTTTTAACCAGCCAATGTCTCTCAACATTCGGCCCATGTGTACTGGGCTTTAGTCTGACACCTTCTGGTGCTCCTGTATACCCGGTAGTGAAAAGCTCAAGACCCATGGTGAAGGGAGGGGGTCAGGTGGAGGGAAGCACATTACTTGAGATATATAAGTAATCAGGTGGCTTTACAGCCTACAAGAATTCTAATAACTTACTGTAAAATAGTAAAATTCCTGGTTGCTATAGCAGCCAGGAGTCTGTTTACATATCAATGCTGCCGACATGTAAAGGATTACTAAGGTTTTGGGACCTCGCAGGATCTCCTTTGAAACATCAGCAAGTGATGCCAGTTACTTTATGGGAATAAAGGATAAGATGATCACTATACAAAGGTGTGCTGGTTAAGATCCTTATTTATGATGATTGTAGGGTGGCACCATCCACCAGTTCACTACAGCACCCTACAGGAACTGTGGGTGTGCCTGTAAGGAGTGCGACAGATATAATACAACCTCTATGTAATCTCTATGATTATGTCAGCAACAGTGAAAGTGTTAAAAAGGACCTGAACTGTGGAAGAGTCCAAGAAATGCAGACAGAGGGTGTACGTCTAGTCTGGTATTTTCTGTTTTTTTACCTGTTCCTGACTTAGCATGTCTTGTTCTGCACTGTTTATCTGTGTGGTGGTAACCATCTTGGTGGTGAATTGGGAACTTTGCTTCCTCAAATCTGTTCCCACTGATGACTGGTGATCTCATGACTGGTGGAGGAATAATCAAAAAGCAGCAGGAGACGCTCAGGAAGCACAAATCCACAGAATGAATGAAGCACAAGCATAGATTCTTGCACTGCAGTTCCTCATGTACAGCTTCCTCTCCAGCAAGGAGAACATAGAGCAATACAGTAGTGGCATCACCAAATCTCATTCCAAATCTCATGAGACTAGCAGTCAGTCCTAATGCCTTGGTCTCACATTTTAGATATAGAGGTAGGAGACTCAAGGTACAGGAGAGCCTAGGCATAGAAAGTACACACAATATTTAAGGAGGAATTCAAAATAAAATGTACATTTTTCAGGGTAATGCTTAGAAACAATGAACATTCCTAAATGTCCCTATAACATAGCGTATCTTCAAATTTTGAGATTAGGCTCAGTAAGATAAAATAAACATTCAAAAGAAAATATGCTTTCACCAGTCAAACACCCATCTCATTTAACATGCCATCATCAGATATTTCAGAAGTACAGGGCATGGTCAACGTGTTTCCAAGAACTGTGCTTTGGCCAACATGTATCAAAGACTTGTGTTTCTAAATAATCACATGGATTTTGATGCTCTAGTTTTGACATAACATTTTATACTGAAAGGAAAAGTCTACAACTGACATTTCACATGAAATTCATCTCTGACAGTAATTGTACGCTGCTCTGGCTGGCTTGGTATTAAGGGGAAATTTTTCAATTTTGTTTGACAGGTCTACTTTGCAGTAATTCCATTGAAATGTACTAGGAAGTGTTATTCCACAATCCTTCTGAGCGCAAATATTTTCATCAATTCAAATGAGAATTCATGAGCAGTCAATTTTTACACAATTCGATGAAACAAATTTAAATTTTCATTTTAAAATATATAAAAATAAAACAAATGTACAAACAGCTATAGATGTGTCTGTCTTTTCTTACCCTCGGAAGCCTGAATGATCTGGCTTTTTATTAAAATGTTTACCTGAAAGCCTAAATAAAGATAAAGAGATGTGCGTGCATTCACAAGTGTACATTCAGCGTGAAACAAAACAAGAAGGCCAAAAAAAAAAAATCACACGGACAAAACAAATTTTTACAGAAGCTCACTGGATCAGGGCGTTTCATGAAATGGGATATTGAATACAAAGTCAATAATAGTATGATTAACAAATGCTTTCTTTCTAAACCAGTGACGCAGTTGACTTAAGCTTGGTATTCACAAACTTCTAAGGTTGTCCCTAGGGTAGGAGAGTTTTGACAGAGGCGCTATAATGTCTGCACAGCTTGTGCTACCATGTAGGGTTCAAAGAAGAAAAGAGGGCAATTATAGAGCAGAGGTATTGGATAAAAAAATACGGAGGTCCAGCAAAGGCCCAATGTTTGAGCTATGACTCAGATCCTTCACATCACAGCCTCCTTGCTATGTGGTTCTAGCAACCAATCATGTGCTTGCTAATGTGAAAAGTTGGGCGCTTCCTGCCTTCCATCTGGACCTGCTGTGATTCCTGTCCTGCTGTTAGGATGACAATGACAGGGTAGCCAGGTGAAGAGTTACACCCAGGCTACTGATTGATGTGAACATGGTGGTCCAGATAGGACCATCTCTTGGTCCAGGTCACCATTTGGTGATGTCTGTTATTGACCCTCTGCCACTGGGAGAAAGATTGGCAATCTAGATATTCACATAACTGCAAAAGCCTCCAAAATTTTCACAACTGAATAACAGAAAGGCAAACCTTTAGCAAAGCTTGCTTGACACTTCCTGTCACGTACCTTTCGGGAGAGCCTGACGTGTAGAGGTAGATCTCTCATACAGCCCCGGCTCAAGGACCACTGGAGTTGCGACAGTGGCCACGAGAGCACGGCGAGATAAGAGTGCCTGCAAGATTCTCCGTTGATAGCAGAGATGAAAAGCTGGCGAGTAGCAGGACCGGACTGGATCACTGAGCAGCAGATAATAGCAGGAACAATGGATGCAGGTATGTTGTGGATGCAGGACAGCGGCGCTGGAGCTACACAGAGCTGGAGGGCAGAAGGCTGATGTAGAGTCAGACAAGCCAGGTCATACACAGAAAATGAGATATCATGAAACAGCAGGCAGAGAATGGTCAGGGTTCAGGCAGGGTAGGCAACAGGCAATCAGGCAGAAAAGCAGAGATAACAAGGTCAAGGCAAGCCAAAGGTCAGGACTGGAGATAAGCAGTGTGGTCAGGAAGCCGGGTCAATAATGGATCAAATACAGGCACAGGAACAGCAAACAGGGTAGAGCTGCAGATCAGACAGCACTGCAATAGTGTAGCTGCTGTCTTTATATAGGCCATTTGACACCAGCATTAATGGCTAATGCGCACGCACGCCTTTTCACGCTAATGTTTCCACGCATGCCCATAAGCAATAGCCTATGCCTGGCAAGACGGGCACTTACAAATGCACATCTGCGCATGTATACCTGCCTCTGCCTAGGAGCTTCCGCTTCACCATGGCCAGAACGTCCCTGACACTTCCTATCTCCTGCACATTTTTATTGGCCGGTAAGATTGTCCTCTTAGTGATGGGCCAATTGGAAAGTGCGGGGGGGGGGGTTTAGTGGCAAGCTCCAATATTACCCAAAGTGTTGGAGTTTGTCTTTGGTTTGATGTTGGGCTTTAAAGCAGAACTCTTGGTCCTGCACAGTTGTACAAGGTCTTCCCCTGTACCAAAATGGCTTACTCTGATATTACCATATACTGTGAGCTTATCACTGTGTGCATTAGAAGCTGCACCAAGTCGGATAGAACATGCCAAATTTCCTGGCTGAAGGACATTCCACATATCTACCTCTTTACTTTACAGTTAAACTGTCCCTGGCCCACTCCTTCCATTGGATTTCAGTTTTCTCACACAGCATGGAGCTCAGCATCACATACAAACCTTACCTAGGGTGGTCTGTATGCAAATGCAGTCTGCCTAGAATGCACTCTTCTCCAGACTGACATCAACCCATCAAGACATTTTGATATTTGTATCATTTCTCCCACATGGTAGCCATGGGCGTCCACAGGTAGGGGCAAGGGGGATCAAGTGCCCCCCCCCCCCTGGAATCAGGGATCGGATCTTAAATTCAGTACAGTTGCGTCGCACCTGGGTGCCCCCTGCCAGTGGGGTGACACCATCAAGGTGCTGTCAAGCCCACCCATCAGTGTAATCTGATTTCGGACTCTTTTACCTGCTCAGTCCAGCACAGAACTCTGCGGCGCTGTGACAGGAGAAAAGCAAACTGCGGGCTATCAGATGTTTCCCCTGCTCGCCCCCCCTTTCTCCTGTCAGGGAAAAGAGACGGCGGCTCTCACAAGGTTCCCCGCCCAGCTTCCTGACCGCTCCGTTCCTTCCCTATTGGCCATAACTGAGGGCCAATCAAAGGAGACTAAGAGAGGAAAGCATCATGGGACATGTAGTCTCGATCAAGAGGGAGATTGAGAGACTGCAGCCTGGAAAAAAGCTGAGGGAGAGAGTGCTACAGGACAAAGAACAAGGAGTGTGCTGGGCGGAAGCGAGAGAGAGAGCCATGCTGCCCAGCGCCACCAGAGAGAGAGCCACGCTGCCCAGCGCCACCAGAGAGAGAGCCACGCTGCCCAGCACCACCAGAGAGAGAAAGACTGAGCCACTACCAGGGTACAGACATGCTACACTACTGACCAGAGTCGCCCCCGGGGAACCCAGAGTGAACGATCGTCCAGCCAGAGGAATCACTGCTGTCGTTTCGCTGAGTCTGGTAAAAGGGCCTGTTGGCCATTATCCATTACTTATCCTAGGAACTGTACTACATCTGCAGTCTCTGACCATGATAATGTGATAAAGACATTGTTGAAAAAGAGCGGTGCATGGGTGACCCTAAAATTTTGCCCCCCCCCCCGAAAAAAGTTCTGCGGATGCCCATGATGGTAGCCCACTGCTTGTGGGTGCTGCAATGTTTTCAGGAAGCTTTATTCAACACCCTGCCCACCCCTCCCATCAGCCTGCATTGAATAGAGAAGCACAGAGACCTAGTAATGACATGAAGGGGTGTTAACCTCTTCTTGACCACCCGCCTGCAATGTACTGCGGACGGGTTGCCCATATAGGCACAGCGACGTACTTGTATGTGACTTCTTTGGAATTTTCGTTTATTTTCGGATTTTTACATTTCCGAATTTTCGGATTTTCACATTTCGAATTTAGGAATTTTGGAATTTTCAGATTTTTAAATTCTCAGATTTAGTAAATTCGTAAATCCGTAAATTCCTAAATTTGAAATCCGTAAATTCGAAAAATTCGTAAATTCATAAATGTGGAATTTTCAAATATTTGAATTTACGAATATTCGGAAAAATTCGTAAAACGGGTTTTCAATAATTTAGATATTTCCGAGTTTGTCGAAATGCAATAAAAAACTAATTCGGAACTAAACAATTTGCACATGTCTATTAGTAAAGCAAAGCACACATTACACACATTAACACTTGTTAGGCACACCGTTAAGCCTTTGATCGCCCTAGATGTTAACTCCTTCCCAGCCAGTGTTATTAGTACAGTGATTACTGTATTATGCTGGCCATACACTATACAAAAAATCGGCCAAACCCATTTTCGAAAAATGAACATTCGGCCGTGAGAGCAAACAATAGTGCCATCATGTAATGACCGATAAATCGTTCAGTAGAGATAAATAAATCAATCATCGTTTTTTTAGTTATACCTAGTGCAAACAGTTCGGACAGGAAACAAATTAACCTTTCAATTTATCGTTCGTTCAGCAGAAAATTTCCAAACTTGTCCTTCGTTTTTTCGGCTCAAAAACATCCCAACGATTATCGATTTTGTGCCCATTAACTGGCCAAAAAACGGACAAACTCTCTAAATGACCAAATTTCGGCCGATGTTTCGTATAGTGTATGGCCAGCATTAGTGTCACTGGTGATGTCAGTTTCAGTCAGTCAGATCCTACCCAGCGTCAGTTAGTGTCAGATTGTCAACCGCACTATCACAGTCCCACTATAAGTCACTGATCACCGTGATTACTAGTATAAAAAAAAAAAAAAAAAAAAATAATATACCATAGTTTGTAGATACTATAAATTTCAAGCAAACCAATCAATATACACTAATTGGGATTTTTTTGTACCAAAAACAAGTGGCAGATAAAGTTTTGTCCTAAATTTATGAAGAATTTTTTTTTTTCTTGGATATGTTTTATATAAAAAAAAAATAGAAAATATATATATTTTTTTTAAAAAATGCAGTCTTTTTTCGTTTATATAATAAATAATAAAAAAACCCAGTGGTGATCAAATATCACTGAAAAAAAAAATCTATTGATTTTGTTTAGGTACAGAGTTCCATGACCGTGCAATTACCAGTTAAAATAGCGCAGTGTTAAATAGCAAAAAATGGACCGGTTATGAAAAGGGTAAAACCTTCCAGAGCTGCTAAATAAGGTATATATTGAAAGCAGAAAAGTTTTATTGAAATATTTTATTCAATTTGATTAGGGGGACAGGGAAAAGTCAAGCAAAGATAAGATAAACTTCAACTAAGGTCTGGTAATAAAGAATATGTTCACTTCTTTTTATATTAATAAAGATGCTTAGGTTTAACAGTTCACAGAATAATATTGAAACAACTGCAACAACTCCATATTAAAGGGTAATGATAACACTCTTTGGGTGTAGCCCCGAATCCCCATATCAGACATGGCAGTACATCATTTCCCTCAATCTTCCTGATGACATGGATCAGAGAATTTCTGAATTCCCTTCCTGTAATCTTAGCACGTTGCACCTCTTTTTGTGTCAATATCAAGTGAAATATTCCATGTAGGGGGTAATACATGCGCGTCTGACTTACATTTTGGAAAGCGGGTAATTGTTCTTGGAGTTGGCAGCAGCTTCTAAGTATTTAATATGTTTTTATTGCACAATATCTCAGATTTTACTCCGCTTCAAAAATAATACAGAAACTCTGGACATCCAACTTGGACAGTTGCCTACAAGTTCCTTCAAAAATTCTATTGTAATATAAGTTCCAACATGTTTTTTCCAGTTAGTGGAAATTGTAGCTATAATTTGCTGTGTAATGTGATCACTATATAGTGATTAGAAGTTGTAGTAATAAACCCCAGAATTGATCATAAATACTTCTTAAACCTTTTCGCTGCCAGCCTTTTTTTTTTTTTTTGCATACATGTTAAAATGTGAAATGCCCCCAAAGCATTATATGTTTATAAGTGGAAATCCAGTAAAATAAAAGTGTGGCAGTTCCAGTTTTTTTTTTAAATTAACCTTATTGCTATTGAGACATTAGGGGGTCAATAAGACCCCTCATGTCACTTCTGCACTATGTTGAAGCTGATTGAGCCAGGACACATGGCAGGGGGTGGGGTGGGGGGCACTGTTATTTGAAAGCTAGCAGCGGGGATTAAAAATGTAGGCATTATAATGTAAACTAATGTAAGTCTGCATGCAGGTACTGACACCAATGTAATAGTTAAAGGGGCTGTAAACCTTCGTGTTTTTTCACCTTAATGCATCCTATGCATTAAGGTAAAAAAAAACCTGGCAGTGACCGCCCCCCCATTTTACTTATCTGAGCCCCATAATTCTGTTGGCGGTGACACGCTCTCCCTCTCTCCACGAGGTCCCAGCTCTTGATTGCAGCCATTGGCTCCCGCTGCTGTCAATCAAATCCAATTACGTGGGCGCCGGGGGGGTGGGGCCGAGTCCAGCATTCGGCGGCTATGGACGCAAATGCTGGACTCGGGAGTGCACCCGCAAGGTAATCCCCCCGGAGAGCGCTTCTCCTAGGGGGTTATCTGATGCGGGGAGGAACCACGAGAGGGGGACCCCAGAAGTGCAGGATCGGGGCCACTCTGTGCAAAACGAGCTGCACAGTAGAGGTAAGTATGACATGAAAGAAAGAAAAAACCCAAACTCTTACAGTCACTTTAAGTCGGTGAAAGCTAAGAGGTAAAGTATAGCTAAAGCCAGACCTTTTTTTTTTTTCTGTTTTAGAGTAGTGGACGGTCCCCCTTGGAGAGATCTCCTTTCACATAACTTATTTTCACATAATATAGATGCAATAGAAAGTGGAGGAAATTTTTCCAAATGAAGGGGAAATCCTCCCTAAAATTGGCCATTCACATATAGATTTTTTTCCATTGAGCCTCCAGGATAAACAGAAAAAATTATTTTGACACAGTGAAGATGGACAAATTGCAGCTGCAGGTATTGTATCAATTGAGCACCAGAATTCTTTTGATTGAGAAATTGAAACTTGGCAATTAAATGACAACTTTAACTGGTTAATCGAATGATTGAATTGAAAAAAGGAAAACCTACAGCAATTTCAGCAAAAGCTATTGTATTTTGCTAATTAGTTCTATCAAGGTAATTTCGATCCAATCAGCTTGTTGTAACTTGAAACCACCATTTCCTGTCGCATCTTCATGGCAGCATACACTTTGGATTGTGACTCCACCCCCGCAACCTGATAGGACTGAATAGCTATAAATTGTAAGAGAGGGCCCCACCAAATGGATCAGCACCCCTTACCGCTCTAGCCCAGCCAGGTTCAGCCTCTCCTGGATGGAAGTCCTTGCCTATACATTCTCTAAACGAGCTAGATGGAAGGAACCCCACTCTGGTGGTCTCAGGGGTATGTTGCCTGGCATTACACAAGCCTTAAACAGGCTTAGATTATCCGCAGCGGCCTTTGTTTTCATTTCTGCACCCTTTTTTCTTTTGTCGGGTCCTCTGAGTCCTGTAGTGCTACAGAAGCTAGTTACCTTGCTCAAAATGGTGCCCGAGCTTCCACGCGCATCTGCGCATGCATGGGCGGTAGTGACGCCGCCAGAAGCCTGTTATGCCAATCTCCAAGATGGCGCTGGACTCCTTACCATGGGAGGGGGACATGGATCAATGCAAAAAAAAAGTTTTAAAAAGGCTGTTTTTTGGGAGCAGTGATTTTAATAATGCTTAAAGTGAAACAATAAAAGTGTAAAATCCCTTTAAATTTCGTACCTGGGGGGTGTCTATAGTATGCCTGTAAAGGGGTGCATGTTTCCCATGTTTAGAACAGCCTGACAGCAAAATGACATTTCAAAGGAAAAAAAGTCATTTAAACTACTCGCGGCTATTAATAAATTGCCGGTCCGACAATACACATAAAAGTTCATTGATAAAAACGGCATGAGAATTCCCCACAGGGGAACCCCGAACCAAAATTAAAAAAAAAAATTAACGTGGGGGGTCCCCCTAAATTCCATACCAGGCCCTTCAGGTCTGGTATGGTTTTTAAGGGGAACCCCGCGCCAAAATTAAAAAAAAAAACGTTGTGGGGTCCCCCCAAGAATCCATACCAGACCCTTATCCGAGCACGCAACCTGGCAGGCCGCAGGAAAAGAGGGGGGACAAGAGAGCGCCCCCCCTCCTGAACCGTACCAGGCCACATGCCCTCAACATTGGGAGGGTGCTTTGGGGTAGCCCCCCAAACCCCAAAACACCTTGTCCCCATGTTGATGAGGACAAGGGCCTCATCCCCACAACCCTGGCCGGTGGTTGTGGGGGTCTGCGGGCGGGGGGCTTATCGGAATCTGGAAGCCCCCTTTAACAATGGGACCCCCAGATCCCGGCCCTCCCCCCTGTGTGAAATGGTAAGGGGGTACAAAAGTACTCCTACCATTTCACTAAAAAAGTGTCAAAAATGTTAAAAATGACAAGAGACAGTTTTTGACAAATCCTTTTTTTAAATGCTTCTTCTTTCTTCTATCTTCCTTCGGTTTCTTCCTCCATCTTCTTCTTCTTCTGGTTCTTCTGGTTCTTCCTCCAGTGTTCTCGTCCAGCATCTTCCTCCGCGGCGTCGGCGTCTTCTTCCCTTCTTCTCCTCGGGCCGCTCCACATTCATGATGTCATGGAGGGAGGCTCCCACTGTGTGACGCTTCTCCTCTTTTGACAGCTCTTATAAAACGGGGGCGGGGCCACCCGGTGACCCCGCCCCCTCTGATGCACGGGGACTTGACGGGACTTCCCTCTGGCATTCCCCGTGACGTCAGAGGGGGCAGGGGTCACCCGTTACGTAACCCCGCCCCCTTCTGACGTCATGGGGAATGCCACAGGGAAGTCCCCGTCAAGTCCCCGTGCGTCAGAGGGGGGCGGGGTCACCGGGTGGCTCCGCCCCCCATTATTTAAGAACCGTCAGAAGAGGAGAAGCATCACACAGCGGGAGCCTCCCTCCATGCCATCATGGATGCAGAGCGGCCCGAAAAGAAGATGAAGACAAGAAGATGAAGAGAGAAGCGTCACACAGCAGGAGCCTCCCTCCATGCCATCATGGATGCGGAGCGGCCCGAGGAGAAGAAGGGAAGAAGACGCCGACGCCACGGAGGAAGATGCCAGACGAGAACACCGGAGGAAGAACCAGAAGAACCAGAAGAAGAAGAAGATGGAGGAAGAAACCGAAGGAAGATAGAAGAAAGAAGAAAGAAGAAGCATTTAAATAAAGGAATTGTCAAAAACTGTCTCTTGTCATTTTTAACATTTTTGACACTTTTTTTGTGAAATGGTACCCCCTTACCATTTCACACAGGGGGGAGGGCCGGGATCTGGGGGTCCCCTTGTTAAAGGGGGCTTCCAGATTCCGATAAGCCCCCCGCCCGCAGACCCCCACAACCACCGGCCAGGGTTGTGGGGATGAGGCCCTTGTCCTCATCAACATGGGGACAAGGTGTTTTGGGGGGCTACCCCAAAGCACCCTCCCAATGTTGAGGGCATGTGGCCTGGTACAGTTCAGGAGGGGGGCGCTCTCTCGTCCCCCCCTCTTTTCCTGTGGTCTGCCAGGTTGGGTGCTCGGATAAGGGTCAGGTATGGATTTTTGGGGGGACCCCACGCCGTTTTTTTATTTTATTTTGGCGCGGGGTTCCCCTTAAAATCCATACCAGACCTGAAGGGTCTAGTATAGATTTTGAGGGGGACCCCACGCCATTTTTTAAAAAATTTTGGCCGGGGTTCCCCCTAATATCCATACCAGACCTGAAGGGCCTGGTATGGAATTTAGGGGGACCCCCCACGTCATTTTTTTTTTTTTAATTTTGGTTCGGGGTTCCCCTGTGGGGAATTATGCCGTTTTTATCAATTAACTTTTATGTGTATTGTCGGACCGGCAATTCATTAATAGCTGCGAGTAGTTTTAAATGACTTTTTTTCCTTTGAAATGTAATTTTGCTGTCAGACTGTTCTAAAAACGGGAAACATGCGCCCCTTTACAGGCATACTATAGACACCCCCCAGGTACGAAATTTAAAGGGATATTACACTTTTATTGTTTCACTTTAAGCATTATTAAAATCACTGCTCCCGAAAAAACGTCCGTTTTTAAAACTTTTTTTTGCATTGATCCATGTCCCCAGGGCCGGACCCAGGTCCCCAAACACTTTTTATGACAATAACTTGCATATAAGCCTTTAAAATGAGCACTTTTGATTATTCATGTTCGTGTCCCATAGACTTTAACGGTGTTCACGTGTTCGAACAAATTTTTTGCCTGTTCGCAAGTTCTGGTGCGAACCGAACAGGGGCGTGTTCGGCTCATCCCTACTCTTCTCCACTAAGGTAAGCAGAATCTCTCTTCCTGGAGCTATCTTTGGGTACTAACTTACTATCCCTATCTGCCTCCTAATCACCATACACTTTTCAGGTGGAGGTTTATATCACTCCTCATGGAGGCCGCTGCCCCAGCAGACCATCCACAGCCTAATAGGTAAGGAGATGAATTTGTAAGTAGTGAAGATATAGAAAAAGCGAGCCTGCCACTAATGCTGCCTTATCGGACAGCCCTATCAGGTCCACAAGGTCATTGATCTCAAGATGCAGAGAACGATCACACAGAAGGAGCTGCTCAGGTCATAGACAAAGCCGCTCAGATCGCAGAAGCTGCTCGGGCCACAGAAGAAGCCGCTCAGGTCGCAGAAAAAGCCGCTCAAAATCATCCTCATGGCACCGTTACTCCTACCATAGAAGATCCTCTTCACACAGGCCATCATCGGCCAGCCATCGCTCCCGTCCAACCGCAAATACTGGCTGGGTCTGCAGCGCCATGGTGCTCCCAGAAAAATTGTCCTGCTGTACGTGCTTTGAGGAAGCTACTAGGGAAAAAGAGACGACTGTCAGGGAAGTGCCAGACATCATTAGAGAATGTTGGCTTCTGTGATCGCCAGAAAAGCCCTATGGCTTAAACCCTGGGCAGCGGATGCTGCTTCCAAGACCAACTGATATAAAATTCCATACAACGGAACAAACCTTTTTGGGACAAAACTGGATATAGCCATATAAAACGTTACCGGTGTCAGGGCTTATTCCCTCAGACAGGAGACCAAAACAGCAAAAGCCACCACCATTCAGACGTAATCTTCCAGAAAGGTATAGGGAGGCAAAGTCCTATAGACCCGGGAAAGAGTATAGGAGAAACTGGAGGAACCCCCCAGACATCCTTCTTAAAATTCCAAAAACCAAAACCTTCTGCCACAGGAGACCAACAGAAGTCTTTTTGAAGGTTCGCCCATCGAGCCTGCTTTGGGCGGAAAGCATAAAAGATCCTTGGACGGTGGCCACCATCATTCAATTTGGTCACAGGTGGAAATTCAAAATCCGAATTCCGAGGGACCAGTTTCATTCAACCAGGCTACCAGCATTGCGAGAGAAGAGAATGCTGTTAGTAAAATATGTCCAGGATCTACTTCAGAAACAGGCAATAGTAGAGGTACCATTGCTCCAGAGGGAGAAAGGCTTCTACTCCCCACTATTTCTGGTAAAGAAAATAATGGGGGATCTGAGCACAATACAGTGCCTTGCAAAAGTATTCACCCCCTAGGTTTTTTACCTATTTTGTTAAATTACAGCCTTTAGTTCAATGTTTTTTTTAATCTGAATTATATGTGATGGATCAGAACACAATAGTCTAAATTGGTAAAGTAAAATTATAAAAATATATACATAAAACTTTTTTCAGAAATAAAAAACTGATAATTGGCATGTGCGTATGTATGCACCCCCTTTGTTATGAAGCCCATAAAAAGCTCTGGCGCAACCAATTATATTCCGAAGTCACATAATTAGTGAAATGAAGTGCACCGGTGTGCAATCTAAGTGTCACATGATCTGTTATTACATATACACTCCTTTTTGAAAGGAAAAATCCTGCAACACCTAAGCAAGAGGCACCACTAACCAAACACTGCCATGAAGACCAAGGAACTCTCCAAACAAGTAAGGGACAATGTTGTTGAGAAGTACAAGTCAGGGTTAGGTTATAAAAAAATATCCAATCGCTTAGAGAAAAATATGATCTACCAAACTCTGAGATATTTAGATATCTCCAAATCAAAAATTTCTATACACCATTCCTAAAGGGGGATACACCATTATCCCAATTATCCATTTTTGAATCAATCTGTACAAAAGATCCATTTGCTAAAGGTACAATTTCATCACTTTATAATCAATTATATGGAGTAGCAAATCTTAATAGACCCTCTTACATTCAGAGGTGGGAGGAGGACCTGGGACGAACTTTAGAAGACACGGACTGGTCTAACATATGGCTCACATCTAAGTCATCTTCACCCAACATCTTAGCACTGGAGACAAATTATAAAGTCCTAACTCGCTGGTACCTTGTACCCGCTAGAGTGGCAAAATATTCACCTAATACCTCAGCTCTTTGTTTTCGAGGATGCCCAGAAATAGGCACATATTTACACATATGGTGGACGTGCCCAGTAATCCAAACCTTCTGGAAGGAAGTCTTCGTGATTGCATCTAAAATTTTTAAAAAAATAATACAACCAGATCCATATTTAACTTTACTTAATCTAAAACGGAATGGTTAACACTCTCTCAATTCAAACTTATGATCCAACTAATAACGGCTGCAAAACAAACAGTGGCCAAGGCATGGAAATCTCCTACATTGGTACTAGCAGAAACAATTCACAGAATGAATAATACAATGTCCCATGCTAAGATGGTAGCCATCGATCAAAATCAAATTCCAAAATTTGAAAAACTTTGGCATCCTTGGATAAAACAACAGTTCCTGTCAAACTTCAATGACTCTGTCCTGTTGCCATGGTAACAGATTAAATGACTTACAGAGACACCCATTCTAAGGCTTCAAAGAGAACTAAAAAGAATAATAAACTGACGAGCGGGACCATACCTCTACCTTTCAACCCTTTTTCTTCTTTCTCTTTCCTTTTCTCCACCTTACGATTAAAGCTCATTATCAGAATTTATTTGACCTATATACACTCTACTTGTAAACAATATGTATAGTAGGTATAAATCATTTAAATACCTACAAAAGTAACTAAGGAAATGATATATATCTTTAATTTAGGTTTACGTGAACCCAATGTTTAATATTTGAAATTTCATGATATTTACCTATATAAACCCTACTGTAAAACAATGAGCTTACTTTATAGATCCTTGTAAACTTACTTTATGTATCTTTATAACATTGTATACTCAATAAACTTCTTTTGACAAGGAAAAAAATATCCAAATCTTTGATGATGCCTAGGAGCACCATCAAATCTATCATAACCAAATTGAAAGAACATGGCACAACAGCAAACATGGCAAGAGACGATCGCACACCAAAACTCACGGACCGGGCAAGGAGGACATTAATCAGAGGCAGCACAGAGACCTAAGGTAACCCTGGAGGAGCTGCAGAGTTCCACAGCAGAGACTGGAGTATCTGTACATAGGACGACAATAAACCGTACGCTTCATAGAATTGGGCTTTATGGCAGAGTGGCCAGAAGAAAGCTATTACTTTTAGCAAAAAACAAAATGACACGTTTTGCGTTTGCAAAAAGGCACGTGGGAGACTCCCCAAATGTATGATGGAAGATGCTCTGGTCTGATGAGACTAAAATTAAACTTATTGGCCATCAAAGAAAACGCTATGTCTGGCGCAAACCCAACACATCACATCACCCAAAGAACACCATAGTTTTTCAGCAGTCGGGACTGGGAAACTGGTAAGAGTTGAGGGAAAGATGGATGGTGCTAAATACAGGGATATTCTTGGGCAAAACCTGTGCCACTCTGTGTGTGATTTGAGGCTAGGACGGAGGTTCACCTTCCAGCAGGACAATGACCCCAAACACACTGCTAAAGCAACACTTGAGTGGTATAAGGGGAAACATATAAATGCTTTGGAATGGCCTAGTCAAAGCCCAGACCTCAATCCAATAGAAAATCTGTGGTCAGACTTAAAGCTTACTGTTCATAAGCACAAACCATCCAACTTGAAGTAGCTGGAGCTCTTTTGCAAGGAGGAATGGGCAAAAATCCCAGTGGTAAGATGTGGCAAGCTCATAGAGACTTATCCAATGCGACTTGGAGCTGTGATAGCTGCAAAAGGTGGCTCTACAAAGTATTGACTTTAGGGGGTGAATAGTTATGCACATTGACTTTTTCTGTTATTTTGTCCTGATTGTTGTTTGCTTCACAATAAAAAAAAGACATGTTCAAAGTTGTGGGCATGTTCTGTAAATTAAATGATGCAAATCCTCAAACAATCCATGTTAAATCCAGGTTGAGAGGCAACAAAACACGAAAAATGCCAAGGGGTGAATACTTTTGCAAGGCACTGTATTAGACCTAAAAAATCTCAACAAGAGAATTCTGGTAGAAGCATTCAAGATGGAAAGTTTCCAGTCAATCCTTTGCGCATTAAATCTAGGAGATTGGATGCGATCCATCGATTTATCAGATGCATATCTTTACATCTCCATACATGTTACGTTTCAGAGATTCCTTTGGTTTACGGTAAACCATAAGCATTTTCAATTCCAAAGTCTAACATTCGAAAATTTCCACCACTCCCAGAACATTCACGAAAGTCCTGTTACCGGTGATAGCCTTCCTGAGGGAGAGGGGTCTAAGAGTCCATTATTACCTGGACGACATCCTCCTCCAAACAGACAGCCAGAAATCCCTTATTCATCATTGGAAGACGCTGATTTTCACTCTGCAGCGTTGCTGCTGGCTGATAAATTGGGGAATTCCTCCAACCAACACAAGGGATGATCTTCCTGGGAGCAGAATTGGACACCCAGTTGAACACAGTAGAACTTCCTCAAGAGAAGATAACCCCTTTAATTTAAAAAAATGCAGAAACTACTACTGGCAGTGTCGCTACCAGCCAGAGAGTGCCTCAGCACTCTGGGGTCAATGTCGGCAACCATCACAATGGTTCAATAGGCAGAGTGGCACACAAGGACATTTAAGAATTCATTTCTGAGGCAGTGGGATGGAGTGTCGATGCTTTAGCCAGTTCTTATTTCCAAGGAAGTCAAACGGTCCATATGGTAGTGGACTTGTGTACACAATCTCAAGAAGTTCAGGCACATAGCCCCTACAAGAAGTAGTGGTCACATCAGATGCCAGCATGGAGGGCTGGGGAGCGCACTACCAGTGCCAGGCAGTTCAAGGTCTTTGGCCGTTCAAAACTCAGGATATTGTCTCGAACATACTAGAAATGCCTTTCAAGCCCTTTTAGCTTTCAGCCTCTTCTTGAGAGGGAAGGGGGTGTTACTACGTATGGACAACAAAGTGTCAGTAGCCTACATCAACAGTCTGGGGGCACCAGAAGTCATTCCCTGATGGAAGAAGTTCATCCCATCCTCGAATTGGCACAATTGAATCTAACAGACCTAAGGAAGTCTACGTTCCAGGAGTCCAGAATCAACTAGCCGATGACCCAAGCAGAAACTTCCTATCCAACAACGAGTGGTCTCTGAGCTGTCAGGCCTTCTCTCTCATAACTCAGACCTGGGGTATGCCGGACATAGATCTAGCAGCAACTCCAGCGAACGCAAAATGCCAGAGATATCTTTCCAGAGCCTCCCGGCTGGGTTACGGCTTCCCTCCAACACCTCTCATAGCGTTGTTCCTGCTCAGGCCCAAAAGGTCAACATCAACAGTGATAGCAGTGATCACCTTCTGGCCAAGAAGGCCATGGTTTACAACTCTTCTCCAGCTGAGCACAGAGAACCCATTGCCTCTTCTGATAACAGCAGACTTACTCCCCAAGGCCAATTTCTTCATCCGTTGCCAGAGAAACTACATCTGATGACATGGAGGCTGAAAGGTCTAGGTTACTAGATCAGGGATGTTCTCAAAAAGTGGTGGAAACACTACTCCAAGCCAGAAGGGCCACTATCAACAATACTTACAGAAGAATTTGGAAAAATGTCATCTTGTTTGCACAACAACACTCTTGGAGCACATCTTCACCAGAGGTATCACAGATCCTCGAATTCCTCCAGTCAGGTCTGGAAAAAGGCCTTGGATTAAATACCCTAATAGTACAAGTTTCAGCACTATTGACTATGACAGGAATAAAATGGGCCCAAGACCCTCTCGTCATACAATTCCAAAAAGCCTGTCTAAAGCTAAGACCTCCCAGGAAACCTACCTTCCCAGCATGGGATCTATCAATAGTATTGGAAGCATTATCTCAGGAATCCTTTTTCCCTATTGAAACCATCTCCCTATGGGACCTAACACTAAAAGTCACATTCCTCATTGCCATAACCTCAGCAAAAAAAATGTTGGAAATGCAAGCACTACTAGCAAAGGAAAGATACTTAATCTTCTACCCAGACAGAGTGGTCCTAGAACCTTCAGACCATTTCATTCAAAGAGTAGCCTCCTCTTTTCATTTTAACCAAGAGATAAGTCTTTCAGCCCTTCTTACAGATCAGGGTGATCCACATCCGCTGGATGTAAAAGGCAACATCTCGGCATACCTCATGGGAACTGGCCCATTCAGGAAAACAGATAATCTTTTACTTATTCCTCATGGCTTCAGGAGGGGGCATTGCCTCATGGTTGGTGATGGTAATCAAGAAAGCCTATTTGTTGGAACAGATGCAAATACCTGAGGGCTTGAAGGCTCACTCCACCAGGGCAGTGGCAACTTCATGGGCAGCTTATTGCAGGGTATCCTCAGACTATATGCAGAACTGCTACCTGGTCATGTAGGAACACCTTTATGACACATTACAAAGTGGATTCCGCACAGTTGATGACTGTGGATTTTGGGAGGTCAATCATTCAAGCCAATACCTCAATTGCTTGTTAAATAAACATATTTTTTTCTTGTACCTACCCAATTTGCGACTTATTTCCCAAAGTGTATGCTGCCATGATGCGACAGGAAAACGGATAATTGTATACGCACCTTTCCGTAATTGTCCTTTTCTGTCGCATCTTCATGGCAGCATACAGATGCCCACTTTTCTAAGGTGACAGATACAGAGAATACTGAGGTGGGGCCCTCTCTTACAATTTATAGCTATTCAGTCCTATCAGATTGTGGGGGCAGGGTCACAACCCAAAGTGCATGCTGCCATGAAGATGCGTCAGGAAAGGAAAATTACGGAAAGGTGAGTATACAATTTTCCGTTTTTATGTCTTCAGTTGCTTTGCAATGTCAACAAAAAAATGTATTTGAAAGGTGATTGCTCTATCAAATTACTACATGTATGGTCGACTTTAGATTTATAACATTGTGTCTGCTCATACTATATACAGGTAATCCATTCCCCTTCCAAAAAGAAGTATCTGGGCAATCCCCCAATTCAAACCATGGGAAGATTAGTAAGTCCACCACAAAATAAAGGTAGAGATGCCTGATATGAGTTTAATTAACAAAATACAATATTTGAGGTTGGAATATTTATTGACTGGTATACCCTTAACATAATTTGAGAAAAACCTATGATACCTTATTAGGGTAAGTGTAAAAAAAACCTCCCTGATTTGAGTCAGGGCCTCCTCTGCCACTTTTGGGTAGATGAAAGAAAAAGACGTTAAAGGCATGTTAAACATCCTATTTATAATAAATATGCTAAGCTGAAATTTTAGACTTATATGTATTTGGTGACAATAATTCATTCTGGATATAAGACCAAAGGCTGCACACTGCCTTAGCAAAAGTCCTTTATTTGAAATTGTGAAAAATTACATCAAAGTACATGACACACGCCGCTAGTGCAACAGCCTGTGTAGAGGTTGACGCATTTCACACAACTACATTGTGCTTACTCAAGCAGGCAGGCACGACAAGCGAGCCGAGGCATGCACCCGCACCTGGAGCGATGGTCTCTCGTGTTGTCCAATAATTCATTCTACTGGATTATAGCAGGTAGCAGATACTTCAGCTCCTTGGATAAAAATGATAGGAGGGTTTAGTTCTCCTTTAATCTAGATTGACCAACTGCCAGAAACTGCATATGCAAGGTCTGTGTGGATAAAAAAATTGGACTTTCAGTTGTTAAATCTTTCATGGGTTAAAAGCAACCAATGAGATGTGAGTAATGAAACTCAAAGTTCAACTACTTCTACATAAGAGCTTTCTGCGGTGGTTTTCTCTCCTTTTTCATTAATTTCTTTTCACATTAGAGAAATCATTGGTTGTGTTGGAATACTTCTTTAAAAGAGAATAGAACACACCTGACTCAGGGGCCGCAGCTGGGCAGGGCAGCCTTGGAATTGACTATAAACTGCTTCGAAATGTTACAGGGTCTCTACAGAATTTCTGAGAAGAGAAGAAGCAGGTTTTGTGCCTTTTGTCTAGACATTGAGAAAACTCTCTGGATTAGTGGGTTCTCTGAAATGGGGCTGCATGACTTTCTAATGGTTGCCTTCAAAGACAATAGCAAAGTATAGAAGATCCCTCTAAGGAGCTGCTATAATGATTGTAAAGGCCAGACTCCACACATATTTACATCTAAACCAACAGCAAAAAAGGGAACAGCAAGAAAGGAGATTTACAGAGACAAATAAAATAACACAGTATTACAGGTCTCCAATTTTTTACATATCATATTATATAGTATGCATTTTAAGAAAATATTATACTTCTCATGAGAAGTTGTATCAGTGCATTTGAGAATTCTTTGAGCTGTGTTGATTATCCAGCAGACTCATCCTACATGATGAACATCCATTATTTAGTGATCACTTTTACAAATGTACCCAGGAAAGTTAAAGCCCAACTCTAGCGTGTTGTTAAATCCTAAAAATAGTGTCCCCCTCCCTAAGCTGGTTAAGGATTTAATTTTTGTTTTGTCAAGGAGCTGGTTCTGCATGGTGATGATGAACAGTCCCACAAATTAGATTTTTCGTGCCAGGCCCTGGCTAGTCTTGTCACAGACTTTCTCATCCACGTCTTCATGTACAACAGGGGTCTCCAAACATTTTAAACAAAGGGCCAGTTTATTGTCCTTCAGACATTAGGGGGGCTGGACTGTGGCCAATGGAAGTGGAAATTTGCCTGGCATCAGTGGGAGTAAACATCACCACATTTGATATTAGGGGGAGGAATAGTGCCCCCTTGTTGGTCTCAGTGGGAGAAATGGTGCCCCATTGTTGCTGTCAATTGGCAGAATAGTGTCTTATATCAATGGGAGGAATATACTCCAAGGGCCGAAAAAAGGCAAGCAAAGGGTACATCCGGCCTCTGTGCCACAGTTTGGAGACCAGTGATGTACAATGCACATCAGTGGTTATACATTGTAAATGGTGAAGTAGGACTGCCCACCAACATTCCATAGAGAGAAGAGAACCAAAGCTTTAGATGGCAGGGGACCATGGAAGTAAAATATTTTTTCTATGTTAGATCATCCTCTTAACACTAAACCCTTTATCAGGTGGGAAGGTCACAATTTTCAGGATGCAAAGCCAAATACTGGGCTTCGTGTTCCTCCTTGAGGTCCCCCCCCCCCCCCGCAGTATTTTACAGATACAGGCCTTATACTACGCATTGTAAGAGAACTCTAATTCTGTGTCAAATACTACACATGACCATAACCAGACTTGTATAGAGCAGATGATAATGTGCAACATAAGCAGAAAACATAACTCTCTACAGTCCTGTTTTCAGAGGGATGGTCACAGTTTGCAGATCCTATAATGAGCGATTACCAAAAAGCATGTATATATATATAAAGTTTTAGGCAGGTGTGAAGAAGTCTGACATGGAAATTTATAGATAGGCAACTCCTATCCTCATATTGATTAGTGGTTCCAAATTAATAATAACTACTGCAGTAGGGAACAGACATAAAAGATACACTCTGCATCTTTCCAAATAACTGTTCTGCTTTAGTATATTGCAAGTTTTTATACACATGATTACGTAGTTATCACATTATCACTAAATCTAATCAGGACTCAAAAGAATGCAAACATGTCATGAAAACATTATTAGTGCCGTGTGCACAGTGAGGGCAGTGTGCAATACATATAAAATAGAATACAATTATATACAGAATTTACAAATGTTCTTTACATAGTAGGTGAGGTTGAAAAAAAGTCCATCAAGTCCAACCTATGTACAGTCTCCTCTCTTTTGGCCAATATTTTGATCACTAACCATACCTGCTATCACCTTTAACCTGAAACCTCCACACGCTTAGGTGGAGGTAGTCCTGGCCAAAGAGGCAAAACTCCATTGTGGAGAATATAATAGGTGAGCAGCTTTTTCATTACAAAATTAATTTTCATTGTGAAAAACAAATGATTGATAAGACATATTTACAGAGTACTGGCTGTACACTTCTGTGACCAGAACGGTCTTCTAGTTTAATTGTTGGCACGCTGACTATCAGCATATGTAAACACAGAGAATTATACATAAAATGGAAGACGTACAAAAGACAAATATGACTTTAACATGGCTAAACTACTTTTCAAATCACAATATATATCCCTTACAATTAAAGTATTTGAATAAATAGTACTCTAGACTGTGATCGCAAGAGAGAAACAAATCAAACACAGAGATTTCATTAATTTAGTCATTTTTACAGTGTCTGGTGTGGATCCAGGTGACTTTTCCTTCAAGTTTTGCAAAACTGTACATGGAATAGATGCTATATTAAGTCTCCAAACATTTCCTTATATATATAAATGTCTCTTAACAATCCACAAGTCATCTGGCTTTAGTTTTAGATCCTTCCAAACTTTTAGGATCTGGAATTCGGGAGAAAACACATAAATGAATTTGTCAAAAACCTTAAAAGATCAGCAACATTCTCTGTGAGATCCAAATGGAGGACTTCAGCTGATGAGACAAAATATAAGCAAGTGAGTAACACACTCCCAAACCAAATCCTATAGGGAGAGAGTCCAACATCCCATTTGGGGCTTGATAAAATATAAGAAAACATTCAGGCAAAGGTTTTCAAGTTTCTTACTCTACTTTATCCGCTACATTGTAGACAGTAGGGGGTGTGTAAAAATAAAACCCTCAAAACTTCTTTTAAGGACTCTCCTATAAAAATGATTTCCTCTGTTACTCTCTGTAAATGATAAATGCTTTCAAAAATATATATTTTAATTGTTTATTTTGATCAATTTTTCAAAATGCAAAGTGAGCGAACAGAAGAAAAATTTAAATCAAATCAATATTTGGTGTGACTACCCTTTGTCTTGGAACCAGCCTCAATATTTTTAGGTATACTTGCGCACTGTTTTTGAAGGAAATCGGCAGGTAGGTTGTTCCAAACATTTTGGAGAACTAACCACAGATCTACTGTGGATGTAGGCTGCCTCAAAATCTTCTGCCTCTTCATATAATCCTAGACAGACTTGATGTTGAGATCAGGGCTCTGTGGGGTCAAAGCCATCACTTCCAGGACTCCTTGTATCTTCTTTACACTGAAGATAGTTCTTAAAGAATGAATTGGCTGTATGTTTGGTTCATTGTCCTGCTGCAGAATAAATTTGGGACTAATCACACACCTCCCTGATAATATGGCACGATGAAAACTTATCTGTCTATATTTCTCAGCATTGAGTACACCATTGATCTGGTGATGTTGTGGACTGTAGACGCAGTACTTGGCCAAAGTAACTTAAAGTGGTTCTAAAGACTGACGGTTTTTTATCTTCATGTATGAAGGTAAAAAACCTTCTGAGTGCAGAACTGGGGGAAACCAGTGGGACCCAGGTACACCCATCTACTGTCTGAAGAAGTCTGTCCAAAAGCGGTATTCATGGTGGAATTGCAACCAAAAAGCCATACCTCCAATGTGGAAACAAAGCTAAACGACTCAACTAAGCATGCAAACATAGGAATTGAGGTGGAGAAAAATGGCAGCAGGTGCTCTGGAATGATTAATCAAAATGTGATATATTTGGCTGTAGCAGGCAGGGCCGGACTGGGTATGAAAACCAGCCCTGGAAAAAATGTCATACCAGCCCCATAGCATTATTATACCAGCCCAACAGCATAACGTCATTATTTTCTTGTTCATAAAATGGAAAACCATGCATTTTAAAGCACATTTAAAGAGTGCATTATATATAGATAAGACACATATAAAAGCACATAGGGCTTTATATATATATACACTGCTGTGCGTTCGCTGCTTACACAGTGCTGTGTTAGGAAGTCAAATAAATCCCTTCCCTAACACTGACCCGCCTCTCAGCCAATCAGGTGCACTGGGTCTGGTTACCTGTCACCTGATTGGCTGAAGCGACAGGCGCTGTGATTGGATGCCTATCGGAGGGTGCGTGGAGCAACGCGCTGACCTGAGACAGGTAAGTGCCGGGCGGGGGGGGAAACTGGCAGGATTTGATGGACAAACTGGTGGCAATTGATGGGGCAAACTGGCGGCAATTGATGGGGCAAACTGGTGGCAATTGATGGTTACAGTGGCTGCGTTTGATGGCATAGTGGCTGCGTTTGATAGGCACGGTGGCTGCGTTTGATGGGCACAGTGGCAGCGTTTAATGGGCACAGTGGTGGCACTTGATGGGCACAGTGGTGGCACTTGATGGCACAGTGGTTGTGTTTAATGGGCACAGTGGCTGCAATTGATGGGTACAGTGGCTGCGTTTGATGGCACAGTGGCTGTGTTTGATGGGCACAGTGGCGGGAATTTATGGGCACAGTGGCTGTGTTTAATGGGCACAGTGGTGGCAATTTATGGGTACAGTGGCTGGGCTTGATGGCACAGTGGCTGCGTTTAATGGGCACAGTGGCTGTAATCGATGGGTACAGTGGCTGCGTTTGATGGTACAGTAGCTGGAATTTATGGGCACAGTGGCTGTAATCGATGGGTACAACAGTTCTTGATGATAAAAGATAAAAATGAATACCCCTTGCCTGCATGTAACAATATTATGGACCCCATTGCCTGGTTTGGACACACCTCAGCCACCTGGTTTTGCCACTTGACACGTCCATCTATAGCCAAAACTTTTTTTTTCGTTTTGGGTAAAATAGCAATGGATTGAAACGCTTCTCAGGTTTTATTGAAGTTGAAGGCCCAATTAGAAAGATTTCTTCACTTCCTGTCAGGTAAAAAAAAAAATTGTCCCTAGAATAGGAAGTGATGACAAATCTCTCAGAGCTCGACCAGAAATAAAAATGTTGAATTATTTTTTTTAATGTAGAGCAATGAGAGCCTCCGTCAGTATTCATTGTTGCCCATTCCCCTGCTGCAGATTTTCCTTTAGTTCCTGTCTCATAAAAGGTTGTCCCAGAACAGAAAGGGGAATCTCTTGAATACAGGCTTAGATCGTGGTAGAACTTGACAGGGGTACTCACCTTTCCTTATTCTATCCAAAAATAAATAAAACGTTTAGAGTATAGATACACTTCAAATTCTGATGATTGTGCTCTCCTACATACTCCTGACCACCGCACATTGTAAGCAGCTGTGCTGTAAACTATATAGTCTTGACCACAGCAACGTCTACATTTCTTTTCTGACCGTCATAATTATTTGTTTCATTTCATGATTACTAAAAAAAAAAAAAAATTGTAGTCAGAGTAAAAATAGAGAGAGATTGATTTGGTACCTTAATTCTTGTGCTGCAGCTGCACGGCCGGCCACTTCTATTCTCCTCGTGCAGATTAGTGGGCGGTGCTGGCGCCGCACGGGACGAGTCAGTCACAAAGGGAAAAATCAAGCAACACGGTGTTCTCCTGCTCCTCCCTTCACACACAGAGGCATATTACACTTTAGTGGGCGGTGCTGGATCGGAGGAGGAGACACAGTGACACAGACGTTGCATAGTGCGGCGGCCGCCGCTGCTCTTCATATTGTTGACACAGGCAGCCAGCCAAGCTCCGAGGCAAAAGCGGCCTCAGCGGTACTAAATGTAGTCAGCCTACCGGGAAATATCCCGGTATCCCGGTAGGCCAGTCCGGCCCTGGTAGCAGGAGACAGTTTGTTCAATGAAGGGCTGAAGGGCGGTACAATAATGAGTGTCTGCAGGCAACAGTGAAGCATGGTGGAAGTTCCTTGCAAGTTTGGTTCTGCATTTCTGCAAATAGATATTTCTTAATGTTGAGAAATACTTATCCATCATGCCATACCATTAGAGATGTGTGTGTAATTGGCCCCCAGTTTGTTTTTCCAGCAGGACAATGACCCCAAACATACAGCCAATATCATTAAGAATTATCTTCAGTGTAAAGATGAACAAGGAGACCTAAAAGCGGCGGTTTGGTCTCCACAGAACCCTGATCTCAACATCATCCAGTCTGTCTGGGATTACATAAAGAGAATTTACTTTCCATTTTGTTAATTGATAAAAATAAACTATTAACACATCTATTTCTGAAAGAATTCTTAATTTAAAGCATTTTTGGCCTGCCTAATGATGGATTAAGTGTGCATAGATGGATTGATATCAGTCCCTGTCCCGAAAGGAGCCTAAAAATGAATGCTCCAGCCATACCAATGCTCACACAAGGACCAGCGTGAAAGGAAGTCACTAATCCTACCTATATGTATTTGGATTATGGAAGAAAACTGAAGCACCTAGATGGAACCCACAGAAATATGAGTAAAAATACAGACTCCATGCAGATTGTGCTTCTTCTGAGATCATAAACCAGGCCCCATAGCTGCAAGGCTTTGAATATGATCATACACTTAGTTCAGGAACAGGGTCTAACATGCCCTGCTTTTTCACTTTTAAAGGCTCAGAGATATAAACAGAGCATTAAAATAATTATCTCAATAGAAATAATTCATTACCAAGATGTCAACGTTTTAGAAACCACAATTTTGCAATGTTATTTTCCAGATCAGATTTCTTTGCATGATATGTAATGATTACTCTAAACGCAAAAGCTCTCTGTGTATAAAAGACGAAGTAGAGGGATTAGTAATTTTCCCACAATTCAGTCTGTGGGTGATTCACAAGCCTGTGTCAGCAGTTTTGTTTTTCATCAGCTAATTCATAAATCTTTTTTTAGTTGCTAAAAAAAAAAGCGGTTACTTAAAGTGAATCTGTCATGACAAATATGGGTGCTGCCATTGCCGACTTTTTATTTAGAATTTCGTAGATCTTTGAGTGCCATATACATTGTTTGGCTTCACTATTGAGTTATTGGCCCTGAACAATGAAGGCAGCAAATCTATAAGTCAAGCAGCATGCTTGTTCCAGGCCGGGGTTAGAGATTTAGCAAGCAGTGAAACCAAAAGCTTGGCGTGACAGCTAAGGAACTAGCAATTTCTTTTAAAAAGCTGAATAACATTTTCCTTGCTAGAGCACTGTGTGTCATAAATAATTGCCTATTTTTACAGTTTTCAAGATCTTTAGCATGTAAGTGCTGCTGATCTTTTGTCTACATACATCCAGTGATGGCTGCATGGCATTTCTCAGGACTGGTTTCCTAAGAGTGACAACAGTGGATAATGTCTTTGCAGTCTGTGTTGGAATAGTCGCTTGTAGTTTCCATCAGAAGACTATATGATAGGGTGACTATGTAGGAACATAAACAGAGGACAGGCAGGGCTGGTGCTAGACTGTTTTGGGTCCTAGGCAAGACCAGCTACTTGCACCCCCTCCCCCAAGAAAATATTAACACAGCCTATAGCTTGGGTGACAGGGTCCCACTTTATGTCACCTGATATCCGCGAAGTTTCTCTGGACACTGGACTTTGTGCCCAGAAGGGGTCTGGCGTTGTGCCGCACTGGTACCGCAACCTTGGTCTCTGTATGTCCTGGGTGCGGAGCTGACATCGAATTTCACATCCTGGGCCTGTTGTGGGGAGTGCCGGGCCTTCCTCTTTGAGGTGCTCCTAGTCAGAGAGGCTCGGTGTGGCTACCTTGTACTCTGCTAAGACACAATGTACTATGGACTATTGCTACTAAGGTCACCACCGTGACCATGTCATCTGCAGAGCAACACCCGGGCTCTCCAAACCTGGTGGAGGAGGAGGAAAGCACCCACCAGGGCTCCCCCATGGGTTGAGCACTCCTCCAGTGCCAGCGGGGGTCGAGCTCTGTCGCATGTATCTTTCCTATTTATCTTTCCCAGGGGTGGGACTTAGTATCACAGACATAACTCAACTACTTCATTAGAAAGGACAACACACAACAATGATGATCTGACAGAATTCAGCAAACTTCAAAAAATAGAAATCAATCCCCTATACTTTTGATCTCCAAATCCATAAGTGATGGCCTTTGTGTGCCATGCCATCAGCAATGGACCTATAAACACTGGACTCTCCTGCCAGTCAATAAGCAGTGAAATGAAAATACTCATACGAAGACGAAGACGTGGTAGACAAAAGCCCAGCCCCTGGGTCTCTCCAGCACATTGTAGAGATAGTTTTGCAGCCTCCTGTATGTGACATTCCTCCAGCAGCTCTGACTGCTATTATAAGACAGCAGCTTCCCCAACAAGTTCATCCAAGCTCCCTGCTTTACCCGCTGGCTCTCCTGCAGGTTCCCTGCTCCTGGCCCAGTGCTCCGGGGCGATTCACCTGCAGGAGCAACCCACCCCTTCGGTTAGAGTTCAAGAGGACCCTGCTTCCCCTGGTTGCACTCCACATCCTTCATGCCGTAGTAGTGCTCTCTGCCCCATCATCTCCCAGCTGATGGGGCAGCTGGGAGATGCTTTTATCCCAGAGCCCAGAGCCGGCCTCCTCACAAACCGCTATGGTTACGGGGTATGGTATCCCTGGCACACAGGGCACAGCCAGGGGCATGCACAGGGCACTGCCTGGAGAGGGAGATCACAGGCTGGGGGTCTGGGGGTCTTTAGGCTGCTGTCAGATCAGGTCGGGGGGCAGTCTCAATAGAAACAAATCACATACACAATATGCAGGTACAAGTCGCGGAGGTGTGCACAAGGAAACATAGGGAAACCAGCAGCCCTGTCTGCACCCTAGACGGTAGTGGCTGCCTAGTTTGTCTAGTGGTAGCACCAGCCCTGAGGTCAGGGATAGAGCATTGTTACCCTATATCAGGATGTCCCTGGAAAGGGTTCTCATAGCAGGATCACCATTTAATATTTTAATGAGAGCTGCAGATTTAAAAATATTGAAACTTACTTGAGATTAAATGTTAAAGTTTATATGCGATTTTAGTGACTGGGCTTACATACACTTTAACAGTCATCAAAAATGTAAAACAACTGCTGTACCTTATCAGGACTAATGAGGTAAGACTTGGTCACCGATGTAGTTTTCTTCCCATCGCATGATGTATTTCCATTTCAAAACCTTTCAGCTTGTCTGGAATTCACAATTATGTTTTTGGAGGTAGAAGTCACTAGATTTGACACACCAGTGGCCTAGGTGGACAATTAGTGTTTCTAAAATTACTAATTAATAGACATGTCAGGCAATCAAAGCACCTTCTGCTGATTTTTTTCAACCTACAGACATTTATAAAACATTAACCAGCTGTTTCATTCCTACAATAACATGGCCAATCCAAGGAGAGGGTGCCAAGACCAAACTTGCTGGTCTCATTTCTGTTTAAGAGATATCTAACGAACCTTCAGGCAACTACAGTGCCTTAAAAAAGTATTTATACCTATTGACATTTTCCACATTTTGTCATGTTACAACCAAAAACATAAATGTATTTTATTGAGATTTTATGTGATAGACCAACACGAAGTGGCACATAATTGTGAAGTGGAAGGAAAATGATAAATGTTTTTCAAAATTAATTACAAATAAATATCTTAAAAGTGTGGCTTGCATTTGTATACAGCCCCCTTTACTCTGATACCCCACTAAAATCTGGTGGAACCAATTGCCTTCAGAAGTCCCCTAATTAGTAATTAGAGCTCACCTGTGTGTAATTTAATCTCAGTATAAATAAAGCTGTTCTGTGAAGCTATTAGAGGTTTGTTAGAGAACCTTAGTGAACAAACAACATCATGAAGGCCAAGAAACACACAAGACAGGTCTGGGATAAAGTTGTGGAGAAGTTTAAAGCAGGGTTATGTTATAAATAAATATCCCAAGCTTTGAACATCTCACAGAGCACTGTTTAATCCATTATCTGAAGATGGAAAGAGTATGGCACAACTGCAAACCTACCAAGACATGGCTGTCCACCTAAACTGACAAGGAGAGCATTCATCAGAGAAGCAGCCAAGAGGCCCATGGTAACTCTGGAGGAGCTGCAGAGATCCACAGCTCAGTTGGGAGAATCTGTCCACAGGACAACTATTAGGTGTGCACTCCACAAATCTGGCCTTTATGGAAGAGTGGCAAGAAGAAAGTCATTGTTGAAAGAAAGCCATAAAAAGCCCCGTTTGCAGTTTGCAAGAAGCCATGTGGGGGACACAGCAAACATGTGGAAGAAGATGCTCTGGTCAGATGAGACCAAAATTAAATTTTTTGGCCTAAAAGCAAAACGCTGTGTGTGGAGCAAACATACAGCCAGAGCTACAATGGAATGGTTTAGATTAAAGCATATTCATGTGTTAGAATGGCCCAGTCAAAGCCCAGACCTAAATTAAATTGAGAATCTGCGGCAAGACTTGAAAATTGCTGTTCACAGACACTCTCCATCCACTCTGACAGAACTTGAGCTATTTTGCAAATGAGGATTAGGGCAAAAATGTCACTCTCGAGATGTGCAAAGCTGGTAGAGACATCCTGAAAAAGACTTGCAGCTGTAATTGCAGCAAAAGGCGGTTCTACAAAGTATTGCCTCAGGGGGGCTGAATACAAATGCACGCCACACTTTTCACCTATTTATTTGTAAAAAAAAAATTGAAAACGATTTATCACTTTCCTTCCCCTTCACAGTTATGTGCCACTTTGTGGTGGTCTATCACATAAAATCCCAATAAAACACATTTGCGTTTTTGGTTGTAACATGACAAAATGTGGAAAATCTCAAGGGGCAGGCACTGTATTTTGTGGCATATATCCTCAAACTTGATTTTGAGCTCAATGGTGTGCTTATTTTGCTATTCTAATGATGGCACCCCCCCCCCCCTTTTTTGCACTTTTATGCTTTTTTGCCATTATTAGCTTATATGTATTCTGATTTAATACAATAAAATCATTGAGTCTCATGCTGTTTGCTTTTGTCTATTTTTTTAATAAACTCCTTTGGTAACCAAGAGATGTCTAATGACTTCAATCACTACACATCCAAGCTTCAATCACCACCATTGAAAAAAAGTTACTCCAAAAAGATTGGCAGCTTTTGATACATAAAAAATGACTGAATATCTTTAAAATGAGAGGAGCTAGAGGAGGTGATTGGGGTGTGTGGATGTCCTTTAGTTGAGCTGTTCAAGGTTTGTCCAACTGGAAAATTAAGCAGGAATTATGGTTTTCTATTGGCTCTGGGATTATTATGGTACCAGTCAAGAAGTGTGTGATTTAGAGTCCCACAAAGACTAGTTTGGACTGGCCTGCTCCACCTACTGTCCAAAATAGTATAAAAAAAACAAACAAGAAAAAAAGCCGGAAAACTGGCGATGATGATAAATGGTAAAAAAGGTGACTTAATGTTAGATACTAATGCTGATAAATTAGTTGAAGACCTTTCTTTAGATAAGAATGTATCTTCTCTTTGGCTAATAAGAGGACACCACTGAAGGTCACTAATCAAAGACTTAATTATAATAAGATACATTACAACCATAGCAAATAACTTGAATTAGAAGACCTAAATATTGATTTCAGAGTTCACAGAATCAATAGCAATCTATACAAATCTAGTTTTTATATGGAACTGGAAACAAAGTGGCCTCAGAGATTTATCTTGGAACATCAATGACAATCAGATAACTGATCAGACATGTCCTCCATTTGGAAGAAACATGGCTGTTGTAATTGGTAAGTCCAAAAAATTCTCACAATGCTCAACCAATAATTCCATGCAAAAAGCAAAGCCAACCGGTAAACTGCTTTATAATACCCGCTGCAACTGTGTGAATTGTAGAATGGTTAATTTGTTAAATTTTAGCAATAAGGTGGCCATACACAGACTAAAATTTGTCCAGTTCTGTGGGGACTGGCCAAATTTTGATCCATGTATGGACAGGCTGTATGTATGGAAGTCGATCTAACGATCGATTTCTGCACACCCAGGCTGACAGGTTTTTCCCAAACAATCATTTCCACAGGCAATAGCCGGCAGCACTGATCAGTGTATTCTGATGGCAGGGAATGGTTACTAATATAAGTAAAGAATCACTTTATAGCAAACCTGTGCTTTGCCCATTTGGAGGAAAATGTGATCCACTTACCTTCTTCTCATGTGACAATGCTGGTGCTTGGTGATTGGCCTAGTGTTTTTCACTTGGGGGCATGGAGACAATTCTTAGTTGTATGAGGGGGTGCTGATAAGTATTGAGCCTTACCCAGGAAAAATTGATCTAGGAAGCTGTAAACTGCAGGGTGTACTGGCCAATTTGTCTATATTCAATGGTGCAAAAATCAACTACCTATGATTTTACCTTATCTTTCTTTTTTCAGGTCCAAAGTGAACATGGCAGCACCTCCAGAAAAATGTGGAAGAGTATAGGACCATATGGGAAAGGTGCGAAGCAGATCCATGATGAAATGTTACAAACTTTGGGTGACAGTGGACCTTCATATGCAACAGTTATAAGTTAAGTTGTCAATTTTAAAGCTGGCCATTTCGGTGTTGAAAGTGAGAAACCCAATGGAAGGCCCGTTTCTGTGCCTGCAAAAGTCAAACGTTTTGGAATCCAGTTTGCTGCAAGATTTCTCATTTCCAAGTCGTTGTGGATAATGGCAACTTTCTCACGTGATATTGCCAGATATGTAGCAATACTTTTGGCTGATATTCGGCGGTCCTCCCGGATCATGTCATGGATGGCTTTCACATTTGCAGACATAGAGACAGAAACAGGCCTTCCACTGGGTTTTTCACTTTCAACACCAAAATGGTCAGTTTTAAAATTGACAACCCAACCTTTAACTGTTGCATATGAAGGGCCACTGTCACCCAAAGTTTGTGACATTTCATCGTGGACTTTCTTCGCACCTTTCCCTTGGAGAATCAGGAACTTGATTATGGTCCTATGCTCTTCCACATCAAATTTTTCTGGAGGTGCTGCCATGTTCATTTTGGACCTGAAAAAGAAACATAAGTTAAAATCATAGGTAGTTGATTTTTGCACCATTGAATATGGTGCAAATTGGTCAGTACACCCTGCAATTTACAGCTTCCTAGATCAATGTTTTCTGGGTAAGGCTCAATACTTATCAGCACCCCCTCGTATGTTAACTCTGTCTGGTTCTATTTGGAATTTTAAAAAATGTGTGCCTGTGCTTAATGAAAAGTTTTAATGTGACCTCTCAGCTGCCATTCAAAGTGCTCCCCCTATTGCACTAATAATACTGACATATATATGAAAGAGCAGTGCTTTTCAGATCAGAACAATCATGATCATGGTTTAACCACTTCACCTCCGGAAGGTTTACCCCCCCTTCCTCTTCATGACCAGGCCATTTTTTGCAAAACTGCACTGCATTACTTTTACTGACAATTGCGCGGCTGTGCAACGCAGTACCCGAATAAAACATTTTTCCCACAAATAGAGCTTTCTTTTGGTGGTATTTAATCACCTCTGTGGTTTTTATTTTTTTGAGCTACAAACAAAAAATGAGTGATAATTTTGAAAAAAAAAAAAAAAACAATATTTTTTACTTTCTGCTATAAAACATATTCAATAAAAAAAAGTAAAAAATCAAATTTTTTCATCAATTTAGGCCAATATGTATTCTGCTACATATTTTTGGTAAAAAAAAAATCTCAATAAGTGTATATTGATTGGTTTGCACAAAAGTTATAGCGTCTACAAACTATGGGATATATTAATGAATTTTGTATTTATTAATTTATTTTACTAGTAATGGCAGCGATAAGCGACTTATAGCGGGACTGCGACATTGTGGCGGACAAATCGGACGCTAAGTGACATTTTTTTGGGAACCAGTTACACCAATACAGTGATCAGTGTTAAAAATATACACTGTCACTGTACTAATGACACTGGCAGGGAAGGGGCTAACACCAGGGGTGATCAAAGGGTTAAAAGTGTGTCTAAAATATGTTTACTAACTGTGTGGGAGGTGCTTGTATTATGTGAAGGCAGAGATCCCTGTTCCTGCTTTGCAGAAACACAGGATCAATACCTTCCCTACTGACAGAACGATGGTCTGCCTTGTTTACGTTCTGCTTCTTTCCTGAACAATCGGCGGGTCCTGGTAATCCCAGTGGACATCGAGTCCGCCAGACCCTCGGATTGGCTCCACCTGTGTCCAATCACAACGGGAGCGGGCCCGCCAGCGGCACGCGCCCCAGACCCGGAAGTTTCAGATCACGTACTAGGTATGTGATCTGGCACAGAGCAGCCGCCCTCCCACAGTAAATGTACGTGGGGTGGCCGCTAAGCGATTAAAGTGCTTTGTGACCTACGTAGGTCACAAAAGCAGAAACTATGTGCCAAAACGATACGGTAATCACTCACCAGAAATCTTTGACCTCTTATATGGTGAGTGAGCACCGTATCGTTTTGGCACATAGATTTGCTCGGCACTTGAATGGACTATATGCAATGTTTATTACTTAGGGCCCTAAGGCCAGCCAAAGACGGTTAGAATCTCGGCTGGATCAGCAGAAACTGGCCAAGATTCTAATCGTGTATGGGCAGACTAAATGTACCAAGTTAATCGATTCCCCTGTCAGCACTGTCTGTGTTAATGGGGGAATCGTGCAAATTTCTTTCCTGCAACCTAAGTCATGGATTGTGTGCTATTGATTGTTCACTGAGTTTTAATCCTGGTTTTGAAGAGGTTGTAAACCTTCCTGGTATGTTTATACCTAAAAGTAAGCCTATAATAAGGCTTACCTATAGGTACTGTAAATACCGCCTAAACGTGCGCCATTTAGGAGATATTTAGGGTATACTGCACCGATTACGTCATCGGCGTATGCACTCTGAAGGAACGGATTTCAGGGGGTGCCCGTGTAAACTTGAGGTCTGTGGACCTCAACTTGCGTCAAAGTCGGACCAAAGTAGTACAGGAACTACTTTGAAGTTGGTGCGACTTGAAGTAGAACAGATATGAATGGTACTCATTGGAAACCATGGGGTAGGAATTGTCATGCGACTTTGCAGTCCCAAGTCGCATGACAAGGTCGCACAAGTGTGAGAGGGGCCTAACATACACATATGTGGTATCACTGCACTAGTCAAGAGCAGGATAATTTATTTTGGGCTGTTCTTTGGTGGTAAATTACAATAATAGCAAGAAATATACCGCTAAATTTAAAAAAAAACTAATTTTTTTTACTATTTTGGGACATTTAGATTTGTTTTTTACCCATAGGTGTGAAGGGGTTAAAGTGTTATTAAACCCTAAAACAAAAATGTATTATATCAGCAAAAGTATGTAGGCATAGGACACACCCCCTGCCATGCCCACTTAAAGGAAAATTGTACACAAAAAACAAGATTGGTTAAACCCACAAGTGCTTTTTTACCATAATTTTGGAATTTACAAATGCAGCAATTTGAAATCAGATGAAAGGTTTAGTACTGGGAAACACTTTTTGATAGATAAAAAGTGCATTTTATATGCATCTATATAGATCAGACCAAAATGAGGGACAAATGAGGAGGAATGAGGGACAGAGGGACATTGCTCCAAATCAGGGACAGTCCCTCGAAATTAGGGACAGTTGGGAGCTATGGCATTCCTCCAACCACTTTGCATAATAATTTATATATACTGTGATTCTGTACTTGCCAATATGCTGCAGAGATCTCCCTCCACTAAGTCTGGCTGCAGCCATTTTAACTGTGGGCAGCAGAAGCAGAAGCTACTGCCTGTTCACTTCCTGGATTTACACAGACACACAAAGGCACACCTACAGCTCCGCAGCTCTCATTGGCCCTCTTATGACTCATCCCCCCTCCCTTCCTGGCAAACTCTCACGAGAGTGAGAGAGAGAGCTGTGCATGATGTCATAAGCCTAGGCTAATGACCAGACAAGACAAGAAACGGGAAGTGGGCTGTATAAGGTATTTGCTGGCAGAAAAAAAAAAAATGTTTTACTCTCCAAAGTTAAAACAACAAGGGCAGAAGATTTAATAGATGGAAAGATGAAAAAATTACTGAAGCTCCTCTAACAGACCAAGCTGTCCAGAAAAAGTGTCAGGCAGAGGGTTCAGACAAAGCATTTAACAATGACAGGGGTGTTTACAATATTCAGCTTTTATTAATTTATGTAAAATCTTTATCCTGAAAGGAAAATATACTTCTGTAACTGTCTATATACATCTGCTAGTGCATCTAACACTACCCTACTCCTAGAGGGACAACGCTGCTGCCCAAGAGTGTCTCCGTTGCCCCTCCATCCAGAATGGAAACACCCTAAAGCCTCGTACACACAATTGGATTTTGCGACCTGAAATGTGTGATGTCAGGCTATTGGCGGAAAATCCGACCATTTGTACGCTCCATCGGACAATTGTTACCAGACAAATGTTGGATGGCAAGCTTTAAAATTTTCCGCGGACAAATGTTTGTTGTCGGATTATCCGAGTGTGTGTACACAAGTCCGTTGGACAAAAGTGCAAAGTACAAACACGCATGCTTGAAAGCAAGGACGAGCCAGAAACAGTCGGTCTTGTAAACTAGCGTTCAAAATGGAGAATTTGTGATGTGGCAAATTATGAAATCTCCAAATGCAGCGCACAATTCTCTTCTTCTTTAATGGGATAATAATGAAGCTGCTTTGCTGGTGATACTGATGGAGTTATTGCAAACACATTTTCAAAGGCTTTTTTTTCTAGTGATGTCAAGAATAATATTATTATGCTTTTTTTTTTTTTTTTTTTACCACAACACCATTATCCCATAGTTTTTAAGATCAAAGATACAACAATGTCGATGTCCCTTGTCAATTTTACATTGTATTTTTTTAAATGTAATTGCCTACTCCCAAAATATCATTTGAAGTAAAACACATAGCCAAGTATTGTTCTCCACAGTTTTTGATTGTGCATTAAAAAAGAAAATAAATAAAATTAGACATGCTATCTGCCATTAGAACTTAACCAAAAAGTGCATTCTATGCATCCAAAAATATAGAAAATATACCAAATCAAATCATTATTCAACCAAAAAATAAAATAAAAGCCTCATGCATATGTCCAACTTCTTAATATAGGGGGTTAACAATGCCAAGAGTTGGTGAAAGCAGGGGTCTGTCATCCGGAGATAATTCTGAAAATCATCCAGATTATTCTCCTGGAGCTCCCGCAGCAAAGGCATAGGACATAATTGGTCACGATTAATAAAGCAACCAATTTTTGGTCCAAGAAATCCTCCTCCTCCTGTTCCTGGAATGGACTTGGGTCAAAGCAATAACTCCAAGGCCAATAATAAATAACACGTTATCTCCTCCGATTCCGCAACATGGCTGGTTGACAAACGGCTGTTCAGAAACGAACTGAAAAGCGCAAAATGAAAAGTGCAAAATGAAAAGCGCGAATCAACACTCACCAAACTTCTACTAACATCAAATTATCAGAAGGAGTCCAAAGGATGGCGCTAAAGAGCTGAAAAACCACGTAGCACATCACTACGTTCCTGTTTGCTGGCTGACAATTCCTTGGGCCAACACCCTTCGGACAAAAGTCAGAGGTTTTGTCTGCGGAAAATCGGATCGTGTGTAGGAGGCTTAAGACAGGAGGTGTTACTGGCCAGATCACCAGGTAAAAAAAAAGGGAAAAAACTAAAAAAGAAAACGAATGCAGCCATCACATTTAAGGACTGGTAAGCTCCAATGTATTCATTTGTGGTGCTGTCCTATGATAAGAATATTTTTTTGTAGCAGACAAAGAATAGGGCGAAATTATACTTTTCAAGGACATATAAAAAAATGTTAGACAGGGTAGGGATTTTTTTTTTTGATCCCACATTGTTTTCTATTGCTTGTGTTATCTAAAATCTAAAGATAGAGAGAAACCAACCGTGTTAATTTAACTTGCAAGAAAACAAGAACTATGTAAAATGAGGTTTTAGATGGTTGATCGCAATTAACCTGCACGTAAATTTGGAACATCGTTGCTGGAAAAGAAAAAGATATTTTTTTCCTCCAAAATGTACCTAGAATGACGACAAATTTGTCACTGTTATCAATATTTGTGCATACTTTTAAAGGCTCACTCATGTCTGTATATTCAGGGCTAATCCTAGCTATTAATGGTATTTTCTTCTACGGTCTCAGAGAGGCCAGTGAAAACAGTTGTCATTAACAGGCCTGGAACATTTCACAAAATCATTTATATTGCCATAAAATGTACTTACGGGACGTGGAAATTTCCATCATCTTAAAAAGAGCCATCAGATAAATCTACAATGTGATATCCTGTCTGCAGCTTTCTTTCACAGTTCCACTCTAAACAGAAGGCAGAAAACGAGACGCGAACTCCAGGCAAGTTGAATACACCATTGGACCAAACCAAAGGTCTACCTATCTTTTGGTCTACCAAAGGATTTTCATTTCTGGCCATCCAGCCCTAAGATTTACACAACCCTGCCAGACAGACAAACTGGTGACCTGAATTTTCTCTACTGCAGTTACGAAATATAGCCTGGTCACCTCCCCATCCCCAGCCTGTGACTTGACATTGAAGAAGAACTTGACTTGACTTGACAATGAAGGAGAAGTTGTAGACAGATGAGCTCAACCCTCAGCAATCTCCTTGTATTGGCATATTTTATGTTAGCACCTGACTGGCTTCTCGTTCTCCCCTACCTCTCACAGTCTATGCTCTACTGTAGAGCAGCTGAGGTTTTTCGGCGTTTTTCTGCTATAAGTCTCAGCTATAAAAACACCCAACAAGACAAACCCCATTCATTTCAATGGCATTTTCAATTTGCATTCTGTTCACATCTGAAGCTCAAAAAAGTACAGAAGCTTCTTTTTTTGGCAGATTACAGGCAGTTTCTGCTTTTTACATTGTTGCCCTTTTGCCCTGTACAAAAACGTGTGAATTTCTGCTTGAAAACAAAACGCCTAGGTGTGAACAGAGCCTAAAGTGTTACCATAGGCGTGCGCATGGGGAGTGCCAGATTTGCCTGGGCACACCCTAATCACACTGTACAAAGCAGATTCCCCTACCTGCCAGCCCTCCCCCATGTCTTCTATGCTCTTCATCCTAAAACATCCCCCTGTTTGCCTGCATCAATTCCGGCTTCCCTCCTCTCCCCTCCCGCCAGCTGCTACTGCGGGCACACAGGGGGATGTTTTAGGATGGGGCTGGGGAATCTCTGTCCTCAGTCACTTCCTCAAAAGTGAGACATCAGTTGTTTGTTTAGACCCCTGATATTTGACCAAAGCCCCTCAAGAGGGCTCCTAAAAAAAGTTGTAAAAAATCTAAAAAAATAATATTGTTATAAATTATTTATGAAAATAAATGAATAACAATAAAAAAAAACTACTGACACCAAGTCCTGCCCTACTGTCACTGTACTGTGCTCTTCTAACACTGACTTCTGTTCTACTGACTGACACCATCGACTGTCTTACAGACACCAACCTCTGCCCTACTGACATGCCCATTGCTCTACTGACACCACCCACTGCTCTACTGACACTGTCCATGTTATATATATACACGCATGTGTGTTTGAGCTTTGCGGTACACACTCTAATTCAATAAGCTGTGCACATCTATGAGTGTTGCTAAACCTAGGTCCCTTAGGTCACTATATCTGGTCTCCCACAGTACACAGAACATGGAAATGCAATTATTTTAGTAAATATGAACTGCTAAATACCATTTCTCATCAGCAGTACATAGAAGTCTTATAATTTCTATCAGTATCTGGTTAAAGCTTGTAGGAGGAGTTTTAATTCTCCTCTGACTGTCTTATGAGGCTGCAGGACCCCGGACCCTCTGTCTGGACAGTGCAGATTGGCCCTGTGCCTATCACATGCACCCTTCCAAGAAAAAAAAAAAAAACTTGCTAGCAATACACACCAAACTGAGCATATGCAGAGTACCCCAAGGCTTGTTTTATCAGCAGATGGATTGGGGACTGTGGAAGAAGGGGAGGATCAGAGAAGACAGAATCAACATGGGCATCCGCAGGAGGGGGCAAGGGGGGGTCAAGTGCCCCCCTTGGAAGCGGGCGCACTGCACCCAGGCGCCGCAATCTGAGGCGGAGGAGGGGCGCTGAAGCTGTCAGTGCTGCCCAGCTCCTATTACAGGATCTTGACAAACAGATCCTCTCTGTCTCTGGAAGCTTCAGGCAGCTGTGTGGGGGAGGGGCGCTGATGTCATCCCCTTCAGCAAGAGCCCGGGAGGAAGAAGATCTACCATGCTGCTAAAATGAGGTCAGTAAACAGGGGGGATTGTGCAGAAAGTGACCTTTGGGGGTGAAATGATTGTACTGAGGAGCAGGCTGCTGATTTCCCCCCATGTCATATGCAGTGCAGTGACCACCATGTAATGTATTGTGCCCACCATGTGCAGTGACCACCATATGCAATGACAACCATCTGCAGTGACAACCATGTGCAGTGACCACAATGTGCAGTGACCACCATGTGATATATTGTACCCACCATGTGCAGTGACCACCATGTGATTTATTGTACCCACCATGTGCAGTGACCACCATCACCATGTGATATATTGTGCCCACCATATGCAGTGACCACCATGTGATTTATTGTACCCACCATGTGCAGTGACCACCATCACCATGTGATATATTGTGCCCACCATATGCAGTGACCACCATGTGATTTATTGTGCCCACCATGTGCAGTGACCACCATGTGCAGTGACAACCATGTGCAGTGACCACCATGTGCAATGACAACCATGTGCAGTGACCACCATGTGATGTATTGTGCCCACCATGTGATGTATTGTGACCAACATGTGCAGTGACCACCATGTGCAATGACAACCATGTGCAGTGCCCACCATGTGATGTATTGTGCCCACCATGTGATGTATTGTGACCACCATGTGCAGTGACCACCATGTGCAGTGACCACCATGTGATGTATTGTTACCACCATGTGATGTTTTGTGCCCACCATGTGCAGTGACCACCATGTGATGTATTGTGCCCACCATATGCAGTGACCACCACGTGATGTATTATGCCCACCATGTGCAGTGCAATGAACACCATGTGATGTATTGTGCCCACCATGTGCAGTGCCCACCATGTAATGTGGAGTGGTGTGCCCTCCATGTAATGTGCTGTGCCCACTATGTTATCTGCTGTGCTGTACAGTGCCCACCATGTAATGCGGAGTAGAGTGCCCTCTGTGTAATGTGCTGTGCCCACCATGTAATGCGGAGTAAAGTGCCCTCTGTGTTATGTGCTATGCCCACCATGTAATGTGGAGTAGAGTGCCCTCTGTGTAATGTTCTGTGCCCACCATGTAATGCGGAGACGAGTGCCCTCTGTGTAATGTGCTGTGCCCACCATGTCATGTGCTGTGCTGTAAAGTGCCCACCATGTAATGCGGAGTAGTGTGCACTCTGTGTAATTTGCTGTGCCCACCATGTCATCTGTTGTGCTGTACAGTGCCCACCATGTAATGCGGAGTAGTCTGCCCTCTGTGTAATGTTCTGTGCCCACCATGTCATGTACTGTGCTGTAAAGTGCCCACCATGTATTGTGGAGTAGTGTGCCCTCTGTGTAATGTTCTGTGCCCACCATGTCATGTACTGTGCTGTAAAGTGCCCACCATGTAATTCGGAGTAGTGTGCCCTCTGTGTAATGTTCTGTGCCCACCATGTCATGTGCTGTGCTGTAAAGTGCCCACCATGTAATGTGGAGTAGTGTGCCCTCTGTGTAATGTGCTGTGCACACCATGTCATGTGATGTGGTGTATCCATATGTAATGTGGTGTGCTGTGCCCACATGTGGTGTGGTGTGCCCACTGTGTAATGTACAGTGCTCACCCTGTAATGTGCTGTGCCCACCATGTAATGCGGAGTGGTGAAATAAAGGTAAGAGTAAAAAGACTAAGTAAAGACGGGTCTATTCTATGGGGGACCTGCCCTGGCCTGCTCTAAAGGGGGATCTATATGGGGGACCCTGGCCTGCGCTTTATGTGATACTGAATGACGAAGCCCCTCCCCTTCCTGACATTGTCAAAAAGGGGCAGAGAATGGGTGACCCTAAAATGATGCCCCCCCTTGAAAAAAGTTCTGCTGATGCCCATGAGGATCAAACAGCCTTTTTACACAATGCAAAGGAGTAACCCCTTCGGTTCCACTGTGAGTATAACAAGTATGCATTATTGAATGTACAGACTGATTTTACTGTTATGGGTTTAGTAATACTTTTAAGGAGACCTGTCATGAGAGAAACCTTAGGCCAACAATGTTCTGCTTGCTACTTGTCTGCTATGCTGATCCTCCAGCTTCAGTAACTTCACAGCCATCGATCCAGCCAACAAATACAACTTTGCTACTTTGTGACATGGAAAGTTTTGATGCTCACGTATCTGCAGTTTAGAGTTATAGCACGTAGACATTCAAGATGAGTAATTGCACGTAGACATTCAAGATGGGATATATACTATCCACCTAACATCTATTTCAACTTTGTAGATAGCTGCTTGCCTGGAGCTTTAACTTGTGGGAATACATCACTAGGCAGTCTAAGCAAATATACCAGCTCATACTTGGAGTTTCTCCAAATCTTTTGAGGGCTCCACAATAACTCTGCAAAGAATTGCAAAGTGTTAATGAGTTCCAAACCTCAGAAATTTGAGTTGGGTTATTATGGAATCATTAAAAAAGTCAGAGGTCTATTTCCTTTGAGGAAAAGTAATAAATGTATCTCAGGTGGTGCCTTCTAGGGGAGGCAGAAGTCAAAGTTCTTACCTGGCCTCATATCTCCTTCTGGTATAAATAATTCAGAAAGGACACATGTACTTCTCAAGGTCAGTGATGCTGTTATGTATATGGGATACATGCTAACAGAAAATATACTTACCTCTCTGGCAGTCCGTGCCTCCTTTTTTCCTTAATTCCTACACCACAGCTTCTGACAAAGTCTTCAGCATTCAACACATATGGTCAAGAGACTCAAGTGTGCCACTGTTCAAGTGTCCATAATATCTGAATGCCATTGCCCTTGGCACAGCTACTCAGTTCCAGGTTCTGGACATTTCTTTGGACTGTTTGCATCCCAACCATGATGCTGTCTGCCTGGAGTTTGCATGTTCTCCCTGTGACTGTGTGGGTTTCCTCGGGGTACTCCATTTTCTGCCCACACTCCAAAGACATGCTGGTAGGTTAATTGTCCCTGTTTAAATTGGCCCTAGTATGTATATGTATGAACGTGAGTTAGGAACCTTAAATTGTAAGTTCCTGGAGGGCAATAATGGATGTGAATGTATAACATATATGTAAAGTGTTGCGTATATTGACAGTGTGATGTAATAAATAAACCTTTAATTGCCATGGGGTTTCATTGGGCAAATGTAGACATCTAAAGCACTTTGAGCAAATTAACACCTAAACGAGAAATCGGGGGTTGATGCTACTAATCATTTCAAATTGGCAGCTTATATCCTGCAGGATATAGCAGCATGATCACGTTTTTTTAAAGGGATGAACGCAATAGCTTGAAGAAATTCTGAGTCCTCTCCCAAAACACTGGGGCCTCGGGACTTTCGAGGCATTATTTCAATTTTCTTTTTACTGCTATAGTAACCCCATAGACAACCTTTATTTTGGCTTGTGGCTCATTAGCTATAATCCTCTGTCTACATTGCAACTTACTGTACACTGAAAAATAAGAAAACATTAAAAAAAATACTTTGTGCTGCATTCAGTGAATAAATATGTTAAATCAGTCAAATCACGCAGTACTTAACAAAAACAAAAAATAAATTACAAATTATATCCTGTGAAAAAGACAATATTTTATCAATAGAGATCATTAAACAATAGTCCAATATTTCCATATATCCACATTAAACGTAATTTCAAAGCGTGAATGTTTAGGATAATATAATTTCCCCAAAATGCCAGAAACTCTTCATGATAATGCCAACAATTCTTCAGAACTTCCACTGTGCTTCACCACTTGTGGGTATCCCTTCACCAACACACTTTCGCCTTATATTCTGACCTAACAAACATTAGGTCACATATGCTTTCTCCTTTAAGTGGGGGTCACATAAGCCACGGATGTTATTCCTCACTCCAGCACCCAGATGTTCCTCAATCCATCTCCATCCTCCACAATCCTTTTGCCAATAATAATTTGGAACTAAAAAAAAGGAAGGATATATAGTGCGCTCCATATAAAGTGCAGTATTTTTTATTTAAAATTCCATATACTTAACTTACAATGTGAACATATTCTGGTGCACAGCAGTTAGCAAGCATTACAATGAGGAAAACCTACAACAAAATGGCCAACCATACATTCCGGTTTACGGCGTGACGTCACCGTCTCCTCCCAACGTGTTGTGTCAGCTGATCACATGACTTCATCAGGAAAATAATTTACTTTTTTGGATATTAGTGCAATAATCTCCCTGATAGTGATTGTGCTTACGTTTCATTGATTTATTTTGTGCTGCATTCAGTCTGAGCTTTGTAAATCACATCTCAGGGTAAAAAACAACACAGAGTTCCCACTAAACCAACCAACTCTGGCAATGGTGGCTGACAATCGGAAGTTTCTATTTTTCTCTCCATTGCTTAGCCAACCAGTATTGTGTCCACCCCTCTTCATGATGTGACACTGGAAGGCTTAAGGATAGTGTGAGAACTGGAAGATGGACATTTGTGGCAAACAATGGTCAGCCATTACATCACCATGAAGCAATATGGGTACTACAAAACAAACCCTCCTACACTACAGAGCAAAACAAAAAGGTATGTCACATGACTGAAGTTTTTGATAAATAACTGGGATTTTTAGTTATATTCTTTATAAAAATTATAGATGCAGTACTTGGAAAGAGAAATTTGTTTCATTTTGTATTTGTAGAGATGAGCTTTAAGTTTTGCCTTTCCTTATGTTATCATGTCACCCTGCATGTGTTTCTGATATATTGGTATTTGGAGATATATTTATAGCTTTGTTGCATTTTTTGCTTCTGAGCAATCTCAAAACAAGATTTGGAAGCTGCTTGGGACTGCAGAAGTTACTTATCTACAAAAACAAATTCCTCCAAATCCCCTCATTTATTTTACATAACCTTTACAGTCTTTGTTGGGATATATTTTTGAGTCTGGAAACTTCTAATCTGGTTGTCTGGGTCATTCAGCAGGAAGTTCATGACCTTCACTATCAGATGTTGGACTGGGAAGTATCTGCACATTGACAAAATGCTGTAGTCCCTGTCCTTCTGACCATTATTCTTCAGAAATTGGCCGGAAATCACTTGGGAAAAGAACATGCAATAAATAATACCTGAGTTACAATTATTCGTCACATACAACATTCACCATATGGCAAAAGTAAAAACCTGGGTTTTGTAACTCTTTTGGCTGCTGGTTTACTTCCTTGTCCCTACATTATTCCAATACATTTTCCTTGCTCTAACAAACATCATTACTCAAACCCCATTAGGAAAGCAATATTGGTAAACCTAGCCTTTCTCAACCTTTTCAACACAGAGGAACCCTTAAAATAACTTTTCGGTCTCAGGGAACCCCTTCTAGAAATTACTATATCTACAGCTTACAATACATTAGTGTAATGGAGATTGGTAAGAATTCTCCTTACCATTGTGATCATTGGTAAGAATTAGCCCTTTACAGATGCCTCAAAAGATCATGGGGGTCACTAGGAACTTGAGTTTGAGAGGCAGAAATTGTTCTTTGCTCAAGGAACCCAGAGCAACCTTTAGGGCTTGTTTACACTTCCTTCAAAACAAGGCTTCGGACAGGCTTTGTTAAAGCTCTCTGAATGCCAGTTAAAGCCTGTCACTAAATAAAATGGTTAGCTTACAGTCCTGTTTACACCTTGCGTTTGCCTTGTTTTGCTTCGGCTTCGCTTCAAAAATGAATACCCCATGTCGCTTTAGTGGTGTTTCAAAGCGTCTTCAAAGCCTTCATAGAACTCTATGACAAAGTTCGCTTGAAGCACCTGCGGCTTTTGAGAGGCTTTAATTCAGCTTTAGCTTCGATTTGTTTTGGAGAAATTGCAGGTATGAGATATCCACACACACAGGGCATCTGCCAAGCTTCAACAAAGCTTCAAAAGAGCATCACGGAAGCATCACTGAAGCTTCATCGAAGCACCACTGAAGCTTCATCGAAGCACCACCGAAGCATCAAAACACATTCTAAAAGCAATGTGTGTTGAAGCCAAGGCAAGTGTAAATGAGCCCTTAGAAGAACCCTATTGTTCCATGCAACCCTGTTTGAGAAACCTTTCCTAGTATATAATCAACAGTAATCCAAAGAAAACGTCTAATATTACTGTATGAGTAAGCACCGTTTAGCGCGAAACACCTTAAGGTTTATCAGCTTTTCCAATTGTATCACTTTCAGTACAATAAAAGAATGTATGCATCTTAAACTGATTGTGCCATTGACTATATTCTTTGGATCATTGTTCAAATAGAATAAAACTGAATGTGCACCTGGTATTTGGAGCAGGCAAGTGTTGATCCACCTGGGGTGGTATGAAATGGTATACTTATGCATGTGTACGCAGGTGCAGTTTACTTTCTCCACTGCAAGTGGTGCTCCTCCTCAGCAGCACCGCAGCTGGAGTAGTCGAGAGGAACACAGTTCTTCTCTGGCTTCCTGAGTCAATAGGGAAGCAGGATCCTGCCACATCATATGACTCCAGCATGCCACCTTGGGTCAAGCAGAGCCTATTTTCACTTTTTGAGAGTTGGTAGGGTAAAGACAAGTACCCCACCAGTTAGGGACAGTACTAGCAGTAGATAAATGTTCCTGAAGAGGATGGAAAGCGTAGGGTCGTAACTCCTTTGGTCATCTTCCCATTGGGCACTGGATGACCAGATCGCATTGCACTGCCTTAACAGACGCTGTCTACCCAGCTGATACTTATCATCTTCATATTGTTGGAAATTGTGAGTGCACCCGATTGGGCAGGCGTCCCTCCGGGTTCTTGTGAGCTATTGTTGTATTACACAAATACAGTTTTATTTAGATTTAGGTGATTTAATAAAAGGTTTTATTAATAGAGAGAGGATTAAGAGTGGTATAAAGAATGTGTGCACGTGAAAAAAGATTTAATGGTATTTGAATATAGATTTATTGTTCAGATTGTAAATGGCTGGTGACCGCGGCAGTCAGGATGAGCAGTACGGAGAGATATAGTTACATAGTTACATAGTAGGTGAGGTTGAAAAAAGACACAAGTCCAAAATATGTGTGATTATGTGTCAGTATTACATTGTATATCCCTGTATGTTGCGGTCATTCAGGTGCTTATCTAATAGTTTCTTGAAGCTATCGATGCTCCCCGCTGAGACCACCGCCTGTGGAAGGGAATTCCACATCCTTGCCGCTCTTACAGTAAAGAACCCTCTATGTAGTTTAAGGTTAAACCTCTTTTCTTCTAATGTTAATGAGTGGCCACGTGTCTTGTTAAACTCTCTTCTGCGAAAACGTTTTATTTCTATTGTAGGGTCACCAGTACGGTATTTATAAAATGAAATCGTATCCCCTCTCAAGTGTCTCTTCTCCAGAGAGAATAAGTTCAGTGCTCGCAACCTTTCCTCATAACTAATATCCTCCAGACCCTTTATTAGCTTTGTTGCCCTTCTTTGTACTTTCTCCATTTCCAGTACCTCCTTCCTGAGGACTGGTGCCCAGAACTGGACAGCATACTCTAGGTGAGGCCGGACCAGAGTCTTGTAGAGTGGGAGAATTATCGTTTTATCTCTGGAGTTGATCCCCTTTTTAATGCATGCCAATATTCTGTTTGCTTTGTTAGCAGCAGCTTGGCATTGCATGCCATTGCTGAGCCTATCATCTACTAGGACCCCCAGGTCCTTTCCGTCCTAGATTCCCCCAGAGGTTCTCCCCCCCAGTGTATAGATTGCATGCATATTTTTGCCACCCAAATGCATTATTTTACATTTTTCTACATTGAACCTCATTTGCCATGTAGTTGCCCTGTCTTTTATAATTAATTTGAGAGGTCCTGATAAATCTGCAGGATTTGGTTCAGGGAAATCTGTCTTCCGTGGTCCGCAGGAAGTAGGCGTGTCCGCAACCACTCTAGACAGTCGTGGAGAAGCCCGGAAGGTTACCTTGATAACATAATGGTATTTAGGGCTCAGGTTAGGCGGCCCGCTCATCTACTGAGGAAGCCCAAGCATATAGAGGGGAGGAGCCGAGCCTGTGATGTCATGCAGCCACCGTGGTGAGCGAGCGGACATATAAGACTATTTTGTGTACATGCAAATTTGTAAAAGTTATCTTGTAAGTGTTCTTTTATTGGGGCTATTTTAATAAATATGGTTACAGAGAGCACTATGTAGTCTTTGTTTATGATTACATGTTACAACGGAGCTGTGTATAGAGATGTGTAACTAAGCGGAATTCCTGGAGTGGAGGAAGGAGATAGTAGCGGGCTTCTATGCAGGAGAGATCATTATCCTAATCCATTGGAATCACCCGTGAGGTGGCTGGGTTGAGGGAGCTGACGCTGAGCAGTAGTCCTGGTGTGGAGGAGACAGACCGTAGCTGAGTGAAAGGAAAGATCATCATCTGAGTTTATCCTACTCAATTGTGAGTTGAGCAGGTATAACAGCTGGTGACGGTGTGCACAATGAAGCGTTTTTTCCGTGGAGAACGGAGGAGCACAGTGGTGGTTGTATATATGAACTGGAATTCACAACAATCAAGAAATAATATACATACATATAATGAAGAGAAGATTTTGGTGGATTTGATTTATTGATTATTGTTCACATATAGACTGGTTCCAAGGATTTTGCATATATTACTATTATTAAAATTTATTAAGTATAATTCACATAATATTGCACTGTAAGATGACTTATTTTTATTGTGTGGTGTGGTGGATTCACTGAGAGTTTCACAGCAGCTGCGAATAATTAGTACTATTTTGCACAAGATTGTATAATATTATTTTTTTAGCACTTTATTAATAATTAGTGGAGGAGCTGATTGTTACATACACTAATATATTGTTGTATTACTTCAGTAGAAGTTCTCTTTTGCACCCGCCGCAGCACACGCTGCACCCCACCTACATATGTCACCTGGGCTCAATGACTCCACGTTTAGTTTTACAGTGGTACGGGTACAAGTATACGTATTTCGATATCCAATGAGTGCTCTAACCTGCCACAAGTTGGAGCAGCAAAAGTCACGAGCTAATTAATGAGACCAGCTCTGTTTGGGTAGACTCAAGGGGGCCCAGATTCCAAAATGTGACCACACCAGAAATAGTAATGTTCGAGGTTACAGAGCGACCAGTAATATCTTGTCTGACAATGACTTGAATTTGTTGAATTGCCTATGCTACATCTGCCTTCACTGTAATCAAGTAATAAATTTCCCAGCATCTCTTTACACAGAGTTTAAATAGAGGAGGGCCTTACTTATTTTTTATATGCTGAAGCCACCTGCAGCCTTCTGAGAAAGAGCCAAAAATAAGCAACGAGATGGAAATTTCCATCTTGTTAACAAAGAGTATTCCTAGAAATGAATAATTCCACTTTCATAAAAAAAAAAAAATACAGCAAAAAAAAAAAACAAAAAAACATATACAGTATATATCATATACAACTGCTTCAGAGCCAACTCGTATGTGAAATGCATAAGCTGTTCCTCCCTTGCTTGTACATGTAGTACTACTCATGTTCATGGTTTTATATGAATAAAGACATTTGGATCTCTGTTACATAGTTACATAGTAGGTGAGGTTGAAAAAAGACACACATCCATCAAGTCCAACCTGTGTGTGATTATATGTCAGTATTACATTGTATATCCCTGTATGTTGTGGTCCTTCAGGTGCTTATCTAATAGTTTTTTGAAACTATCAATGCTCCCCGCTGAGACCACCGCCTGTGGAAGGGAATTCCACATCCTTGCTGCTCTTACAGTAAAGAACCCTCTACGTAGTTTAAGGTTAAACCTCTTTTCTTCCGATTTTAATGAGTGGCCACGTGTCTTGTTAACCACATGCCGACCAGCCGCCGCAGTTGTACTGCGGCAGAATGGCACAGCTGGGTGAAACGACGTTATGTAATGTTGATTCGCCCTGTGGCCACTAGGGGGCGCGTGCACGCCGCCAGAGGCGCGCGTCCCCCACTGGCCCCTCGAGCCGATGCGAGTGCCTAGCGGTCTCGATCACCGCTGGGCTCCCACGATCGCTCGGGGCACACGGAGAACTGGGATCTGTGTGTGTAAACACACAGAGTCCGGTTCTCTGAGGGGAGAAGAGACAGATCCTCTGTTCATACAGACTATGAACAGACGATCTGTTAGTTTCCCTGCAGAGTCCACATCCCCCTTCAGTTAGAACACTCCCTAGGACACACATTAACCCCTTCACTGCCCCCTAGTGTTAACCCCTTCATTGCCAGTGACATTTTTACTGTAATCAATGTATTTTTAATCGCACTGATCGCTGTATTAATGCCAATGGTCCCAAAAATGTGTCAAAATTGTCCGATGTGTCCGCCATAATGTCGCAGTCATGATAAAAATCACGCTGATCGCCGCCATTACTAGTAAAAAAAAATTATTAATAAAAATGCCATAAAACTATCCCCTATTTTGTAGATACTATAACTTTTGCGCAAACAAATCAATATACGCTTATTGTGATTTTTCTTACCAAAAATATGTAGAAAAATACATATCGGCCTAAACTGAGGGAAAAAGATGGGTTTTTTTTATATATTTTCTGGGGATATTTATTATAGCAAAAAGTAAAAAAATAATGAGTTTTTTTCAAAATTGTCGCTCTTTTTTTGTTTATAGCGCAAAAAGTAAAAAACACAGAGGTGATCAAATACCACCAAAAGAAAGCTCTATTTGTGGGGAAAAAAGGACGTTGATTTTGTTTGAGGCGGTTAAACTCCCTTCTGCAAAAAAGTTTTATCCCTATTGTGGAGTCACCAGTATGGTATTTATAAATTGAAATCCTATCCCCTCTCAAGCGTCTCTCCTCCAGAGAGAATAAGTTCAGTGCTCGCAACCTTTCCTCATAACTAATATCCTCCAGACCCTTTATTAGCTTTGTTGCCCTTCTCTGTACTCGCTCCATTTCCAGCACATCCTTCCTGAGGACTGGTGCCCAGGACTGGACAGCATACTCCAGGTGAGGCCGGACCAGAGTCTTGTAGAGCGGGAGAATTATCGTTTTATCTCTGGAGTTGATCCCTTTTTTAAATGCATGCCAATATTCTGTTTGCTTTGTTAGCAGCAGCTTGGCATTGCATGCCATTGCTGAGCCTCATCATCTACTAGGACCCCCAGGTCCTTTTCCATCCTAGATTCCCCCAGAGGTCCCCCCCCCCAGTGTATAGATTGCATTCATATTTTTGCCACCCAAATGCATTATTTTAATTTTTTACACATTAAACCTCATTTGCCATGTAGTTCCCCACCCCATTAACTTGTTCAGATCTTTTTGCAAGGTTTCCACTTCCTGCGGATGACTGTTGGTGTGCAGTCATCCAGAGTTTCTTTTTAATAAATGAACTTCTTCTATTTGCCTCTTTTTGTTCTGTTGCATATACCAATGTTTAATACAATCTTGTTGTATCTGTTTAAATGCAAAAAAAAAACAGTTGATCATATCAGAAATTCTGAGCTGTCCTGTGCACATTTCCCATGTTATCTCATTGGGGGTCCCATTAGCCCTCCTAGTTCTTATCCCAGACTACAAAACTATAATTAGTGTCTATCCTTAAAGGGAAAAACACGGGGAAATGTTCATGTATTTTAGAGATGTACGGGATATGTTTTTTTGCATTATTTTGTTATGATATACACTTTAAGTTTTATCTATGTGCATATATATATATATATATATATATATATATATACTCATACAGTGGGTATCAAAAATAATCACCCCCTTTCAAATAATCACATTTTGTTGCTCTGCAGCCTGAAATGAAGACAGACACAGTTTTTGTTTTATCCAGCTGTACTTACTCAGTGCAACTTATAACAGCCAAGTGAAAGATATAACATCAACATGTCAAAAAAAAATCAAAAATCAAAAAAAAGAATCACTGACTTGGAAAAAGGACCCCCCCCCCCTTAATAATGACTTGTAAACTCAATCAGTTGTAGCTAATCACCTTATCAATGGCACGCAAAGCCATTTCAACTGTGATCAGTTGTGGTCATTTTGATTAGCTCAGCATGAAAAAAGCTTTCCTGGAGTATTTCAGTCCCGGTAGTGCAACTGAAGCAAACAATCAACTATGAATGGCAAGGCACTGTTAAAAGCTCTCCAGGATAAAGTTGTGGACAGGCACAAGTCAGGAGATGGATACAAAAAGGAAGTCTATTATTAAGAAGTGGAAGGCATTTGGCACAACACAGACCCTCCCTGAATCAGGACGTCGCTCCAAACTGGATGAAAGAGCCAGGAGGAAACTGGTCAGAGAGGCTACCAAGAGGCCTACAGTAATTCTGAAGCAGCTGCAGGAATTTATGACAAAAAAGGGTCATTGTGTGCATGTGACAACAATATCACAAATTCTCCACAAATTTGGCTTGTATGGGAGGATTGCAAGGAAAAAGCCACTCCTCAAGAAAGGCCACATGCAGTCACAACTGAGCTTTGCCAAAACGCACCTTGAAGATTCTAAGGCCACATGGAAGAAGGTGTTATGGTCAGATGAGACTAAAATTGAGTTATTTGGCCAAATGATATGTCTGGCGGAAATCTAATACAGCTCACCATGCAAATAACACCATTCCTACAGTAAAGCACGGAGGTGGTAATATCCTGTTATGGGGGAGTTTCTCTGCAGCAGGGACTGGAGCACTTGTCAGGATAGAAGGAAAAATGGATGGAGCAAAATACCATCAAATTCTTGAGGAAAATCTGCTGTCCTCTGCCAGAAAGTTGTCAATGGGAAGAAGGTTTACCTTCCATCATGACAATGAACAAAACACACAGCAAAAATGACCATGCAGTGATTGAAGAAGAAAAAGGTGAACGTCCTTGCATGGCCTAATCAGAACCCAGACTTAAACCCCATTGAAAAGCTGTGGAATGACTTGAAAACGGCAGTCCACAAACGGTCACCATCAAATTTAACTGAACTTGAGCAGTTCTGCAAAGAAGAATGGGAAAATATTGCAAAGTGTAGATGTGCAAGTTAGTAGAGACTTATCCCAACAGACTAAAGGCTGGAATTAAAGCAAAAGGTGGTCCAACAAAATACTGACATAAGTGGGTGATCCTTTTTCCAACTCAGTAATTCTGTTTTTGATTTTTCTTTTTTTTCTGACATGTTGATTTTATATCTTTCACTTGGATGTTATAAGTTGCACTAGTAAATACAGCTGAATAAAACAAAAATGTGTCTGTCTTTATTTCAGGCTGCAAATCATCGAAACGTGATTATTTATAGGGTCTTTCCTATGCTTCCTTTCCTATGTCTTTCCTATCCTACATATCTTTCCTATATATTCATATATATATATAAGCACTGTTTCAGATTCTGATTTAATTCCTTGACCACACAAGATTTTGTAGGTGGGGATAACATTTCTCAGGATCAAGAGGACCTCAGAAGAAGCCCTAGAGAACCTCATGCAGCCCACTGAACACCACTGATGTGCGAGATCAAAAAGGTAACATCATTCTATACCCCTCATCCAAGTCGTTCGAGAAATTATATTTAACTCCTCAAGGGTTAATTACAATAACACAATCCGAAAAGCCTATCCTAGCTTTTAACAATATTTTTTGGCACCAGGGATTTTTACTGTAAACTTGGAACAGCTTTAAAGCTTTAATAAGAGTATCGAGTTTCCATCTTTATGTACACTTCAGCGTCACTTAAATATTTAAAAGAAATTCCTTTGCCATTTTATATACTGAACCATTTATATTTTCTCAGACAACTGTCATTGTTCTCAAGTAATAACTACCATGATTGTATCATTAAAGCGGAAATTGCATTTTAAAAATATATTTATCATCTGCTAGTCAAGTGACATATGTTGGTAAAATCTCTCCTTCCTAGGTTTGGATATATTAATCTGCATAGTCTTTCCAAATTTCATATGTTGTAGGATAAAAAGTCCAGCAGTCATTTCTATCTACGTAGTCTAGGACTACCTAAATATTCACATAGGTTGGACTTGATGGACTTGTGTCTTATTTTAGCCTCACCTACTATGTAACTATGTATGCAACTATGTACAGAATACACCTCTTAACAGAAAATGCAAGGTCCCTACAATGGCATTTGGCATATGTCATTCTGTTTAGTAAATATAGTAATATTATTTAGAAACAGCAACACCACTTTCATGGAAATAAATATAGCAAATAAAAAAAAAAAAATAGCATATACAATTGCTACACAAATAATTATTAAAAATGACCTTTCCTTTTCAATCTGCTGCTGCTGTAATTTTCTGTAAAGTACAATACAATATGGCAACTGTTGAGAACGTGCCCAGAACTGTCATATCCTAATTGTGTGATTGGTTCACTGATTTTCCCACAATTCTGCACTAAGATACAGGTCAATTTTTAGGCATCCCCGCAACAGGAATTTTAGTTTTGGTGAGTTTATCCCCAAAAGTTAAATACTTCTAAAGGGATGCAGACACTGCAGATTTCACCATTAGATCACATAACGTGTTAAAAAGACGGGAAACCCCCTAACAGGCTTTAAAGCAGCCAATAGTGTGATGTTACACAATACAAAACAGGTAAGTAATAGAAAATTTTTTATTGGTACAAAAAAGTATGTGAATACTGACATTAAAAAGTCAGGACGTGAACTGGAGTACAAAAATGACAAAAAGCAATACCAATGACAAAGGGCAGTGCACAGTAAGTTAAACCATAAGCAGCAATGATACAATAGCACAAGGTCTAAAGTGTAGAATACTGACGCATTTCGACCCCAGTGGGTCTTCTTCAGAGGATAGGTATATAACAACAGTCACGATGCACTCAATGGTTGTAAATGGCCATGGTGTGGAGGAGTTGCCCTCTCGTATATCCTTAATCTCCCCGCAGATAGGCCAGTCCCAAGAGGAGCAGATATCACATACGCATGCCTTACAAGGGATCACACACTAGATAACCCCCAAGGATTGGAGGAGAGGAGGGGCATGCACTGCACCTTGGATGTAAAGCACAATCAATCGAATCAAAGGGCAAAGTGATCGGGATTCGGTCAGTCTGTAATGCGGCAGCACAGGAGCGTCCGGTGGGACCAAGCAGTACTACATAACGTACATCAGGTGATTATGATGACCCAGACTCCTCACCTCCCATTCAGAATCATTATACAATCAGTCTGGTGAAATAACCTGCTATCTCTTCACATCAACAAAAGGTAGGAATTTGCTAAAAAGTTTGTTAAAATCCCTGCATTGTACATTCCTCACCCAGAGGGAATTGTGCTTTTCGCAACAAAAGTGGAGTTTCTCTTTAAAGAGATCACAATGCAACATTTGCTTTCATCACTTGCCAAAATGATGCTGTAAAGTAATGTCCGACTTTGATATTTGGGGAAGTCACGGACTGAGGTGCCACCTTCAAGGGGGTAATCTGAGCATCAGTGTGGCTTTGAAAAAAGGAGTTAAAAAAAAATTGCATCACATTTTTTTTTACTAAACAAGCATTAGTACTTAAAAGTGATTTCCTAACAGCTTTCTATAAGCCTCTGTTGAGTAGCATTTAGACAGGGAGAGGGCTCTGTTTCTTTGCATGGAACATGTTCTAAGGAAAGTAGAGCAGAGGGATGACCTCTTCACTATTCTGCTGCTACTCCACTGTCCAAACACAGCCTGGGGTGGGTTCTGGACCAGGCTGTGTTTCTTAACTGTAAGTGTAATTTTTAAATCTGGAAAGAACACACACATACATACAGTATATACTGTATATTTACTGTATATACAGCGGGTAAAATAAGTATTGAACACGTCACTGTTTTTCTAGGTTAATATATTTCTAAAGGTGCTAATGACATGACATTTTCACCACATGTCAGAAACAACCCATGCAATGCATACATACAAAGAAACCAAAACAAATAAGTTAAAAAATGAAGTTATGTGTAATAAAATGGAATAACATAGGGAAAAGGTATTGAACACACTAACTGAAATACATTTAATACTTGGTAGAAAATTATTTGTTGGTAATAACAGCTTCAAGACACCTCCTGTATGGAGAGACTAGTCATATGCATTGCTCAGGTGTGATTTTGGCCCATTCTTCCACACAGTCTTCAAATCTTGAAGGTTCTGTGGGCCTCTTCTATGAACTTTAGTTCTTTCCATAGATTTTCTATTGGATTCAAGTCAGGTGATTGTCTGGGCCATTCTGGCAGCTTTAACTTCTTTCTTTGAAACCAGTTGAGAATTTCCTTGGCCTTGTGTTTGGGATGATTGTCTTGCTGAAATGTCCACCCTCGTTTCATCTTCATTATCCTGGTAGATGGCAGCAGATTTTTATCAAGAATGTCTTGGAACATTTTTCCATTCATACTTCTTTCAATGACATGAAGTTTGCCAGTACCGTATGCTGAAAAACAGCCCAACACCATGATATTCCCAACTCCAAACTTCACCGTTGGTATGGGGGTATTTTTGGAGTGATGTGCCATTTGACCTCCAAACATGATGTGTATTATGGCAAAGAGTTCGATTTTGGTCTCATCTGACCAGACATTCTCCTCCAAGTATTTCACAGGCTTGTCTAAACATTGTGCAGCAAACTTTAAACAAGCTTCAACATGCTTTTTCTTCAGAAATGGAGTCTTGCGTGATGAGCGTGCATACAGACCATGGCGGTTGAGTGCATTACTTGTTGTTTTCTTTGAAACAATTGTACCTGCTAATTCCAGGTCTTTATGAAGCTCTCCACAAGTGGTCCTTGGTTCTTGGACAACTCTTCTAATAATTATTTTGATTCCATTGACAGAAAGCTTGCGAGGGGCACCTGGTCAGTGCCGGTGTAGCGAAACGTTCCACACTCCGCTTGAGTGCTTTTGTCATATACCGCTTCCTTCCAGTCTGAATATAGATATCAGATATTCCAACCACTGACAACCACAATCAAGACAATACTCGTTTGGTTGCTCACCATGAACTGATTATTGAAAACACAGGTAATACTCGGGACAATCCCCCCCTTTGCATTCCAGGCGGGGTAGACTGTCCAATCAGCAGTGAGAGCTGTTAGAGCAGCGGTTCTCAACCTGGGGGTCGCGACCCCCTGGGGGGTCGATTGCCCATTCTCCAGGGGGTCGCGAATGCTGGCCGAGACAGACCCGAAGTTACTGCCTGAGTCCGTCCGTCTCGGCCAGCGAGATGTCACTTCCTGGAGAGGAGGGACTACACGGAAGTGACGTTCCGTCGCCGCCATCTTGGTACTCTCGTCCGCAGTAAGGCTTAGACTTAGAAGTCGGCAAGCGGACATCTTTGTACACCCACCGAAATCCGCTTGCTGCGGACGAGTGTACCAAGAGGGAGGCAACGAAACTTGCTGAAGAAGAAGAACACCTGTGACTTCTGGTAAGTCAGACACACAGGAAATGCTGACAAGACAACATTTTTTTTTATTATGGAGATATATATATATATATATTTATTGATGGGCACAGTGGCTGCATTTGATGGCACAGTTGCAGCGTTTTAATGGGGGTTTTTTTCTGATTGTTTCAGTTTGTTTGCGCCCCCACCACTGATTTATATATAAACGTTGCGGTTGATTCCTCAAAAGTGGTTATTCCGTGCCAGTGCTAGATACACAAAGTGTATAGCTTCCAAACATGTATCTAGCACTGGCACGGAATAACTACTTTTGAGGAACCAACTGGGACGTATATATATATATATACGACGTATATATATAAGAACACCTGTGACTTCTGGTAAGTCAGACACACAGGAAAAGCTGACAAGACAACAATTTTTTATTATGGAGATATATATATATATATATATATATATATATATATATATATCTCCATAATAAAAAAAATGTTGTCTTGTCAGCTTTTCCTGTGTGTCTGACTTACCAGAAGTCACAGGTGTTCTTATATATATACGTCGTATATATATATATACGTCCCAGTTGGTTCCTCAAAAGTAGTTATTCCGTGCCAGTGCTAGATACATGTTTGGAAGCTATACACTTTGTGTATCTAGCACTGGCACGGAATAACCACTTTTGAGGAATCAACCGCAACGTTTATATATAAATCAGTGGTGGGGGCGCAAACAAACTGAAACAATCAGAAAAAAACCCCCATTAAAACGCTGCAACTGTGCCATCAAATGCAGCCACTGTGCCCATCAATTGTCGCCACTGTGCCAGCAAACGCCGCCACTGTGCCATCAAATGCAGCCATTGTGCCCATCAATTGTCGCCACTGTGCCAGCAAACACCGCCACTGTGCCATCAAATGCAGCCACTGTGCCCATCAATTGTCGCCACTGTGCCAGCAAACGCTTCCACTGTGCCATCAAACGCAGGAACTGTGCCCTTTAATTGTTGCCACTGTGCCAAACGCAGCCACTGTGCCCATTAATTGTCGCCACTGTGCCAGCAAACGTCGCCACTGTGCCCATCAATTGTCGCCACTGTGCCATCAAACACAGCCACTGTGCCCAACAATTGTCGCCACTGTGCCAGCAAATGCCGCCACTGTGCCATCAAACGCAGCCACTGTGCCCTTTAATTGTTGCCACTGTGCCAAGGGCAGCCACTGTGCCCATCAATTGTCGCCACTGTGCCAGCAAACGTTGCCACTGTGCCAGCAAACGTTGCCACTGTGCCATCAAACGCAGCTACTGTGCCATCAAATGCAGCCACTGACCCCTTTAATTGTTGCCACTGTGCCAAACGCAGCCACTGTGCCCATAAATTGTCGCCATGGTGCCAGCAAACGTTGCCACCTGTGCCATCAAACGCAGCCACTGTGCCCTTTAATTGTTACCACTGTGCCAAACGCAGCCACTGTGCCAGCAAACGTCCCACTGTGCAGCCACTGTGCCCATCAATTGTTGCCACTGTGCCAGCAAACGCCGCCACTGTGCCAGCAAACGCGACCAGCAAAAATAATTTTACTGTTAGGGGTCCCCACAACTTGGGAAATTTTATCAAGGGGTCACGGCACTAGGAAGGTTGAGAACCACTGTGTTAGAGGAATCCCCCTCCCTCCCTCCTAACAGCAAACACACTTACACATCCCATAATAGCCAAGGCAGATATATATATATATATATATATATATATATATATATATATATATATATATATATATATAACATTCCAGTGTGGTTGTACAATGAGTCTGATTAGTACAGATCAGACTAGGGTTCTTGTCACCCTGTGCCCCTATTAGGGACACAGGGTGACTTAGATATAGGAGGTGCATGGGGAGCTGAAACAAGGGTTTCCCAGCCTCCACAATGGATTCTGGGTTCCCATCACAGCCGGTTTATGGTGAAATTATGTTCTTTTCACTTCCAGGTTATGGCCCCAACAGTGCTCACTAGAACATTCAGAAGTTTAGAAATCTTTCTGTAACCAATGCCATCAGTATGCTTTCCAACAACAAGGTTGCCAAGGTCTTGAGAGAGCTCTTTGCTTTTACCCATCATGAGATGTTTTTTGCTTGACACCTTGGTAATGAGACACCTTTTTATAGGCCATCAGTTGAGACTAAACCAGTTGATATTAATTTGCACTGACAAGGGGCAGGATTGCTTTCTAATTACTGATAGATTTCAGCTGGTGTCCTGGCTTTCCATGCCTTTTTGCACCTCCCTTTCTTCATGTGTTTAATGCTTTTTCCCTGTGTCACTCCATTTTATTACACATAACTTAATTTCTGAACTTATTTCTTTTGGTTTCTTTTGTATGTATGGATTGCATGGGTTGTTACCGACATGTGGCGAAAATTTTATGTCAATAACTTCTTTAGAAATATATTTACCTAAAAAAATGGTGACGTGCTCAATACTTATTTTACCCACTGTAGCTGTATATCATTGCATGGTTTTTAGTTTTAATTATCACATTTATACTGTATATGCCACCTGTTATACCTGACTGTTTTTTCTTTTGCATTTAAATTACATATTAAAAACATAAAGAATTCCCCCCCCCCTCCCCTGCTATCCGTTGTTATTATTTCTTATCATATATCTTATACTCAGTCCCACTGTCTTTATTATATTTAACCTATGTATTCTACTGTATGATTCTTGAATGTTTGGAAAGAAACCTCAATAAACATTTCACTGACAAAAAAAAAAACATAAATCACACAAAAAGATCCCCTTTAAGGACATCTTTAAAAAACAAACAAGGCACCCATGACCAATGTCCTCATTTAACACTGGACATCTTACAGCTACAAACTTGGTTTTCCCAAGAAAACATTATCTTGGGAACGCATGTATTTACCCTTTAGAAAGCTACTATCCTTATAACATGCATTTATATTTAACACAATTAAGTTTATTTTGAGTGTTCTCCAAATTTTTCTGTTGGAAAAATGCAACATTGTCTTTCCTTCTGTTTGCCAAAAAATATTCAGCCTATGACATCTGTAAAAGTATATTTTGCTGCATTCGGTCGAATCAAACTAGCAGCCTAGAGGAGGCTCGTGTTTTGCTGCTATTATATTATTATCATGAATTATGCAGCAGTCATTACTTGACTACAGTTCATATTCACAGGATGTGGTCTGTTCAGCATGACCACTGAATATGAAGGATGCAGTTGCCAGTGATGATGGAGTCACCGTGTTGTCAGGTTGGGGGGGGGGGGGTGGCAAATGTAGACCAGAAGCTAAGAGTATATAGGGCCCAAGATATAGTCTTGTTGAACCACTTAATGGAATTTTCACATATTTTTTCGCCTTTATGGAAGGGCCTTGTAGATGTGGGCAATCAAGGTTTTGAGATTTTTATTGATTAGAGCAGCTACGGCACCAAAGACATATGTGCTGGAGTGTCCTACAAACACGTGTTTATATTGTACTCCGCTATTACTGTGCTTGCACGGCACGTTCATGAACCCCCACTATGAGCAACAGGCAGTAGTGCCGAGGTAGGTCCAGGGTTCCTCAAATTTCCAGTAGCTGCGATATGCAGTAAGAATTACTTATAATGAAAAGTACAGTATACGCAAATCCAATCACTAATATCTCATATAACTATTGCATTAGGGTGTGAACTGCAAAGCTTAAACACACGTGAGCGGGCATGCACATGCATGTGTGTGTGTGTATAATATATATATATATATATATATATAGATAGATAGATAGATAGATAGATAGATAGATAGATAGATAGATAGATAGATAGATAGATAGATAGATAGATAGATATATCTATCTATCTATATATATAAATATACAGTGGGGACGGAAAGTATTCAGACCCCCTTAAATTTTTCACTCTTTGTTATATTTCAGCCATTTGCTAAAATCATTTAAGTTCATTTTCTTTCCTCATTAATCTACACATAGCACCTCATATTGACAGAAAAACACAGAATTGTTGACATTTTTGCAGATTTATTAAAAAAGGAAAACTTAAATATCACATGGTTCTAAGTATTCAGACCCTTTGCTGTGACACTCATATATTTAACTCAGGTGCTGTCCATTTCTTCTGATCATCCTTGAGATGGTTTTACACCTTCATTTGAGTTCAGCTGTGTTTGATTATACTGATTGGATTTGATTAGGAAAGCTACACACCTGTCTATATAAGACCTTACAGCTCACAGTGCATGTCAGAGCAAATGAGAATCATGAGGTCAAAGGAACTGCCTGAAGAGCTCAGAGACAGAATTGTGGCGAGGCACAGATTGGGCCAAGGTTACAAAAACATTTCTGCTGCACTTAAGGTTCCTAAGAGCACAGTGGCCTCCATAATCCTTAAATGGAACATGTTTGGGACGATCAGAACCCTTCCTAGAGCTGGCTGTCCAGCCAAACTGAGCTATCGGGGGAGAAGAGCCTTGGTTAGAGAGGTAAAGAAGAACCCAAAGATAACTGTGGCTGAGCTCCAGAGATGCAGTCGGGAGATGGGAGAAAGTTGTAGAAAGTCAACCATCACTGCAGCCCTCCATCAGTTGGGGCTTTATGGCAGAGTGGCCCGACGGAAGCCTCTCCTCAGTGCAAGACACATGAAAACCTGCATAGAGTTTGCTAAAAAAACACCTGATGGACTCCAACATGGTGAGAAATAAGATTCTCTGGTCCGATGAGACAGAGATAGAACTTTTTGGCCTTAATTCTAAGCGGTATGTGTGGAGAAAACCAGGTACTGCTCATCACCTGTCCAATACAGTCCCAACAGTGAAGCATGGTGATGGCAGCATCATGCTGTGGGGGTGTTTTTCAGCTGCAGGGACAGGAAGACTGGTTGCAATTGAGGGAAAGATGAATGCAGCCAAGTACAGGGATATCCTGGACGAAAACCTTCTCCAGAGTGCTCAGGACCTCAGACTGGGCCGAAGGTTTACCTCCCAACAAGACAATGACCCTAAGCACACAGCTAAAATAATGAAGGAGTGGCTTCACAACAACTCCGTGACTGTTCTTGAATGGCCCAGCCAGAGCCCTGACTTAAACCCAATGGAGCATCTCTGGAGAGACCTAAAAATGGCTTCTCCACCAACATTTACCATCCAACCTGACAGAACTGGAGAGGATCTGCAAGGAGGAATGGCAGAGGATCCCCAAATTCAGGTGTGAAAAACTTGTTGCATCTTTCCCAAAAAGACTCATGGCTGTATTAGATAAAAGGGTGCTTCTACTAAATACTGAGCAAAGGGTCTGAATACTTCTTTAATAAATCTGCAAAAATGTCAACAATTCTGTGTTTTTCTGTCAATATGGGGTGCTGTGTGTACATTATTGAGGAACAAAAAAATTAACTTAAATGATTTTAGCAAATGGCTGCAATATAACAAAGAGTGAAAAATTTAAGGGGGTCTGAATACTTTCTGTCCCCACTGTATATATATATATATATATATATATATATATATATATATATATATATATATATATATATATATATATATATATATTACAGACACACACTCTTATGACAGGGCCGGTCAGTGGGAGATATCTCCCATCTTCCTGCCGGCAAACAGAGCGATAATGCTAAGGCACACGGAGTGATTAGAGCCCCCCCCCCCCCGCACATGCCTATGACTGTTACTGAATTATGCAGAGCCTGAAAGAAGAAGTAGGATTAAAGCTTTTTTGAGTTCATTCTGCACTCTTCAGCCGGCCCTGGCTTGGGAAGGATCCCATCTTTACAGTCGGGATCCACCCAGCAGCTTAGGCTACAGTTTACACTGGTTGGGGTTACAATTTATGTTGCGACTTAAATCATCTCAATAAACTCTGAGTGCATTGTTTGTGCTGTTATATTATCCATTGTTATGCTTTATCTTGATTGACCTGGAATTAATAACACTCTTTACTATTTACTTCAGAGTCCTAAATCTAATTTTAGGGTGACCCTAAGGTGTTGAGAAATTATTACTGTACATTTGCTGAAGTGGTAAAACTGGTGGTGTCAGTGGGGTGGAGGCCTTCAATAAGGTTCAAGTGAGTGCAGAGGGCCCAACCCAACCAGCAGAGTGGCTCTACATAACCTTTAACATGCTAATGTAAACTAAAAAGCTAAAGAAGCTGAGAAATCTCTGTATATCTGCAGCTTTCATTAAAAGTATACATATTGATCTTGCCACAATGGTCCTTCTTCAGGCTTTTCCTGGTATGGAATGACAAATGTCTCATACTTGTGCTCCTAAACTGTCAATATGCACCCCCACTGTAGAGACTACATGCAGCAGTGCTGACACATGTTGCACAGGCATGATCAACTGTAGTTTCAGTACTTTGAGGATGCCATTCTAGAGCAATGATGTGCAATTATCTTCTAAGGAAAGAAAAATTTATCATCTGGGAAGCATGGGTGACATCAGTAGGTGCTCAAAATTCTGCAAGATCTCCTGTTCCTGTACAAGGCTTTTTAGCATATGCAGATGTGCAAAAAAACACTGCGCTAACTAGTGTAAAAGAAGCAGCTACATACAGCGTGACAAAGACAATATACAAAATGGGAAAAAATGTAGTGCATAATGTGGAAAAAATTAAGGTTGAAACATAATAAAGTCCATGAAAACAGTCCTTCAACCCAATAAGGTGAGCAAAAATAAATGCAAAAAAGTCTATAGACCAAAAAGCAGATAAATAAACTGTATAATGTCCAACCATGTGAGAACACGGATACAATCACTGAGGATGGTGGTTGTTCTGAGTGTTGACCAACGACTAGGTTGATCCGTGGAAGAAAACCACATCAAACGAAAGATGGCATCAATGAGAGAATAATAAGTATAAACTCTTACCAGATGGCATGGACTCCCCTGTTAGCGACATGGAGTCTGAAAGGCAGTGTACCACCCTGTGCAAATAGGGAGATATCCAGGCAGTCGGAACTTCTGGGTTGGACTCCGCAGGATCTCCAGGCGATGGTAGGTGGTCACGATAGGAACCCACGGTAGGAATCTGGCAGCTGGAATCTGTTTCATATGACAGGAACTAGGCATTCACTCCCATCAGAATGATACGTGGAAAGAAAAGAAGGTGCTTCCACATAGTGCAGATGAATGAGGTATTTTATTGCTGCCTCTTTGCCTTCCTTCAGTAATGACAGCCCTGACTTGTCCCTTGTCACTTTGTCCTCCAGTACTTTCACCTTTTCTGTTGATTTTTACAGCTTCCACATCACTCCTCTTCAGCTATTGGACATTTCTAGACATTGCTTTGGCTATTGCAGCAAATAAACAAAAATATAAAATACTAATCATGGTTGCGATCAAATATTCGCAGCTGCAATCAAAAGAGCGTGGTTTCACATTCTGACCCAGAAATTAGTCATTGTAATCACCTGGTGATTGGAGTCTAAATTGGAGACTAAAACAAACAAGTGTTTACAGTAAGAAATATTTGAACCCCAAAAGATGGAAAATTGGTGTTAGCAGAGACACCCGAATATAAAGAAGTTTTGAAGTTGATTCTTCATAAAGTTGATATTTATTGCCCACTGAATACTATAAAAATACTGTCAATAAATTTGATGGCACTAAAAAACAAGCATTTAACCCATGTAGTGCAGGGGGGACCCCACAATAGAGTGAAGACTTAAGTGGGCCTTTAGGGGTAAATCCCAAATCTGATTTGTTAACTGAATTCCCCAATGAATACAGTTATGTATATAATATATTTTAAATTCTGCTAGCGTAAGTAACTAAATTGAAAACAGTCTTTTATAATGTCTCTTACAGTATAAGCTCCATAATGTAGAATTAGCAAACTGGTGAATCTAACTACAAGAGAGACTTTTGGGATGGTTGGACACATAAATTACCATGGGAAATCATAACTATTTGAGCCCCTGAGAGAACCTACTGGTCCCCCACAGAAAAAAAAAAAAACAAATTCTGTTTGAAGTTGGGTTTTAATTTGGATGAAACATGGGTCAATCTGCCTTTTTTACCAGAAGACTTGTCTCTCTGCACCCCTAGATTTAACTTTCTTTCCATAAATATAGGCATTCCATACCCATACCTGGAGGCCCTAGGAAAGCTGGAAAGGTGTGACCCAGACCTCACAGCTGTAACATATAACTGGATTCCCAAGATGAAATACATGAGTTTATGGCCCAACAGGAATATAAATAACTTCATAAGGGAAGAATGAAAGTACTGTTAGATATATGCCTTGACCATGAAGTGACCATTTACATATATATCAAAGTACATGTCAGTGATTTCACTTTAGGTTTTCAACAATCATTCCTCTGCAAATGATAAAGTTATGTTCCCTCACTAAGTCATGCTAAACCCAGGGCAAGATTGACACTTTAACGCTTTAAGCATGTTATAGTCATGAGATCCTTTGGGACTATTCCTTTAAGCTTTTAACCTCAGGTACATATATGTTTTTTTTTCTTAACAATTGGTTTCAATTTTCCTTCAATAGAGTTAGGAAACTGTCAGCATATTGATTGATCCGCGCGGATAGAAACCAAATCCTTGTGAGCCAGGATGAAGAATCAAGAGCAAGCAGAGATAGATTGGATGTGAAATATTATCCACATCCCACTGTGGATGGGGCCAGTTCAGGTATGCAACCTTCATGTATGCCTTTTAATAGGATTTTGAAGTTTAAAGAGGAGATATATGTGAAGGCCATCAATTCCATATGGAAGGTGGTATAAACATTGGCCAAAAATGCACAACATTAGACAATACAAGCCTGACCGCCTACAGGGGGCATGCAACTTACCTGTGAGAAAAAGTAATTAAAAAAAAAAAAATCTTTAAATGTATTCAATCTCTGCTAACCATTTAGCCTTATATGTACGTATAGGCAAAATAGGGAAAAAAAAATAAATCACAAATTGGCCACCAATAGTCACAACAAGCACAGTTTATTATAAAATATAACTGTGATCCTGCCAGAAGACTCATCTGTATGTCACTTTCTTACTTCAGGTGGGGATGCTGATAGTACACTATTAAAATGGTAGCCAGTGTGGTCACCCTTGTGTCTACATCCCACTGCTCTACTACAGGACTATGTGCCGAAGTGAACCACATCATCCCTTTGCTGTCTTAATGTCTCTCCACCTTTCCATTGCTTTCCAGCTAATAAATGGCAATTTTACAAGGGGAGTAGATATTCCTGCCAATCACTCTCCCAGTACTCACCCCAATAATGGCAGAATAGGAATATTGGGATATGTAGTTTACACTGTGTTATATGTGTTCACCAGTGATAAATAAGCAGGTAAATTGGTCTTAAGAGTGCTTTTTTTGGAGGTAAAGTTATATAACTGACACATTTCTGGCAATATCACTGTCGACTTCATCAGGGCTGTATCTACCAAATACATGTAGTTACAAAGTTATGCAGGTGGCAGCCCATCTTTAACACAAAATATACAGAAAAAGGCCCAATACAAAGATGTACCTGGTGAATTTAGCATGTTCTTTCTGTATTTGCGAGGGTTTCCCCCGGGTCCTCTGGTTGCCTCCCACACTCCAAATTCATGCTAGTACTCTAATTGGCTCCTGTCTAAATTGCCCCCAGTATGTGTACTGTATGTATGCAAGTTAAATTGAGACATTAGATTGTAGGTGTTGTAGGAAAAGCATATGGAAAGCTGACAACCTGCATAGGGAGGGAATAAGATGTGGAGTAAAGGCCTTGGAATCCTTTAAAGTTTGCGGCTGGTGGGAGACATCACAACTAGTGATACAGGATAAAGACCTTGAAAATTTACAGCTTACTGCTGGTGAGTGGGGACCCAGGAGTGGAGCAAGGAGTGGCACTTTTATCCTCACAAGCAGAAGTGGACATATTTGTTTATTTTGCACGGAAAGACTTTATTTGATTGCACTTTGATTGCACCTTATTGTGTTTGCACAAGCATAGGTATTGTTTACCTATTTGTATATTTAGGAGCAGTGCTGAGTTTAATCATTTTATTTCATTATCAGTTTTTTTTTTTACCTTACACGTCAGCAGCAGCCCATTGTTTAATTAATTGAAATAATGTGTTTCATTTGATTATTTTTGCACATACTATAGTGCGGGCACTTATTTTGTTTTTCATTAGATTGTATGCTCTTGGAAAAGACTGATAGAAATGTACAATATGTAAAGAACCACGTAAATTGTTGCGCTATAGGAATACCTGAAAGGAATAAATAAAATGAATCGGTACAGAAACAGCAGCGCACAATTCATTTTAACCTATTACATCCTTGTATCTAGTCATTTGTGATGTGTTTGGGACAGGCTTCCTCCCTAGTGACTTTGTGACTATAACAATTTTGGAAAAATGGCCGTGATGAAGGAGCACTGTAATTGTCTTGAAACGTGTTGCCTGTATAACTTTACCAACAAATAACAAACCAATGATAAAGATCTATTAGCCTGCTGCTTTGTCCATAGAGATTAGCTTACCCTGGTTGGAATCAAGTGCTTTATAAACATCTCTTTCCAGTGTTATTTTAACCAAAGAATGCGCCAGCAGAAGGAGCACCAGACCAAAGTAATGACAGTAAACATATCTGTACTGCCATTCATACAAATTCTGCTGGCTTTTCTATCTATAAACCTCCTTACATTAATGCCCCGTACACACGGTCGGATTTTCCGACAGAAAATGTGTGATAGGACCTTGTTGTCGGAAATTCCGACCATGTGTGGGCTCCATCACACATTTTACATCGGAATTTCCAACACACAAAGTTTGCAGGCTTGCTATAAATTTTTCCGACAACAAAATCCATTGTCGGAAATTCCGATCGTGTGTACACAAATCTGACGCACAAAGTGCCACGCATGCTCAGAATAAATTAAGAGATGAAAGCTATTGGCTACTGCCCCCTTTATAGTCCCGACATACGTGTTTTACGTCACCGCGTTCAGAACGATAGGATTTTCCGACAACTTTGTGTGACCGTGTGTATGCAAGACAAGTTTGAGCCAACATCCGTCAGAAAAAATCCATGGATTTTTTGTCGGAATGTCCGATCAATGTCCGACCGTGTGTACGGGGCATAACAGTGAAAAGCCCAATTTTAAGAACATTCACATTTCTAACTTTAACCTAAGCCATGAAGAAGGGGGAGCGTCTCTGGGTCCGTGTCTGATAAAACTAAACCCTCCTATCCTTTACAGCCAAAGAAGTGGCCGTCTTGGCCTCTGTTTGATAAATCAATTTGGACACTTTTATCAATTGGTCTGGCACTCCTTCTGTTAGGGCATGTTTTGTTGCGGACTTGCTGGGTGCCCACTAAATCAGCCTTTCCAAACCTTTTCCCCAGGAACCCTTAAAATAATTTTTAGGTCTCAGGGAACCCCTGCTATAAATGATTTTATAAACAAATTGTGGTATGTAAGCCACACTACAATGGTGGTTAAAGAGGAGATACAGTGTCCTACTCATAATTTCAATAAAGACATCCCCGTGATCCTTAAAAATCACTCTATTTACTTTGAAAATGGTTCTCACTCTAATTGTAGTCCTTACTTGCCAAATCTTCTGTTTTCTGGCCCCTGTAGAAATGCTGGCGGTGGCCATCTTGGTTGTGGGCCTCTGAAGCTAGAGCTAGTGAATTCCGGGATCTAGTACAGCTGGCTATCCAGCATGCACCTCCAGTTCTCGCGCATGCACATTGGTTTCATTACCTGGCAGCACATTGTGTCTGGAAATACCACAAAGCTAGATGATTAGGCCAACCGAAGACTCTTGGGATAGATGATGTTGATATCCCAGAAGTCCAGGGGATCCCCTAATGACGTAATCACCCAGGCGACCGGGACCAGAAGTGCCAGCATATTAAAAGAAAGAAAAGTATTTGTAAATAATATAAAATATTGATAATATCAATTTATTATTGTGCTGCAGTAGGGGCATTATGATCAGCATAAGTTGTAAATATGGGTGAAGATCTACTCTAACCACTTCAGCCAAGGAAGGTTTATCCCCTTCCTGACCAGGCCATTTTTTGCGATACGGCACTGGATTACTTTAACTGACAATTGTGCGGTCGTACGACACTGTACCCAAACAAAATTTATGTCCTTTTTTCCCACAAATAGAGCTTTCTTTTGGTGGTACTTGATCATCTCTGCGGTTTTTATTTTTTGCGCCATAAACAAAAAAGACCGACACATTTGAAAATATATATATATTTTTTACTTTATGCTATAAAATATACCCAATAAAAAAATGTAAAAAAACAAATGTCTTCATCAATTTAGGCCAATATGTATTCTGCTACATATTTTTGGTAAAAAAAATCCCAATAAGCGTATATTGATTGGTTTGCGCAAAAGTTATAGCGTCTACAAACTATGGGATATATTTATGGAATTTTTATTTATTTTACTTTTTTTTTTACTAGTAAAGATAGCGATCAGTAATTTCTAGCGGGACTGTGACATTGCGGCAGACAAATCTGACACTAAGTGACACTTTTTGGGGACCAGTGACACCAATACAGTGATCAGTGCTTAAATAAAATGCACTGTCACTGTACAAATGACACTGGCATGGAAGAGGTTAACATCAGGGGCAATCAAAGGGTTTGTATAAAAAGACGAAAAAGTACTCTTGCGCACTGGTGT